>NW_028094767.1:1999316-3199316 GCF_014824575.4 Sturnira hondurensis
ACGTGCCTTTTGACCCAGCAATTCCACTATTAGGAGTATATCCTAAGAACCCTGAAACACCAATCCAAAAGAACCTATGCACCCCGATGTTCATAGCAGCACAATTTACAATAGCCAAGAGTTGGAAGCAACCTAGATGCCCATCAGTAAATGACTGGATCAAAAAGCTATGGTACATTTACACAATGGAATTCTATGCTGCAGAAAGGAAGAAGGAACTCCTACCCTTTGCAACATCATGGATGGAACTGGAAAGCATTATGCTGAGTGAAATAAGCCAGGTGGTGAAAGACAAATACCATATGATATCACCATTAACAGGAATCTAAACAACAAAACAAACAAGCAAGCAAAATATGACCAATGACACTCAAATACGGAACAGGCTGACAGGGTCCAGAGGGGAGAGGGGAGGGAATTTCAGGGGAAATAAGGGAGGGATTTAGAGGAACCTATATAAAGGATACATGGACAACAACTGAGAAGGGTGGAAATGGGAGGGAGGGGGGAAGATGGGGGGTGGGACGGGATGGGAGTAATAGACAGAAAACTGTACTTGAAAAATAATTAAATAAAAAAATTGAAAAAAAAAAAAAAAAAAACATGTGCAACTGTGTGCCCACTAGTATATCCCATCTGAGGATTCCATAAGCCTAAATTCCCATCTATTATTAAACACTGTTGTGATTTCTCTATTGTGTACTCATATTGAGCTAACTTTCTTATGTTTGTTTTAGATAATTAAATTTTATTTGATTTACCCAAGTAATATCATTGCATGGCTTATTTTAGCATTATAAGGCTATTATTAGCATTTTCAATATGGTGGTTATGCAGATTAGTGGCAACAGTAGAATTAATGCAAAAACTGAGACCTCTCATGGCTGCATCTCTGAGGAGAAAGTCCTGGGACAATGGAGGGGATCGAAACTGTAAGGCCTACTTGTTTTGCTTACCTTCTATGGTTTGAGATGACTAAGACCTGTACACAAGTGATACAAGTAAAAGTTCTCAGTAAAGAATGATTAATATGCCATTAACTCTCAAAAGTCTGGGCATCTGGGTAAAAATTAATTAATAATAAATGCTTATAATGGTCCAGAAATCTCTGGACATAGTGACAAGGGTCTCGTGAAATTTAGGAAGTGATAGGAGGTAGAAGTTAAAGAACAAAGCTACAATCAACATAAAGATTTGTAAGTATTAAGAGTCATCTTATAGGCTGGGGAAGTCAGAAAGTACTTGAAGACGGAGGTGAGTCTGAACCTAGTTCTTTAAAACAAGGCATAAAGAATGGAATTACGACAAGAAAGAGTTGCAGAAATAGAAAGGACTTCCCTAGCTCTAGGTATAACAAGAAGGCTTCCACAAATAAATGTTGGCAAATTATTTGTTCATTTATCAATGTCTTATATTATTCCAAAAATTATTTGTAGCAGCTTATAGAATATTAGATTGGATTCAAATTATGTATTAGTATTTTGAATTTTAGACAGTAAAATTTCTCTATTGTTCCATGAAAAATAGAGTGTCAATCAGAATTGTATGTGATGAGTTTTCATCTTTTAGCAAAGTGTGGAATGATTGAATGTGAAGATAATATATATATATGCACTATCTATATGTACTATATTTATGAAGATACTATATATACACCATATTTAGTATATACTATATGTAATATATTTATATGTATATGTAAATATATTTTATATAATGTGTAAATATATTTTATATATATATATATATGAAAGAAGTTGCCCAAAGATTCATTTCAAAGGAGCACCCTAACATCTTTTAAGTCTATATCACATGTAAAGCAAATGTATTCATTTGTATCTATAGTAAAACTTATGGTATCTATAAGTGGCCTACAGATCAATAGCATAATATCAAATCTCTGGCTCTACTTGCAGGGCACCTAAGTGGGGCAAAGGGACCTCAGGGAACTATAACAAGGAAAAACCAAGAGAATACATCTTCCTAAACCACTCTTACAATCCAAGTGCCATTATCCAATGAGTACTTCCTAAGTCTGTTGGGTCTTAGAAACAAGCAATTGGCATGGATGTGTAATTTCTTCATTGTTTCTCAAAACCTCAAATTCAGAGAGCACACATGAAGAGATCAATTAGAAAACTATTGACATGTCCATGAAAAAGTAAATGAGGAGGAAAAAACACTGGAAATAGAAAATATATGCACACACACATATGTATGCATACATATGTATGAAATATCATGAAGAATTGTGTCTGGACCTAGGAACTGATGAGATGTGGGAGTTAAGAGAGAAATCAATCCCTAACATTTTGGATGATGTTGATAGTAGAAATGCAGGATTATTATCAGAAAAAAAGAATAGTGTTTTCTTTTATTGAACAAGAGAGTAAAATCTATGTGGGAACATATAGCAGGAAGATAGAACTAAAAGACCAAAAAGAACTTTAGAGCTGACTGCCTAGAATCTGCATTGTGAGGTGAATCCGACTCCACTCTCCACACATCATGTACTACCTGAGATGACCTACGAATTCCCCAAAACTATTTGCAAAAATGATTCTGGGTGTGCATTGCTTGTTTTAAACTTGCTTCCATTCTATCCTCTTCTTTGAGCTGACCCTGACTCTTGGCTCTATTCTTCACTTATATTGCTGCTCCTAAGACGAGCACTTCATGCTGATTTTTAATGTTTCCAGAATGACTTGTGACTCTTCCCGAAAGACTTAACTTGAAATAACTCCTCAAAGCTCTGTATCACTCCAAAGAGCCTCCTCTATCCTCTGCTGCTCTCCTGGTCCATTTATGAGCACTCAGACTCTGTCTATCAAACAGCCATGATGAAAAAATTTAGGAAGAGTTTGACATGGCAATGTAGGAATTCATGACAGACAAAAACTGTAGGCATAAATGAGACCATCAGGGCAAGACTACAACGATAAAAGAAGCTTTAGAAAATACCCACTTTTAGGAAAACATGAAACAAAGAACACAAAAGGAACCATGAAAATAGTAAAATGACCAGTATATGGCAGATCATGGAGTCCAAGAAAAGGAAGAATTTCAAAGAGTAGAGACAGAAAGAGTTGTGGAAATTACATACAAAAGGTTAAGTTGTAAGAAAGTGAAGAGAGTATAGTTATACGACTAAACTGTTGAGAATTTGGGAAGCAAAATTAATGTGAAAAATAGGATAAAACTCATGGAGGAATCAGTTTCAAAAGGGGATTATTATTTTCTGTGAACAGAAAGATTGAAACACGTTTTCAGAAAAATGTGCTCTTTGAAAAATGAAAGCTTGAAGATAAAATGACAGAAAAGAAATAATTAATGGAACAAGCTATCAAGGTTAGCAAAGACAAAGAAATCCAAAAGAGTCATAGCTATGTGATAAGGAGAAATAAGACAATGTCACATCACAGAAGTTGATAAAAAGGACATTCAAAAATAGGTGAAGGTAAAAACCCTGAAACACCAATTCAAAAGAACCAATACACCCCAATGTTCATAGCAACATAATTTTCAATAGCCAAGTTAAGTGCCCATTAGTAAATGAGTGGATTAACAAACTGTGGTACATTTACATAGTGGAATACTACGTAGCAGAAAGAAAGAAGGAGCTCCCACCCTTTGTGATAGCGCAGATGGAACTGGAGAGCATTGTGCTAAGTCAAATAAGCCAGGCAGTGAAAGATAAATGTCATACAATCTCATCTATAAGTGGAACCGAATGAACAAAACAAACAAGTGAGAAAAATAGAACCAGAGACTTGGAAATAAAGAACAAACTGACAGTCACCAGAGGGGAGGTAGAAGGGGGATAACAAGGGAAAGAAGGGGAAGCAACAAGAAAAGGAACACGAATAGAGAACCCATGGGCCTGGACAATGGGGGAGATTGACAGTGGCATGGGTGGTAGAGTAGGGGTGAGCAATGGGGAAAAGATGGGACAACTGTAACTGAACATAAATTTAAAAAGATATATTATAAAATATAGCTAAAAAGGTATTATTAACAGCTTCCAATGCTATAAAAGAAGGAATAAAAAAACTTCATAAAGTTCTATGGTTGCCTACTAGGAGATCACACTGTAGCCCTTGAAAGGGAAAAGCAGCAAAATTGCAGATAAGAAATGAAAGATAAGAAGTAGAGGACATAGATATAGAGAACTCTTTTGAGGACTTTCGTGGAGAAAAGAAGAATGGGCAATAATTAAGAAGTGCAGAATTATACAGAGTCAGGGGTACTGAGTGTGTTTTCAGAGGAGAGAAATGCAGAGATCATACCAAAAGAGAGGGAGAGAATAAAGTCACTGACAAAAGGGAATAATTCCTGGAGCAAGGCAGGAAGGAACAGGGAATAAATCAAACCCTGAGGATAGGCTGAGTAATTTGCCTTGAAGTAGGATAAACAGCCTGCTCTAGAAAGAACAAAAATAAGATTCAGTGAATGTATGTGCTGAGATATTTTTAAAAGGGGAATAACTCCAAACTTAGTCCAAATTTTCCCAAAGTCTTTTGAATGGTTGTCATTAACAAATCAACTATGTCAAGTTTAAATCATGCATAACATGTTTCATTTGAATTTTTAATTTAAATGGCTTTGTTGGTATTCTGCTTTGTTTCTGGTGCCTTGTCTTTATGTTCTCTTTGCATTGGGTTGAGGGAGAGTAATATGCTTAAATAATTTAAATTGAGAGGCTGGGGACACAATGATAAAGTAAAAAAATCTCAAGACTTAGGGAATTTTTCATTGCAGTAAACAAAGCCATATGAAACAAAGGCTCCGTCTTCTTCCTAACAAAAATAAAGAGAGCAATGATGAGGGTCCAGAATAGAAGGGAGAATAATTATGTTCACTGGTATAGCATTGCAGGCCTGATCCATAATTTCAGAAATGTAAGTCAAATCTTGTACAGTGCCAGCTAAGGTAGAGATATTAAAAAAAAGTAGGAAGGAGGAAGATATCGGGCATGGTTAACAGGTTATCATTAACATGGTTAACATGGTTATCACGTCTGATTTTGTTATAATCAGCTTTCCATACTCAGCAGAAAACTAAAGCCCTTTCTCAGACCCCTTGTGGTGACCACTCTGGCTGTGCCTTAGGCTCTGCCAATCAGATGCATGTGTATAGGAAAGTATTCAGAATTAAATTAAGTTGAGAGCTATTATACATAATATAACAGCTTTCTATTGTCTCTCTGATGAACAGATTTTATCAGCAACCCAAATCCCCAAATACTTGACTAACCATTTACTACAGCATAAGGTCCCCCAGTGAAATGAACATCATTCACTCACCCAATCACCAGATATTCGGTGAGCACTTACTGTGTTCTAGAGAATGGATCGAATTCTAAGTTAGATACTGGGAGTTTTACTCAGTATTTTGTATGACTCCAGTAGAACCCCTTACTGTGCTAAATAGTTCAGCCTACTGAGCCTCCAGAGCACCAATTTCCTTCTCAGCACAGGGCTTAAAAAGAAGCAAGCAAGCAACCTGCCCATATTCAAATGCTGGTCTTACAGCTCTAGTTCTCCACTTACCCAGTAGGACCCAGACAAGGGAGCCATCCCCAAACCAAAGTCAGTATAAACAACTAGTGCTGATTAGGGGTTCTAGGAGTTGGGATGTCTCCTAACGGCAAGGCACCATAAAGTCTGGAATTTACCCACCAGCATGATTGGAGGGAAAAGAATGAAAGCATAAAGCTTATCTGAAAGTTTCTATAGAAAGGTGTGTTGATAATCCTTTATTTTCCCACTAAAAGCACCCCAGTATTTCACAGAGAATTTCATTCTAACTCTTCCTAGGGCACTAGAATAAGTGAAGGGGGAAAGCTTTGAACTTACCCCCAAAGTCCACTCATTAGAGACATTGGAGAGCAGGATCAAAGGCACTGTGCTCAGAGCCTTTCCACCAGTCATGGCCTAGACCCAGGCTGCTGCAGCTGAGCCAGGCAGGCAGACACAAAGCAGCTCTCTGTGCTTTTATGTACCATCATCATCTATCTCTGTAATCAGGTTTCCCGCCAGGGGAATAACAGACACATTTTTGATGTGTCCCAATTTTCAAAAATGTGCTAGTCATGTACTCGTCACTTTGTCACAAATATAACTTGGTGTTAGTAAAGACAGAATTTATTATCTGGTTTTCTTACACATTTAACATTCCTTTCCCCAGCTTTTCTGTGACTAGCCACAATGTCACCAGTCATATCAATGTTTTCAAGTCAGTGCTTCTTGCATTTCTTAAAACGTAAGCCCCTGGGTCTAGTGCTGTAGTTAACAGTAAGTGGCCGTATGTCTAGCTTTCCCATCTGACAGAAAAAAGGCACTGTTAGCATGTGGTTGGGCAGTTAGCCATCGAGCAGAGTAATTCAATTTGAAAAACCAGCATTGTTTCTTCTTCTCTTTTTGTTTTTCTTCTCCTTCTTTCTCCTTAAGCCATTTTGTATCTCCACAATTTGGACATTTCATCTCACCAGAAATGAAAGTAGTTCATGGTGGTTGCTCCTAAAAGGATGAAAACTGTATCATTTTTGTAACTTATCCATCACTTGGCAAATTATAGAACCTTCATGAGCAAATACTCTGTCACGAAGACTGTTTGAAACTTGACCATTGAGAATCTAATTAGTACACATTGACCACTATAATTTAGAAATCCCAAAGTCTTGACAGATTAATGAAGTATTGGAAGCTCATGTAATACTTCGGAGTTAATATTCTAGTATCTTTATGAAAATGCCTTTTGGAAATTCATTCTCTTTAAATGACTCCTACCACAAAAGCCCGAAGTCTCTTTTTCCAGCTTCTACAGAAGTTTCCTCTTTCTTCAAGCAAGCTGATCTGACACACACTCAGTACCCATAACCTTTCTTCGCCTGTGTTCTTTGGAAATGCACAACTATTTCTGACTGGATTCAATCCTAACAACACTAAAATCTTAATATGAAAAGTCAAAGTACTTGCATAGGGGAAGACTTCATGTAAGATGCTTATAGTAAGTTGTCATACTTTTTTCTCTCCAAAAGCTACACATTCCTTCTTTCATAGTAATTTTTTTAATTGTTCTGAAAACTGCAATGAAATGTGAAAACTTTACAAAATGTAAGATTACCATGCCTTTTCACCAAAGAATGCTAATATTCATATTGACTTAACAAATACAACATGCAAAGCCACTGATTTAACAAATACAACATGCTTTAAATAGTTTACTATATTACAGGCTACACTTCAGAATCACTGTGGCAATGAATTGATTGTTGAAAAATAATTAAAGCCATGATTTCTACTAACAGCATGCAGGGTACAATGCTAACTTTAAAAGCTGCTCAATCACTTGGAATTAGGAGTCACTTAGATAAAAAAATCTCTCAGGAAAAAAAAATCTGTCAACTCCACATATTTGCACAAAGTAACTGTCCTTATCTTTTTTTTGCTTCTAACTTCCTTCTTCCTTATTCTCTGGAATTACATATAATT
The DNA here is from genome assembly GCF_014824575.4 of Sturnira hondurensis. Classification (NCBI taxonomy): domain Eukaryota; kingdom Metazoa; phylum Chordata; class Mammalia; order Chiroptera; family Phyllostomidae; genus Sturnira; species Sturnira hondurensis. Next base: position 2,006,810 of record NW_028094767.1, read on the forward strand.
CAGTTGTTTCCGGACTTAGAGATTTGATCCACTGGAAAAAATATATTTTTGTTGAGAGAAAATTGGCATGGTTCTTTCGTGCTTCTATATGTGACATTTATTGCCTCTCATTCCAGACTCTTTCCATAGCATATAGTCTTGCAGGATAGTGGTGGTGTGTCTCTCCTGACAAAGGGCAGCAAGCTTACTAAACAAAAGATTCAAGGTTCCTAAACTCAGGGTTCCTCCCCTCTCAGGAACTTGCTGCGTGTGCTGGTGTCATCTGGCCCTGTTTGTATTGCCCTTCGCAATCAGGGAACTGATGTGAATGCTCTGATGCCCACACAGCTTGTGGTGCCACGAAAAAGCAAGGCATTTGTCTCTGATTAGGAGTCCCTTATCTTCTACCAGCATCTAGGAAACTGCCACATACTAACCTACCAGCTTGCAAGTAAAGAAAAATTTCACACCCATCATAGTTCTTGACGATTTTTAAAATGACTAACTATCAGTGGCTAGTGTAGCTCAATGGATTGAGTACGGGCTTGGGAATCAAAGGGTCACCAGTCTGATTCCCAGTCAGGGCACATGCCTGGGTTGAGGGCCAGGTTCCCAATTGGGAGAACGTGAGGGGCAACCACACACTGATGTTTCACTCCTCTCTTTCTCCCCACCTTCCTCTTTCTCTAAAAATAAATACAATCTTTAAAAAATAAAAAATAAAACGACTAACTAAAATAATTGGCAACTCTTTGTTTCCCTAAAATTTAAAAAATAGAAACGTCTTTTATTTTCTATCACCATCTTTATATATTAACGAAATTAGAAAAGATACAATCTCATAATGAGGAACAGAGCAAGAGTATCATGGTCAAGGATTGGTAACCTCCCAGGTCAAAGGCTTCTAGGAATTTGGAATAGTGTTGTATAGTGTTGCCTCAGTTTCAACTCTATGTGACCCTAAGGGATGAGCTTCTGAAGTTCAGACAGTCATTAGACAGAATCTGCTATCTTGCCTATGGTCAGACTGCAGCTCTCACCGGACTCCTTCACAGTCATAAAGGCAGTTTCTTGTAACAGTAGAGGAAGACATAAGGACCACCCAATGACCAGGAAAGACTGATTTCCCAACTGTAAGGCTCAGTACTCTCTGAGATGGAAAATGGAGAAAAAAAGCTGTGGGGATGGGACCTCCTGCCATTTACTTTGTCTGTGGCAGAAGCAGACAGTCATTCTGGGGAGCCGCAACCTCAGGTGGCAAAATCCCTCTGATCTCTGCCCAGTCTAACATTTGCTTAAAACGGAATAGCATCTGGAAATACTTTTTTCTTCTACTAGATGGTATTCCATATGGATAGTCACTTCAAATATATATTGAAAAGCCAAAGCTTAAGTCTACATTAAGAAAACGTTAAGAAAAAAAGAAGAAGAAAGAAAACTTGGCAGATTTTTTTTTCTTAAAAAAAAAGCTTTCTATATTCTGAATCCCTAGAAGGGAGTTTGGAACTAGACTCAGTTACTCCATCTCTCTACACAAATTGGACCAGATTGTCCTTTGAAACCAGTTGGAGAGCTCCTCAAATCAAAGTAATGTTCTTCCAGTTGTGGCCATAAGGCAAAGCTTCTTGGTGGTAGTTCAGATCCCTCTTCCTCTGTCTGTCTCTGCTCATATCATCTATAATATTCCATTGTAAAGAATTTGAGTCACTAATGGTGAGAATGGTAAGGAAAATATCCAATTATAATGTTGATCACTAGTAATTGACTTGAAAATCTTCTTTAAAGCAGCTAACAAGATTTCAGATTCTTCAGGCAGTACAACATCTATTACTTCCCATCCCCCCAACATTCTTGTCTTATTAAAGAATTCTGAGCCCCATATAAACAATATTTCCACAGCTCTAAGGTTCCATTCCACAGACAGGCAAATATTTTTTCAGGGGATAAAGACTTCCAGCAGAAATATTTCTTTCCAGCAATGTGGCTCAGTAACTTCATTGACTACAACTGTAGTTCATGTCCCTGTGCTTTAAAAAAAAGCCCTTAAGAGGCTGGAGAAAAGGACAGTTTCTAACTCTTGTGTTATAAAGAATAAACAAGTTCTGCGTTCTACAAATTTTGGCTGGTTGACTTGTAGGTAACTTTCTCCTTAAATATGTTTCTTAAGATAAAGAGTGAAAAAGAAAAAAACAAGAGTTTCACTGGGAAGACATTCTCTTTAGGGCTTCAATCTTCTCTAACGCAGCTCCATCCAGAATACCCTCAGGATTTCGTTGGCCAGGCCTTTCCCTTCATCCTCTGCCCCCACCTCTCCACCCCTACATTCCAAGAGTGTCCTCTTGCCATAGGACCTTTGCACCTTCTATTTCGGTCATTTTTTATAGAAGTCTTTTCTGATGCCTGGATTCAGTCACTCCTAAGCATATTATAGTTCTTCAATCTGCTCCATCAACATATGTGTGTGTGTTGTGTGCTATAATTGTTGGTTTTCTTTCCTTAATTTCCCTCTAGACAAAAAAAGTCAGGGATTTTCTAGGAATTAATACAATAGGACACCCTGTGATCATTCAACAGATATTGCTGAAGTAATGAATGAATGAATTTTTCAAACCTTGTTTCTGCATGTTGAGTCAAATAAATGCTTATATTTAGTTGAATACAGTTCTAGTTAGGCTTGAAGAAGCCACAAAATAATAAAGTGATACAGTAACCTTGTTCTACTTCAATGAAGAAATACTAGGCATCTCAGGAAGTCATTATTAATCCAAATGATAAGTAAGGAGGACTCTGATTTAACATAGCACATGCTTTTCTAAGTTCAACACAGTATAGGTAGAGCAGAAAGGAGCATCCCAACACAGAATATTGTGTCTGTTCTGCAAAAATATTTATACTGAAAGGAAGAGGAAGTTAATCCATGTATAAACACAAGTTTTAAGTATTTCCATAAAACATCTTCAGCAATCACAGACTCTTCTTTCCAAAATATGAAAAGAATTTATTTATCTGTACTAAAGCAATACACTTAGTCTCCTTATTTTCTTATTTAAAAAAGTAATTTATTCCTCAAAGAAAGAATTTCCCTAACTATACATATACATGTATATTTCATTTAAAAGTAAAATGACATGTGTCTATGTACATAAATATGTACATATCTATATACATACCTAGATAGGTAGATTTCATTTATAAGTAAAATATATTTTGGGAAAAACTTAGTCAATGTTAGCCTAAAATAATAAGGTGGCTAGAAGCCTTAAATTATGTTTAACTGATATTTGTATTATTTAAGGTACTGACAGAAGCATTATCTTTGATAACACATTACCCCTCATCATTTTGTATATTTTCTGTTTGTAGAAGAAATCATCAATCCGATTATTTCAGTTTGGGCTGCTATAACAAATGACTGTAGGCTAGGTGGCTCATAAATAATAGAAATTTATTTCCCACAGTCTGGAGACTAGAAGTTCAAGAGCAGGGTGTTAGCATGGTCAAGTTCCTGTGAAAGCCATTTTCCAGGTTGCAGATATGACTTCTCCTTTGCACAGCAGAGCACAGCAAAGTCTCTTCTGACTCTTATAAAGGCATTAATCCCATTCGTGAGGGCAGAACCTTCATATAATCTTCACTACCCACAAAAGGCAATACCACCTAGTACCATTAGATTGGGGAGTAGGATTTCAACATACGAATTTTGGAGAGACACAACTAACTATCCAATCCAACAATCACTAAGCCAAGAAACATATTTAAATAATGAATAACAATTGAAGATGGTGGTTGTTTAGATAATTAGTTCCATAGGGATCCCTGAAATGAAAAATTAAGAAGAAAGATGAAATCTGAGAAGGCTTCCCAGAGAAGAGTTGCAGCTTCAGAATCAGGTCAGATTCAGTAACAAAAAAGTCATTTGGGGCAGGGGAAGACAGGAGAGCCCAGCAGGAGTGGTGAGGTGTTCAGGGTGCACTGGAGGCCAATCAGGAGACCAATGACCTGACAGGAGAGCTAGAGCATCAGGAGTAGAAGGAAACCAGAAATACATACCGTGGGACTTTGGGTTCATTAGAGAGGCACCGATATGCTTTTTAAGGGAGGCAAAGATAAATGTGTGTGTCCTCAGTGTTTAAAGAAGATTAACTTAGACTTCCAGTCAAGATAGAGGCATAGGTTAACACAACAAAAACACAGCCTAAACACAGCAAAAATGACAATTAACTACACAACAACTATCAGCCAGAACTGCCAGAAAATCAAGCTGTATGGAAGTCTGACAACCGAGGAGTTAAAGAAGTCACATTCACTCCGACTGGTAGGAGAGTCAGAGATGCGGAGACACGTGATGCAGAGACGCATAAAAATCAGGAGGGATATCTTAGGAGTCAGGGATCCCAACCCCACACCAGACCACCCAGCCAGGGTTCCAGTGCCAGGAACTGGCTCCATAAGTTCTGGTTATAAAATCCAGTGGGAGTTGGGGTGGCAGAAGAAACTGCAGGATTCTCACACATCTCCTCTTAAAGGGCCCACATGCCTTACCCAGACTCACTCTCTCTGTACTACAGCACCGGGGCAGTAGCTGGAAGGGCACCAGAGGTAAACAGGGAGAAACTGAAGTGTCTGGCAACAGGGCGAGTACCAGGGGACAGCTTCCTCCAGGTAAAACTCAACAGGCCAGGCAGTGGCCATTAACCCTTTTCTGAGCCCTCCTCCACACAGAGCCACAGAGCAGGCAGTACCATAGCTGAGACCGCATCAGCCTGGTTCACGTGCATTGCCCCAACCAGGCGATTACCTACAACTCACCCCCATCCAACTTAGCAATGTGCTTTTCCACACCAGGACACACTACTAAGATAAGGAGTCATAGTAGCTCTACCTAATACATAAAAACAAGCACAGGGAGGCTGGGAGGCTGCCAAAATGTGGAGACAAAAAAAACATGGCCCAAATGAAAGAACCCTGTGTTTTCCAGGAGCACAGTAGAAATGAAAATGGAGAGTGAATGACAGAACCCTTGCATAGGATGGCTGAAAGGACTTACTAACTGAGCCAGGAGGGGAAGGAGTCCAGAATGCCCATTCACCTTGATTTCTACAACAGGCCATTGAGAGATGCTTTCACTTCCAGCCTTGTCATGTTTATATTTTCTTACAAAACAAAATCTCCTCCTTAAGTGCCCTCCTGAATCCCCCATTACCCTCATGACAGGGCATAAAACCCTGGCATGACCCTGAATGAGCAGGTTCATGCTTTTATCTGCAGCCTCATCTCCTGCCAGATTCCCCACTCACTGTACTTCAGCCCCACCCAGGTCTTCTCACATGTGACTTCCTCAGCCTGGAATTTTCATAACTCATTCTTGCTTTTCTAACCCAGCTCTGCATCTCTCTGTTTCTTTAACAAACAAACACACAACCCACTTCATTTGGCTAACTTCTACTAGTCCTTGGTTTCTCAACTTGAATGTCACTTTCTTCTATAAACTTTCTTACCCAAACTAAATAGAGTTGCCTAGTTATGTGACTCCATAACACTGAATTTCCAAGAACTACCCATTCTTAATCACTTGTGTAATATCTGTTGCTCTGCTATATTGTCAGTTCCATGGAGGCAGAGAGTTTGTCTGACACACCTCGTGTTTTATCTGCTGTCCCCAACCCGGTGCCTTGAAATACAATTTGCATATCAAAATGTTTATTATGTAAATTAATCAGATCCAAAAGTACTAAGTGTTATTGTTCAGAATGATGTTCCAGCCATAACACGTCACTCAAAATTTAGATCTTAAGTGAGGATGCCATTGTGCAGAAAACAGAAAATTACCATCAGTTCTGCCAGCTGCTGCCAGTACATAATTATCTCCTTCGCTCAGCCTCACCTACACAGGATTTGACTGCCTTCTATTTATAATATGAAGGACTGTTCTTCACTTATTATCACCTAAAGCCAAAGAAAATAACCATTGGCAAATCTAGGCCCTATTCTATCTCCTTTAATTATCTATACAGCAAATTATTTCTAATGTTAAGAGATATAAAGCTATAAAATAAAGTATTCTTCATTTCTAATATGTTAGATGTTATGTTTATAAGACATATTTTCTTCTTCTTATCCTAAGAAGATTTTTCTCATCTGCAATAATTCAACTTTAGATGCTATTCAAACAACCACAAGAATGATTTGGCTTTTAAATGGAACTTGAAGTCTCCTTCCTGATAATGTGGGATAATGCCCAATTTTTTTATTCCCATTATCATGTAATTTCCAGCATTGCCAGCTAGGGAGCATTGGACCAGGAAACAAAAAATGCTCTTCCTCTTTCCATTTATTAAACAAGGTTCCAGACATGCTGTTAAGATTTTGACTAGAGTACAAGCTGCTGGGAGACAGAGCCCATTTCTCCACAGTACTTTGTCACTTTTTTTAACTTGCAAAAATATTATTAAATTACCAATCTCAGGAAGTACTTCTCTTGCTTAATAAAACACTGACATGTCCTGAGCCCACCTAATTAATAAAGAACTTGTAGGACTCTAACTTTTAAAAAACAAACATACAAACAAACAAACATATTTGGATATTATCAAAAGGCAATTCAAGGATTAAAAAGGAAAACTTGAAGAGAAAGAAAAAAGGAAATGAGATTCTTATACCAAACTGTCTGAGACTTAACATGCAGAAGAGAATTATTATTACCACACTGCTACCATCATCATACCATTGAGTCCTTATTACATGTCCATTCTGTTCTGGTTGTTTCATGTGAATGGCTTGAGTCTTCCTCCTTCATGACCACCATATCTACTCTAAGTAAGATGTGCTATATAAATCATTCTCCTTCTCAAAGATCAAGCCTTTAGGTTGTAGAGAAAGATTTTAAGAGTATGGATTATATAATACTAACTAACTTTTGTTTAAAGTATAGTCAAGTTCTCTTTATCTGAAGCCATCAAGAAACAGTTCCTCTGGCTAAGCAAGTGTGCAGTTACATCTTACACGTGGTTGTGACATGTGATACACATGCATTAGGGCTTTAGAATGGCAAAGCTGAGCCACAAGAAGGGCTTCAGATATAGGTAAGAGACATCTTACAAAATTGGGCAACATTGCCTGAGTCCCCTGCCTATCTGGACCAAGTACTGGCCCATACATTCTGCCTCCATACTTTTCTTGCTTATAGTTCAGCATTTCTTAGTCACCATTTCTATCCTGATCTCTAACACTTAGACACCTTTTACCAAAGCTGCAATACTCTCACTCAAGCTCCGTTCATTTTTTGACCTTCTAACTTATGCTTGTGCCACCCCAACCATTTTCTACCTTGTTAGCCCATGCCAGGAGTGACGGCTTTTACCACCACCCCCTGCCACTAGGTCTCAGACAGAAAAGAAGCTCTCTGTATAACATGTTTCTAGTCAGTGTTTTAAACATTCTAAGTCAATGCAATTTTTCAGCTATCAATTCTTAGGAGTTTACTGTATGCCAGGCACTATAAATGAACAAGGAAATAGTAGGTAGGAACAGATAACAAGATGAAAATGTTATTAGGTGATATTATAGGAATGTTAAAGAGTACTTCAGGTTGGGGGGCTGGGAAAAGTCTCTGAGGTGGGGACATTTAAGCTAAACCCTGAATGATAGGAAGGAGGTAGCCACACAATGGACTGGGGAGAGGGAAAGGGACATTCAGGGCAAAGTCCTTAAGACAGGAAATGAGCTTGGTGAATTGAAGAACAGAAAGAGCAATGCAACCAGAACACAAGGAGCTGGTTGGAGAGCAGACAAGATAAAACTAGAAAGTTCAGACAGGGTAAGGAAAGGAGATCATCATTGGCTGGAGTTGAGGATATTGGGTTTTACTCTAAGAGCCAGGGAGGGTTTGAGCAATGAAGTGACATATGATCTACATTTTAAAACATTATAGGGGGACAACAGTGGAATCTAGAAGGTCTGTTATAAGCCCATTGAAATGGTCCAGGCAAGATGTACTGGCAGCTTAGACAAGAGCAGTAAACTGTGGAGATAGAAAAAAGTGGATGTGATTTGGTGGTAGATGTGGCAGGACTAGACAATTGATTAGATACAGGCCATAAGGGAAAGAGGAATCAAAGACAACCGTTAGGTTTTTAGCAACTGGGTACATAGTCATACCCCTTACTGAGATGGAAAAAATCTGTGAGAGCAGTGGTATGCTGGTAAATGTTAACAATAAACTCTCAGAAAGAAAAATGCCTGATTCGTATTTGACTTCAGTATGTGAATACTGCCATCATTGCCTAATTCGTTCTACAGACATGATGTCATCGAGTGAGAGATGGTCCCACCTTGGCTATCAGAACCTGGGAAAAGTCAGCTCCAGTGCATCATTGGCAGTAGCAAGTTCTGGAGAGGGAATAAAATCAAGAATTTGACTGTGGTCTGGACTGAAGTTAAAACCCCTATTAGATATCCAAGAGTCAAGAAATCAATTGTACTGATATGTGAGAACTAAGTTGAATTTTTATAGTCAAGGTACCTGGACTGAATTATCTTAATTCCTTATTTTGACTGATCCCATTGCACTTCGTTCTCTCTCCTCCTGCTCTTCTCTGTTTTATTTGTGTATATAAATTTCTGTTGGGGAAGGATGGGGAGGATATTAGTTTTCTATTTCCATTAAAACAAATGACCACAAGCTTAGTAGCTTCATACAAATTTATTCTTTTTCACCTGAGCAGGTCAGAGACTGACACAGGTCTCAGGGGCTAAAATCAAGGTATTGGCAGGACTATGTTCTGTGCTGGAAGTTCTAAGGAAGATCCATTCCTGTCAGGAGCCGACCAACAGCCGTCCCTTGACACAGTCAGAACAGATGAGATGCATCTGCGGAGGCAACTGTGGCTGGATTTTCTGTCTATCTAGCCCCTGAATATCTTGTCTGGACTGGCTCATGTAATATCTATAGTTGATGGAGTAACAGCCCCTCCTCTACCTTGGACAGGAATATATGTTAATTAGAAGTAGACAGGCAAAGAAACAGGAGAAGCTGGTTAGCTACTACAAACTGAGCATGTAGAAACAATTACCAAGGAGTTAGAGTCCATATTACAGAAAGAAACATTTTATTTTACTTTATTTATGTTTTTTTTACATAAAGAAACATTTTAGACAGAAAGATAGATAGCTAAGTTAGACATCACAAAGGCCTTATAATGAATTTCCTAACCTCTGCTTGGTCTAGCGTACCTTTTGTCCCATGTCAAATTTTAAAGACCTTTAATAAACAATAAGACATTCAAACTCTGTACATAGAGCTATCTCAAATAGTCTGATTAATGGCTCTCTTGGTCAAAACAACTTCTGTTTAACATAACTGAAACTATGGAAATTCTTGTACTTTTCCTGGTTACCTCTGTATTGGTTTTTCTGCTTAACTGATCACGTCATGCACCTGTTCCTCTAATGTTATACAACAATTGTTATAACATTAATTGTTATACAACAATCTCTATAAAAATAAAGCCTAAATCAAACTCTGTGAGTTCAGTCAGACCCACAAAGGCTGGCTGTTCTCCGGCATCCAATCGTGTGTCTGACTCTTCATTTGTCGCCTGCACTGTCCATCCTTCAGGGACCCTGAACCCTGCCGAGGCTGGACCCCAGCACATTCCCTTGCCTGTCCCAGTTCCTAGAGACTGCCTGCATTCTTTGGCTCATGGTCACCTTTCTCCATCTTCAAAGGTACAACAATGAATTGAGTCCTTCTCACATTCTATTACTCTAGCCTCCTCTTCTGCTTCCCTCTTCTGTTTTTAAGGACCCTTGTGATTACATGAGCCAGTCCAGACAACCCAGAATAATCTCCTTATTCTATAGTCAAATAATTAGCAACCTTACTTCAATCTGCAAAATTCCCCTCATCTAACATATTTACAAATTTCAGGGAATAATAGGTGGACAGCTTAGGGTGGCCATTAGTCTGACTATTATGTTTTATACATATGTGTGGGCACACACACAGGAATTAATACATGTATTTATGCTTGTGTATCTGTGTATGTATGTATATTCCCTCATAAATTTCTATAACATACAAATTTACACATTTCTTATACTAGAATTGTGGTCCAAGAAGAATTCTCTTTTACAAGAACAGTTTGAATACTTCCTTTGTTTCAGTTCAAAAAGACTGAAAATCTATCATGTCACCCTTACATTGTTTACCAAGAAGCTCAAAGTTCAATTTAAATCTCAAATGTAGTAATCTACTCATCCCAGATAATCACTGCATTTATTTATCACCATGTACTTCAGATCCATATTTCAATGCTTGTTTATAATTATACTGCATTCGGTTTATTTTATATTGGAAACCACCTCAAATGTACTTTTGCAAATATAGTAAGTTAAAAATATAAACAATAGCAGCTCTGAAAAAAAAAACAAAAAAAATGATAGCACTATATGTTCTTTAGCTCCATGTAGACAATGACATTAAAAAGCAAATCACAGAAAGCTAAAACCATGGAGGAATATGATTTCAAATCTCTGAGAAGGGAAAGAACATTCACCCTAGCTCCATTTTCCACCAATCTCTGAGGCATCCAAGAAAATCACAATGTGATAACCCCAGTCAGACACTGTCCAAAAGAAAAAAGGAAGGAAACTTTTCAGAAAGAAATGGAGCCTGAGTTGCTGGATGTTCTCGCTGCAGGGATTGCTTTGAATTGCCCCAAGCCTTGCCACTCCCTAGACATTCATCCTTTCCTAATACTCGCCTCAGAGGCCCACAGGAATGTTAAAAGATTTTAAATGAGCCATTGAGCATGAAATACTTCACACACCTTAAAAGCTCCCTGCACCCTTGGAGCAGGCAGGCCCTCCTGTGTGGGGGTGGGGATCCTGCTTTTCTGAATGATTTAGACAAGCATCAGGGAAAGACTGGTAACCAGGGTTCAGGACGGAGGCCACAAATGGTGCAGGGAGTAGCTCCAACTGCCACGCTGCCCGCCCAAGAGACCAGCTCACCCCCTTGAAAACACCTCCTTTCAAATGTGGAGACAGACCTGAGCTCAAAACCTGACTCCCAAGTTTACCAGAATGTGGCCTTAGGCAAGTCATGTAGGTCTGAGAACCTTGATATCTTTGTCTTTAAAATAGAATTAATGATAGTGCTCCCCTCCCAGACGTGCTGTGAGGATGAAATGCCACGGTGTGTGTAAGCTCCCTCACATACTGGCCAACATGGTAAGTACCCTACAAATGTTAGCTATAGGAACTGATGAAAATAATAATAAAAGTTAACAATGTCCCATCTATTATGCCAAAAACACCTTGCTTATTGGGTCGGCAACAAGAGCTATCTGTCTGCATTCTCCAAACCAAAGCCCTAGAAAGAAATCCGGTTCATAGAAAACAACATAGCAAGCACTCGGTCTGTGAACAACCTGCAATAATCACACCCATCACCTAGTCCAGGTATACTGTGTACCTGTTACTGAACTAAGCAGTTTTTATAAAGAACTCAATATACTCTTTACTACTATCTCAGACTTATTCATTTTAAACCTGAAATTACTCATTTTATACAAAAGTGAGAGGCACCAAAAAGTTGAGTACTTTCCAAAGCCACATAACTAGTGAGTAGCATCTTTACTCTAGACTTGAGGCCAGAGCTGGTAATACTGATTATATGCTTTATATAAGTTTAAGACATCCTAGAGAAAAATTGAGAATCCTACCACTTCTCAATCCCCTAAATGCTTCTTCGTATAATGGCCATAGGGTCTCTCCCCAGACTAGGCCTCCCCTCACTAAGGCCCATTTTCCTTACCTTGCTTCTCAAATTATATAGCCTTTGCCAGATGTTCAACTGAGTGCTCTGGGGCCCAGCCCCAAAGGGTCTTCCCCTGCACATTCTGTTCTCTTGATTTCTCTGAGGTCAGTGTTGGCAAGGAGCCCAACTTCCGAATGGTGGGAACATAATCTTTTCAGTTCCTTCCCAGGATGGCACAAGTTTTTGTTCTCCACCTCGCTCCTAGATACAAGATTGCAGACTTTAACACTGGCTAAGCACTTCAGGTAGGAAGTTAAGTAAACTTAGTTTCAACTCCTGGCTCCAACACTTATTAAATGTGTAGCCTTGGGCAAGTTACTGTGTTAATTAATACCCAATTTCTCATTGTGTAGAATAGAAGTAGTAACAATATTTATCACATTGGTTTATTGAAAGTATTATAAATCTAAACGGAGATTAAATGTACAGCTTTAAGCATAATACCTGGCACAAAGTTAGCAGTCAATATACGTGAGCTATTACTAAATTATTTATCACAGTTTTGATGTCTGATGCCCACATTCCTGACAGACTATAAATTCATTCACTTTAGAGTCCCTAGTCCCTGTCACAGTGCCCAGTTCTTAGTTGGGACTTAGTGGATGCTTGTTGATTGAATGAAAGAATCCCATGAATGGACCTTTACCAGGCACATCCCAAACTACTCTCATACTCCCCCCTCTTCCCTCACATGGAGATATAATGAAGTCCCCTACTTAGGGATTCCTGACATTTGCCTCCGATGAGGAGATTCTTGAGGAAAAGGGACATAGGCATATTCTTTAGAAAGCTTTCTACACAAAGTGCTGTATGAAACCTCTGCACTATACTCTTTCAAAACACTTAAAGATCTACAGTACTTGTCTTGGCTTCTACAGTCAGGCTGCTGTTTTCTTCAACAGTGACATGACACAGACCCTGGGACACATGGGACCCCAGTTATAATCCAATTATGTAAGTATTCACAGAGCCTTCCTTCCCAGGAGGGTTCCCTTCCGAGGAGGTTTGAGTATATACCTCCCTAGTCTTTTTGTGTGTTGTGGCTAATGAGTAACCACTCTAGTGGAATAAAGTCAATCAGGCACAATTCAAGGAAGTGAAAATAAGAGGAAGGGCCAGTATTGACTGAGTTTGGAAAGTGACGACTACTAAGGGTTTTGAGACAGTATTATGGGAGGCTGAAGTAGCTACCCAATGGTAAATAATGTAAGATGGGTGGAGAAATTATTTGAAGACAATCTTCTGTATGATAAATGAAACTCATGCACTTTAGCAAATGTTTAAGTAGTTCTTCAAAGATTGTTGAGATATCTAAGTGGTGTTTCTCAGCAGTGCTAAGGCTGCCCAAAGGAGTCCTTAAACTTCCATTCACACTGAGCATCCATGACTGTAAGGTGGGCTGTGTACATAGAATAAATTTTCTCTTTTTAACACTCTTAGCTACAAAATCTTGATATGGAGCACTTTATGATGACTTTCTCCTCCAAAGCTGCTCTTTATACCCATATGCATTTATTCTAGCTGCATTAGAATAGCCACCTGAAGAAGCTAGAAGATAGGTCATCCAACATAATTCCCTAAGAATCAATTCCCTTTTAAGGACATTTTCAATAACATTGCTTTACATGACTTCTTTCCTGTGTTCTGTTCGAAGAATAGACCATTGCCGGCCTCCCCCAGTATCCACAGAATGGTAAGAACCAGGAGGTTCATAAAGCTGGTTCTTCAGACTTCTCTACTCTCCCAGCTACTGCCAGTGCCACCCTAGCAAAATCGTGGAAACTCTCTGGGTCTCCAAGTCGTCATTGTTTTTTTCTCTCATTTGGAAAAACTGGTAATGGATTTTAAATAATAAATGTTTTTTTATAAAAATCTCAAATGATGTAAAAGTGTATAGTGTGAGAATGTTCTCTTTGTGCCTCTCACACTGGTCCAAGCTACCACTTAGAATATATGTAAGTGTGTGTGTATATATGTATATATGTGTGTGGATGTATACATACATATATACATATAAATATATATTTCTGTAAAATAGCACAAGGGGTAGAAGGACCAAGCAAAAAGGTAAAAGGACTCACAGACATGGACAACAGTGTGGAGATTGCAGGGGAGAAGGGGTATGAGGAGGCTAAATGGCAATGGAAAAAAACACAATTGAAAAAAAGAAATTAGCCCTGGGTAGTGTCACTCAGTGGATTGAGTGCCAGCCTGTAAAGCAAGAGGTTGCTGGTTCTAATCCCAGTCAGGGCACATGCCTGGGTTTCAGGCCAGTTCCCCGATAGCAGGTACATGAGAGGCAACCACACACTGATGTTTCTCTCCCTCTCTTTCTTCCTCCCTTCCCCTCTCTCTAAAAATAAATAAATAAAATCTTTCTAAAAATTAAGCCACAAAAATAAAAATAAAGGTTCAATATTATTGGGATTAAACATGTTTTATATTATATAGTACAAAATTTCTTAAAACCTAGAACATCTAGACAGAATATTCTACAACTTGCTTTTTTATGTTTTCTAATAGAAATAAAATATTTGTGATGCTCAAGTGAAATAATATGTGTGAAAATACTTTGACTGTCACAAGATACCATGCAAATACACACAAATACTATACAAAGGTATCATATTATTGTTATAACTGGGAACTTTCTGTTCATGATTAAGTCTTCCTGTTGCATCATTCCTTCTTCCTCCTGTTTTCTTTTTTTTTTTTATTACTATTCAAGTACAGTTTTCTGTCTTTTACTCCCATCTGGGCCAACCCCCCAGTGCTCCCCACCTCCCTCCCATTTCCACTCCCCTTAGTTGTTGTCCACGTGTCCTTTATACTAGCTCCTGTTTTCTTGAAGATAATATTACCTCAATTCAAAGATACAGGCTTTAAATAAAATTCTTTAATGTCTCTAAAGTCATGATGTATATTGCAATAAGTATGTGTCCTACTTAAATTAGGCAGCATTTTTCCTCTTACTGGCACATAAAATAATTATGTCTTAGAATGATAGCACCAGAGATTTCATGAAATATGCTATGTGTTTTTCTCTTCTTCCCATAATCAATTTGACTACAAAATCGTCACCTTAGGTAAAGTACTTCATTTCCCTATGCCTCAGCATCTCCCTTCACTAAATGACAATAACTCTTAGAAGTATTATTATGAAGAAAGTAACTAGCACAGAGCCTGGCATATGAGTATAGTAATTGTAAATTCTATTGTTTCCTTTGCACCTCTAAGTTAAATTCAAAATTATTTGGCTAACACTTAAAATACTGGTCACATCATTACAAATTAAATACTCTGTCCTTCAGTCAACCAGTACCTCTCGCCATTCTCCAATTCTGTCTTATACTTCCCCAGACCAATATGTACCCTCTCCAATATGTATCTGTCGAAATCCCACTCATCTCCATGCTAATACCCACAGAATTTTATCTCACATACTTGGTGCAGATGTGAGCTCTTCCATCTTCAAGTCTACATAACACCTTATTATTTGGTCACATTTATTTTTATTTTTATCTTATCTTCACCCCCTCTCTGTTAAGACGAGTTCTTTTTCACCTGTATACACCATATAACAGTAAATAATGTTTACATTAAATGAAACAACAACACTAATATCTGTGGTTATAGGGCAATGTTCCCAGGAACAGTACGATTTTCAATATGTTAAAACTTACATAGTTTCAACTTGAATTGTTATTAGTCTGGAAATATATTTAAAAGTAGCTTATAGACAAATATTCTCTAAATTCCTTCAAAGACTAATTTTAGAAAAGTGATTTTTATACCTGGTTTATTTTATTTATTCTGAAAAACAAATACATTAGCTTTTCCACGTGTAGAATGAGAAAAGGGAAAATCAATTCACCAATTATACTCAGCACTTTGTCACTTTTCTGAAGACAAAGCTGCTTGAATATTCTTGACTGTGGATCTCCATCTAATTTCATTGGCACACAATTGAATAATGACCACAGACCTTGCCCTGTTTAAACTAAAGCCATGAATGTAACATCTAGAAACTACATATGTTTTCTAGTTTTTAAAAGTAAACATGAAGCCCACCAGCCTTCCTTATTTACTACCACTTGCTTTTTAAAGGAATGGTTCTTTCTATAAACGATGACACATGCTCATCTTGCTAAAATTGGACAGAGGAACAGAGACCTCCAGTGGCTGACTTTACACAGAGAAATGCAAAATGTGAACAGCACAGAGCAGATGGAAAAGACATAATGAATTATTCACCTAAGGGCTCCTCAGTCTAGCCTTTCTTTCCTGCCATGCATTTTAGTACTTCATCAACTCCTGTCCAAACGTCTGAGAAGAACTGTGTTCTCACCATCACACTAGGAAAATCACTTCCCCATCCAACAGAAATTATTACTAGAAAGTTCACTTACTATTTATTTTTAATTATTTGTATTAAATTATTTATATAAGTTAATTTAAGTTGTTATGTGTTCCAAACATTTTCTATGACATTTACTAGTAAGTTTTGCTACTTATAAATATTGATACTTAAATATATAAAAACAATTTACAACTGATCACTGTTAGATAAACTACACTGACTACATATGTGCCAGAAGAAAAGTAAACATATAGACAAATGCAAGAAAACAAAATTAAACCATGGAATATATTTTCTAAAACAAAATTTACTTATTTGATTATATCTTCCACTTAAGCTTGAAAAATATTTCAAAAGGGTGATTAATTATATATGTGTATTAATAAAGTCAAAAGCATAAATATTGCTTGAATAAAAATGAAAGAGGTTCTTTTTGAAGAGTCTGGACTCTTTAAAGGCAATAGATTCTAACTAGAATGTTAAATGTTTCTCCTGGAGGATTAAAAAAATATATCAGTTGATTAATCTTTGTCCTATTTATAATATTAGAGGACCATATAGCTCCACTCATTTAATAAATAAGAGCTTTTACAGGTATTGAGGATATAAAAATAAATTTATTAATTTTTTAATGTTCAGAATCAGTTTTCACTAAACACTAAGTACAAATGGAGCTCCTTCAATACTCAACAAAATGGACCACTATAGGACAAATGCACGTTAAACCAAGTTCTAGCTGAAATGTTATTTATAAGACTGACTTTTTAAAATAAGTTTAGAGAGAATGATAAAGAAATACATTCAAAAACACTTTCCTCACAAGTATTCACACAAGTCCCATTTCCAAAATCCCCATGTCATGGAGGTCTCCACTCCTCCTCTCTACAACTCTGAGGCCAAATCCACAAGCAAAAATAAAGAGAATCTTAGCTAATGTGAGATATTAACATGAGCACAGAATTACTTATTTGTTTGTATTTGTACTTAAGGTTAGGATACAAAGTCAAAATTACTCAGAACAGGAGCCATGTCTTTAAATTCCCAGTGCCAGGCAAATGGCAATCACTCGATAAATTTTCTGTCAGTGAATGACTAGAATAAAATTGTATCACCCATCTCTATCTTTTCAGAATTGATCAAAAGAATAAGTTGTTAATCCTGTCCTCAAACAACAGAGAAATACAAGTTTTATCAAGTGAACAATCACACAGTGTGAACCTGCATTGCAGATGGTGCCAACTCAGTGAGACACTTGGTACAGGTGGACGCTGTCAAACCATTGGAACAGCCGATTCTTGAATCAGTTCTGAAAAGGAGAGTGATTGAAAGTTCTTGAAGCCTCTACTTGAAGGATAATGGCCAAAATAAGATTGCTCTCCAGTCTTCCAAAATTTTCCTCTTGGTTTTGTCCTCTGACACAAACGCTAACTAAAAGCACTGCAGAAAAGGGGAATCAGCATCATAGAAAGAAAGGGTGGGGTAGAGATATGAGAGAACAGGATAATTCATATTCTGCATATTAACCTATATCTAGATGGATAATGAAATAGGCCCAAATAACCAAACAATTCAGCAGACAAGATGGTCAAGTCCATTGTCACAGCGATAGAGAAGCAGAATTTTTTATAAATGAAAAACTATCATAAGATTCAAATAACTCTCTATTCATAAGTGAGTTATCACCAGAAAACCAATCAAAATGTGCTATTTTCTGAAAATATTTTATTGCTTTTAAAAATAGGAAATCATTTACACTCTTATATTGCTTTCTACTTCACTATGAAAGAACTTTCTTAAGTTCTTTATAGTCACACACAACTACTGTTTTCTTGGCTATTTCAAACTGAATATGAATATTTCTCAAATTTGATGTGAGCCCACAGCATCAGGTTTCTGGGCTTTGTAAATTATGAACAAAAACTAATGTCACATTTCTGAAAGACCAGGGTAACAAATTGCTTTCTTGCCTCTAATATCCCATATATTGTATTATATCCAAATTCTTTTGTAATTTTAATATTGATATGATAAAGACACTATGCACTTAAGACTTTTCCATTATGAAATAAACATTTGGTTCATATGACATGGATGAGGAAAAATGAAGGAAGACTGAAAAAGATACATATATAAGAAAAAACAGATAAAACATCATCAGTGAAGGAATTCAACCTTCTAAAATACCTTGACAAAAATGCTGTCTACCAATGTCGCAAATACACATTTTTCAAGTTTTTTGCACTTCCATGTATGTGAAAGCACATGAATATAAGGAAGTGAGTGTAGTGCTTGAGGGTAAGCAGCAGGAGATGGAGAGACTGGTTATGATCTTGGACTGTTTGTTTAATCTCTCCAAACTCATCTGTCTAATGGCAGAATAAAGTTACACACTTTGTTATAAAGGTTAAATTAAGATAATGCATACTAGGAGTGTGATTCCCAATCCAGGTACATACCTAGGTTATGGGTTCAAGCCCTGGTCAGAGCACATTTAGGAGGCAACCAATTGATGTGTTTCTCACATTGATGTCTCTGTCTCTCACTCTCCCTTCCTCTCTTTCTAAATAAAAAACATTTAAAAAATTAACATTGTTATTATTTATTAATAAAGAAATTGAAAATGAAGTTTTAGACATTATTAAATTGTGTCTTTTAGGGCAAATTTTTTTGTTGTTTTTTGAAGTTCTATTTTATTTTATTGTTTATGCTTTTCCAGTTGTCCCAATGCCCTTTTGCCCCATTCACCCAGACAACTTTTGGGGCAAATTTTAAAGCAAACTGCCTACTTTACGGCTAACCTAATGTACATTAAGAATAATTAGGAACTTCCGGTCAAGATGGCAGCATAGGCAAACATGACTCACCTCTTCACACAACCACATCAAAATTACAACTAAAATATAGAAAACTGTCACTCAAAACCATCAGAAATTTGGTTGAATAGAAGTCTGACAACTACAAAATTAAAGAAACCACATCCATCCAACTGCTAGAAGGGGCGCAGGCATGGAACAGGCTAGTCCCTCACCCACGTGTGGTGGATAAAAATTCAGGAGGAATAACTCAGGAACGGTGGGGTCTCAGTCCCACTCCAGACCCCTCAACCCAGGGTTCCAATGTCAGGAAGATAAGTCCCCACAACTTAAGGCTATTAAAAACCAACAGGAATTGAAAAATTGTATTATAAAGCCAAGATTCAAATCAATGATTTGGAACATAAGGAAAAGAAAAACAACCAATCAGAATAATAAGAAGAAAAAAGAACCCAAGAAAATGAGGATAGTGTAAGCAGCCTTTGGGACAACTTCAAGAAGTCCAACATTCACATCATAAGGATGCCAGGAGGAGAAGAGAAAGAGCAAGAAATTGGAAATCTATTAGAAAAATAATGAAAAAAAGCTTCCCTAATTAGCAGAAGGAAATAGACATGCAAGCCCAGGAAGCACAGAGAGTCCCAAACAAGATGGATGCAAAGAGGCCCACTCCAAGGCACAATATAATTAAAATGCCAAAGGTCAAAGAGAAAGAGAGAATCTTAAAAGCAGCAAGAGAAAAGAAGTTAGTTTCCTACAGGGTAGTTCCCATAAGACTATCAGCTGATTTCTCAAAATAAACTTAGCAGGCTGGAAACAATTGGCAAAAAATATTCAGTCATGAAAAACAGGGACCTACATTCAAGACTGGTCTATCCAGCAAAGCTATCATTTAGAACAGAAGGGCAGCTAAAGAGCTTCCCAGACAAGAAAAAACTAAAGGAGTTCATCAGCAGCAGACAATTATTATATGAAAGGTTAAAGGGGCTTATTTAAGAAAAGGTCAAAACTATGAACAATAAAATGGCAAAAATTATATATCTTTCAACAACTGAATCTAAAAAACTAATTATGCAAACAAGAACAGAGACAGAATCATGGATCCAGAGAGTGTTTTAATGGTTGCCAGATGGGGTATAGGGGAATGGGTGAAGAGGTGAGGGAATTAAGAAGTACAAATAGGTAGTTACAGAATGGCCATGGGTATGTAATATACAGCATATGAAATGAAGCAGCCAAAGAACTTATACACGTCACCCATGAACATGAACAATGGTGGAGGTATTGCCTGAGGGAATGCGGAATGCTGGGTGGAGGGATCAAAGGGGGAAAAATCAGGACAACTGTAACAGCATAATATATAAAATATAACAAAATAAAAAAGGAGTAATAGGCAAAAAAAAAACCTCTTTCAAATGAAAAATCTGGAAGACTTGAAACCTACAATGAACAAATCCCACAATGCAATGGTCTTTTCCCCATTCTCCCATTCTTATCTATTGATCAGCTTCATCTTTCCAGTTTCTTTTCCCTTGGAGACCAAAGAAAGACCATTCTCTAGGTCTCCTCCCAAAACTCTGATGATTTCATTCTTATTTCCTTTTACAGCTCCTAAAATAGAGGTCTTTATGATCCAAGTTTTATTCCATTTTTACCTCTCTTTCAATGTCTTCCCCTTGAACAATTTATTCAATCCTCTTTCAGTTAACACTTCTCTGTAGATATTCCCTAAATCTGAAATCCAAGTCATGTTCTCTCCTCTAAGTCTCAGTTCTGTATTTCTGGCTGCCTCATTAAGCTGATAAATTTAATTAAAAAGAAACTAAGTTTTGGAGGCTTTTGTCAAGTTCTTTTTGCTCATGCCACCCATCAGTAAAGCTGCATTTAGAGCTGAGAGCTGTGAAAAAGACTTTTGCAAAGATGATCTGGGATTTCTTTAATTCTTGTGTTACCTTGCTCCTGAGTTTGTGTTTTTGTATGCTAGTTTTGTTGACTGCATTTGACTGGCAACATCTCTCTACTTATTTTTAAGGGATTTTCAGTAGATCATGCAAAGACCCTGTAATATTCCAATAATGCTACATTGTTGTCTAGGTGAAGAAGATCCTGAACTGGCAGTTCAGGTGGTGCTTATAGGATCAAAGTCAAGAAGGGCATTTCACAACCACTTTGACAATTACAGTAAGTTGTTGATGATGCAACATATGTAAGTACCACTGCACCCTGAGCTGGGTGCAATGGTGGATACAAATAGCATCATTTGAAGATTCTGCCCTTAGTCACTTGCTATTCATATGGACTCCAAATGATTAAATTTTAAAGTCTAAAATTAATTACCTGTCCCACCTGCACTTCCCACCCAGTCTGTTTGACCCCTTCTCCACCAAGCCAGTTCTTCCTTCTGATCTCTCCATTCCTGCTAATAGCATGGTCATCTCCCCAGGCATCAAGATGTACAATTTTGGAATCATCTCTTACTCTCTTTTCTCTTATCCTTCGTACCCAAGTTTTAGCTAAATTCTATAAATTCTACATTTGCAATATATTTGTAAATTATTCTCTCATCTCTGCTGGCACTTTCACTTTCTTAAATTAGTCCTTATAGCCTATATTTTATGATATTGAAAGGCCTCCTATGAGTCTCTCAGCCCTGAGAATCTCTCCCAGTTCTAGTCCATTTTACAATATGCTCTTCCGGATCACAATTCTCATTAAGTTACTTACCTGCTCAAAACATAAAGTGGCTCACCATTATCTGAATCAGCCCACCTCCTCTGGTGTTCTCAGGTCCCTGTGAAACAGCCCATACACATGCTATGTTTCCAGCATTATTTCCCACCTGTTCTTAATTACTACTTTCCTCCAGCCAAGTTAGGTTATTTGTGCATTCTAATACACATTCTAGTATTTCTGTTATCATGATTTTTTCATATTTTCCTCTGCTTTGAATCATTTCCTTTGTCTCTAGTGAAATCTTCACTTCCACCACACATGCCACTAATTTCTCACCTCTTCTGAATTCAAAACATCCACAATATTTTTGCAGCACTTTTAATTTTAGACTTTAAAATTTAATCATTTAGAATCCATATGAACAGCAAGTGACTAAGGGCAGGATCTACAAATGATGCGATTTGTATCCACCATTGCACCCAGCTCGGGGTTTTGCATATGTTGCATCATCAACAACTTACTGTTAATTGTCAAAGTGGTTGTGAAATGCCCTTCTTGACTTTGATCCTATAAGCACCACCTGAATTGCAAGTTCAGGATCTTCCTCATCTAGACAACAATGTAGCAATATTAGAATATTACAGGGTCTTTGCATGGTTTACTGAAAATTTCTTAAAAATAAGTAGAGAGATGTTGCCGGCCAAATGCAGTCAACAAAACTAGCATACAAAAGCACAAACTCAGGAGCAGGGTAACACAAGAATTAAAGAAAGCCCAGATCATCTTTGCAAAAGTCTTTTTCACAGCTCTCAGCTCTAAATGCAGCTTTACTGATGGGTGGCATGAGCAAAAAGAACTTGACAAAAGCCTCCAAGACTTAGTTTCTTTTTAATTAAATTTATCAGGGTGCCAATTTATGTCCTGCGTATTAAAGTATTTTCATTTTTGTTTAACCTCCTGTTTACAGAGGTTTTGCTCAACCATCACATCTAAATCTGGGGGGATCATAAAGCAGAGAATAAAGTACACTATATTTTCTCCGCCTTTCCAGTTGCACCTGCAGAGTGTGAGGTCTATTTAAGAATTCCCAAACTGGGCAGTTACAATGCACCTTCCTGGGCACCTCCCCATACCTTTAGAGCTGCACTCCCAGGTCTCACGTTCAGATAAATTACCTTACAAATTAGTCCAACTGTCTCATTACCATGTCTGCAGGTTTAATTCCTTCTTGGGAACTTAGATTAAAAATAAATTTTAGTTTTTTCCAATATAGCTATCAAAATGTACTGCTCTTGTTCCTTCCCATCTGACTCTAACCCAAGCCAAAGACAGAGCACTCCCTCCCTGCTGATGCTCCCCATCATCCATCACGCGTTGCTGATGCAATCGAGTGCCATAAGCTGTCTTCAGGGAGCCTGGGTGGCAAACAGACAGGAGCCCATGAGTGAATGGAAGAATTGTGTAAGCCTGCATCGTGTGTAAGGAAGGCGCAAGGGCATGCTTGCCAGATCTCCTGGATGCTTTATGGGGAGGGTTTTAGTCTCCTCTTCAGGAAGAAGAATTCAAGTTCTGTTTTCACTCTTCCTTTCAACATTTATTTTGAAGGTTTTTCTTTTTGTGTGTCCACATAAGTTTAATTTACATGTGCTTTTTAAGATCATGGTTATAGAAGTCCCTCCAAAACAGCTGTCTGTAACAGGGAGAGAAATTACAGTCAACCAGGCTAACTTCTTTTCTCCAAATTCACATTTTGTCCTTAGGAAAAAAAATAAGCAAAAGTCAAAATAAGCTTCTGATTGATTTATTTCATTAATTGTTCCATTTCCATTTTAATTTTCCTAGTAAAAACTTAGCCCTAATGTGACTCTTCCTGAATTTCCTAAATGCTAGCACATCTATGTTATTTGTTTACAAATTTCACTTCCAAATTTTAGACTTCAATAACAAAAATTAGATGCTACTTATAAAGTATATTTCATAATATAAGGTTTTATTTGCACATTTGGTATGTGTTATTGTTATTTCTGTTGTGGGGTTACTTACAACAGGCTGTTGGCTACACAGCTAAGAGCCTTGTAAGTAAGGGTCACTTGTGGCCTTCATGGAAGGAGCAGAGCAGCTAGATACTCTATGCAGGCATGCGAAAGGTCATTCAAAGCATGTGACCTCTATTCATTTCACAGATTTTTGTCACACTGAACTTCACCCTTGGAAATAAGGAATAAGGGACTTTTGTTTTGTTTATTAAAGCAATCGTCCCTCTGTTATGCAGAGATCTGGGAAGGAGTGGGAACATTTGTGTAAAAAGTGAATGCTTTTCTGAAGTAGAAAGGGTCACAGTTCCCTTCCCTGCCCCCGACTTCCTCTCCATAAAAGTCGATGTAGATTTGGGTGACTTTGAGGAGCAGTGATGAACAGATTTTTAGAACAGGGTTAAAGTGAGGGTAGACAGTAAAGGGAGAGAAAGTGAGGCCAGGGCTGAATCACAATCTCATCTGCCCCTCTGAGTCGCAAGATGTGGGGGTCGTGAAAATGTGCCTGGTGGACAGACTACCATCGGGAGTATAATCAACTGAGGCCCCAGCAACCCAGACTCTGAAACCCATCCTTGTATTTGTGCGAAGCCTACACCTTTACTGCTAGCTGCTAATTACCTGTTTCTGGGAAACAGTGGACTCCTTTTTTTTGGCTGATTTTGGCTCAAGCACTCCCCTCAATCTTTGCCAAACTTTCCTGAGAACATACAGCCATCTAGAAGACCTGCACCAATCTTATTTTCCTCTCTCCTTTGCTTGCTAATCTGACTAGCCTAAAATTCTGATGACTCTCCCAGCTCTCTCCCATTTCCCTTCCTACAGGCATTGCTCCCTAATAAAATCCCTGCACGTTTAATTCTCTTTTGGCATCTGCCTCTTGAGGGGCCCAGATTAACAACATTGAGGCCTAATCCCATCTTGACCGACTGTTCTGGGAATCACTGGGTCCCCAGAGATATTAGATTGAACCTTATGAAATTGCCAATATTTAACCATTCGTGACCTACAGAAGGGTCAATCTTGTGTGATCCAACCTAATAGTAGTACAAAATGTTGATGGACCTGAAACATTGGAGGTTTAGCCTTCCAAAGCATGATGATTCTTCCAGCTTGAAACAGGGCTCAGCACTCCATCATGTCTGAGATGGCTGGAGCTGAGGGAGCTTCCGCAATCCTTGGGCTCAGGACAACTTTATTCCTTTCTATTGTCCATGTTTCCCTCAGAAGACGATGTGGCTGCTCTTAATCAGCCTTAGCCATCGGCCCATTTCCTTTTCAGGCCAGCTTTCCATCATTGCTCACCTGTAAGATGATGAACACCAAAACTTGTTCTGATTCAGCTCCCCTGCTGCAGCCTTTACCCCTGAAAATGCTCTGGCTCTGGAATTGATAGAATTTTGACCCTAAAGGCACCGGTAAGTTTGTGGAGAACTCTTTTTTAAAATCATAGGTGCCTTAGAAAGTGGGGGATCTACCTTTCCAGAACCCAGCAGGACACCATTCTGGAACTCAGGATGATTGCTGCACAGGGAACTCTACTGTATCTTCTGTAATTCCAGTGCAGTCCACTAAGGCAGCTTCTACCCAAGAGGGGGGAATTCTCTAACAGAGTCAGCATACTGAGCTAGGATTGAACCAGAGAACTTTCTTCTTCTCCTTACACCACTGAAAAATGGACAGGGGCTCTCAGAGGTAGAAAAGAGGAATAATGGGGCCTCGGAGGGGAATGAACTGGTCTCCCTGCTCATATTGGCAAAGGTAGACCACACTAGCCCAATAATGGCATGCAATTTGCCCCTCAAATTCGATACTCCAGCTATACACAGTAAAAATGTTAATAAAAAATTACTTTTTGATGGAGAAGCCAATTTTCACAATGATTTCACCTAATTCAGATTATAGCTTAAAGTATGAAGACTTGCGGGGGCAAAGGGGAAAATGGAATAACTGTAATAGCATAATTAATAAAATATACTTAAAATATACACATTTTTAAAACCTATATAGCAATATAACTTTTATTCTCAAATACAAGAGTCTTCTTTTCTCCTAATAATTTTCTTTTTTATTAAATAAGAAAATTAACTTTACATGCAATTGATTTAACAGCTTTAATATGAATAATATTCTCTACTTATTGAGTACTTACACTATGTAAAAATAAAGTCAGGAACTATTGGATATTTGAGTTCTGCCACTGATACTAACTCAGAGCTGTGGAATGGATAGAATAAAATCATTGTTGCTTTTTGTATAATGTGTTTTTCTATGCAATTTAAAAAGCTGATATAATAACATTTTATATTTCACTTTACATAACCATTTCTCTAATAATCATAAATATTTCATCAACATTATTTTGAACACTGTGCAACTTTCTGTTGTGTGGACATTATATTTAATCCTTTCCAATTTTTGAACACAAATTGTTTCAAAAGTTTTTCCCCTTTAAACTGTGTGTGTGCATGTGTTTTGTTTAAATTTATTCTTAAGAGTAAAGCTACTGAGTTAAAATTATTAACATTTTTTAACTTTTGATATGCATTTTAAAATTTATTTTATTTTCTAATAGCAATACATGAAAGTTCTCATTGGAGACCTTGAATAATATTGAAGAAAGATATGGAAGATCACAGGATATTCTTAGTTTAAACATCTTTTGATATGAACTGAAAAATGTTATCACTTAAATTTGCATTCTCATACTAATGATATTAAACACTTTCATCAAATTATTAAATAATCTATATCTCTATGCTTTAGTGTAACTTCAAAGTTCTTATTTTTAAAGCCTCAAAGTCATCTCCATAATCTTTCTGAAATTTTTCTTTAACTACTTAAATGGACAGATTTTAAACAGGACTTTTGCCCTGGCTGGTGTAGCTTAGTGAATTGAGCATGGGACTGCGAACCACACGCCCTTGGTTTGATTCCTAGTCAGGGCACATGCCTGGGTTGCAGGCCAGTTCCCAGCAGGGGACACACGAGAGGCAACCATACATTGATATTTCTCTTCTTTTCTCCTTCCCTTCCCCTCTAAAGATAAATAAATAAAATCTTTTAAAAAATAGGGCTTTTAACCATTCTATATTACTCAACTTATTTGCTTCAGCCTAAGTGCTGTAAACTTTACATTAATATGTAAACAGATATATTTATATAGCTACATGTGTTTGTATGTGTGTTTACATATTTATACATGTATTGTTGATGAACATCAGCAAGCTAAGCTTCAGTCTCAAATCATAAGAATAACTGATTTAACACAATCATAAACTAACTCATGACTAAATTCCTTTTTCTCCAAATTACTATTATTCTTGTTACATCTCACATTTTCCAGTTAGTTTCAAGAGTTTCTTACATCATTATTACCAACTATGGTAAAAAAAATATCCCCAAGTATAAGAATTAATAGACCATTTGGTTCAAGTGGGTTTCTTAATATTTTCTCCATGATAATATATGTCTTGGTGTAGAGAATTTGATACAGTACTTTTTTTCTTTTAGATTAACTAGCATAGTTCACTCTCTCCAGACTGTGGATTGGAAGTTGGATGAAACACTATAAATTAGTGTGGAAAATAATTTTGCCAAATTTTATCCCCAATCAGTCTCCATCAAAACTTATCCTTTTGCTTTTTCAATATATTTATGTGACTTTTTAAAGTTTTTAAAAGTTTATTTATTTTAAAGCCTCAATGGGTTTCTTGGATGCCAAATCACTTTTTAAAAATTTTGATATGAACTAAAATGAATTAAAAACACATGGAATCAATGTTCTCTAAAATATGTGTGTTTTTAAAGTTTGGAGAAAGGGGATAAGAAGAGGTGCTTGGCAGATTGTTTGGGTTTTAGTAAATCCAAATTTTTGAAAAATTGTTCCAGATGTTTGATGAACAGCCTGGTGCCCCTAAGTTTCACCCAAACCTACCATAAATAAAGATAATTATAAACAGCAATAAACTAAAATTAAGGCATCATGTAATGTGATGCCATAGGAATCAGAATTAATTGAACTGAATTAAATCACAGATAATAGTGAATGTGGATGTGTTTGTTGTAAACATCATAGAGAAAAGTATAGTGTTACTGTATTTCTACACAAAAAAATAGAAAAATAAAAACAGAACTATTTCACATACAAAAACCTAATGACCCTCTGACATTTTATCCTAGCCTCCAGAAGCTCTCATTATCCTCTGAATAGTTCTGTTTTTTAAAGATTTTATTTATTTATCTTTAGAGGGAAGGAGAGAAGTATCAATGTATGGTTGCCCCTCATGAGTCGCCTGCTGGGAACTGACCTTCAACCCAGGCACGTGCCCTGACTGGAAATCGAACTGTGATCATGTGGTTCGCAGGCCCGTGCTCAATCCACTGAGCTACACCAGCCGGGGCCATCTTCTGAATGGTTCTTAATGTAGAATGATAAGTCACTCATCAAGGAAGTTTGGAAACTTGTGGGACAGTTTTAAAAGGTTGCCACATGACTGGAAGGAGCTACTCAGTGGATTATTACCCAGTGGATTATTAGCTTGTAACTTCCATAAAATAAGAACTATTCATACAAGTAACCATCATGTCCCTACAGTCTTGCCCTCTGTCTCTGATCTGTGAGTTCGAGTCTCACTAACCTTCCTATACCATCCCTCACAAATCACAGCCATCTTGTCTTTGTGTCTTTCTTCTACTGTTTCTTCATCTATGATTTCTTGTCTCTCTTCCTCACTAACCCACATTTACTATTTTCTTCAAAAAGGACTCTTGTCTACCTCAGGCCTTTCCCCAAGGACTGACTTCCATGGTGAACTTTTATCTTCTCTTGACAAATTTTCATAGCTTCATTATTTTATACTTATTGCCCCAATTACATCTACTACAGCATAATTTGTATACAGAGAAGCTAATTAATTAACCACTGCTGAACTTTTTTTATTAAGATGTTTGTGGTCATGTGGACTCATCCATAGTTGAACTTCCTTAAGTTCAACTTTAGTTGGCTTCATTAAGAGAATATTGTCATGTGTGTGTACATGCACATACATGTGTATGAACAATAATATGGTTACAAATTAGATGTAGATATAAATATTTATTAGATACATTCCTATCAGCATACAAAACATTGTCTTCTCATTTAAAGATGGCACTGTTTGGGTCCTTTGGCTGAAAAAAATTGGGCAAGAATTTGACCTGTTCATTTTATTTCTTAATCACTCACTTATGATTCTTCTAGTTTCCCATTTTAGTTGCACTATAGCACTGAGGAATCATTAAAGGCTTAAAGTGTAGCCAGAAAGAGTCAACTTGGAAAAATATAATCTAATATTTCTGGGAGGAAATAATTCCCACAGACATTATTGGAAGATATAAACTATACATCTGGACTGTGGTAATGCCTCAAGATGACTAAGGAGAGTTTCATCTTTCAAGCCAGTGGGAAATGTATTCGATGCTTCAGAATAGCCCTTCACTGGCTTCATGGAAGAATAGTTAAGGGCTCGGATTTAAAAAAGGAGAATGGCTTCTACTTTATTTAGGGTTGATATCACTTTGTGGTGATATTTAGTACAAGCAAACTTTGTCTTATGAATGTGTGACTATAGACTGACTTTCCCCCAAGCCCTGGAGCCTTCTCTTCCCTCTGGATGCCTGCCAAAGTATCTCCTGGGCACTGTGCTGGCTGTCACCAAGAACAGCCCCCCAGTCCCTTGCATCTCAACCCACCTGTATCCAGCCCTGCCGTGGCACAGGAGTAAGAGGTCAAAAGATTCAGAGTTCAATCTCACAATGCAAAAGGGTTGAAGGCTACATTCTGTGGACAAAAGAAAGTTTTACCACTAATACTTTCTCCATTCTCTGTGTGAAATAATCACCTATGGAAACTGGTAAAATAATCTTTTATTAACAAAAATTCCAAAAATGATGTCATTGCTTTTTCCTAACTATGAAAGCAACACACTCATTATTTTAAAATAAGAACTGTGTAATGATTAAAGAACAACCAGAAAATTATCTCTAATTCTATTATGGAGAAATTACCAGTTAAATTTTGGTGAATATTTGTCTAGATTTTATATTTGCATATATGCATACACACGTATTTGTTCAAGCATGTTGCAAAGTGAGACTATAAAGCGTACATACTATCTTTAATACTGTTACTTAATATATTGACATGTTTCCATGCCAAACACAAAGAAGATCCAACTATATGAGTATTTTTAAAGCTGTAGAATATCACTGTGTTGACGCATCAGGGTTTACTGGGCATTGCCCTGTTGTCTGGCATTTATGTTGCTCTCAATATTTCACCATTACATGCGGCACCATGATTAACATACTTATACATACATTTTGAACATTTTTCTGATCACTTATTTTCAAAACATAAATTCCAGAAGTGGAATTACTGAATCTTGTTAGAGTAGAGAAATAATTTTAATTTACATTGCCAAATTCTCCACTTTCCCCAAAATACCATAACAATTTAAATTCTGAGTTTAAAACAAATAATTTCACTCTGGAATATGATCCACTCCCAGCTTTGAAGCTGCCCATACAACTATTTCAGTTGTTTAAAACTGCATGATTTTTAAACTGTGTCTGATTTTGTCTCTCAAGGACCAAGGTCCTCAAGAGGAGACAGTGGGGAGGTGGGGAGATCACTGTTTTTTCTAAGATTTGGACTAATACAGAGCTTCAGCTTTTACAGATTTGTAAAAGATTGCTTCTGAGCAAGGTTTAATAAAAGAGTTCAAAGACCCTTGGTTAAAAATATCTTTTCTCATAGTGCCAAGGAGAAAAAGTAGTTATTGTTCTATATCACTGTCTGACAAAGAGCTCCCGAAAGAATAACACTTCACCATATTTTTAGGGCAAAAGAAAAATTGCTCTAAAGGTGTCTGTACATTTGAACTGTCAGTCTTTAATAAACAGTCACTTTTAGAGACAGTTGAAGGTATTTAACCAAATTTTAACCCATAATTAAGTTGACTCAGGATATTAAGAGAAAAAACCCTAAGGGGTTTATGCACTAAATGAGATAGGCTTAGCCATTCTCATTAATGTAGTTTTGGTAATATTAACAAGGTAATGGGAAATGGGAAATTCAGTTGTTTCATTGCAAAACATTAAGAAATCTATCATGGTGAGTAATTTTAAAGTATAACTTTTCACAGAGATCAAGACAAGACAACCAGGGAACCATACATTTGCTTTCTCAACCACAGGGAACAGGCCCAAGCCTTCTGAGTGGAACAGGAAAAGGGAGCAGAGCCAAATGCAAAGGAACCCAGGCCACAAGACATGAGGTCACTCCTAAGGTCTGATAGAAAAGCAGAGGCTCAGAGTATTCAATGCAGCACCAGGAACTGAAACAAAAAATCATACCACCACTCAGACTGCCATTTGCAAGAGAGTCCAGCTGGGGGACAGTCTCTGGGGAGACTTAGTGGGCACTCGAAAACATGTACCAGTAGGGTAGGGCTGGGGAGAGCCACATGTTTATGGTCCATAGGAAACACTCTGCTTCTTGCTCCAGTTCTACTTAAAACTTAGAGCCATGATGAATTTGGGAAAAGAAAAGAATAAAGTACATGGTCCCATTGTGGAAAAAGGAGGTGCTGAACAGCCTGTGGACTCTGGAACGAGAAAATAATCCTAGATTATTTGAGTAGAAATACATTCAATGAATAGAAATATTTCACTTGCATATCACTATGAAACATTCAACAAAGCATAAAACATAGTGTGATAATGTAACATAACATAGAACCCAAATCCCTATACTTCCCAAACTGAGACTCTCAGTGAGTAAAATTATTCAAAAATCAACAGAGACAAAATCATCAGCTCCTACCGCAAACTGGGTCTGTAGTCTGACAATTCCTCACGCTTTCTGGATGTTAGTTTTATCTCTGAAACTAGAAGGTTGGGTGTCTAAGGAATCTTCCAATTCCATCATTATCTAATTCTATAATTCTTAAAATTATTCAAATAAAATAAAATTGGAATTTTTTTTTTCTCACAGAATTACTTCAAATCCCATAAGAGGAAATGTATTCCCATATAGCTTCTGGAACTAGAATCAGTCACAGCTCCACCCTCTGCCCCTAAGACTCAACCACCAGCAGCTGTCAAAGCTATAGAAAGTGGCCTGGCTCCAAGGGACTCTTTTTTCTACCACAGGAGTAAGAATATTTAAAAGCATCTGGTTAGTGTTGCACTCACTTCCCAGAGTCTCATGCCGCTTCCTCACAGCCGCTAATGATAGCAACAGAATAAGCATCCAGGATATTTCCCCCCACACTATCCCCCAAATGCCAACCCCAGCCCCCCACCAATCTGCACTCCCTCAACCCCCATCACATCCTGGGCTTCACTGGCTCTGACGGTCTGAGCTGGAAATCTTTGCTTCAGGACTTAGTGGCAGGTGACAAGTGGTGATACGGTTTACCACATACACATTTTAACAACTAAAAGAATTTTTAATGCCAAAGTCTAATCCAGGAAGGAATGTTCAATGTTAATACTTCAGGAAATCAGCAAATATGTGATTATCAGTTGAATTATGAATGTCTTTCCCAGTCTGCATTCATGTGCTAAGCGATTTAGGTCATTTAGTCAAAGTCAATCTCATAATCTTTGTATAGACTATTGAAGAGATTCATTTTCCTGGAAACTGAAAGTCGTCGACTTAAAAATTATTTAGTCATTATACAGCCAGAGGGAATCAAAAAGTGAGACCCTGGAGTGTTTGAGAAACACATGTTACTGGTTTAGAAAGAAGTTAAATCAACACTGTCCTGAAAGTTATTTAAAGGGATTTTAAATCTATCCAGGAAAACGAAGAGAGGTCTAGGTTCTTCCTACTGACTTTCTCATTATTCCTGCAAAGCTGGCCATTAAAACATAAAACCATTTCTCCCCAAGGTTAGGAAGTAGAAGGGCAACGTAATATAGCCTTTCCGTACCCTCCTTTCACTGGTTTCCCTTGCTCTCTCCACCAGACTCTACCCATGACATATCCATGCCCTTCTCTCATTTCTTTAAAGCCTAAGAAAGGGGATAATATGGGGAATAAAGGGGAAGGCCTTTATACATAAGGAGCATGTATAAAGGACACATGGACAAAGCCAAAGGGGGTAGGTTCAAGGGGGGGGGAGGTGGGAATAGGTGGTGTGGGGGATGTGGTAGGGTGAAAATGGAGACTACTATACTTGAACAACAATAAAAAAGAAAGAAAAGTTCAAAGAAACTAGGAAGTGAAAAATAGCCAAAAAGGGGGAGAGATAACTTAAATTTTCAAGTGGAAAATAAATAAAGAGAAATTTTTTTAAAAAGCATAAGAAAGGATTATATTAACTCATTTACAGTGAGGTAGAAATGAGAAATGATGTATATGTGTTTCTCTACTCCTTGTCTCTCAGTAAGAAACCAAATGATAACAATAGGGATGAAAGAGGAATGGTAGAATGGAAGGGATCAGCCCATCAAAAATGGAGGTAATCTGGGAAGAAGTGAACATTCTCACGAGTCTACATATTTTAGTCATATAAGTAATCAACTACCTCTCCTAAGTACAAAACATTCTTGTTTATGGTATCAATAATGTTTTATTTTTACCAACCTACAAGAAAAATCAGTGACAGTGTCAGAACCAACTTTGAAACCTATGAGTTACCGTTTCACTGCTAATGTTCAAAAAGTTTTGACTACAGTACATCTTAAAGCAAAAATGTTAAAAGAAAAAGAAAAATTTAAGTTCCCCCACTTTACCTACCAACTGGAGCCACAGGGAAAACAACTGAGTTTAGTAAATTTCCTTAAACATCCAAAAATATAATAAAATATAAAGAACATAGTGATAATTAAATTGTATGAGTCATCTATATGACTCATACAATAAATTGTATTTTTATCAAAAATTTTAATTGAATACAACGACCAAAAAGTTATTTTAGCACAAGAATTTTCAGAATGACTCAGGGAAGCAACCCCCAGGTACCTCTCTATCACACTGGTGTGAGGTCTGGTCTCCACAGAGCAGCACATAAACAATATAAATAAACACGACTGCTTAGTCACATGTCAGCACTTATTCTCTAAAGAAAAGATTTAATTACATTGAACAGTCTCAAGCAGTAGCTTCAGTTTTTGTTACAGTTTTCCTTGAGTCAGGTTTTAATTATTCTTAATATTTTAGAGAATGCTTAATGATTTTTAGTGTATGGAAGTTAAAAAATTATATAACTACTTAATAAAGAAATTTAGAAAATACCAAATATCACCTTTTTCATTTATGTGTTTTATCTAAGTATTTTATCTTATTTTCATAACCACTTATACAACCCTTTGCCCCTTTGCCAACTTTTACACAGCTGAATTTATTCTTTTCAAGCAGTCTTTTATCACTTAAAATCTGTACAAGAAGATAACTTATCTTGATAGCATTTCATTTTGATTTTCCTTTTTAAAAAAGTCATAAAAAGTTTACAACTTAATTTTTATAAACTGATAGCATTGTTTCATCGTATTAGAAATGCTTCTCCATGGAGAAAAGGAAACAACCTTGGACCCAAGTCACCTAAAATATTTTAGATCAAGAAACATATTTCTAAAGAATGTGTCAAACCATTATTATTTCATAGAAAGACAACAGTTTTTCTCACTTAATATTTTAATTTCAATAATGAACAGCAACTCAATTCAATAATGGAAATTTCAATGATTGTCAAGGATGTTTCGGAAAAGAAAGACTTAGTTTAAACAAAATAGAAGAATCTTGAGTGCTAAAAACTCTTTTATACAGCTTCCAACAACTATCTTTTTTTACTTACTGGCCTCCTTCCAAACAGCTTTACTACATATGGTGAGACCATAGGGAAAATGCAGGGTTTTGGTTTTGTATTTGTAAGAGAAATGTACCTAAGTTAAGTTAAACCTTCTGGCTCTTCTGCCGCGTTACCCAAAGCAGTTTCATCTTGACGTTAGAGTTAATTCAAAAGTCCATAAAAGGGAGAAAAAAAGCCAGATATTTTAAAATGTAGTAGAGTGGAATAAAAAAAATGAATAGAGAGGGAGATGCAACCATCACAGCTGATAGAAATAATGATCACCTGACTACTAACTAGCACATCTAACATCTAGTGCAACTCCAAGGTGATTGCAAAAACAATATGGTGACCCTGCAAAAGCTATTTTAAGTGTACAGATTGAAACTTTTAATGTATAAATCATATCCCAGATTGTAATTTTAACATTAAAAAACTGCTTTTTTAACACACTATCTATACAGGACAATTTATTTTTATTTCCAAAAGAAATTTGAAATCAGCACAAATTCTGGATGAATTAATTAATTTATTTAAAATATGAGATCAAGGAGAAAAATCAAAAGATACCTTGAAACAAATGAAAATGAGAACACAACAACCCAAAATCCATGAGATACAGCAAAAGCAGTCCTAAACAGGAAAATTCATAGCATTACAGGCCTACCTCAAGAAACAACAAAAATCTCAAATAAACAATCTAACTTTACACCTAATGGTACTAGAAAGTGAACAAAAAAAAAGCAAAGAATAATAAAAAGAAAGTATATAATAAAGATCAGAGCACAAAAAAACAAAATAGAGTCTAAAAAAAACAATACAAAAGATCAATGAAACCAAGAGCTGCTTCTTTAAAAAGATAGACAAGGTTGACAGACCTTCAACCAGATTCATTAAGAAAAAAAGAGATAGAACTCAAATAAATAAAGTCAGTATAAATAGATAGCTACAGAATAGTCATGGGGATATACAATTCAGCATAGGGAATAGACTAGCCAAAAAACATAAATGCATGCCCCTTGGACATGGATAACAGTGTGGGGATTGCCTGAGGGATTGGAGGAGGGGCTGAGTGGAGGGCAGCAAAGGGGAAGATTTAAGGTAACTGTAATAGAATAAAGAAAAAATATAATTTTAAAAAAGAAATGAAAGAGGACAAGTAAAAACTGACACCAAAGAAACACAAAGAATTGTAAGAAAATATTATGAACAACTATATGCAAACAAATTGGACAATCTGGATGAAATGATAAATTTTTAGAAACATACAAACTTCCAAAATTGAATTAGGAAAGATCAGAATTTTGAATAGGCCAATTACAACAAATGAAATTGAACCAATAATCAAAAGACTTCCAAGAAATGAGAGTCCTGGACTGGATGGCTACACAGGTGAATCTTGCCAAACACTCAAAGAAGATCTAATACCTATCCTTATCAAAATGTCTCAGAAATATCAAGAGGAGGAAAGATTCCTAAACTCATTGTATAAGGTCAGCATTATCCTAATTCCAAAACCAGAAAAAGGCACTACAAAAAAAATCTCTGATAAACATAAATGCTTAAATCCTTAACAAACTATTAGCAAACCAGATCCAGAAATACATTAAAAAGATCATATACCACAAACAAGTGGGATTTATAAGGGGTGTGTAAGATTGGTACAATATCTGCAAATCAATAAACGTGATACACCACATAAAATGAAGGATGAAAACCACATGATTATATTTATCAACAGATGCAGAAAAAGCATTTGATGAAATCCAGCACCCATTTATAATAAAATTCTCAGTAAAGTGGCAATAGAGGAATCATATATCAACATAATAAAGGTCATATATGACAAAACCACAACCAACATCATACTCAGGCAAAAACTACAAGCATTTCCCTTAAAATCAGGAACAAGACAGGGATGCCCACTTTCACCACTTTTATTGAACATAGTACTGTAAGTCTAACCACAGCAATCAGGTAAGAGGAAGAAATAAAAGGCATGCAATTTAGAGAGTAAGAAGTAAAACTATCATAATTTGCAGATGACATGATACTGTACGTATAAAACCCTAAAGGCTTCACAAAAAAACTACTAGAACTGATAAATAAATTCAGTAAAGTAACAGGATAAAAAATAAATACCCAGAAATCAGTTGCAATTTTATACAACAATAATAAACCATTAGAAGATAGTTCATTATTGGTAAACTGGTATTGGAAACTAAGAAAACAATCCCATTCATAATTGCATCAAAAAATACCTATGAATAAATTTAACCAAGGATGTAAAATATCTAAATTCAGGAAATTATAAAACACTGAAGAAAGAAACCGAAGAAGCCACCAATAAGTGGAAGCATATAACATGTTCATGGATAGGAAGAACTAACATCATTAAAATGTCCATGCTACCCAAAGCAATCTACATATTCAATAAAATTTCTAACAAGATACTAATGGCATATTTCATAGAAATAAAACAAACATTCCAAAAATTAATATGGAACTATGAACGATCCCAAATAGCCACAGGCATCTTTAGAAAGAACAAAGTTGGAGGGCATGCTGCTTGATATCAAACTATACTACAAGGCTACCATAATCAAAACAGGATGGTACTGGCATAAAATGAATGAATGTGAATGAATAAAATAGAATAGAAGGCCCTAAAATAAACCCATGTCTTTACAGTCACTTAACTTTTGACAAACAAGGCAAGTATATACAATGAGGCAAAGCTGGTCTAGTCAATAAATGGTGTTAGGAAAATTGGATAGATATGTGCAGAGAAATGCCACTTCTCACACTATACACAGGAATTAATCTAAATGGTTTAAAGACTTAAATGTTAGGCTTGAAATCATATATATCCTAGAAGATAACATAGGCAGTAAAATCTCGAATGTTTCTTGTAGCAATATTTTAAATATGTTTCCTTGGGCAAGGGAAACTAAAGAAAAATTAAACAATGGGACTACATCAAACTAAAAAGTTTTGCACATCAAAGGAAAACAACAACGAAATGAAAAGAAAACCCACTGAATGTGAGAACATATTTGCCAATGATACATCTAATAATGGGTTAATACCCAAAATCTATAAAGAACTCAGATAACTCAACACCAAAAGAAAAAAATCCAATTTAGAAATGGACAGATGGCCTAAATAGACACTTCTGCAAAAAGGACATACAGATGGCCAATAGACATATGAAAACATGCTCGGTGTTACTAATCATCAGAGAAATGCAAATTAAAACCACAATGAGATATCACCTCATATTTTTCAGAATGGTTGTCATCAGTGAATCAACGAACAAGTGGTGAAGATGTGGAGAAAAGGAAACCCTTTTGCACTGTTGGTGGGAATGCATATTGGTGCAGCTATTGTGGAATGCGGTATGGAGATAGCTCAAAAAAATTAAAAATGCAACTGCTTTATGACCCAGTGATTACACTTCTGAGAATATATCCAAAGAAACATAAAACACTAATTTGAAAGAATATATGCACCCTTATGTTCATTGCAGCTGTTTACAATAGGCAAGATTTGGAAGCAGCCCAAATGCTTATCAGTAGCTGAGTGGATAAAAAAGCTGTGATACATTTACACAATGGAATACTAATAGGGCACAAAAAAGGATGTTTTACCTTTTGCAACAGCATGGATGGATGTGAAAAGTATTATACTAAGTGAAATAAGTCAATCGTAGAAAGACAAATACTAAATGATTTCACTTATATGTGGAATCTAATGAACAAAATAAACTAACAAAATAGAAATGGACTTATAAATACAGAGAACATACTGACAGCTATCAGAGGGGAGAGGGTAAAATAGGTAAAGGAATTAAGCAAAAAACAAACAAACAAAAATCTCATTGACACTGACAACAGTATGGCAATTACCATAGGGAAAAAGGAATTGGGGAGGTACAATTGGCTAGAGTGGAGGGTAAATGGTGAGGGAAGGAGACTTCATTTTCAGTGGTGAATACACAATACAGTATACAGATGATGTGTTATAGAATTGTACACCTTAAACCTATATAATTTTATTAATCAGTGTTACCCCAGTAAATTCAATGAAAACTTAAAAAGTTAAAATGAAACAGACAGGTTAGGCATTGTAATAGACATTATACTGTTCACTGATTTCTAGTTCCCTCTACTTCTGTGGTTGTACTTCCTGCCCTTTTGAAGTTCAGCAGGTCATGTGACTAGGTCTGGAAAATTGTTAATATAAGTAACTCTCCAGCTTTTCCAACTGAAGATAGAAGTTCCTTCAGTTGGCATTCTTGACTGACTCAAATAAGCCTCCCTCCCTCAGCCTTCATTGGACATAGAGCATGAAGAAGAAATAAACCTCTGTTGTTTTAATAGGCTCATATTTGAAGGCTATTTCTTACTATGTTGCTATTTTACCTCTACTGACTAACACAGAAAAAATAAAATGAGAAAACTTGCTCTGTAACATATCAGTACCTCTTTCCTGAAATGTGGTAGTAATAATTGTTGTTTCGCTATTGCTATCTGCTAAGACTGATTTTCTGTTAAAACTATTGGTACTCACTATGCAAAAAATTTTTGTTACAGAATGTTCAAGAATCAATATTTATTTTTAATAACAATTGACTTGCATATAGCACACACTCAGTAAGTATGTAATAAGTGAATTTAGAAAGTTGTCTAACCAAAGAACAGATAATTATTTGGGTAAATACGTCCAGGTTCATAGGTACACTGAGTCTTCAATTATAACATAGAGTATACATTCAAATTGACTTGACCTCTAAGAAAATCAACCACACATTTCTATTTTAGCTACAATAATTAAAGAAGATGTGAATTATTCTGCAGCAACAAATCAACTTTAGAAATGGACTACCCTGATTTAAATCCTGATTTTACCTCTTACTCTGTGCATGTCTTTGGGCAATTACCTCATCAGGCTGAATCTCAGCTATTTTATGAAATCAGAGGGATATAAAAATAATATGCTTGTAAGTTATGTGTAAAGTATCGAGCCTGTCACCTGACATATCATGTGCTCTTGATAATATTAGTTACATCCTTTTTTATATGTCAATGTGGAATCTGATTTGGGACTTTCAGTTTAAACTTTATAAAATACTTATGTGAATCTTTATGATTATATTCACAATTGCCAGTCGCAACTATTATTACCACTAATGAAATGCTCTCTAACTTCAGACAGTAAGCAAAATTGATTATTTCTGGAATAATAAGAAATTTACTTTTTATTCTTGTAAAATAATCTGGCATCCATAGTTACATAATTATCAATAACATAAATCTCTGTATTTGAATTCACCTACCAAAGAAAAAATATGGTCCAATTTAACAAGGAAAAAGGAGACATAATTTTTTAAAAAACTCATTTTAAACACTCTAAGAGACCATTTTGGATGCAATATAATTCTTACAAAACAGAATTTTGATGACATAGCCAAATGAGTCTGAAACATGTGAGTGAAACTTCCCTTAAAAATTACATATGATTAGCCCTGGCTGGTGTAGCTCAGTGGATTGAGCACAGGCCTGCAAACCACACGATTGTGGTTCGATTCCCAGTCAGGGCACATGCCTGGGTTGCGAGCCAGTTCCCAGCGGGGGACTCCCAACAGGCAACCATACATTGGTGCTTCTCTCCTTCTCTCCTTCCCTTCCCCTCTAAGGATGAATAAATAAAATCTTTAAAAAATTACATATGATTAAAAAGTGAGTAAATATCTCATCGTGGTTTTAATTTGCATCTCCCTGATAGCTACTAATGTTGAGCATTTTTTCATACATCTATGGGCCCTCTGTATGTCCTCCTCGAAGAAGTATCTTTTCAGATCCTTTGCCCATTTTTTTATTGGATTGTCTTTCTGGTGTTGAATCATGTGACTTCTTTACATATTTTGGAGATCAAACCCTTGTCCAAT
The DNA here is from genome assembly GCF_014824575.4 of Sturnira hondurensis. Classification (NCBI taxonomy): domain Eukaryota; kingdom Metazoa; phylum Chordata; class Mammalia; order Chiroptera; family Phyllostomidae; genus Sturnira; species Sturnira hondurensis. The sequence continues at coordinate 2,047,280 of NW_028094767.1, forward strand.
GTATCACTGGCAAATATGTTCTTCTATATAGTCAGTTTCCTTTTCATTTTGATCACAGTTTCTCTAGCTGTGCAGAAGCTTTCTGGTTTTATGCAGTCTCATTTGTTTATTTTTTCCCTTATTTCCCTTGCCTTAGGAAATTTTTCAGCAAAAATATTGGCATGTGGGTTATCTGAAACTCTCCTGCCAATGTTTTCTCCTCTGTGATTTTTGTGGTGTCAGGACTTAAATAAGTCACTCATTTTGAGTGTATTCTGGTGTGTGGTGTAAATTGGTGATCTAGTTTCATTTTTTCACATGTACCAGTACAGTAGTTATAGTATATTGATATTCTTTAAATAGAAAGAACCATTTTCCTTTTTATTTAGCAATGTATTCTTTCAAATGGGGAAACATATTCTTACTAAGATGTGCAATGCCAAGTTTTATATGACATGTAGTCTAATATTTCTAAAATCTACAAGAGGAATCAGTGAGGAAATGTGTATTTTTAATCTTCAATCATGTTTTCATTGTAAAACTGTCAGTGCACTCTCTGTTAGTCAAGTATAATTTGTACCAAGCAGGATTTTTGCAAGCACTAATCATAAGAGGAATAATCCTGAAATTCAAACTTTTTTCATGATGTACTGAATTAATGTGATTTCAGACATTTAAAAAAAGTAAATAAATCAAGGGTAAAATACTGGATACAATGAACTTGAAGTTCATTAAATGTCAAATATTTTAAAATAATTTGTGACATTTGTAAACTTAGAAGATTGTGTGCTCATTAAACATTACCTTGGTGTTCACATACATGTTTAAATTACTTTATTTTTACCTCAATCTCAATTTTATAAATTTATAGTTCACTGCTATTTTCAAATTTGGTTGTACAGCTATGAAAAGAAATTTAAACCTCTATTTTTTCTCAGTTTAGTAGTTAAAATTAAGAAAACTCATCATAATAGAAAGTGCTACAAAATAAAACTAAATGACACCCAACAGAAAGAGTGCTTTGGCTTATATAGTTTTTGACTAAATCAAAGAATTCAAATACATAGCCTAGAATCATGGCTGATTTTATTGAATCAAGGTATTTCTTGGAGTTAACCTGAGCTTTACAATGTGTCTATTCCCTGCCTTCTGCCCTCAACAGTCTCATAGTAATTGGACATTTTTCCAAATCTGAACAGTTTTAGTCATACAGTACTGTTATTCCAAAACAATATGAACCAACTTGGGAAGTATTGGACAAGATGTACACACAAGTCTTACAGAGTTAAGTTTCCATTATGATTTTTTTCTTTAATTTGTTCTGAGAGAATAAACTCATTCATGTCATTAATATACAGAAGAGATTAGTGTACTGCATAAACAGCTCTAATAACAATTGTTATTTCTTGGCTCAGAAAAAAATATCAATTTTTCACTAGGGAACATAATAAGATGCTGCAATTTTTCTTATTTTCCAGGGACCAAGGTCAAGACCCATAGCTAAGGACAGTAAGTACTGGCTACCCCCATCTTCAAGGATCTACAAGCCTCTGACCTCCCTATAGGGCTTACTAGAAGAAACTAATTCAGAAATATGTCTTCACAACAAATCTCTACTTCTCACACACACTTACCATGAAATATAAGAAGGTAACTAAGAAGTAATGGATGCCAGCTTGGCAGGGGGCATGAAGACTAGAGAGGCCTATATTTTTTGGATACCATTCCTTCTGTTCTGTGACTTAGGGAAAACAAGTATATTCCCCGTCCAAAGGCAAAGCAAGGATTGCAGATGTACAGACAGGAGCCCCAGTTGAATGCTTGTCCAGAAATCTCGCCAAACAAGGAAGAGACAACATGAAAAGACAAAATGGTAGAAGAATGGGGATACCTCAACTCTCAGTTCCAAAGAGGTATATTCAAGAGATCCTCATATGCCCTCAGGCATGAACACTGGCCTAAGAGGGTAGGTGAGCTTGAAGGCTACAGTCCTGTTAAGACCACGGTAGTGTATGGGGCAAAGAAAGATACCTGTTACCATCGGCTTAGGGTAATCCAGAAGATGGGAACAAATTTCATCAGGAATCACCAATGCCTAGTGGTGTTTCTCAAAGGGGCACATTGAAACCATCGTGTAACTAGGCCAGGTCTTTGGGCAATAAAGCCAACAGTCCAACTCAGGGGAGAACGTAATTTCATCAAGTCAGAAGATATTTTCCTTTTCCTGTTTCTCCTCCAGCGCTCTTCCTTCCTAGCCCCACCTGAGCCTACAATGGGTTCAGGAACAGAGGATGTTTTAAGCAGGTAATCCACTCAAGTATTTAAATAAAAAGGTGTAAATAGTAGACACCAGAACAAGATCATTCTAATAGTGTCTAAAAGTGGCATGAGAAGTTACAGAACGTGGCTTAAGCTGTCTTAAGAGTTTCTAGTTGGTGGGAAATGTGTGAAACATGGGATAGGAGGGGGTATATTGGGGGGGAAGGTAGGATTATTTTGGTTTATATCCAGATAAATTAGGCTCCTCAAGAAAGTGTCATGCTGATGGATTGGTTTTCATTTTCAGGTTAACAAATTAGGGATAAACTAATTCAGAAACATTCAAATTTTAGGGTGCATTAAAATCACCCAGGGCTATTGTTTAAATTGCTCTTTTACTCTACACCCGGAGATCCAATTCAATGAGTCAATGGCACATTCCAGGTTCTGTACTTTTAAGAGCTTAAGTATTCAATGCTATAAATTTTGCTGTAAGCCTGTTTTCATTGCATCCCACAAATTTTTATTTCTTTGACACATGTTGTTTAGAAGTGCATTGTTTAACCTCCAACTGTCTGGGGACTGTCCAGCTATCTCCCTGTTAGTGGTTTCTAATTTAATTCCATCATGGTCTGAGAACACTCACTCTATGATTTCTATTCTTTCAGATTTGTTAAGGTGTGTTCTAGGGCCCAGAATGTGATTGATCTGTTTTTGGTGAATGGTCCATATGAACTTGAGAAGAATGTGTAATCTGCTAGAGTTAAACATAGTAATGTCAATTATATCCAGGTGATTGAAGGTGTTGTTGATGTCCTTATGAATTTTCTGCCTGCTGGATCTGTTAATTTTTTATAAAGGGCTGTTGAAGTCTCCAAGTATGAATATGAATAGTGGATTTGTTTGTTTCTCTTTGCAATGCTAATCAGTTTTTGTCTCATGTAGTTTGATGTGCTGTTGTTAGGAACATACACATTAAGAATTGTTAGGTCTTGAAGAACTGACTCCTTTAGCATTATGAAATGCCCCTCTTCATCCCTGATAATTTTCCTTGCTCTGAAACATAATTTGGTTATTATGCAGCTAGACCAGAAGGCTATGCTTGGAAAAACACTGGTATTAGTTTTCAGTGGCTGCTGTAAGAAATTACCACAAACTTAAAGCAATACAAATTTATTATTTTACAGTCCAATGTGGGTTTCACTGGACTAATATCAAGGCGTCTGTAAGGCTACATTTTTTTGGAGGCCCAATGGAAGAATCTATTTCCTTGCCTTTTATAGCTTCTACCCACTGCTAAGAAAGGACCTATTCCATTAGATTGGGTTTACCCAGATAATTCAAGTAATCTCTCCCTCTCAAGCCCCTTAATTTAATCACATCTGCAAAGGTCCTTTGGCTAGTTAGGCAATATATGGATAGGTCTCAGGGATTAGGATGTGAATCTCTTTTGGGGGAGCCATTATTTTGCCTACCACACTGACTTAATCATACTTGCTCTCTGAAAAAAACTTTCAAAGGTATATTGATAACCCTGGGATCAATTTTTAATGTGTAACATCAGGGAAATAGCTCTGATTTCTTACCCAGGAGTGGCATTTTAATATGGCAATAGGATATTATAATACATTTGTTGATAATAATTACCTTTTATTCTTCATTCAGGCTTGGCCAGGGTTGGTTATAGTTAAAGGTGTTGAAGATCACTTCCATTAGCAAGGGTGCTGTACAGGTGAGCACAGCCCTAAGGAGGTATTGTGAAGACCGAGAAACTGCTAATTATTCAGGGCTATTGTTTCCACCACTTGGTTGTTTGGAAGATTGAACAGAAAGGGTCCAATCCAGGGGGTCAAGAGAGGTTGTAACTGAAAAACATCCAGCTCAGTAACTCACGGGATGGGGTTACATCAAATGTAATATAGAACACAAGTAAGCATTTTGATGCTTCAAGATAACCCCTCTTTGTTTTGAAGAATTACTGTCCACAGTTACATACAGATCTTAGTGAATTCTTCGCTCTGCTGAGCTAATATGGACTGCAAAGGAAAGGAGCTGCTCATTCATTCAATGAGGATTTATTAAGTACCCACATCTGTTAAGTGTTTTCCATATTAAGAGAGAAAAGGAATTAAATTTGGTCTTTAAGATCAGATTACCTAGGTTTAACTGAGTTTTACCACTTACTAGTTACCTAAATCTCCATGTTTGGTATCCCCATCTATAAAATAGGACAACAGTACTTGCTTTGTGGGGTTAGTGGGTAGAATGCTGGGACATACATGAGATAAAGCAAGTACTCAAAAGAATGTTAACTTTCATGACTGTTTAGACTACCTGCCAAGTGCTGGAGACACAAAGTAAGAAAGAAAATTCATGTGCTCAGAGATCACAGTCTGGTGGGAGAGACAGATGATCGCAGCAGAGCAGCTTACCAGGTACCACGTAGAGGCAGATACATGATATTCTAGAAGCACTCTGAATGGACACCCAACTCAGTGCAGGCCGTGGTTGGGAACAGCTTTCCAGACACCTGAGCCATAACGCAGAAAATGAGCAGAAACTCACCAGAGAACGAAGGAAAGGGGTTTCCCAATGAGAACAGCATATACAAAAGCAAAGAGATGTGATTCAGGATGTTGCATTCAGGATGCTGCCAAGTGGATACAGTGAATAACGGACATGGAACAAATTGAAAATGGATATTGAGGCTTGAAAGAACTTTATAAGAAGGAAAAAACAATTTGACAGAACAAGTGTCATTATTGCCAATAAGAGAACAGCTGAAGAATTCCCAGAAAAACTTCATCTCCTTTTCTTCTGGCTAAGACTTTAGTTTCAAGGCTATCCAATAAATTTGTGTGTAAATGTGTCAAGCAATCAACCGATACGCAGAGAAGGATACTTTGTTTTCTGAAGATTTGGGGACCACCTGTTGAGAAATAAACTGAACTGTATTCATGTGGCAGACTCCGGCCAGCAGCGTCCACCTGTTGTGACTGAAGACAAGAATAAACACACAGGCTACAGCAATTCTGTGGAGAAAAGGGGAGCAGCATGACTACTCTCTGAGCACCGCTAAGTGTCTCAGCCACTCTCTCAAGAGAAGAACACTCCGACCCTTGCCTAGACAGGCTTTTATTATTTTTCTCGGGTCTTACATCAAAGAAGGATTTATTATCTATCACATAGAATATTATTATCTACATTTTAGGTACAATCAAGGAAATAAAAATAGCATATGCAGAAGGGAAAAACAGTGAGCTGATTAGATCTGTGCTTGGGGAAATTCACACAGGCTTTGGAAATTACCTTGCGGATAGACAATACACATTTGTTGTTTTAGACCAGGGTGAGGGAGTTTTAGCAAGAGCAAGCCATAACAGTCTGTATGCATTTTCTAGGCCTGATTTCCACAGGAAAACTCAGTTTGAAGGTCTGACTCCTGCCCACCACTTCATTTCTGTAGGTTTTCCGTACAGAGCTGAGTCACATTTGCCAGACCAAAACAAGCCAGTCCCCTACATATTCACATCTATACTTTTTCTTCCAAGGATGTAATACATTTGGGAAAACATTAAAAGAAAGTCAATAGACATAAAAAATAGAAAGAATCTTATTTATTATTCAGTTAGAAAGATGCATTATTCATAGAATTAAGTGTTAAAATTGAACTTTTCCTTTTCTCTACTTCTGTGGAAGACCCCAAACTGACCGTACAGCTCAGAGATTAATTAAATTATCTAGAACAATGGTCGACAAACGTTTCTGTAAAGGGACAGATAGAAAATATATTAGGCTTTGCAAGTCACACACTGTCCCCATCTCCAATTATTATTATTATTATTATTACTATTCCATAAATCTTTAAATATGATACAAACATTCTCAGCTCAAGGGCATAAGAATAGGGTATAGGCTGACCTGTGGAAGAACTGTTCTCAAATCCCAAAGCCCAGCAGACTTGAATCTGAAATAAAGAAGTGTCTTCTCCTACCTCCACCCCCACTTTGGGTAACATGTCAGTGCATGTGTCTGGCTGAGAAAAGTATTATCACAGTTTCCCATTTGATCACCACTAGACACCTGGCTTTCTGCAGAGAGGGGCAGGAGAAGGTGAAGAGGCCCTCCCAGAGCGTTTGCCACCTGATTTGTAAGACTATTTATTGTTACTATCTCCGATTCCAAGGTAAAGGACACTCCAGGGTACACCAGTGGAGGCAATATGCAAAAGAGAAGAAAATTTTCACAAGAAGTTTTGCCTCTGAGTGCCTATTTTCCAGAAATGATTGGTAAATTTAAGTGGAAGTGGAATTATGGGGGCAGGGAAGAGAAAAGTAACCTTGAGCTGCAATGGATAATTTTGTAAATATATATTAGTCGTTGTGGTGTACTGATAGCAAAAGCTCTAGCAACATCTCGGACCATGGGGAAAAAAGCCACACTGGGGATAGGTGACCCAAGGACCTAAAATGAGCTAGGGTTTCAGAATTCAGAACATGGTGGAGCTGCAACAGCAATGGTCATTTTGCTGCCTCTGGGCCTGATTTTCTTAAATTTGAGACAAGGTTGTTTTGTAATCTGACACACACAACAGACACTAACCCTGAAAAACACAACTCTCAGAATCTATCCAGCCAAGGAACAAGCATAATGCCTTCATGCCTTTCTCTTTTTTTGTAATTTATTTATTTTAATTGTTGTTCAAGTACAGTTTTCTGTCTTTTACTCCCATCCCAGCCCATCCCCCAAGTGCTCTCCACCTCCCTCCCATTTCCAATCCCCTTAGATTTGTCCATCTGTCCTTTATACTAGTTTCTGTGAATCCTTCCCCCTTTCCCCTGAAATTCCCTCCCCTCTCCCCTCTGGTTACTGTCAGCCTATTCTCTATTTCAGTGTCTCTGGTTATATTTTGCTTATTTGTTTGTTTTGTTGTTTACCTTCCTGTTAATGGTGATATCATATGGTATTTGTCTTTTACCTCCTGGCTTATTTCACTCAGCATAATGCTTTCCAGTTCCATCTATGCTGTTGCAAAGGGTAGTAGCTCCTTCTTTCTTTCTGCTGCATAGAATTCCATTGTGCAAATGTACCATAGTTTTTTGATCCATTCATTTACTGATGGACACCTAGGTTGCTTCCAACTCTTGGCTATTGTGAATTGTGCTGCTATGAACATTGGGGTGCAAAGGTTCTCTGGATTTGTGTTTCAGGGTTCTTAGTATATAATCCTAGCAGTGGAATTGCTGGGTCAAAAGGCAAGTCCAATTTTAGTTTTCTGAGAAAATTCTATATTGTTTTCCGTAGTGGTTGTACCAGTCTGCAATCCCACCAACAGTGAACTAGGGTCCCCTTTTCCCCACAACCTCTCCAACATTTGTTGTTTGTTGCTTTGTTTATGATAGCCATTCTGACTTGTGTAAAGTGGTATCTCACTGTGGTTTTAATTTGCATCTCTCCAATAGCTAGTGATATTGAGCATCTTTTCATGTGTCTCTGGATCTTCTGTATGTCCTCCTTGGAGAAGTGTCTGTTCAAGTCCTTTGCCCATTTTTAATTGGGTTGCTTGTCTTCTTAGAGTGAAGTCGTGTAAGTTCTTTGTATATTTTGAAGATTGAACCCTTGTCTGAGGTATCATTGGCAAATATGTTTTCCCATATAGTTGGTTCTCTTTTTATTTTAATACTGTTTTCTTTAGCCATGCAAAAGCTTTTAATTTTGATCAGATCCCATTTGTTTATTCTTTCCTTTATGTCCCTTGCTCTAGGGGACATATCAGTAAAAATGTCGCTGTGTGAAATACATGAGATTTTCCTGCCAGGGTTCTCCTCTAGGACTTTAATGGTGTCACAGCTTATATTTAAGTCTTTTATCCACCTTGAGCTTATTTTGGTGTATGGTGTAAGTTGGTGCTCGAGTTTCATGTTTTTGCACGTGGCTGTCCAGTTCTCCCAACACCATTTGTTGAAAAGGCTGTCTTTACTCCATTTTATGTTATTGCCTTCTTTGTCGAATATTAATTGACTATAGAGATTTGGGTTTATTTCCGGGCTCTCTGTTCTATTCCATTGGTCTATGTGCCTGTTTTTGTGCCAGTACCAGGCTGTTTTGATTAAAGTGGCCTTGTAATACAGTTTGATATCAGGTATTGTGATCCCTCCTACTTTGTTCTTCTTTCTCAAAATTTTAGCTGCTATTCAGGGTCATTTATGGTTCCATATAAATTTTTGAAGTGTTTGTTCTATGTCCGTGAAATATGCCATTGGCACTTTAATAGGTATTGCATTGAATCTGTAAATTGCTTTGGGTAGTATGGACATTTTGACGATGTTAATTCTTCCAATCTATGAACATGGTACATGTTTCCATTTGTTTGTGTCTTCCTTGATTTCTTTCTTCAGTGTTGTGTAGTTTTGTGCATACAGGTCTTTTACCTCCTTGGTTAGGTTTATTCCCAGATATTTTATTTTTGTTTTTGCTATATCGAATGGGATTTTTTTCTTGATTTCTGCTTCTGCTGTTTCATTGTTGGTATACAAAAATGCCTTTGATTTCTGGATGTTGACTTTGTATCCTGCTGTTTTGCCAAATTCATTTATTAGTTCCAGCAGTTTTTTGGTAGAGGCTATAGGATTTTCCATGTACACTATCATGTCATCTGCAAACAGTGCCAGTTTTGTTACCTCCTTTCCAATTTGGATGCCTTTTACTTCCTTTTCTTGCCTGATCACTGTGGCTAGAACTTCCAATACTATATTGAATAGAAGTGGTGAAAGTGGGCAACCTTGTCTTGTTCCTGATCTTAGTGGAAAGGCTTTTAGTTTTTGCCCATTGAGTATGATGTTGGATGTAGGTCTTTCATATACGGCCTTTATTATATTGAGGAATGCTCCCTCTATTCCCATTTCTCTGAGTACCTTTATCATAAATGGGTGTTGAACCTTATCAAAAGCTTTTTCCGCATCTATTGATATGACCATATGATTTTTGTCTTTGCTTTTGTTTATTTGGTGTATTACATTTATTGATTTGCATATATTGAACCATCCTTGCATCCCTGGGATGAATCCCACTTGGTCGTGGTGTATGATCTTTTTGATGTATTGTTGGATGCGATTTGCCAATATTTTATTGAGGATTTTAGCATCTATGTTCATCAGTGATATTGGCCTGTAATTTTCTTTCTTTGTTGTGTCTCTATCTGGCTTTGGAATTAGGGTGATGCTGGCTTCATAAAAAGAGTTGGGGAGTTTTCCCTCCTTTTGGATTTTTTGGAATAGTCTGTGAAGAATAGGGGTTAGCTCTTCCTTAAAAGCTTTGTAGAATTCTCCTGTGAAACCATCTGGTCCAGGGCTTTTGTGTGATGGGAGTTTTTTGATTACTGCTTCAATTTCATTTGCTGTTATTGGCCTGTTCAGGTTTTCTGCTTCTTTTTCATTGAGTTTTGGAAGATTATATTTTTCTAGAAATTTGTCCATTTCACCTAGGTTTTCAAATTTCTTGGCATACAGTTCCACATAGTAATTTCTTACAATCCTTTCTATTTCTGCAGTATCAGTTGTAATCTCTCCTCTTTCATTTCTGATTGTGTTTATTTGGGTCTTCTCTCTTCTTTTCTTGATGAGCCTACTTAAAGGTTTGTCTATTTTGTTTATCTTTTCAAAAAACCAACTCCTGGATTCATTGATCCTTAGAATTGTGCTTTTAGTTTCTATGTCATTTAATTCTGCTCTGATCTTGGTTATTTCCTTCCTTCTACTTGCTCTGGGCTGTCTTTGTTGTTGTTCCTCGAGTTCTTGGAGGCGTCGGGTTAGGTTGTTTGTTTGAAATGTTTCTATCTTCTTTAGGTAGGCCTGTATTGCTATGAACTTCCCTCTCAGGACTGCCTTCACTGTGTCCCATAGGTTTTGGGTTGTTGTGAGTTCATTTTCATTTGTTTCCAGAAGCTTTCTGATTTCTTCCCTAATTTCAATCTTGACCCATTCGTTGTTTAATAGCCTACCATTCAGTCTCCATGATTTTGGGTGTTTTGGGTTTTTTTCATTGGGGTCGGTTTCCAATTTCAGTCCCTTGTGATCAGAGAAAATGCTTGGTATGATTTCTATTTTCTTGAATTTATTGAGACTCGTTTTGTGTCCTATCATGTGATCTATCTTTGAAAATGTTCCATGTGCGTTTGAAAAGAAAGTGTATTTAGCTTCTTTGGGATGGAGGGCTCTATATATATCAATTAGGTCCATTTCGTTTAGGGTGTCATTTAATGCTGCAATATCTTTGTTGATATTTTGTTTGGAAGATTTGTCCAATTTAGACAGTGGGGTGTTAAAATCTCCTACTATAATTGTGTTGCTGTCAATTTCTTTCTTGAGGTCCTCCAGAATTTTCTTTATATATTTGGGTGCTCCTATGTTGGGTGCATATATATTTACGATGTTAATGTCTTCTTGGTGGATTCTCCCTTTGAGTATTATGAAGTGACCTTCTGGGTCTCTCTTTATGGCCCTTCTTTTGAAGTCTATTTTGTCTGATATGAGAATTGCTACCCCGGCTTTTTTTTCTTGTCCATTTGCTTGGAAAATTTGGTTCCATCCTTTCACTTTTAGTCTGTGGTGGTCCTTTGACCTGAGGTGGGTCTCTTGTAGGCAGCATATGTGTGGGTCATGCTTTCTTATCCATTCAGCTATTCTATGTCTTTTAATTGGTGCATTTAATCCATTTACGTTTAAGGTTATTATTGAAAGGTACTTATTCATTGCCATTTGTGTACCTGTGTTCCTCTCTATCTCTCTCTTTTCCTTCCTTTCCTAAAGCAGTCCTTTTAGTAATTCTTGTAGAGCTGGTTTGGTGGAGGCGTATTCTTTTAGACTTCTTTTGTCTTGGAAGCTCTTTATTTGGCCTTCTATCTTGATTGAGAGCCTTGCTGGGTACAATAGCCTTGGTTGTAGGCCTCTGTTTCTCATTACTTGGAATATTTCCTGCCATTCTCTTCTTGCTTGGAATGTTTCCGTTGAGAAGTCAGTAGCCAACCTTATTGGGACCCCCTTGTATGTTATTTCCTTTTTCTCCCTTGCTGCCTTTAGGATTTTCTCTTTGTCTTGGAGGTTTGCCATTTTAATGATGATGTGTCTTGCAGTAGGCCTCTTTGGGTTCCACCTGTTTGGGACTCTCTGCGATTCCTGAATCCGTGTGACTTTCTCTCTCCTCAACTTAGGAAAATTTTCCGTAATTACTCTTTCAAGGAGGTTTTCTATCCCTTGTTCTTCTTCCTCTCCTTCTGGTATTCCTATTATTCGGATATTATTACGTTTCATGTTGTCTTGCATTTCTCTTAAATTCTCCTCATTTTTTCTGATTCTCTTTTCCATTATTTGGTCTGTCTGGGAGATTCTTTCTATCCTGTCTTCTGTCTCACTTATGCGATCTTCCGCCATATCGATTCTATTCTTCATACCTTCTACTGTGTTCTTCAGTTCAGAAATTGTATTCTTCATTTCCTCTTGGTCTTTACTAAGGGTTTCCATTTCCTTTTTCATGTTGGTGTAGTTTGCAGAGAGCTCACTGTAGCTCCCCTGTAGTTTCTGGTAGCTCGTTGTAAGCTCTTTGAATTCCCTGATAACCAGTGCTTTGAATTCAATATCTGATAGTTGGCTTGCCTCTATTTCATCTAACGTTCTTTCTGAGACTTCCTCCTTTTCTTTCATTTGGGGGTTGTTTCTTTGTCTTCCCATTGTTTGTGTTGCTCTTCTTGTTGACTTCAGCTTCTTAAAGTGGTCTCTTCTGGGTTCCTGGGTTTATGGTGAGAACTTCTGTGGTAAGATGCCTGTGAGATTCAGTGGTGCAGTCTCCTGCAGGTATTTTGGTGTTCTCCACTTCCACCTACTCCTCTTTTTGGCTTCCAGCTGGTCAAACCTTTTCTTCTGGTCTCCCTAGCTGCAGCAACCTGAGGGGCTATTAGTGTGGCCTTTCTCTCCTCTCGGTGAACTTAGCTGGTCTCGCCAGTGCCCTCCCGAGATCCAGAATGGCGCCGCTCTCCCGTGCCCCGCTGAGAGCAGGTTTTTCCCCAGGCTTCCCAACTCTGGCCTGGGGTGAGGGCACGCACTCCCAGCCAGGGTTTCCTGGTCTCGCAGGCTTGGGCTTGGACCTTTCCCAGTGCTGTGGCTGCCCACACTGGGCAGCTCACAGTTCTTCCAAGCTGGCAACCACAGCCTGACTCCCGGTGCTTCTCAGTCTGAGCCCAACTGAGTAGGGATGAATCTGGCAATTGGCGCTTCCCCAGGGGCCCTGTCAGTCTCGTGCAGGGCCCCGAGGCTGTGTGAGTGCCTGCTGGAGTCCCCAGCTGGAGTCCCCGGCTGGAGTCCCCCGGTATTGGGAATGCGCACCACTGGGAATGCGCGCACCGGGAATGCAGGGGATTCCCAGACTTCCACGTTGGTGACCACACTGGATTCTGGATGCTTCTCAGTCTGCGCCCAACTGGGTAGGGATGGATCTGGCGATTGGCGCTTCCCCAGGGGCCCTGTAAGTCGAGCGCAGCGCCCCATGCTGTGTGAGCGCCCGCTAGAGTCTCCAGCTGGAGTCCCCCGGTATCGGGAATTCGCACCTCTGGGAAGGCGCGCCACCCAGACCTCGAAGCCAGCAATTATAGCCTGCCTTTCGGTGCTTCTCAGCCTGCGCCCGGCTAGGTAGGGAGGGAGCTGGTGACTGGTGCTCTTCCAGGGGTACTGACCGTATCCCGAATCTCCCCCGAGACTGTGGGGGCGCCGGCTCAGGCTACTGGGAATGCTGGGGCCCCTCAGTTCCCCAAACTGGCAAACACAGCCTGACTCCACGGGTTATCAGAGTTCTCCGGTTTGCTTCCCAATGCCCACTCCTCTCTCTGCCACTACAGGCAAACGGATCTCTCCTGGTGTTTTCCAATCTGCACCCTGCTGGTTAGAGAGGATGCCGGTGACTAGTTCTTTCATAGGGTTGTCCTTGTTGCCCTCCCTCAGCTCTCAGAGATCAGGGCGGCCCTGCCAGGGCCCTGGCGCCGCCGGCGAAGGACCCGCAGCCTCTGTGCTGTTCCCTCATACCTTGCTGATCTGAGGTCCGTCTCCTCTCCTCAACCTCTGGTCATTCAGTGTCCGCTATGCTCTCTGGGGTCCTGCCGTCCCATATGCTGGGTCCCTGTTGGGTGTTCGCCCTGCTCCTCTGCAGAGCAGCCTGGTTTTTCTCCGGCGTGTGAAGGGAAGCGAAATCCTTTGTCCTACTCCACCGCCATCTTCTCAATAAGCCTAGTTTGTTTTTGTTTTGTATTTTAGATTCAGCTGCTGATAGTAGTGAGTTTGTTGCCATTTACTGTTCATAGTTTTGATCTTTTTCCTAAATAAGTCCCTTTAATATTTTGTATAATAATGGCTTGGTGATGATGAAATCCTTTAGTTTACCTTATCTGTGAAGCACTTTATCTACCCTTCCATTCTAAATGATAGCTTTACTGGATACAGTAATCTTGGTTGTAGGTGCTTGTTTTTCATCACTTTGAATACTTCTTGCCATTTCCTTCTTGTCTGCAAAGTTCCTTTTGAGAGATCAGTGGACAGTCTTATGGGAACTCCTTTGTAGATAACTCCCTACTTTTCTCTTGCTGCTTTTAAGATTCTCTCTTTATCTCTAACCTTTGGCATTTTAATTATGATGTGTCTTGGTCTGGTCTCTTTGGGTCCAACTTGTTTGGGATTCTCTGTACTTCCTGGTTTGTATGTCTATTTCCTTCAGCAAATGAGGGAAGTTTTTTTTTTTTCAAATAAGTTTTCAATTTTTTGCTCTTCCCCTTCTCCTTCTGGCACCACTATGATTTGGATGTTGGGACTTTTGGACATGCCCCAGAGTCTTCTTATTCTCCCCTCATTTTTTTTTTTGAATTCTTCTTTCTTCCTTCTGTTCTGGTTGACTGTTTATTTCTTCTTTATATTCCAAATCATTGGTTGGAACCTGGCTTCTTCCCCTTCACTGTTGGTTCCCTGTGGCTTTTTCTTTATTTCACTTAGTGTAGCCTTCATTTCTTCCCTTATGCCTTTGCCATACTCAACTTGTTCTCTGAGCATCCTTATTACCAGTGTTTTGAACTCTGCATCTGATAGGTTGGCAATCTCCTTTTCCTTTAGTTCTTTTTCTGTGGTTTTATTCTGCTCTTTAATTTGGGCCATATTTCTTTGTCTCCTCAGTTTGGTAGCCTCCCTGTGTTTGTATCTGTGTATTAGGTAGAGCTCCTTTGACTCCCTTTCTTAGCATACCTGTTAAGTTTTATGGAACAGAGCCTAAGGTATTTGACAGGGCAGGGCAAACTGCTTCACTGCTTTGTGGCTCTGTATGCAGAGGAAGGGTTAGAAAGGGGACAATGCCACTGCCTGGTTGCTAAAGGCATGCACAGAGCTTGCCCTGCTTCCAGTCACTTCACCCATTTCCCATATGTGAATGGTACCTCTCTAACTGTTGCCCTAGTGTTGATCCCCAGAGTGGGTGGGTTTGCATAAATTCTAGGACCATGTGATCCCTTTAAACAAACTCTACTGAGAGACTGGCAGCTTCTTCCACCACCCCAACCTCCATTGGTTTTTACAGCCAGAATTTAGGCTTTATTTTCCTGGCACTGGAACCCTTGGCTGCCCGTTCTTGCCTGGGGCTGGGACCACTCACTCCCCAAGTACCCTTCCAGATTTTTACCCACCACACATGAACTTGGGATCACATGTTCCATCAGCCACCACCATCTCTCCACTGCCTCACCACATCCTCTTGTCCCTGGCTCCCCATCTCCACCCCTCCTACCCATCTGAATGAATGTAGTTTCTTTAAATCCTTCATTGTCAGGCTTCTATACAGTTTGATTTTCTGGCAGTTCTGTGTGTTTTTGTTCTGAAGTAACTTTTGATACTTCTTATGGTTGCACAAGGAGGCAAAGTGTGTCTACCTATGCCTCCATCTTGACCAGAAGTCCATGCCTTAAAATTTTAACAACTTTTTTCTAAAAAGATTTTAGTGTTATTATTATACTTAGAGACTGTTGTAGTAAACATAGTGAGCTAAGAAGTCAAAAAACCTTGCATTTAATTCAGCTCAGATTCTTAGTAGCTGTGTGAACTTTAACAGTTCTATTCCTTCTATAATTGAGGCTGGTACACTAAATTGTCTTTGATGTGAATGATTGTAAGCATCTCATTTGATCATCACAAAAGACCTGAAAATAGAAGGATGTGTAACACAGCAAAGCACAGAACAAACAGAAATGAGTATTTTAAAACAATATTGTTGAAAAGATGTCACTTTATCTGAGTCTTAATCTGAATATGTACAATTTTACTACAGTGGTCAAATGGGTTCACAGAGTCCAGGAAATTATTAAAATGGCAAAAAAAAATAAAATAACTTACATGCAGCTAAACTTATTCTACAGAATGTGAACTGTGCACATAGTTATTATAGAATAGTTTATTCCTGATTACAAGCAACAGTTGTGAAGAGTATACAACAGACTCTGACATCCACTTCCAAACTCCCTCTGAGGAAGAGGAAGGACCTCCTCAGTGTGGGAAGGGTATGACTCCTGTTCTGACCCAGCTGGATTCTTCTTTCAGGCTCTATCCAGCTGTTCCTCTAGGTTTGCTTTGTTCTCACTCCATGCGGCCTGCACTAATCAGGTCTTTTCTTCACTGCCTTGATTGATTACTATTTGCAAGTCTTTAGTGCACATCTGCAAATTCTTAACTTTCACTTTAAATACCAAGTGCCTATCAAGTTGTTGTTTCCTTGAGTATAATCTACATTATTCTAGATACTGCCTTTCTTTAACTACCAATAGTCTCTCTTTGTGTGTATCTCTGCCTCTCTCTCTTTCACCCTCAGTACTCTTTACCTCTGCATCTGTGACCACTAACACAATCAGTGGTCTTTCCACAGTGTTCTCTCTTGAGTTTCCATGCTGGGAAGAATTATAAAGTCCACTTGTTTGGGTGTGAGCAGCTACTGACAGTGGTGTGAACACACAGCATTCCCTCCACTGCCTGCCACCACAGCACTCTGTATAACCACAAGGAGAGTTTCCCTAGGAGCAATGTTACAAAGGTATCACTAATTAACTGCTTGTGAGAATCATCATAGGACCCTATCAGTACTAGACAACCAGGAGTCACACGTTTGTATCCTAAGTCAGATCCCACTGTTAGCTTCTTCCCCCAGCTGAACATCCAAAGGAGTCCCATTCGCTTCTTAGCTGAAGTAGCAAAAGCCTCACTGTGGCAGGAGAAAGGAGATAAGTCAAGTCACTTGTGCTCCACACCTGCTGCTGTTTTTCTCCGATTTCTCAAGTAGATAAAATTCTCTCTGGCCTTATAGTATAAAAAGTCAAAATTGATAAATTGTGAGTATATTCCACACTGTGGAACTCAAAATTGAATCATGATGGCCAAGTGTTTTTTTTTTCTGAATCAAATATGTAATTCATTCTAAGAACTCATTTCACAATAAGAAAAAGATTAATCATCTCATTTTTTAAAAAGGCAAATGATGTAATCATTTAAAATGTGTTCCACTCTTACAAAAAACAGATGTTAAATATAATCTTTCAGGATAAATAAATGTCACAAATATTCCTCTTTACTATTTGATGCCTATGGGAATTTCTGAAGTACAGAATATACTGTATTACTCTTAATACAACATGTATGCTGAACTACAACCATTTGCCAAATGAACTATAATTATTTATACTAGATGAGTTGCAACAATGCATTAAGTTTCAAAATGCAATTTTCTAAACACTATATAAACTGTAAAATTAGACATAGTCTCTATTTCACAGGGTGTGACTCTAGCTTCTTTTAATTTCTGTAAAGATAGACATATAAATATAAATAAGAGCAAAATAAAATTAAACTGGGTAATTATATTTCTTATGTAGCCTGCTGAACTTAACACCCATCAGAAGAGGTTCGTTTTACCTAAAAGATAGAAAGAAAATGAAAGGAGTAAAATTTTCTTTCATTTGTGCTTTTGAACTACCCTATTTACTGGGGACCCTTGCTATAGTTATCACGTAATGTGCAGTGCAATCATATTGACTGCACGTAAAAAGCGGTGCAGACATTGCACAAAACATTGCAGGCAGCAGCATCTCCAGTTTCCAGAACCCTTCAAATATTTATTGCCTTAAACTATCTGAAAACAAAGTAAAATCTTATGTATTCAAATTTCAGTTAGCTGCATAATTAATATAGATTCTATATCTGTATTTCCATTGTTCAAATAACATTTCTCAAATAAATACAATTCTAGAACTATATTTAATATTTTATGATGATCCTAGTGGCAATGTGAAGTCCTAAAGCTGCTTCAACATCACTGTTATGAACGTTGATTATCATTTGATAGTATTCCAGAAAACATTATGATGCCATCAACACTATGTTCAAAGTGTTAACTTGTATCTCTGATAAATGAAAATTTATCATTATCTCCCCATAAAAGAGTAACCATTTATTCCAATTAAGGATTGAAACCTAATTTTTAGTTCTGCTTAAAACCAGGGCAGAAAAGCATAAAACCTGAAAAGAAGGGCTCTCATTGCCTAACCGTGAGAAGAGAGCTACATAAACTACAAAATCACTTTTCTTGACCCCATCAGAGAGCTGGCATTGCAGGACAACTAAGCAGCCTACAGTCCCGGGGCAGGGAGGCCACCCGGGGGAGAGGTGGGAGCGGGGGTGGTCTCACCTGTGGTCTCCATTCCGGGGGGTACAGAGAAAACAGGCAGCTTCCAGTATGAAGACAATTTCTGGGGATCTAATGTACAGCATTGTGATTATAGGTAACAATACTATTGTATGTACTTGAAAGTTGCTGCTCATCTTAAATGTTTTCACCAAAGAAAAGAAATGGCAGTTATGTGACATGTGGTAGGTATTAGCTAATTCTACAGTGGTAATCATATTATAATACATAAGTATAACAAAGCAGGACAATGTAACATCTTACATTTTCACAATGTTTTATGTTGATTATATCTCAATAAAGATGGAAAAATTTTTAAAGCTTAAATGAATAACATCCAAAAAAATCAGCCAGCTATGAGTGTGAGCTATTATGATAACCCAGGGAATCACAAACACAAGGGAGTTCACACACATTTGCAGGTGTTTCCTTTTTTCCTTCTACCTTTCTTTATTTTTTAACAGATGTTCAATGGGTACTCACAAGAAATATTGATAGAAGAGGCAGAGCAAGAGTCTGGAGAAAGTCTCCCTCTGTGAGGCATCGCAGGGAGAATCAGCCACCGCTGTTGGGAGGCACGCAGTCCTGCTCCTCTGCTTGGACCTTTTTCTCAAAAGTCTGAAGTTTCTGAGGAGGGGCAGTTAACACTGTCGCTTCCAGCAGAACAGACTTATTATTTTCTGAAACAGTAGAAGATCTGGTCTTCTGCTCCTTCACTTGTTGGGGGAGTGAGGAGCAAAAAACATAACTGAGCCCAGGATCCTATGCCAGTACTATCAGAGGTCTCCTGCCTCTGGACCAGAGCAAGAGCATCTACATCACTACCATAGATACAGGCAGAAAAGTGGTTGCTTGCCATAGGAAGTTGGACCACTGAGAAAACCCCACCCACAGAGGTCCTGGCACAAGTGGCCTATCTAAGTCTCAGGCAGGGCCAGAAGGATAGAGGACCCTCTTGCCCCTCCAGTCTAGGAAAACTGCAGCACTCTACCACTCGTGAGAGGGGAAGAACTAAGGAGAAAATCCCGTCTATGGCGCAGGGAGAGAAGGACAGCTAAAAGCTAAAGGTCAAAGGCAAACAATGAGATGAACAATGAGATAAACTAGATCTTCACCCTAAGCCTAAGACATCTTAGAGAAATTTGAAGACCATGGCATGCCGAAGATTACCACAGCAACTATAAAATCCAAACCCAGTTTTTCTACATTAACACTTATAATGAAATTAATAGAAACTAATGACAAATATATATGGAAGATGCCTGAATGCATGAAATTCAAACAACAAATTTCTAGATAACCCATGAGTCAAAAAGAGGGTTAAAAAACACTAGAGAGTACTTGGTATTGAATGAAAATGAAAATACAACATATAAATATCTGTGAGAGGCAGCTAAAAAAGATGAACAGTTGCCCTGGCTGGGTAGCTCAGTTGATTGGAGCATCATCTTATACACCAAAATGCTGTGGGTTCAATTTCTAATCAAGGCACATGCCTAGGTTGCAGTTTCAATCCCTGGTTGGAATACATACAGGTGACAGCCAATCAATTTCTCTCTCTCTCTCTCCCCTCTCCTATTTCTCTCTCCTCCTTCCTACCTCCCTTTCTTTCTCTCTCTAAAATCAATAAACCTATCTTCAAGTGAGAAGTAAAATATAAAGATGTCCAGGCACAAATCAACATTTAAGCTTCCACCTTAAAAAAATGTTAAGAACAAATGTAACCATAGCAAGCATAAGGAATAAAACAATAAAAATACGAGTGGATATCAATGAAATTAAGAAAAGAAAAAATATAGAAAAAAATAATGAAACCAAAACTGTTTCCTTGAAAAAAACCAATAAAATTTATAAACCTCTCACCGGAATGACCAGGTTAAAAAAGAGAAGGCCAACAACAAATATCATGAGTGAGAAAGGACACATTACAACAGACCCCACAGACACTTAAAGGATAATAAGAAATATTATTTTTAAAACTCTCTGCCCATAAACTTAGCAGCTTACACAAAATGGACAAATTCCTTGGAAGACACAAACTGCTAAAATTTACTCCAAAAGAACACGATACTTTGATTAGTCCTACATCTACTAAAGAATTTGAGTTCATACATAAAAATCTTTAAACAAAGAAAACTGGCCTAGGCACGTTCACTGTTAAATGCATGTGAGAAAGAAATATAGTTCTTTTTAAAAGCTATTCCAGATTACAGAAAAGGAGGAATTATTTCTCAACTCATTTTATGAGGCTGACATTACCCTAATAATAACACTAGAAAAAATGTTACAAGAAGGCGGCTCTCTCTCATGAGCACAAACACAAAGATTCTCAACAAAATACTAGCAAATCAAATCCAGCAACATTTTTTAAACAAAAAAAATTCATGTACAAGTGAGGCTTTTCTGGTGATTGCAAGACTGGCTCAACATTCAAAAAATCAAATCAGCCAACATAATTCACCATATCAATAGATTAAAGAAGAAAAACTATACAGTCATCTAATTTGTTACAGAAAAGGTATTTGACAAAATCCAACTAGGAACAGAAACATCCTTAACGTGATAGAGAGCATCTACAAAAATATCTACTACAATATCGTACTTAATGGTGAAAGGCAACATTCTCTTCCAAATATCGGGAACAAGGTGAATCCTGAACAATTATATGAAATTAAATCTATTCTTAACAATTATATTCAATATCACACAATAGGCACTAACCAAGGCAAATAAGGCAAGAACAAAAATAAATTCCAATAAACAGGAAAGGAAGGAATGAAGCCATTTCTAGTTTTAGGCTACATGTTGCCTTAATCAGTCCAAGCTGCAATGGCAAAATACCACAGACTGGATGGCTAATAAATAAAAAAAAGACCACAGTTCTGGAGGCTGGAATTGCAAGATTGGGTGCCAGTGTGGTCAGGTGAGGTCCCTCATATGAGTAGCAGACTTCTCACTGTATCCTCACAGGGTAGAAGGGGCTGCAGATCTCTCTGGAGCCTCTTTTACAAAAGTAGTAATCTTGTTAATGAGGGTTCTCCCTTCATGACTTACGCTCCTCCCAAAAGGCCCACTTCCTAATACCATCAGCTTTGGGAGTTAGGACTCCAACGTATTAATTGGGTGGGGGCAGAACACAACCATTCAAACCATAGTAATTATCAACAAAGAACATCCCAAAGAATCTCCAAAAACTACTAAAAGTAGTAAGTGAGTTTAGGAAAGTTATAGGACATAAGGCCAGTATACAAAAATTCAACTGTATTTTTACCAACTAGGAAAAAACAATTGGAAAGTAAACTTTTTAAAAAGTATCCTTTATAATAGCACCAAAAAAATAAAATAATGAGGTATAAACCTAACAAAATAAGTTCAAGATCTATATGCTAAAAGCTGCAAACACTGATAAAGAAGCTAAACAACAAAACAAACAAGCAAGCAAAATATCACCAAAGACACTGAAATAGAGAACAGGGGGACAGCGACCAGAGGGGAGAGGGGAGGGAATTTCAGGGGAAATAGGGGAGGGATTTAGAGGAACAAATATAAAGGACACATGGACAACAACTAAGAAGGGTGGAAATGGGAGGGAGGCAGGGAGCGCGGGGGTGGTGGGGGTGGTGGGATGGGATGGGAGTAATAGACAGAAAACTGTACTTGAAAAATAATTAAATAAATTTTTTTAAAAAATGAAAAAAAAAGGAAGACAAGTGAATGGAGAGATATACTGGGTTTACAGTTTGCATGACTCAATATTCTCCCTAAAATGATGGAGAGATTCAAAGCAATTCCAGTGAAATCCCAGCAGGATATTTTTATACCAATTGACAAGCTGATTTAAAAATGTGTATGGAGAAGCAAACAGATATAGGAAAGACTTATATATACAGTGGGTTTTTCTTTTACGTAGGCTCAAAGGCAATTCAATGCAGAATGGAAAGTCTTTGCAACAAATGTACTTGAACAGTGGAATATATATATGTGCAAAGAAAAAAATCTCTGACACTTTACATCTAAAAGTATTAACTCAAGCCAGATCATAGATTTACATGTAAAACCTAAACTCATAAAATGATAGGAGAAAAACTTTGTGACATCAAGCAAAGATTCTCTAGATATACCAGAAACACAAGGAAAAGTTGATAAATCAGACTTTACCCAAATTAAAAATATCTGCTATGCAAAGACACCATTAAAAGAATGAAACTGTAGAACAGAAAATAGACAATGCTTACCACAGGCTGAGCTAGGGGAAAATATTGGCTCTAAGGGCCTGAGGGGATTTCGAGATGCTAGAAATGTTCTGTATCTTATTTATGGTGATGGGTACATGGCATCATGCATTTGTCAAAGTCATAGAACTGCATAACTAAGAAGAGTGAATTTTACTATATATAAACACACCTCAATACATGATAAATATGTTAACACATTTTACTACCCTTGTGTTTTCCTCAAAATGAATCCAGAAAAGTATTTTCTTTTCAAGAAAATTAATAACAACAGCATTGTTTGCCAAAGTTTTAACAAGTAAATCAGTAGAACACAATAGAGAGTTGTGATAGAGACCCACACATATCTGTAAACATGAGTAATGATAAAGCTGGCATTGTAGAGCAGTACATAAAGCCTTTTTCATGAATAATATAGTGGAAATCTGATATCCACATGGAAGTCACAGCATACACAATAATCACGCCTCAATAATACACAATAATCAATTCCAAGATGCATTATGCATTGAAATGTGAAAGCAACAATAAAGTTTCTAAGAGATAATATAAGAGATTATTTTTGTGACATGTGTCAGTAATTACTTCCTAAACAGGATATAAAATATAATAATCATGAAGGAAAAGATCGATTAATTGGGCAGTATTAAAATTAGTAAATTTTTTTATTAAAAGACACCATAAAGAGAGTGAAATAGTATGCCACGCCCTGTTAGAAAACTCTCACCACACATACAAGCAACAAAGGGCTTGTTACCATAATATACAAAAACTTCTTATAAAATAAACAAATAACACAGACAACCTAGTAGAAAAACAGGCAAGAGATTTCAAAGGCATTTCACAAAGCAATTGTCCAAAAATCTCAAAAAATGTGTTCAAGCTAACTAATCATCAGGAGACGCAACCATAGACCCAGAGAACAAACTGACGGCTGTGAGGTTGGAGGGCTGCTGCTGGGGGAGTTGGGCGGAAAAGACGAAGGGATTAAGGAGCATGAATTGGAGTTACAAAGTAGTCATGGGGGTGTAAAGTACAGTAGAGAGAACACAGTCAGGAATAGTGTCTTAACTATGTGTGGTGTCAAGGGGATATTAGATTTATCAGCAATCACTTCATAAGTTATATAAATGTCTAACCATTATGCCATACACCTGAAACTAATACTGAATGTCAACTAAATTAAAATTTTTAAATTTTTTAAAAAGATCAAAGAAATGCAAGTTAAAACCACCACGGGACCACCATTTCATATCTACCTGAATGGCGAAATAAAGTGAAAAAATATCATGTTTTAACTAAGATGTGAAACATGAGGAGAACCTGGAGGCAGTTGCAACAATCCCCACAGGAGATGCAAGTTAAGAAGCAACTGGCCTAAACAGGCAACAGCAGTGGAGGAAAAAAAAAGGAATGTATGTGAGAGAGCATGCAAGAGAATTGCCAGAAATTGTTAACTGATTGAATTCAAGGGGAAAGGAAAAATAACTGAGACAACAATGTCTCGAACAAGTAAGGGAAGCTTAATCACCACATACTTCAGAGAATTTTTATCTTACTTTGTTGTAGGAAAAAACATCGTTCATTGTAATCAATAATTTGTTGCATCTTTTTTACACCTAGAAGTATTTATGTTGTACAAGCCAGACATAATGCCAGGATGGTGCACATTAGAAATTCTGTATCCACATATATACCTATTATATATTATAGAATTATATTGATACAAGATATGTTCAGAAAGTATCTAGCCATGTACTATGAAAAATAGAGACATTTATTTAAGAAGATAGAAGATACAAGAAACATTGTACATAGGACAATGATGCCTCAGTTCCCTTCAAAGTAGGCACCTTGGGACCTCATGCAGTTCTTCCACTGTTCAAAACACTCTGCAAAATTGTTCATTGGAACTGCTATTAGCTGACCCCTTAGATTTCCCTGAATCTCAACCAACAGTTTGAAATCTCTTCCTTTTCAAAGGTGATTTTAGTTTGGGGAAAAGCCAGAAGTCTCAAGGTGCCAAATCTGGGCTGTAGTGGGGCTGAGTCACCTGGTTGATTTGATGTTTCACCAAAACTGCATAAGACGTGATGCATGAGCAGGCACCTTGTTGTGATGAAGCTGCCAGTCTCCAGTCGCCCATAGCTGTGGTCATTTTCATTTTCCCTGTATTGCATCTCTCAACCGACAAAGAACATTGAGGTAGCACTCTCTATTAATTGTTTGGCCTGAAGGGGTATACTCATGATGGACAACACCTTCCCAGTCAAAAAACACAGTTAATCTTGCCATGATCTTGATCTTGCCATGCCTTTGCTGCATCTTTTTCGGGTGTGGAGAACTAGGCAACTTCCATTAGGATGACTGGGTCTTTGTTTTTGGATCAAGAGCTTCAGATTCAGGTTATGACCTTCTTGAGGAAATCTGGTTCATTGGTAGTGATTTGAATCCAATTATTAACAACTACAGAACAATGTTCCTTCTGTTCTGGTAGCAGACGCTGTGGAATGAATGTTGCCACAATATGTTTTATGCCAAGATCCTGCATCAAAATCTCAGATACAGTTTTTGGAATCCCTGGATCAGCTTCTAGTTCTCACACTGTCAATCACCGATCATTTTTTATTGCAGGCCGTAGACGTTCAACATTCTCAGGTGTTCTGCTTGTTGCAGGCCTTCTAGAACATGGATCACTTTCAACAGATTCTCGACCATCTCTGAAGCAGCATTTGTGCCACACTTTGATTTATGCTGCATTCATTGCATCATCCCTGAAAGCCTTCTGAATCATCTGAATAGTTTCCTCAGAGGAATGTTCAAGCCTAACACAAAATTTGATGAAGACTCATTGCTCTACTCGCTCATTCATTTTGACTGCAATGGCCACACAGTACACATGCTCACTCAGCAGCATCTACCACCCCCACTGATTAGTGCAGTGAAGCCATCATTGTTCATACATGCACATTCCAGTCCTCTCTCCTTGGCTGCCGGGTTACATCAATGTCATGCAAACTGTTTTCATTATATTAACAATGGCTGGACTTTTTCCAGACAACCCTTGGTACATAATTATATTATATTATAAAATTATATATTGTATGTTAAGTTTTTATCTTCATTTCTTCATAGTATTTCTGCATATATATGCAAATACTGACATCATTGTCTTGTAAATCTTCTGATTCTGTCACCAAAAAGTTTGTTTTACAAAGTTTTCTAATTATGCAGATGAATAAACCACAGTTATGAATAACTCATCCTCAGAGTACTTTTCTCTCTTGAACTGACATCAGTTTCCCAAGACCTTACTAAGCCTGGTCAGAGAGTTTATTAGAGCCCATTCACTTAAATATTTTCCAGGCTAAATTAAGATGGATCTTATTTATTTTACAGTAATCTCTGTTTAGCTCTTTATCATTTAAAATTCCCAGGACACCGAAGTTCCAAACAAGAGACTCAGCCACTTGGTGTCATGAGTGGTCACTGGTCAATGGGCATGTTTTAGAGGTCAAAGGCTGAGTCCAAGTCAGACTGAGTCTGCCCTGGGCAAAATTTGAAAGATAAAACATGCCTTTCATTACTCTGGTTCATTCTGATTTGTTTTGTTTTGAGGAATCCCTCCACCCCACATACAAACTTTACCTCACTGTCCCAGTCTCCCAGTCTCCTTATGTTGCCCCCTAACCATCTTCCTTCTGGCCGTGCCTTCACATTTGCTCTGATGCCAGATGCTATCATGTCCAGATCTCACTCTCTTCACAATTAATCATCCCCCCCAACTCCTGTCAGGTAACAAGTTAGATAACACATAGGTGCCAGTGGTTGACAATATCACTGAACACTACTATTCAGAATATATTTTGTTTTATTACATCTTAAATAAAAGTCATTGATGTAAAAATTCAGGGTAAAAGGTCTATTTTTCAGACAAAAAAATGTCCATTTTAAAGTCCTTTAAATAATGGAGTGTATACCTTCTCTCTATTTAACCAATATCAGTGATTGACAGTGTTTGTTTAATGGAGAATTTCTAAGTTCAGTAATTATAATATACAAGGGATAAAGAAAAGAAAGAAAAGGGAATAAAATATATTTCAATAAAGGGCATAAGAAAGATAACATACCAGATCATGCTTAAAATGGTAATAAGCTGCCCTGGCTGGTGTAGCTCAGTGGATTGAGCACCTGACCTGTGAACCACAGGATCGAGGTTCGATTCCCAGTCAGGGCACATGCCTGGGTTGCAGGCCAGTTCCCAGCAGGGGACTCATGAGAGGCAACCCTACATTGATATTTCTCTCCTTCTCTCCTTCCCTTCCTCTCTAAAGATAAATAAATAAAATCTTTTAAAAAATGGTAATAAGTTGAAGATAGTTGACTGAAGAATTATTACTCCAGAGAAATAAAGTAAAAAAGGGAAAAGAGAAGATCATCAAAATTAAAGAACTGGGACTGGGGGAGCAGTGTGGAAAACTTAGAGCTATAAATTTATTATTTCTAACAAAGAATTCTAATTGTATGTATACAGGAATAGAATTGTAAATGTAAACCTTCACTTTTATATAAATAATAAAATGAATAAGACATTAATTAGACACTAAGTTTTCTAAGAAAGTAAATCACTTGGAAAGGTGCCATAAACCTCACCGATGACAGAAAGCCGAAGCAGGCCTTCAAGAAAACTTATTTTGTCCAACTTTAGAAGTTCCTCTGAATTATCTCAATAAGAGATAAGAGATAACATATTTCAACATCTTTTTTTGATGTTCATGTGATGGTCCATTTTTCTGAGTTCCCTGATGAAACAGGACCCATATTAGAAAACAGCTGAATTCAGAGTGCAAATTCTTTGTGTTCTTTCACAACACATGGATGTCAATTGAAAATTATAAGGGAAATTTTCTAAATTATCTATTACAAATAATTATTTAAAACTTTTCTCCGATAAAATAAACCAAAAACTACATTCTGTAACATTGGTTGAACTTGAATTATAATACCAATATTTCTACAGAATTAACACATGAATTATATTTATAGTTCGAACTTGGTATTCTTCAATCCTCTGCTATGGTGACCAGGGTATTCATAGGTCCAACTAGAGGTGGGGCCTTTAAGAAGAAGTCCAGCAGAGGGGACAGGGCTGAGGATTTCAGACTCAGGGCCCGGTGTTTCTGGACCCAACTCACTACGGAAGCCAGCACTGACAAAGGTGCACCGAAATCTTTGTTGAAATGAAATAAGTTACCTCAACCTCACAGTTTCACTCCTTCAGTCCAGGCCCTGCAGGAAATGTGTGGCCCTTTCTAGATCTTAAGAGTCTTACTGTCTCCTGGTCGCAATTGAAATATCAAACCCGGGGAAAGGGGAAGTGCATGGTTTGGTTGTTGCTTTTTTTAATTTGACCCATCAGGGGACACAAAATTACCAAAGCTTCATCTCTGAGTTTAGCGAAGGGTTTACAGGAGTGTCTCTTATTTGTTATTTATTCATGAGAAATTTGAGGATTAATTAGTTGGTATTCTTAAAAATATTTTGGCCTATTTTTTTTAAATCCTTCTGCTACATATTTTAAAACTTTTAGAGTTTTCCAAAACTGAAGTCTCCTGTTTTCATCACTGATTTTTTTTTCAAAAAAAAAAGGAGTGAGATAAGTTTAAATTACATCTTTATCTTGGAGTAATATCTTCAACTCAGCCCCATTCGTTCAATGAGACATTTATCATCTTTAAAGCAAGCAATCCCTCAGTAACAATCTTGTCATTGCTAAACTTAGAAAAGCAAATTCTGAAATGCTTTAATCCTCTTCCGATTTTTGCATGAGTTTATTAAATAATGTGGTTTAAAATTCTAACATGATTCTGAATTATACACTGATGTATATACATAAAAAATTTCTGGAGGCACACATTAGAAACTGTTGAAAGCATCACCTCTGGTAAGTGGAACTGTGGGTTAAGGGTCAAATATTCACTATCAATGGGATACACTTTTCTATTGTTTGAATTTTTTTTTACTATGTGTGTCCATCATTTCATAATATGAAAATAAACAAAATTCAATTTTTACTTAACTACTTTTGAAGGTTTTTGTTCCTTCAGAGCACATGCAAGTTACAGCAACAAGAAGTACAGACTTACGCTTACAAAAAATGAATTAAAATATGGCTCAAACATGGGAAATTAATTCAAAATCCTGCCCTTAAACTGTCTCCTTTCCTTGCAAAGTCTCTGAGAGATGCATATACACAGAAGGGAATCTATACAGAAGGAAAAGGCCATCAGGTAAATCCTTTATTGCTCTGAGTCTGGGCCCTGAACAGTAAGACATGGCAGACCACCTGAAAACTCCTTATGTCTATATTACGTAAGCATACATAACCCAGAATTTGCCCTTCCCTTCCATGCCTTCAACCAAAGAGGAGATCCTCTGACTCCAAAGCAAGAAAGGCTGAAACAGAGCATACCAGGAAGAAGAAAATTCAAGGCAATAGGGCATTTGCCCATGCCCAGAACCATGAGATATGGTGTGTCTATAAGTCTGAAGCCAAACAAACCACTGTTGGGAAATGGGCTATCTACCAGGTGGCCATCAGTGGGAAGCTCCCAAGAGAGTTTAACCTTAGAAATGGGGCAGACCACAGCCAGTGCTATTGCCCTAGTCACCATCATTGACCCTGTGGAGAGACCTCCACTTTGAAGTGGGGTCAAGTGCACTGTCCTGAGTCATCCTTGGTCAAAGAATAAGAAAAATGATCTACTTATAGTAGGAGCCAATTACAAGTTAAGTTAATACAGAGTATTTCTTCAATATCCACCTATTTGCATGGAGATACCATCTGGTTAATGAAGTCACTTTTGAAAATGTATTCTCAAATGGTCATCAATGTATTTACTTTTATTAAATGTGTCATCTTTCATTTGAGAATTAATTTGAATTAAATTTGGCTAGTATTCTAGAGGATGACAGATTGTTTCAGTCTGGTAGAGACATTAACATTAAGAAGCTAACTGACAAAAAGCATAAAATCAAATAGGACTCTCAGGACTACTTCACTGAAATAACAACAACATCATCTTTAAGTGTTTTTCCACACAAGATAATACTTTAAGGCCCAACCCCCAACATTATCTCACCACTGAAACACACACACGCACACACACACACACACACACGACACACAATAGAACCAGAGGCCCAAACTGCCACAGATGTTCCAAATGTTCATTGGGCTAATATTTGAAATCCTGGTAGTAGGTATTTTTATTCATAATACCTTTAACATCCATACATTCCAGAATTCAAACAGTGCCTAGAAGATAGTAGGCAAGCAATATATATTCGTGGCATAAGTGAGTAAGCACTCAAAAGGTAAAAAGTCTTAAACTGAAAGAATATTTTTCCTATTCTCTAAGACCTGTTTATTGACATTTTCATTCAATTATCTCAGTCCTTTATTGTATCTCCCCTAATTACATGTGGTTTTAATCATCTTTAGAATTGGAAATGTCTCTTGGTAAAAATAACAAATAATAATACATATGTGCTATGTCATTCCAATTCTTTCAAATTTGCGAAGAAATTTAGTGAATATGTTCAATAACTTAGAATTGAAAATGTATCTGAACCCTGGCTGGTGTAGCTCAGTGGAGTGAGTGCGGGCCTGCAAACCAGAGGATCGCAGTTTGGTTCCCAGTCAGGGCACATGCCTGGGTTGCAGGCCAGTCCCCAACAGGGGACCTATGAGAGGCAACCATACATTGATATTCTCTCTCTCTCTCCTTCCCTTCCCCTCTAAAGATAAATAAATAAAATATTTTTAATAAGGAAAATGTATATGAAAACTATCTGTCTGATCCTTCCACACAGCCCATATATGTGGATGTTCCATGTGTCCATTTTCTGATGGCAATTAATTGGTTAAATTAATAGGCACCTCCAGTTATTAAGATTGGAAATTAGGATTCATACTTCATGGCAATACCTGTAGAACCAAAGACCTGATTCTGGGCCAGGGTCAGTCATAGCAAAGACATTAACTGGAAGGACAAGAAAATCAGGCCTGCTGAGGATCACAGGTTCTTGATGGTAGGTAACCCACCCACGAAATACACTAAAGGATTGTTTGGTATGCACGTAGTTAAAAAACAATGGCAGAATGATAGACTTGGGCCAGGTTATGAAGTGTACTGTATACCAGTATTGAATATATATATATATATATATATATATATATATATATATATGAATTATATTCTATATATATATATG
The DNA here is from genome assembly GCF_014824575.4 of Sturnira hondurensis. Lineage (NCBI taxonomy): Eukaryota > Metazoa > Chordata > Mammalia > Chiroptera > Phyllostomidae > Sturnira > Sturnira hondurensis. Next base: position 2,077,771 of record NW_028094767.1, read on the forward strand.
AATTGTATTCTACATATATTGAATTTTACTCTGTTGCAATGGGAAACTATCAAGAGATTTTAAGGAAATCATTGGCATGATTTGGACCAGGAGTAAACAAACACACTGCCCAAGGCTTAATCAAACCGGGCCTGCTGCTTATTCTTCTAAATAAACTGTTATTGGAATATAGCCACGCCCATCTTTAAAAACTCTCTACGGCTGCTTTTGATCTACGATGGGAGAAGTGAGTAGTTGCAATAGACACAAAGACTGTTTGACCCCTAAAATCTAAAATGTTGACCCCTACTATGGACTAGTGTTTAAGAAAGAATTCTAGTGGCAGATGAGAAAAGGTTAGACAGAGGGCAACGAGACAACTACAAAGTTTATCACTTATGAATGTTTTCAGCATTTTTAGTGAATGGAAGGTGGAACTAAGAAAAGACTTCTTTGAGAATGAAACCTACATTCTCACTGAACACTGCCAGCACCTCGTAAAATCTAGGGTCAAAAGAACTCCAGGTAACTACTTATAAATTATCTTCCCAAACTCTGTAGTCCTTAAGACCATCAGAAGAATTAAACCTTCATCAAAATGCCTATCTTCAATGTAACATCATTAAAAATCTCTACACTTCTTTCAAGAAGGCCTGATTATAAGGCCTTCTTACAATCAGGCCTATTTTAAAAATTTTTAGTCTGTATTATATTTTTCCTATTACCATTTAGTGCCCATACACCTCCCCCAGCATCCCCACAGTATTGTCCCTGTACATGAGTCCTTTTTCCTTTTTGCTCAGTCCTTCCACCCTTCAGAACTCCCGGCTCCACTAGCTGTCATCCTACTCTCTCTCCGTGAGTCTATTCCCACTTTCCTCATAAGTTCATTTTGTTCATTAGATCCTACATATGAGTGAAATCATATGGTTTTGGCTTTCTCAAACTGGCTTATTTCACTTTGTATAATGTTCTCCAGTTCCATCTATACTGTCCCAAAAGGTAAATTTTCTTCTTTATTATAACCAAATAGTATTCCATTGTATAAATATTCCATAGTTGTTTTGTCAATTCATCTACTGATGGACATTTGGGCTGCTTCCATATCTTCGTAGCTGAAAATAACACTGCAATGAACATAGGGGTTTTGTGTTCTTTCAAATTAGTATTTTGGGTTCCTTTGGATATATTCTCAGAAGAGGGATTGCTGGGTCAAAAGGCAGATCAATTTTTAATTTTTCGAGGTCTCTCCATACTGCTTTCCCATTGTGCTTTCTGCATTCCTACCGACAGTGTAATTGGGTTCCCCTTTTTCTGCATCCTCTCCAGCATTTTTTGTTTGTTGATTTATTGACTATAGCCATTCTGACAGGTGTGAGATGATATCTCACTGTGGTGTTAATTTACACTTATCTGATGATTAGTGACATTGAGCATCTTTTCATATGTTTATTGACCATCTGTATGTCCTTTTTGGAGAAGTGCCTATTCAGATTCTTTGTCCATTTTTTAATTGGGTTGTTTGTTTTGGGGGGATCGAGTTTTATAAATACTTTATACATTTTGGATATTAACCCTTTATTAGATATATCACTAAATATATTCTCCCATTCTGTGAATTGTCCTTTTATTTTGTTTTCCTTTGCTGTGCAAACATTTTTTAGGTTGATGTCATCCTACTTATTTACTTTTTCTTTTGTTTCCATTGCCTGGGGAGATATATCTGATAAAATATTGCTACCAGCCATGTCCAAGATTTTGCTGCCTATGTTTTCTTCTCTGATTTTTATGGTTTCAGGTCTAACATTTAAGTCTTTGATCCATTTTGAAATTATTCTTGTGTGTGGTATATGAACATGGTTTAGTTTCATTTTTTTCTGCATGCATCTGTTCAGTTTTCCCAACACTATTTATTGAATAAACTATATTTAGCACTTTGTATGTTCTTACTTCCTCTGTCAAATATTAATTGATTATAAAGGTGCAGGTTTATTTCTGGGTTCTCTATTCTGTTCCATTGATCTATGTGTCTGTTTTTATGCCAGTACAATGCTGTTTTGGTTACTATGGCCTTATAGTATAGTTTCATATTAGGTAGCATAATTTCCCCAACCACAATTAAGTGAGATTTATTCCAGCAATGCAAGGTTAGTACAACATTCACTAATCAATAAATGTGATTCACCACATAAACAAAATGAAGGTTAAAAACCACATGATCATATCAAGAGATGCAGAAAAGCATGTTATAAAATCCAGCACCCATTTATGATGAAAACTCTCAACAAAGACTAAATAGAGGGAACCCTCCTAAACATACTGAAGGCCATATGTGACAGACCCACTGCCAGCCTCATACTCAATGGGCAAAAACTACAAGCATTCCCCTTAAGATTGGGAACAAGACCAGGATGTCTGCTTTCACCTCTCTTATTCTACATAGTACTGGAAGTCCTAGCTGCAGCAATCAGACAAGGAGAAGAAATAAAAGGCATCTCAGTTGGAAAGGAAGAAGTAAAACTGTTATTATTTGCAGATGACATAATACCGTACATAGAGAACCCCAAAGATTTCACCAAGAAACTGACAAATGAATTCAGTAAAGTAGCAGGATATAAAATTAATATCCAGAAATTTGTTGCATTTTATATGCCAATAACAAACTAACAGAAAGGGAAATTAAGAAAACAATCCCATTCACAACTGCTACAAAAAGAATAAAATAGCAAGAAATAAATCTAACCAAGGATATAAAAGACCTGTACTCTGAAGATTGTGACACTGAAGAAAGAAACAGCAGAAGATACAAATAAGTGGAAGCACATACCATGTTCATGGATAGAAAGAATTAACATCATTAAAATGTTCTTATTACCCAAAACAATCTATTGATTCAATGCAATTGCTATCAAGATTCCAATGTCATATTTCACAGAACTAGAACAAATATTTCAAAACTGTATATGGAACTGCAAAAGGCACAGCATAGCAACAGCAATCCTGAGAAAGAAAAACAAAGTTGGAGGCCTTTTTTTATTTTTTAATTATCTGACCCCTATGAAGTAGGGATGCTGGGAGCATAATCATCAGTTACTATCCTTAAAGGATTTGAAGTCTATTGGAGTAAGACATAAAAGTATATTCTCAGTTTCCAAATAAAGTTATAAAAGTGGCCTAAAAATTAAGGAAATTTTGATAATTTCTTTGTAGGAATATCAATATCAACCGACCTAATCTATCTCAATTCAAACTGTGGGTCAAAACTGCATTAGTATGTCCCAAAGTGATTTATAAGGATATGGTTCAATTTCAAGAAAATTATGCACAATTCCATTTATCTCTAAAGAATCCCAAGCACATCAGAAATTAAAGACTCTGGAAGATCTAAGAACTTAAGAAGAAATTCTTAGTCATTTATAAAACTCAGTTGTCCATGGAAGATTTTTGTATCCTAACACCTATTAACACTCCAGGATTCCCCACGCCTGGGAGACGATAATTACATAATTCCAAGCAGAAGAATTTAAATTTAACAATTATCTATAGGTATTTATATGTTTGTCTGTCTGGGTGTTTTATACATTGTAGCAGCTTGCCAGCCTGAATTTTTTGCTGTTTGAGATTGTCTAGGCCCACCTGTAAACAATCACTTCCACAAAAACAGTGTAATCAGCCCTTGTTTAAAAAAACAGATGACCATATGCAAACAAGTTTGGCTAAGTACAGCCAGTTTAAAGAATTGTTCAAATGAGACATGTGGCTTTATCAAGAATCTATTTACAAGTGCTGTTCCATGCACTTTATTGATACCTACCATACAACCAGAAAAGTATACAAATTAAGTGTACAGGTGAATTATCACAAAATGAACACCCTTTCAGAAGACCCATGGAATGTGGACAGTGGTATGCCCATTAACAGGTGAAGAAATGAAAGCTTAGGAGCTCTCTGGATGCCAGAGAAGCTATTTGGGAATCTCCAGGTCTATCTGGAAAGTAAAGAACGCACACCTGGGGTGCTGTGCTGCTGGCACACGTGCCCATCCCATGACACTACTGACATCATCCTGACCTCACAGCCCCCCAGATGTTGATGTGTGGAGGGTTTCCCACAATCAACAATTTCTGCCTCTTCCACACACTGCTTTAACACATTGGGCCTGAAACATTCAGTGGCCTGTCCAGGGAAATCCAGTTTGTTTTTGATGGAGCGGGAGGAAAACAGTGCTCTTCTCTCTCCCAGCTGAGTGCCACTCTCTGCACTCTCCCAAGAGCCACTGAAAATGAACATTCCTCAGGCCCTGGTGCATTCAAGGATGTAACAAAGGTTCCCCAGGAGGAGCGGTGCGGAGGGACTGCCCAGAGGACCTGTGTGGAGACGCTGGAGCAGACAGCCACGTCTTCACAGGGGATGTGCGGGCCTTACCGTGTAACTCCCTAGAGATGACTAAGTCTGGCTCTCGTTTTTTAAATGTTAATACCTTCTCTTGAGTTATATTTAACCAAAAATCAAATTCAATCCTTTTCAGTTAAAGAAAGAAGAAGAAGAAGAAGAAGAAGAAGAAGAAGAAGAAGAAGAAGAAGAAGAAGAAGAAGAAGAAGAAGAAGAGGAAGAAGAAGAAGGGGAAGAAATTAAAATGTAGGGATATTCCTTGAGCACACAGCAGGTCAGTAAATGATCAGGAATTTGGAACCAACCACATCACTCTGGTCTCCTGGAGTTCAAATATTTAGTAAAATAACACCAGCCCAACCCTGCCAGACAAAGGAGTACAAAAGACCCTAAATGGCTTGTCCATTGGTTTGATGCTGGTTTGATTCTTACATGTGTTCTGCTTGCTTGTGCTATTCCAGATCTGCGAGGGGTCTGAACTTCTGAACCTCTGATTCTTCCACGCTTCACCTCTCAGACTCCCCTCACCCTGTCTGATGTCTTGGCTTCCTGACCTCCATCTTGTTCTTGGCCACATTCAGTTACTGACTCCCTAGTCTTCCTCTCTTGGCTCCTAAATCCCTGGATTAATTCAGACCCTGACATCTGTCTGGCTGTCTCCCGACCCCCTGCCAGCCCACCCCAAGCCTGCTGTTTCCCACACAGCTGCATCACAGACACCCAGGGGAGGGGCTGACATTTTTTTCTGAAACCATCTCAATCATCCAGAACATTTGCCAATTAGTCAGTTGTTCTGCCACTGACTTTAAGAGCCATTCCAGGATGAAGCAACACATTATATTTGTTAATAGAGTAGGTTTACATGCCAGTTCTAACTTAGCCATGTCAGTCAGCAGTGACTACTTTCAACACAACCTATTTAATTTGTTTAATTTAAGACAAGATACAGGTGGGGGTTTTTTGGGAGGAGGGGTGGATTGTGGTGTCATTTTCTTCTCTGTCTTCTCCTTTGAATTCTCAACTGTCTTTAATTAATGAAATGTGTTGACATCATCAGTTTGGCTTCTGAAGCTTCTTAAATTTCTTGAAGCAAAGTGAACTGAGCAGATCTTGATATCAATAATCTACAGAGCCATGGAGGGCACATGTTGTTGTGCCATTTGAATGTTCTTAACCCTAACATCAAAAGTCAAATGAAAATGTACTCAGGGTCCTCCTCTCTGGCAGGACTGGTCACTTCTGAGACAAGGTCAACGCTGACCTCTGTCCACCCAGGGTGAGTCCCAGGAGGGTGCAACTGTGCCTAAGGACCAGCGGTTACTGAGTGGATCTGATGTCATTCTCTCAGTCCAGGTGCATCTTTCACAGCTCTACGTGGTGAACCCAAAACCCAGTGACCATTACTAGACACATTCAAAATAATCTCAAAATTTGAAACATAAGATATGCTAACCAGAACAGAAACATATATTAAATGTATATTAAACACAGAAAAAGGGCAAAGGGATTTTAAGAATACACAGATTTTAGAGAGGAGAGTAAATCACAGGAAAATCATGATAAATATGCACTAAGCCTGTTTGCCTGGAAATTTTTAAAGGGTTATGAATCAGTGTGTCATGTTCCAAGCTGATTCTTTCATGCTTATTGCTGTTGGTGACCATTATAACTTCTCTACAGTGTGTCTGCTCACTGCCCCAAGTGTCTGAGCACTTGGACTGCAAGTCTCCCCACCAAAGGCTCATTCAATTAAGCAGCGGCCATTTGTCGAGCTTCGCTTTGATTAGCCGCTGTGCCAAGCACCTTACACCACTTCCCCCATGTTTTTCTCATAGCTCTTATTTAGAAATACTTTAAAAAACTGAGACACAGAGAGGTTACGTAACTTGCGAACAATCACACAGTAAGAGTATGAACAAAAGAGAAAGGAGAAGAAGAAGAAAAGGAGAAGAATGGGAAGGACACCTAAGGAGGAAACTATAAAACCCAGATAGAGCCTTAGTGATCAGTGGGGTGCATGAGCATGGCCTTTTGGCCCCTTACACAGGCTGGGGCATGGGTAATGATGTTAGATGAGAGGAACTACGGATACGATACCATAAGATGTGACAACATAGGACATATGAATCAAGAAGGATAGATGCCAAACTGAATGGAATAGATAACAGTCTTTGTGTAGAGTGGAATATGAGGAAATTTTAGGCTGGTTTTGTCTGTCTGTGTTTTTCAGGTTTTCTGTAATGAGCATGTAAGATGTCAAAGAACTTTTAAAACAAAAAGGATTTTCATTATAAAGGACACTTGTCCCATTCCCTTGTTATCACAACCCAAGCCAGTGTTGACAGATACATTTTAAGAGATACATTTTCCATCTTTAAAGATAAATCAAAAGGTCCAGTATTTATCCTTACAACAAAGGCAGATTTACAAGCCAAATGTCATAAATCTTATCTAAACAACCCGGACTCGTTTCTTCCCTAAGCCTATGTGTTAGATTTATTGGTTTGAAATATCCCACAACCACAGTAAAAAGTCAGTAAATAGTCTGAGAATAAGCTTCCTAGTCAGAGTTTCTCATTTCAAGTTAGACTTCTGAGTGTTTCAGTAAATTGCAATCAGCAGTTCCCCCATCAATCTTGAGAGCAGAGCTTCATTGCTAAGAGAGTGCCAGCTTCTGGGGCATTACCACGAGGTTTCATTATGTCCTTTATTACACAAAAAGAATTTGTTTATAAGAGGAGGGATTCAGGCCATCAGAGGCAACACACACATGCCCTGCATGGCTGAGTCTAGCAGTTATCGATTCATGAATCATTTAGAAAACTTTGAAGATCTTCAGGCATCACAAATTTGGTTCAGTTCAGCTTTCCTTTTTGCACCAGAAATCATAGTGTTGAAAGTGAAAAAATGAAGAAAATGTTCTCCGGACTGTTTAAAGCACATGCAATGGACCCACAAGGCGAGACTGACATAACAGGAGCCATGTTTTTGTGATGGATTGAGAGCTTCAACTCTCTTTCTTAGGTTTATACATTTTATAAGGACCACAGCACAGCACCGCTGATTCAGAAGATGTTAAATAACCGAAACCATAACAACCAGCAGCTTTGTGTGAGAATGAAACCTCTAAAGAGACGGTAAGTGATAAAATTATTGCTTACATTTCCAACAATCTGGATTAGAATTTGTCATCAATTCTTCACTGAACCATTTCATATATTTAATGATGTGGCCTCTAATCATGATTAATTAGAGAATTCAAGCTCCTGCCAATGGAAGGTGAGCACGTGAGGTTTGGAACCATTTGAGATGTTTTCAACACATTTCAGGGAGAATGCATTCAGAGACAGTTTTAACATGCATCTCACTGGGGAAAGGCTGGGGTCTGACACCCTCTCCAGCACTAGAGATAGCCCCCATGGGGGTAAGGGTGGCGCAGGTCTCCACAACCCCTCCCCACAGGCCCATGGCAACTGGGATAGAATCATAGTCAAATAGCGGGCTTCTTCCCACTAGTAATCTAGCATTTCCCACTCAGAAAAAAAAGAAAAACCCTTTTGATTGTCAAGCAGAAAGAAAAAGGCTTTCAGTCTCATCATTTATTCACTCATAATTTGAAGTTATCAATTCAGCGTACATTATAAAACTTAATTTTTTTCAAATTACAAAATCCATTGGATTTATTTGCCCTTCTAGAATAACAAGAAGAAGCCTTCAAGTTATATGTGCCTCCCTAAAAGGTCATCCTTCCACTAAATATGAAAATTCTGCCTACTAATTGGTGCCTAGCAAAAACAATTTTAAGATTTTTATGTTCTGAGTTAAAAAAGCCAACCTTTGCTGATTGTCAAATGACAGACTTGTTGCCAACTTCTTTTCCTTACTCCTGTGTCCATCGGGACTTTAGTCCATCTGTTTCTTCAAGGTCAGTTTAAATTTTTGGTCCTCTTGGAGCCATACCATGAAGGGCTTCATCTCCATAACCTGTTCTGATGCTTCCTGGATGTGTGGATGCTTCCCTACCAAATTCAAAAATGCACTCCAGAACATTGTAGAGGTCTGCACTCTCTATTTTCCCTCCAGATTTCACTTCCCTTCCTGCTCCACTTCATAGCCTTGATCAATCATTCGATCTTTCTTTCACCACTATCTGCAATCCCCTTAACCTGCCACCCCAACCTCAAAGCAAGATGCCGACCCTGGGAAACCCAACAGCCCACTTTCCCTGCACGCACATGTAGGCCACTACGTACTTCCAGAGAATGGCCCCTCCTCCCATTCATACCGAACTATTTAAAGTTCCCTGTCATGTTTTCAGGCCTCTGTAATTTGCTACACCTCATTCCTCCTACCTCAGATCCATTTCTCTTCCCTTATTCTCTGTTAATCTTACTCCTAAGTCAATACTTGTTCCAGAATACAACCTCTTAGACGCAGTTCTTTGCTCTGTTCCACCCACTAATTTCCCCACTTCAATGTTCTTCTTCTATCCTTCGAAATGTCCTGTGCATGACTCTAACACAGCATTTATCTAATGCAATAGTAGCGACCAGTTTACCAATTTCCCCACTAGACTGGAAGTTCCCGAGACAAAGAATCTTAGAGAAATAAATTTGAGCCTGATACATAATCAGAATTTCCCGAGGTGTTTTTAAAGTACACATTCCTAGATATCACCTAGGTTTCCTGTATCTGACTACCTAAAGGTAAGACCCAAGAATCTGTATTTGTTAAATCTTCTTTGGATAACTTTGGTAATCAACAAGATTTTATTATACTTTCCTAGAGTATATTCGACAGTACCTAGCACAAAACAGTTGCTCAATATATATTGTATAACAGGACAAAAGGGAAAAGTGGATGGGAGTGGAAAAGATATCTTTCAAAATGGCTTTCAATGGTCTTCACCCTCTAGGACCCATATGCCCTGTGTAATCCCCTCTCTTCTACCAGCTAGACCTGATGACTCCCTCCCAATGACAACAGTAAAACAAAAATGATAAGATATCATTCCCAAGATTAAGATTTTAACAAATCAGCCATGTACATTAAATAAAGTATCTTTTAAAAGAACCACACACACATAACAAAGTTATGTATAGATCAGGTGGTGAAAATATGACCAGAGGCTAACCTCCCCTATATACAGGAATCTAAGCCTGAGTTCCTGGTAGATATGCTAATTATGCAATGACTTTACAGAACATGACTATCACAAATAACAAGGATAAACTGTACTAGAAATTTTGCTTTAAAACATGCTTATTTATTATAATATGATTTAAACAGGGACATGGTAAGATCTGTCTTAGTAGACTGTGGTATAAACGAAAGGATGGAGAAATAAATGTGAGCTATTCCTCCTATAAGCTCAGTCAGGTAAAGAGAGGCAAGATGAGATGGTATGTTGAAAAAAGATGCAGTTCAGTTAGATGTTAAATGCAGAGCGAAAGAGGTAATTATGGCTCAAGTCCTACACAACACAGGAAAAAGTAGGATCTATAGTTGGATGGTAGATTGCCTTTGAAATTAGGGATACTGCTACCTTGGAAGTGGAGGGGAATCTGATAAGGAGAAATGAGTACCTGGACAACATCGCAGCCCCTGCCAGTGTGTCTGTCTCAGCTGGCTGGGCATCATCCTGAAAAGCAAAATATCACCAGTTCAATTCCTCAACAGGGCACATACCTGAGTTGGGGGTTTGGTCCCCAGATGAGGAGTGTATGAAAGGCAACCAATCAATGTTTTACTCTCACATCACTGTTTCTTTCCCTCTCTTTCTCCCTTCCTTCTCCCTCTCTAAAATAAATAATAAAATAGGTAACGGTGTGAAAAGAGAATAGAAAGTTGAGAAGTTGATGGCTGTTATACTTGATTTTATTGAATGTTATTTCCTAGGGAAAGAGAGGGAGAAAGAGTAGAGGAATGTATCAGAATGTATCAGTAGAGGAATCTATCAGATACAGTAGAGGAATGTATCAAATTCTTAAATGATAAGAATGAATTGTGTTTGGTCCAAGATAATCTTATTTGCTAATCCTTCTACAAGGCAGGGCACTTGCTTTTCCTAAATAAAGTTTGAGTTCTAGTAACAATTTCTTCTTTATAAAGTGCATCTCTTAAGTTTATTACCTATGGATTGGTTTAGCTGTTCTACATGTATTCTCTAAGACTTACCATGTCTATGACAAATCAGTGAAGTCACATCTGCCTATACAAACAGAAGGAAGAGCAGAGCTCAGCAGCCCATTGTTAAAGCTTCCAGTGGGTACTAATTTGGGGGGAATTAATTTCTGTCAATACATCCTTAACATAGTACCATTTTAAATAAACACATTAGTAATCATTCAATAGCAAGAATTATTTCAAATTTGTAATTGAGTTTTAAAACTATGCCTTGATATAACAAAATGAATTAATAAATACATATTCAATAGCTATATATGCACAGCATATTTTAATAGCAACAATAATAGAAAATACACAGACTATCTTTAGATCATGGTTTGTAGAGGACTTTTAATCCAGTTGAGGATGTCAGACATACACACACACAAAAGATAATCCACACTTCAGGAAGATATATGGACAAGAAAAAAATTGATGAATCTAACAATAAATAGTCACAGGAACTTCAGAGGAGGGGCTATTGTATGTATAGATGTTACATACAATACATCAGATGATATATTGAAGAAGATGATATTCGAATGGGATTTTGAAAAATGTAAGTAATTTTCAACAGTAGAGACGGAAAGCCTGTGGTATTCAGACCAAAGGAAATGGCTTTGAAAATGCCCACAACTTGACCAATTTGGCTTCAGTACAGTTCCATTCAATTTGTATAAAGTGCTTGAAGCACCTATGGCAGCGGCACCCTGAGGTGGTCACTGGGTGTTCCAGTGAAGAGGGCGTAGAAGACAGAGGAGTCTGTACCCCGCAGGGACCTCATAATCCACTGGCAAGAGGCAGACATAAGTAGGTGAACAAAAAAATAATAATTTCAGATAGTGATAAGACTGAAAAAATATAAATTAAGAAAATAGAACAGAAAGTGTATAGAACTCTAATTTAGATTGGATCGTCAGGAATTGCCTCTCTGGAAAGACAGCATTTGAGCCAAAATCTATGACTAGGAGTCAGCCATGTGAAGCTCTGGGGAACCCTGGTGAGGAATGATAGGAAAAAGAAGAACAAAGGCCATGGGGAGGGAACAAGCAGCCTGCTAGGGATAAAAACAAGACCAGTGTGATGGCACAGAGTGAGTAATGGGGAGAACAGTGGCACAAATAGAAATCAAGTCATGCAGGACCTTCAGGCCAGAGCAACAGATGATATGAGGAGTAATCAAAGGGTTTTAGAAAGGGAGTGATAAAGCTAATATATGTGTTTTAAATATTCCTTTTTATGTGTGGAAGTTGAGATTTTAAGGGGAAAGTATGGACATAGAAAATATTTAGGAGCTATTAAAGCCGTCTAGTATGAAAAGATGGCAGCTCGGACTAGAGGAAAACAGTGGGTGTGATAGGAAAAGGTCCTATTTGGATATTTAGCAGGTGATACAGATAGAACGTGACAGTGGTTTGGTTGTGGCGGGGTCATGAGGGAACCGTAGGAATCCAGGATGATGTCTAACCTGACCTGATGGTGGATGGTGATGCCATAGACTGAGATGGGGAAGCCTAGGGGAGGAACCGTGGAAGGAAATGGGAATCACAAGTCATTATTCTAGGCATAGAACATGTGAGATGTTTCTGTCTAAGCTGAGGTGTCGAGGAGCCTGTTGGGTTTAAAAATTAAGTGTTAACATGGTTGGATTACAAATTAGTTAAGCAGTGTTACAAATGTACAGGAAAGTTGATACAAACCTTGAATAAATGTTAGGAATATGATCTTTAATTTTCAAGAATAAGAGTCTGTTAAGTGTTTCTGTGCAGATCATGACATGGGTGTTTTATGAAGGTTTATAGGAATGCAGAGTGTAAGGTTGAAAGGTTGTCACAGTCTGGGGGTGAGACAGCCTGCCCATGAAGGGGTAGCAGAGGTCATCCACACTCATGGTGGTTAATTTAAACTGAGAACACGAGCAAAAGAATGAAAGACTTTTTTTCTATGACTTTTCAGAGACTATAAAGTTCAAATGTTTTCTCACAACTTTCATGTCATATGCTACTGTTTTTCATCAAGTGAACTATAAAAATGACAGTTTCTGCACTCACAGCTGATTTTGCCATTATGGTGGTCAAAATCTCTATAAAACCAGCTAACTCTGTCAAACAACCCATCGTCTCCAATCTGTTTCACCTAATTTTTACAACTGACCTGACCAGGGTAGTATTTCCAAACACCCCAGCCTGACCGATGTAAAAATGGACGGAGCAGCTACCCCTTGCCCAGCTGACCAGGACTGACATCGTGGCTTTTCCGGGGCAGTTAAACCCTGAGTGCACAGCTGGAAATGAGCATGTGGCTGCCCTGCATTTTGTCTGCTCTGAAACTTTTCATCCTTCCCTTCGATTCCTTTCTTTCTGCCCATCTTCAAACCAGGGCCTCTATTCTCTCAGTTTCTAAAATGAGCAGAAAAAGAACACAGAAGATGCCTTTCTGATTGGATCAAAGAACCATGCCAGTGGAAAAAAAGGATCACAAAATTTTTTCAGTCATGTGCAAGTAGAAACAAGATCCAAGCTTGATTATTTCCTAAACTTTCACAGCAGAAATACTCTCCAATCTCTTGCAACTCAACTCCAGGGCTGGTGTCATTAGGAAAGATTAAAGGAATTGAAAATAACACAATTCTGTCTCGTTTTAGTTTTTGCATATACACTTGCTGTTTGCTGCTCACACAAATAAATGAGCAAAAAATAGTTTAAAAATAAGCATTTTTTTCTTAGACATGTACAGAATTTTTTGGACAAAAAATTCTTCATAAATTATGCATTAAAAGTAATTTTGAAAGACATATTTAGAGTCGTATACTATGGCAAAAGTCCACTTATCTTTCTGAAGGACACCTGTAGCACCTGTCAAATTATTGTATTGATTCCTCCTTTACGGAGTTTTTTAGAATATTTCTGTGCTGAAAAGTGGTAAAATAGTATGCAAATATCATTTAATATTACATCATGAAACAGTAAAGGAAAATAATTCAATAGGTACGGAATTTCCTATATATTTTCTCTGAGATAAACCACTTTTTAACAGGTAGTAACACAGTTCAGAGTATTTGGTTAAAACATAGCTAACCTAACAAAATCTATCATCAATGTATGTGGTAAGCAGCCTCTAAAATGGCTCCCAGGGATACCTATCTCCTGGCATTCACATCATATGTAGCCCCTTCCCTTATAAGTGGGCTGGACCTGGTAACTCACTTTAACAGCCAATACATGACAAAAGTGAGCAAATGTCACTTCCAAGATTAGGTTACAGAAAGACTCTTTTCTGTGTTCACTCTCTCCTGCTCTCTCAAGTGCTGGCTCAGCTTCCATGTTGCAAATTTCCTATGGAGAACTCCATGAGGAAAGGAACGAGGGAGGTCTGTGGCCAACAGCCAGCAAAGAATTGAATCTTTCCAACAGCCATGAGTGAGCTCATGGGTGAGCTTGGAGGTAGATCCTTCCACAGCCAGCACCTTGATCGCAGCCAGACAAGACCCTGAGTTGCACCCAGATTCTTGATCCACCAAAGCTGAGATATAGTAAAAGTGTGTTGGTTTAAGCCATGAAGTTTGGGAGTAATTTGTTACACAGCTATAAGCAACTAATGCAATCCATAATTAGCTGTGTCCGAGGAATAAAACTGTGAGTAATTCAAAGGATTTTAATATTTGCAATTGATATTTTAAAATTAATTATCAATTTCCAAGTGATTTTGATTGAGAGTCAATATCCCCTAGAAGCACACAAGCAAACGGAGCATCATGGAATGGAAACAGACCCTAAAAAGCTATCTTGCTATTTTTTTTCCGTCATTAATGAGCCTTTTTTAAGCAAAAGAAGCTGCAGCCCAAGTGACACAGATTCAGTTAGTGACATAAACTGAGTTCCCTGAGCTATCCTGCTCTTGTCCAAGGAAATTTATCCCATCAATTTATTTTCTACATGGCAACTCACAAATCTATAACTACTTTGTATCACAGTATCTACAGGGTCTTCTTTTACTTAGAATAGAACCTTCTGCAAAACACTGTCCAGGGCTCTTGCCAATCTAGTATATGTCACCAGGAACTCAAGACCTTCCCAGTAAACAAAGGCTGGTTACTTAATCCTCTCTGGATGAAACTGTATGCTTCCTTCTGCTAAAACATAGAAGATTATAATCATGATATTTTCATTTGCCTTTACTGCTAGGAAATTTAGATTTCAGCCTAGTATGGAAAAAATAATAAAACTTTAAATTTCCGTAGAATTTTACTCTAGTAGAATTTTACTCTAATGGAATTTTATCTTAATAGAAAACTCTAATGTAGAATAAGTAGTAGATGATCTATACCCTCGGGTATATCTAGGGTTAATGAAAACTCGGGTTAATGAAAACTATTTTTAAACCACCTAGTTGGTTTTATCAAGAGGACATGAACATACTGTCTACCTTTATTCCCTCTGCTGACAATTAGATTACCATTTATTAAAAATATGTTTTGATGCAAGTATCTTTCCTATTTAGTGCCAAAAAGATATAATGTTAATCTTCTCTTCCCCAAATATAGGGAAAGAAACTTCCTGAAAACATATCTTGGGATCAAAAGCAAAGTTAAGGAGTCAATTAAAACGAGATGGTGCACATGCCTGGGACTTGAATCTGCCGGCACGCTAACTTTAGTCTCCCAGATGAAAGTTATCCCGGCAGTCGGTGACCAACACCCAGTGGTGAACATAGGGACCCAAGTAGCACAGAAAATAGAGAAGAATGTAACTGAGAGAGTAAAGAAAGAGTCTGCTTTGGGGAGTATCATACAACACTGAACAATATAAAGGGTTATTAAATTTTAAAGAAAGATAAATTATTAGCCCTGCATGGGTGCATTCTTCCTTCTGAATTTATCATATGTCCTAAGTTATGCAAAAATTGTTGTCATTCTGAATAACGCAGTAATATTGACCTTGGTGGAGTACAATGCTGGAGGCAGGACTAATTCATTGTGATTTCCCAGCCATCCAGGAAGCATCACGCTCCACAAATTCCAATGACTTTACTGAATTCCCATTCAGAGTGTATGAGTTTGCTAGAGATTCCATAACGAAGTACTACAAATGGAGCAGCTTAGACAACATAAGTTTACTGTCTCACAGTTCTGAGCCTGAAAGCCCAAGATCAGAGCATCAGCAGGACCACTCTCATGCTAAATACACAAAGGGAGGATTTATTCCCAGTGTCTCCCCTGGCCTCTGGTGATTCTTGGTACCTCCCCTGGTAATTCTTTGGCTTATAGAAGCATAACTCTAATGTTCACACGGCATTCTCCCTGCGTGCCTGTCTGTAACCAAATTTCCCTCTTTTTTTAAAAGATACTTGTCATATGGGATTAGGAGTCCATTCTACTCCAGTATGACTTCACCCTAACTTAATTAATTATATCTGAAACCTCCACATTTCTGGGTAAAGTCACATTCTGAGGTGCTGGGGGGTAGAACTTCAACATATAAAGCTGGCAGGGGGGGCCACATTTCAACTTATAACAAGGATCATTAAGCTTTTTTGCTAAAAAGCAGTTTCAGTGAGTCTTGATTGACCACAGTGGCTACTCTGGGAGATGATACTGCAAGGAACATCCCTGGGAGAGAAGCCTGACCTCCTAACCAAGAGGGGTAAGATCGACCTCCACAGAGCACATCCTGCTACCTCTGTAAAAGTCAGAGGTAAGCCTTGGGATGGAATTGACTATTGCATGGGGCAGAAAAGAAGAACCAGCTGACTCCTAGGTTTTAAAGGAGAAATATTAGAATCACTTAATTTTTCAGAGGAGGGAACTAAATTAATTAGTGGTAGAACTAGGACTAGATCCCAGATCTGCTAATGCACTCGATCTTGTGTCCTTTTCTCTACACTTCAAAGATTAGAACTTCAAAATGAGTCCAGGATATCCAGGCTTGAAAAAAGTACCAAAACATAATGACTTATCCTTGCATGTCCAGAACTACAGAAAAAGCCAGTGTCCAAGACATTCAGTACTGTTTATTTCATTTGGCTTTAGATATCCACCCGTTTCAGGCTGATTCAAAAGTTAACACTGCCCTCTAGAGGCCTCACACCAGTTGCTCCTGGCCGGTCTGCCATCATCAGGCCTGTAACGTGGCCTCAACTCAGTATCGAAGGCCTTTTCTAGGCCTGGGTTTCTCCCAGCAGCGCATTCTGTGCATAATTAAATACACACAGTTCCCAAACAGGCAGAAGCACGTTTTCTCAACAGGTTATCCCTCACTTCACAGAAACTTTGCATAATTCATTTGAAATCCTTTATCTAGTCTTAATTCCATACACTGACAGAAAACAAAAGCCAACCCCTAAATCCACAGGAAAAATCAATTTTCAAGCATGCACAAAATTAATAGAAGTTCAAAGTATTAAATTTGGAAAGAAAACAGGTTGCCATAATAAGAGGGTTAAATGCTAATGGAAAAAATACAATAAAAACTTTTTCTAAAGAATACAAAATAAATAAAACAGAAATATTCAATTTCTATTTAGTCATCTTTTTTTTTTAAAGAAGAAGAAAACAGGTTGCAATAGACACGTCACAGAGAAGAGAATAAGCTGAAACGGGCTGAGTAGAAACCCCTTTAAATGTTATGCGTCTCAGCTTCCTCACCAGAAATCCATCAAAAGCACCTAAGAAGGCAATATCTTAACTATTGTTTTTCTCATTGAGTTCAAATCCTTTTCAACGTGTGGAAAAGGAGCACTGAACCAGGAAGCAGGAGTCCTGGATTCTACATTTCTTCTGCTGGAAAGACCAGTGACCTTGATCACCTCCCTTCACATCCTGAGCCTGCATTCCTTCAACTTTAGAACAGAGGCAGGTGTCAGTGATCTCAGAAGACTGCTGCAGCTGAACCCCCTAGAAGTTTCTAGCATCGGTTCTGCGGGACACCGAGCCCTGAAGTCTAGCAAACCCCGTCTGTGGTCTGGAACACTCCTGCTTGCACAACACATAGGGGCCTCCACTACAAATGGGGTTGCTTGGCCTTGGCAATGAGCCAAAGAGCTACAGCAATCACAAATAATGATGGCTCAATGATTATTTCTAATACCAAAAACATTTCTTTTTTTTTAAATGTAGACCATTTGGACCGGGAATCATTTCCCCAGGAACTGATGAACACTCACAAACACCTTGTGATGTTGCCCCCACCTTTTGACCTGATAAATGCTGTTAGGCAGCAACTTCTTCAACGAAGCAAACTTCCCACGTTCACAGTGAACAGCTGTGACCACCGATTCGATCCAAAGTTCCTGCTCATCAAACTCATAAATACTCTCCCTCGCCCCCAAAAATCTGAGCTCATAAAGCAGAATCAAATGCCTTTGTTTCCACTCAACTATTCCCAAGTTGTTTCTAAATTATTAAATTAGTGACCGCTTCCCACAGTAGCATCTGCAAGCTACAAAATTACAGGTAATAAATCTAACGTGCAATTCATCTTTGGGGTTAGTTTTGGACAAATGAACTGGGGCTGCTCAAGAATGACTCCATGTGTTACAAACAAGCAATTAATTAAATTCTCCACTAGCTGTGGCAGGGCAATTTGCTTGTACTTATTACCTATTAAAGACAAGAAAAATATGTGAGCATTTTTGTTTGTGTGGTCAACTCCAGTTCTAAAATGCTTTGCTTCTAGAATTTTTATATTCTCAGATTTCCCGAGGAACTATATGCCAAACAACTACAGCCCTTTAGAGACTCTATTCCACAACCCAAAAATGTCAGTAACACAAGAGCTCCTTCTCCTGTTCGTCAAACAACAGTTCCTCGTGATTCACCTGGCAGAAAATCTAAAGTTTTAATGGTTGTCCATAGGAAAAACTGAACTGAAGGATGGGGCTAGGAGCCTGATGGGTCAAAGGTGATCCTGATGGGTCAAAGGTGATCCGAGGTGATCCTGATGGGTCAAAGGTGATCCGAGGTCCCGGCTGTGAAGGAAAAGGATGTATAAATCTTCTGTTCAGTCAAGACTGATGTCCAAATCCCAAGGATCATGGTGAGAAGGCTATGGCAGAAGTCTGTAGGGCGCATCCATACTTTCAGCGTGGTGAGCGGAAACATCCTAGTCCATGAAAGCCCATTCCCTGGGAAGTCAGACGTCCGGGACTGGGGGTGTGTAGGCTGTAATCAGTATCTATTGTAGATAGACAAGTAGGGAGCTTACAGTAACTAGGTTATAGGGTAAGTGGAAGCAGTCTGGCTTCCTCAGCCAGGTGTCTGGGTAGCTAAGGGGACCAGTGTTCCCATAGGTGTGGAGGAGCCTGATAACTAGTTCTCATAGCCTTGAAACTGGGTCCGATAAACTGTTCCTATAACATGAAGTGAGCTCGCATGCACAGAATTAAGTTATGTTATATAATATTCTGGCAGTTTTCTGGCTTTGTTCCACTCTAGCATTTAAACAGATAGGGACTCCCTGCTGAGGGTGATGATGATGAGAGACACACAAGGGGACAGATGCCACAATGGGTGCCAGGCTGGGGAGCCAGGGCCATGACATGAGATATGCAGATGGACACACAGCTTGAAGCATGCGTGACTCGCCCACCCATGAATAAAGGCATGCCAGACATCCTGACGGCTCCGTGAATAATTTTCTGTCTGCACAAATACCATGAACCTACCTGTCCTTGAAGGGTGGCAACACATAGGTCCAAGGTGAAGTTCTTTTTATTCTACAGAATTGGGGCATCCTCAAGAAACACAGAAGCCTAGGAATTGACAGTTGTATATCAGCAAATCCAGAGCCTTCCATAATTCCAGCAGATTCTGGAATTTGGGAGAGTAATGCAGAAAATCAGCCACCTACCCGCCCATCCTCACCCCCAGGATGGTGGGGATGAAGCTCTTGATAGGTTCAGGATTGGCTTCTACTGTCTCAAGAATTCCAACAAACTGATGCTGGAAGATAAACCTCTTGACACTAAGGCTCGAGATAGTGCTGGGACAGGCACAAACGGACACTGCTCATGAATAACCTATTCACAACTTCCTCCTTTCTCTCTAACCTGCCCTCTGCCTTTTTCCCTCTGTCAAGTTCCTCTGAGGACCTAGGGGAAGAGCTCCAGTGAAGGACAGAGCATGTAGAAACGGAACTTATTACTAATAGCCATCCTATGGCACTAGGAAGATTCCTAGACCATTTAAGCTGAAAGGTTTTAAAGATTAAAGTGTTCCATTCATTTGTTTCTAAATGAGGAAACCAAAGCACAGAGAGAGACTTGTCTCACTCGTATTCACACAGCCCATTGGTCACAGGACAATAAACAAGGTCTCCTGCCTCTTATTCCGGTATATATCCCACAAGACATTGTCATCTTAGCAGATGGTACCAAAATAAAGTTCTGGGAAAGAAGCATCCCAGGGACCTTGGCTATTTGTCTCACTTGACAACCAATTTATTTGGAGCCAACTGTATTGCTTTCTAATTACTGCTGCGCCAGAATATTTTAGAGTTTTTTTTTTAAAAAAAACATATCAGTCTTAACACTGCATTTCTGGAAACCTAGAAACAAACAAAATAACAGATGGATTTGGCTCTGGTGCCTACAGACCACTTGGGAGGAAAATGACAGAATCCTACAATGAAATGGCAGGCTGTCAGCCTATGAAGCCCCAGGGAGCCCAGATGCATGTGTCAGACGTGACATGCTTCCAGGCACACCCTCAGAACATGTCAAGAGCTTGAAGAGCCCTATTTGAAACCCAGTCATCTAAATGCATCGTTCGTGTAGAGCATTTATAAAGAGATTCCTAGAGCAAGCTCACATTTTTCTAATTCCCAAACGTGACGCCAGACTTGAGGGTAAAAAAATAGATGGCCCCAACACATTTTTGGAATGGACATAGCATATTCAGGTCAACAAAGTAGGATCCCAGATGATTCCTCTCACAAATCCTAACACAAGTGGTTGGAGGAAGGAAAACTGGGTTTCCAGACAAGGCCCCAGTTTTAGAAGCCAAACTGGTTCTGTATCTCAGGTGGGACACCCTGGGACACTGGAGGCAAAGGGTGGGAAAGCTGTCTGCTTCCCCTTCTCCTGCCAGGTCACTGTGGCTATGTCAGGGCGCCCACTGCACGTTCCCAGCCACCTCCTGCTGCCTCGGAGGAGTTTCTGTCTTGCATCAACTACTTGACCAGGGCAGGACTTAAGCTAACCGCTATGTGAAATATACGTCAGTTATCGCCAACTCAAAGTTCTTGGCAAAGCACGGCAATGCTGAGCCTGTCCCCTGGATTAATGATGACCCATTGCTCCACAAAGATTATGGAAACACAGCATGTTAAGAATATTGACAGCTAGAGATAAATATTAGGTTGAAGCCCTTACATAGCAATGTTGTTGCTGTTGCTGCTGTTGTTTTAAGAGAGGAGCTTCCCTGAGAAACCTGGTTGCCTTGCTTAGAGAAAAAAAAATGGTAATACCAAGTAGCATTTTAACTCTTGGCTGTACATTCCTAAAATCCTAAGAAATGGCTTCCTGTGCATTCTTTTGATCTCCACTCTGGAACACGGAGCACCTGTAAGGCAGACCAGCCACAAATGAAAGCCGCATAAATGAAAGGAAAATATGGATAAAATTAGTACTCACAACTTGCAACATATGTTCAGTAAAGGCTTTCTCTGTGGCTGGGGCCAGCTCTACACTCCATTCCAAGGAGTGCCCAACCCCTGTCCACTTGTAGTTTTTGCTCAGATCTGGGGGTGGGGGGGGGGATTTTTTCTTTTTTTCTTTTTTCCTGGCTGCAACTCAACAAGTTTAAGGGAAGTTTAATTTATTCACTAGTTCAAAGATTGTAATCTGCCTCCTTCAATTTTACTTCATTCTTTCCAAATCTACTAGCTATGGAAAAATGATTAGTAGGCACACAGAAACAGAGGTAAAGTTTTAGTCATTACTAGTTAATGTTCTACCTGTCAACATAGTACTTGACTGTTGAATGCAATCAACTCTCTATATGTTTTTCTAAAATGAAGGTGATTCTCCTAAAACAGCAGTTGTCAAGTTTTAAAGTCTTCAGCCTTCCCTGAAGAGCTTGCTAAAATGTAGATTGTTGGATCTCTCCTCCAGAATCCTGATTCTGGAGTTCTGGGGTGAAGCGAGACAACTTGCATTTCTAGCAAGTTCTCACATGAAGTAGTTGCTACTGACCTAAGGACCATGCTTGGAGATCTACTGTTCTATAATATAGTACCAAACTCTGCAGGTTCGATGAACAAGTTCAAAGAAGTTCATGTCTAATATTAGATCAGGTTCGACAATTACTTTCGATTTTTTGGTGCAAATTGTGATTACAGCATAATAAGGACTATTCTGTTTTTAAATGCAGTGGGTGAACTTGGCAGGATTTCTCTCCTACATATTGTACGTGTGTACACACTTAAGCACGTGTGCTAAGGGGCTGGCTGGATGAACTGCCACCCCAGATTTCAGAGTCCAGCAGAAGTAACTCCTTGAACTGGGCAAGTTAGGATTATTCAGTGGTGCTCCATGCTGTCCTTTGCCAGCAGTCTACCCCTTTGGTGTGGATCTTATCTCAGACTAGGAACCAAGTTGAAGAGGACGATCCTCAGCAAAGGAAGTTAAATTTTAAAAAAAAGAGTTGGTATTTGCCTTAGATTGAGTAAGATATCCAAAGCATATTTTCCAGATGCTAAGAAAACATGATAAAATTCAGGGCTTCCCGGGGAACACACAGGGAACTTGGAAGAAAGGGATTCAGAGATAGGCAAACATATGGCAGCCTATCTGGAGTTAGAATATAGTCATAACCTTAGGATAAGGGAATGAGGGAATGGGAAGCACGGCCCAGTTTACTGCTGCCTTTACTGAGACACAAAAGTGTATTTTGAAAACTTGCTTATTTTTATATTTATACTTTTTATGGTCTTTGCTGGTCCCTTGTGGCTTTTCCTTTCTTTGGATTTTTGTTGACATTTATATTATTTATTAGAAAATAATTCTAGTCTCTTTCAGCTGATTATAATAGAAGCAAATAATTCTGTTTCATATTTAGGACAAAGAGAAAAACTGAACTCTGAAGATCAAGTGCAGTGGGATTGAAAGTGATATATGCCACAAGGAAAGGCAAGAACTCAGCAGGATTATTGTAGAACACATAAGTCTCTCTCTTAGATATTTCTCCAGAGGTTTTTTCACTCAATGCTTGGAGGGTGTTCGTATTTTTATATAAGCAATCCATTTACTTAGATCACAATGGATGCTCTAGGTTTCCTTGGTCCAGATCAGAGCATTTCCAGGTTCTTCCAGTAAGAAAGGGTGCATTTTATTGCCTCAAAATCATAATGTGCGGTTGTGGTCAGTAAGTATTTGCTTAACTACTACTTGTTCTAAGTGCTGGATATATTGGAGGGGAGGGGCATAAAATTCCCCTGCCTTCAAAGAGCTTACAGTCTAGTGGAGTAGATAGTCCAGTGAACAAATCATTATGGTGGCCTGTTAAATGCTATATGGAGAGGATAATAGGAGGGCTAAAATATAAAAACAGAATATTAGGTAGTTTCATAGAATATTAGGTAGTTTTTTAGTTGAATACTGAAGGCTGACCCTGGAAGGCAAATTGGAGAAATGGGAACTATCCAGCCAAAAGGGTAAGGCAGGGACACAAGAGTGCCCAAAAGCCCAGGGTTAATTGATACTACAATGATCAAATGGAACTGAAAAAAATTGAGTATAACCAGAGTACAAGTGAAGTCTTATAAGGAGAGTGACCATGTAAATTATTAATTAAGCCAAGACTCTTTGGAAATGGAATTGCTATTAATCAACACATTGGAACAAATAGTAGCTTAAACTGAGATATATGATAACTATAATTATGGTCCACATTAGGGAGTTTAGACTTTACTTTAAAAATACATCCTTTCGAGATTTCTAAACAAGGACATGGCATGATCACATTGTTGCTTGAAGAAGATAATTCTGGCATCTGGATAGAGAATAAGTTGAAGGTGCCATAATGGAAGAAGACAGAACGATTAGAAACTGTTCCTACACTTCAGCCAAAAAAATAATTATCCGAACTAGGCAAGTGTCCTAAGGAATGGAGAGTACTGGATCAATTTCAGGGAGTCACCAAGACTGACTGGGAGTCTATCTGAGAGCCATAGAGATTGCTAATGGGGCCAGGGAGAGAGCACTCTTGAAGATGCTCTGACTTGTTTTTTCTCTCAAAATCTGGCAGGGCTTTCTTAGTCATTGAGAAACTTTGATGCAGCTTGTGTTTTAAATGAATGAGAATCAGTCACGTTCCACATTGAAAACAGATCTAACTGTATTGCTAAATAAAATAACATATTTGGATTTGGGGCAGGGGGTAATTAGATGTCTCTATTTACTACCATCAGCTTTCCTTTTATTTCAATTCAACCTGGTCAATCTTGGTTAAAAATAAGTTACTCTTCTTGGATTAAGAATAGATTTATTTGACTTCTGGACAAGATGGAGACATGGGTAGATACACTTTGCCTCCTTGCACCACAAAAGAAGGACAACAACAAATTTAAAAACAAAAAATAACCAGAACTGCCAGAAAACTGAACTGTATGGAAGTCCAACAACCAAGGAGTTAAAGAAGAAACATTCATCCAGACCGGTAGGATAGGTGGAGATGGGCAGCCAGGAAGAGAGGACATGGGGCAAAGCAGTAGCTGGCAGACTGGGCGAGGTGGTGGCTGGTAGAGCAAGTGGTCCCACATTTGTGTGCAGATAAACCTGGAGCAACAACTAGGGAGTGAGACAGACTCCAGGGTCTGCACAACCCAGGGTTCCAGCACAGAGAAATAAAGCCTTGAAACCTCTGGCTGTAAAAACATGGGCATTGCAGCAGCAGGAGAAACTCTTAACCTCAAAGGAAAGTTCACTGGAGAGATCTAAGGATCCTAGAATGTACACAAACACATACACCTAAGAAGCAGCACCAGAAGAACCCCAATAGCAGGGGAAGTGAATGGAAGCCAACTGAAATCTGAGCAAGTGGCATTGTTTCCTCCTGGACCCCTCCCCTGTATAAAGCACCACACACAGCAAAGTGGGTAGCCCTGCCCTGGTGAATACTTAAAACTCCAGCCCTCACAACATAGCAGACATGCTAAGACAAAGAAATACAGCCCAAATGAAAAAACAGACTAAAGCTCCAAAAACAGAACTAAGCAATGAAGAGATAGCCAACCTATCAGATGCAGAGTTCAAAACATGGGTAATCAGGATGCTCACAGAAATGGTTGAGTGTGTTCACAAAATAGACAAACAAGTGAAGCCTATAAAAAGTGATATAAAGAAAGATATACAGGGAGCCAACAGTAAAGGGAAGGAAACTGGGACTCAAATCAATGGTTTGGACCAGAAGGAAGAAATAAGCATTCAATAAGAATAGAATGAAGAAACAAGAATTCAAAACTTGAGGACAGGCTTAGGAATCTCCAGGACAACTTTAAATGTGCCAACATCTGAATCATAGGGGTTCCAGAAGGAGAAGAGGAAGACCTAGAAATTGAAAACTTACTTGAAAAAATGATGAAGGAAAACTTCCCCAATCTGGCAAAGAAAATAGACATCTAGTCCAGAAAGTTCAGAGATTCCCAAAGAAGTTGGACCCAAGAAAGTCCATACCAAGGCACATCATAATTATATTACTCAAGATGAAAGATAAGGAGATAATCGTAAAAACAGCAAAAGAAAATGAGACAGTTACCTACAAAGGAGTTCCCATAAGACTCTCAGCTGATTTTTCAAAAGAAACCTTGCAGTTAAGAAGTGGCTGAAAAGAAGTATTCAAAGTCATGAAAGGCAAGGACCTACATCCAAGATTATCCAGCAAAGCTATCATTCAGAATGGAAGGGCAGATAAAGTACTTCCCAGATAAGGTTAAGTTAGAGGAGTTCATCATCACTAAGCCCTTATTAAATAAAATGTTAAAGGAACTAATCTAAGAAAAAGAAGATCAAAACTAAAAAGAGTAAATGACAACAAACTCACAACTATCAAAAACTGAACCTAAGCAAAACGAAAACAGAAACAAACTAAGCAAACAACTAGAACAGGAACAGAACCACAGAAATGGAGATCACATGGAGGGTTAGCAACAGGGGAGTGGGAGGAGGAGAGAGGGGGAAAAGGTACAGAGAATAAGTAGTATAAACGGTAGTTACAAAATAGACAAGGGGAGGTTAAAAACAGTATAGGAAATGGAGAAGCCAAAGAACTTCTATGTATGACCAATGTACATGAACTAGGGGACCAAATGCTGGAGAGAAAAGAAATGCAGAACAAATGGGAATAAAGAAGAGAGAAAAAATGGGACAACTGTAATATCATAATCAATAAAATATATTTTTAAACCAATAGATTTATTTGATACAATGTTCAAAAATTCATTTAAAAATCAGTATGTTGGGCTTCATCAAAATTATGAACTTCTACTCTTTAAAAGGCATTTTTAAGGAAATGAGAAGAAAAGCCACTGACTGCAAGAAATGTTTTATATGAATATATGATTAAAGACTTATGTTCCAAATATACATTTTTTTAAACTCTTAAAACTCAATGATAGAAAAAATCCAATAAGAGATAGACAATTTGAACAAAAGCTTCACTACAGATGATATACGGACAACAAAAAGGACATGAAATCATATTCATCATTAGTTGTTATGTAAATGCAAATTAAAACAACAAATTAAAATCACTACACATTTACTACAATGGCTAAATTTTTAAAATAAATTTTTTGACCATACCAAGTGTTGACAAGGATGTAAAGCAACTAGAACTTTCATACACTGCTGATGGAAATGTAAACTGGTACAACTACTGGGTTGGCCAAAAAGTCCATATTTTTTTTCCATAAAATAAGAGACACGTTTTTTCTTTTCACCAATAACCTTATTGATTTGGGTATTTTAAGTATGTCAGCTGTCTTCTGTGTGGTATAATATCAATTATTCTCAATTACTACCTGCATTTGATCACTGTCAACTTCAACTGGTCCACCCAACCATGGAACACCATCCAGTGAGAAATCTCATCATGAAACTTCACAAACCACTTTTGACACATTCAATCAGTAACAGCACCTTCTTCATATACTGCACAAACCATTTTTGTGTGCTTCCATTGCATTTTTACCTTTCTTAAAATAATTAAGCACAATATGCCAAAATGTTGCATATTTTCTTCCATCTTCAATATTAAAATGACCACAAAAAATTGATCTATTTTGATAAGTTTTTAAAATGTACAATGATATGACAGCTGTCACAATACAGTCTAACAAAATTGTTTCAAATGAAGTTAAAAACAACTAAGTGCTGCTAGAGTCATCTTACAGAAAAAAAGAAAATAAAAATTTTGGCCAACCCAATACTTAGAAAAAACAGCTTTGCAGTTGCTGTTGTTGTTATCATTACTACTTTAATTTTTTTTGTACTCAACTTATTTAAACTAAAAAAATTATTCATTTCTCCCACCCTTGATTCCCCACCTCTGGAAGCTATCAATTTATACTGTGACTATTATGGGCTTGGTTTTATTTACACACATACACGTACACATACATATATATTCTATAATATATGTTAACTAATATATTATATTCTATATATAAGAAAGATCATAAAGTATTGGTCTTTCTCAGTCTGACTTATTTCACTTAGCATTATGCCCTCAAGGTCCATCCATGCTGTCACAAATAGCTAGGTTCATTCTTTTTTATGGCTGAATAATATTCCATTGTATATATAAACCACAATTACTTTATCTATTAATCTATCATTGGATACTTAGCTTGATTTTTATCTTGCTTTGCAAGTAATGCTTCAATGAACATGGCAGTACATGTATCTTTTTAAATTAGTGCTTTTATTTTCTTTAGATAAATACTCAGAAGTGGAATTGCTGGATCTTATAGCTCTATTTTTAATTTATTTAGGAACCTTCATACTGTTTCCCACAATAGTTGTACTGACTTATAATCCCACCAAAGTGGCAGTTTTTTAAAAGTTAAACATAAATTTTCCATATAACCAAGCCATCCCATTTCCATATATTTATCCAAGAAAAATAAAAGCATCATTTCATAAAGGATGAATATGCAATGTTAGTGGCAGCTTTATTTGTAATTACTAAAAACTATAAACAGTGTAAATGGCCATCAAGAGGTGAATGGATAAACAAGTTGTGAAATATCCATAAATGGACTAGGACTCAAAGAAAAGGGATGCAACAAAAAACGTGGAAGAATCTCCAAGAAGCCAGACAAAAAATAAAATATTACACGTTATTATTTCTTTTATTCAAGATTCTAGAAAATACAAAATAATCTATAGTGATCGAAAGTAGACCATTGATTGCCTGGGGATATGGGGGAGAGAGAAGAGGGAAGATTACCTTTAGGAGTGATGAATATATTCAAAATCTTGATTGCAATGATAATCTCACAGGAGTATACATTTGGCAAACTTTATCAAATTGTACACTATAAACATGTGCAGTTTTTGTATGACAATTCTACCAAAAGTCGCTCACAATGCTGAGACATTCTGATGAACTGATGAGAAGAATCGGAAGGTCTTTCATGAGATCATCACATACATTGGAATTGATTATCTAAATTTATTTTACCCCTAATATGAGCAGAAAGTACAAGAATAAGCCAGGCCAAAAATGGGTTATTAAGTAGGATGGTCATACATCTCAGTTTGCCAAGGACAGTTCCTATTTACACCTATTGTCTGGAATAATAATTAGTTAAATGACTTTTCATTCTCAAAGGTGTACTGATTTACAAACAACCAGTTATAAGGTCACCATACCCTTAGCAACCTAGGAAGAGGTGATCGTCTTCCCAGGTAAAGACAGAAAATCAAACTGAAAAGTCACCCAAGTAACCATTTCTAAAAAGAATGTCAAATTAGGCTTCAGAGCATCCAGAAAGAACTATTAACCAAAATAAAGTCTGATGGCTAAAATACAACCTAAAGAAAGCATGACAAAACTAGACTATAAATGAAAAGTCAAAATATGAACAAAAGGGTCAACATTCATTTCAAGGACCAATAGCACTTTTATTCATTCATTTGAGGCCATAAAGTGTCAGAAACTGTGCTGAATACTAGAAATACACAGTTTGGATGAGTAGCATGAATAAACAGGATGGCTGTAAAGCAGACAATCTTTAAAAGACATACAGAAAAAAAAATAAATAAAAAATAAAAGACATGCAGAAACTGGGCCAGCTAGTTTAAAGTCTTAAGGACAAGGATAGAGTTCTCTTACAAGAATTTTGAGCCTTCCATTTCTTTCAAAGAACTACTTTGTTTTGCCCATACTGGGCACTAACCCAATTTTTACTCAGTCAATGTTTGGCAATATTGGGCACTAAGTAAATATTTACTGAAACACAAACTGTTAATAGTTAATTAATTTTCTTCCAAGGACTGTTCAGGCTAAATTAACAGCTTTATTCCAACAGCAAGCACCAGTGGCTGCCAGGACAAGGCCTCCTTATTAAGTCTATGTACAAACATGGCAATAGCTGTGATCATTTGTTTGTTTTCTTCTACTAGATATCGCATGATTTTGAGGAAAATTAATTGTGCATTGAAAAGATGGGTAATGAATGCACATAATATGATTAAGTGGTGTTTGTTCATTTAACCAGAGGGTTGGCCAAATGAATGATTCTGCGCCTTCATTTCTGCATGTCCATCAGATAGCTCCAACCACGGAGGGTGGTAAGATACAGATGCTGCCCAGGCACTTCACTCCTCACTTACTGCTCAATGCTCAGCCAGGAAGGGACCTTGGATCACAGAGCTTTGCAACGCATGTGTTGTTCATTTCTGTACTTGTGATATTGAAAATATGACTAAAGAGGGAAATTTAGTAATTATGTTAAATTTTCTTAACTCTGAAATTTCAAAAGACTTATTTACCTAGCTATTGTTTGAGACTTTCATTTTCAACTAACTAAACCAGATATGGTTGCTAATGCTGGTGGCCACAGATATGAATCTCCTAATCAGCCCATCTGTAATAATATCTGTTCAGTACATGAGGTCTGTCCAGAAAGGATCCAGCCATGTGCTATGAAAAATAGAGACAACTGTTTAAGAACACCCAAGAAACATTATACATAGGACAATGACACCCAAGTTCCCTTCAAAGTAGGCACCTTGTGACCTCACACAGTTCTCCCAGTATCTCCTCTACTGTTCAAAACACTCTACACAATCGTTTGTGGGAACTGCCATCAGCTGTCCTGTTGTATTTTCCTGAATCTCGTTAGTGGTCTGAAATCTTTTTCCTTACAAAGGTGATTTTAGTTTTGGAAAAGCCAGAAGTCACATGGCGCCAAATCTTGGCTGTAGGGGGGCTGAGTCACCTGTGTGATTCACTGTTTCACTAATAAACTCAGCACGAGACATGATGCATGAGCAGGCGTGTTGTTGTGATGAAGCTGCCAATCACGAGTTGCCCATAGCTGCAGCCTTCTGAATCATCTGAATAGGTTCCATGGAGGAATGTTCAAGCTTAACGCAAAATTAGATGCAGATTCATTGCTCTACTCCCTCAGGCATTTTGAATGCAACAGCCACACAGTACACACGCTCACTCAACGATGTCTACCACCCCCATTGACTAGTACAGTGAAGTCATCATTGTTCATGCATGTGCATTCCAGTCCAGTCTCCTTGGCTGCCAGGTTACACTGATGTCACACAAACTGTTCTCATTATATTAACAATGGCTGGACTTTTTCCAGACAGATATCCCATATTTTTAAATATAACATATATAAATTCTAAGTGATACATCTAAATGCCATAAATTAATTAGTTATTTCACCTTGTCTCATTCAATGATGGGGAATTCTGTGATTCTAAAGAAACTATGGGAGTCCACACAGTTGAAATGGTTTCATTCATTTCTCTTATTTGAGGGTACATTTAGAGCTTTTCAATTCTCTGAATCTTATTAGCATCCCTAGATGACCACCCACATATGAAAAAAGAAAAATATGTATATAAGTAGGCAAGGAGCCTGAGCAGGCCAGTGCAGATGCACGAACACAAGCACAGCACACTTTCTGACTCCTTTAGGGAGCAAGCACGCCAGAGGAACGGAGAATTCTCCTGCAGGGCTTATGATCATCTCAAACACTCACAGTTTGTGTCCAGTGGAAGAGCTTACAAACTAGAGACAATGTTCCTCAAGCTCTCTCAAAGAGCCTTAGACATTTGTGGACAAAACTGTATTTCACTCCATTGTTTTAAAAAATAATAATTTTTAAAAAACTTTAAACTTCAGGTTTCATGTAAATAAGAACTTGAGTAATTTCTCCATTTCCATGAATAATGCATTTCTGCTCATTATAATTTATTTTAATTCCCATGGTAGACCAGGACACCATTTATGGTTTAAGAAAATTGAGGGGAATGAGAGGTCAGTCTAAAGTTCGATGTGGTAGTGGAAAAATATCTGGCCAGTATATTTCATGGAATGTTTTGCAATCGCTTTTAAAATCTCTGGAAAGCTAATGCTGAAGAACTTTATAGAAATTAAGGAGTTATTGGCGAGGCCTGTTGACTGAGACAGCTCAGTGGAAACAGACCAATCCCCCCCACAAAAATCATAATTCAGGTTCTCCTTCTTTCTCCAGCCATCGCCTGCCATCTAGTGGATATAATGCAGTCTAGTCATGAATTGCTTTCTTTACAAACTGCAGTACTTGTTCAATAACAATGTTTTCTAAATAAGAACAGGGGCAGCAGCTTATATGACAACACACATTTGAAAATAAACTGAATCTGGTCAAGCCTTAAAACATTCAAAATGGAGACCCTTTTCACCAAGACTTAAAAAAACAGATCATTTTTTGTGTTTGACTAATAAAAAAACAATTCCCATTAAATCCAAGCAATATCAAAGGAAGTTATAAGAGGCACTCTCTTTGCATATCATTTTTGTGCTTTTTCAATAAATGAATTTATTTTGTATCATTATACTGTAATTTTAAAATTTGTGCCCCAAATCATATAATCAATAATTATATATTGAGCACCTCCAATGACAGATGCTGTGGAAAACACAAAAAAGGAAGATATGTGAGCCCACTTTTAGACTTATAATCTGGTCAGGGAGAAAAAAGCAATCTAGTTGCCATGATAGGTAGCCATGCTAACTTACTGGTCCAAAGAAGTGAGCAATCAGAGAGGGATTGAAGGAACTGAGGGAAGTTTAACAATGATACTTTAGGTGTATTTTAAATATAATTTTGAGACAAATGCTAAGATCCCTGGACCTAGAGACAAAGAAGATGCTTTTTTATGGGAATAGAGAATTTATATCTTTATATAAAGGGGAGGAAAACTAGCCTTATAATAAAATAGACTCATGAGAGTGGCTAGACCATGTATATATATATATGAGCTGTAACATACACTGATCAAAATCACATGCACAAAATTTGCAACACCACAAAGATCTTCATGGAAGAGTTAAATTATATTGTAACTACCATTTGAGAGAGTCATCAGACCCTTCCTTATTTGTTCACAGTTGAGCAACTGATGGCTAATTGTAAATGAAACCAAATTCCTATCATTGAACTCTCAATATACTCTTGTAAGCCAACCTATTAATCAAAGAGAAGCTCCTGATCGCCAGGCTCTTACAGTGTCTGGGAAGGGAAATACAAGTTTATAGAGCCAGGTGCATTGGAGAACCCCTCACTCCTCCCTCCAGGTGTTCTCTCTGCCAAGGTGTGGGGCTATTCTGCCCTCTGGGGACCCAGGCTGCTCTCTGGAGGGCCAGGGTAAGCTTCTCACCAGAATCAAGGGCCAAGAATTCTTCTCCATTTCCCCCTCAAAATGCTTTCATTACTTTTAACAAATATTCATTACATTTTTTGTGGTTTTTTAAAAAATGTATTTTCTTGATTATGCCATTACAGTTGTCCTATTTTCCCCAATTCATTCCCCTCCACCCTGCACACCTCCTCCCCTACCATCCCCCCCTTTAGTTTATGTCCACCTGTCTCAAGTTCTTTAGATTCTATATTTCCCCTACTATTCTTGCCCTTGCCCCTGTCTATTTTCTACCTACCATCTATACTATTTATTCTCTGTACCTTCTCCCCTCTTCTCCTCCTCCCACTCCCCTGTTGCTAACCCTCCATGTGATCTTCATTTCTATGGTTCTGCTCCTGATCTAGCTGTCCTTTTAGTTTGCTTTTGTTTTAGGTGTGGTTGTTAATAACTGTGAGTTTGCTGTCCTTTCACTGTTCATATTTTTATCTTCTTTTTCTTAGATAAGTCTCTTTAACATTTCATATAATAAGGGCTTGGTGATGATGAACTCCTTGAATTTGATCTTACCTGAGAGCACTTTATCTGCCCTTCCATTCTAAATGAGAGCTTTTCTGGATAGAGTAATCTTGGATGTAGGTCTTTGGATTTCATGACTTGGAATACTTCTTTCCAGCCCCTTCTTGCCTGTGAGGTCTCTTATGAGAAATCAGCTGACAGTCTGATGGGAACTCCTTTGTAGGTGACTGTGCCCTTATCTCTTGCTGCTTCTAGGATTCTCTCCTTCATTTTAATCTTGGTTAATGTAATTATGATGTGCCTTGGTATGTTCCTTCTTGGGTCCAACTTCTTTGGGACTCTCTGAGCTTCCTGGACTTCCTGGAAGTCTATTTCCTTTGCCAGACTGGGGAAGTCCTCCTTTACTATTTGTTCAAGTAAGTTTTCCACTTGTCGTTCTTCCTTTTCCCCTTCTGGTACCCCTATAATTCAGATGTTAGAACATTTGAAGATGTCCTGGAGGTTCCTAAGCCTGTCCTCATTTTTTTGAATTCTTGTTTCCTCATTCTTTTCTGTTTGGTCATTTCTTTCTTCCTTCTGGTCCACTCCCTTGATTTGAGTCTCAGTTTCCTTTCCATGACTATTGGTTTCCTGTGCATTTCCCTTCATTTCAATTAGTTTAGCCTTCATTCGTTCCTCTAATTTGTGACTAAAATAACCAGTTCTGTGAGAATCCTGATCACCCGTATTTTGAACTGTGCATCTGATAGGTTGGCTATTTCTTGGTCACTTAGAGTTATTGGCTCTGGGGCTTTGAGTTCTTCTTGAGCCATAACGTTTTGGTCTGTTTGTGCCTATTACCTATGAGGGGCAGAGCCCTAGGTGTTCACCAGGGCAGGGCAACTCAGTCGCTGGATTGTGATGCTGTATGTGAGGGCGGGGTCAAAGTGGGGCAATGGTGGTCCCCTCTGCTGCTTCCTGCCACTGGGGCCTACACAGTCTGTCTCACTGCTCTCTCCTTCACCTGGTTTATCTCCCCGCGCTGACCCCGCTCTGCCACTGGCTCCAGCCCTGTTACCAATCTGGCCGAATGGTTCCTTGTTGTCAGACTTCCATATAGTTCAATTTTCTGTGTTTTGGTTGCATTTTTGTTACTAAAACTTTGTTGTCTTTAAACTTGGTTGTGCAAGGAGGCACACTGTTTTCCACCTACACCTCCATCTTCCTATTCATCACATTTTAACATAACTTTTAACATGCTTAATATTTTTAGCTTTTTAACTTTATTTATTTTTTTAAATTAACATTCCTTTTTTAAAGATTTTATTTATTTATCTTTAGAGGAGAAGGGAAGGAGAGAGAGGGAGAGAAATATCAATGTATGGTTGCTTCTTACGTGTCCTCTGCTGGGAACTGGCCTGCAACCCAGGCATGTGCCCTGACTGGGAATCGAACCGCGATCGTGTGGTTCGCAGACCCATGCTCAATCCACTGAGCTACACCAGCCAGGGCTTAACTTTATTTTTTAATTACAGTTTTCTTTCAATATTATTTTGTATTAGTTTCAGGTATACAATATAGTGGTTAGAAAATCATATTCTTTACTAAGTGTTCCCCTCAATATATCCAGTACCCACCTGACACTATCCATAGTTATTACAATATTATTGACTATATTCCCTATGCTGTACTTTACATCCCTGTGACCATTTTGTAACTACCAATCCCTTCACATTTTTTACCCATTACCCCAAGGACCCTTCCTTCTGGCAACCATTAGTCTGTTCTCTGTTATCTATGAGTCTATTTCAATTTTTTTATTGTTGTTCAAGTACTTCCATTGCTAGGACTACACACTCTTTCAATTTCTGTTTGTTCATTTACATTGTTCTTTAGAGTCCACGTATAAGTGAAATCATATGGTATTTGTCTTTCTCTGTCTAATTTCACTTAGCATAATATCCTGTAGGTTCATTCATGTTGTCACAAAAGGCAAGATTTTATTCTAATGGTCTAGTAATATCCCATTGTTATGTATATATACCACAGTATTTTGATCCATTTATCTAGATGGGCAATTGTGTTGCTTCCACAGCTTGTCTATTGTAAATAATGCTGCAGTAAATGTAAAGGTACATATATTCTTTCAAATTAGTGTTTTGGGTTCCTTCGAATATGTACCCAGAAGTAGAATCACTGGGTCAGAAGGCAGTTCCATTTTTAATTTTTTGAGGGAATTCTGTACTTTTTTCCACAATGGCTGCACCATCTGCATTCCCACCAACAGTGCACTAGGGTTCCCTTTTCTCCACATCCTTGCCAGCACTTGTTTGTTAATTCATTGATGATAACCATTCTGAAAAGTGTGAGGTGATATTTCATTGTGGATTTAATTTTTCACTTCTCTAAAGATTAGTGATGCTGGGCAATTTTTCATATGTCTGTTGGCCATCTGTGTGTCTTCTTTGAAGAAGTGTCTATTCAGATCCTCTGCCCATTTTGTAATGGGTTGTTAGGCTGGTTGGTTGGTTTGTTTGTCTGTTATTTTTGGTGTACAGTTATCAAAGTTCCTTATAAATTTTGAATGTTAAACTTTTATTGACTGTATCATTCATGAATATCTTTTATTCAGTAGGGTGAGTCTTACATTTAGGTCTTTAATTTATTTTAATCCATTCTTGTGTATGGTGTAAAAAGATGGTCTGGTTTCATTTTTTTTTTCCATGTATCTGTTCAATTTCACAACAATGCTTATTGAAGAAACTGTGTTTATACATTACATATTATTGCCTCCTTTTTCAACTACTAATTGACCATATAAGCATGGGTTTCTTTATGGACTCTCTATTCTATTCCATTGATCTATATGTCTGTTTTATGCCAGTACCAGGCTGTTTTCATTACTATAGTCTTGTAGTATGTTTGATATCAGGTAGCGTGATACCTCCAACTTTGTTGTTCTTCCCAAGGTAGCTATTTGTGGTCTTTTGGAGTATCATATAAATATTTCAATTATTTGTTCTCATTGTATGAAAAACACCATTGTTATTTTGATAAGAATTACATTGAATCTATAGATTGCTTTGGGAAATACAGATATTTTAATGATGTTTACTCTTCCTA
Organism: Sturnira hondurensis; assembly: GCF_014824575.4. Taxonomy (NCBI): domain Eukaryota; kingdom Metazoa; phylum Chordata; class Mammalia; order Chiroptera; family Phyllostomidae; genus Sturnira; species Sturnira hondurensis. Next base: position 2,113,798 of record NW_028094767.1, read on the forward strand.
TCCATGAGTATGGTATATGCTTCCATTTATTTGTATCTTTTTTAATTTCTTTTTTCAGCTTCTTATAATATTCCAAGTATAGGTATTTTACCTCCTTGGTTAAACTTATTCCTGTTTGTGTGGTTTTTTGAGGCCATTGTAAATGGGATATGTGCCTTGTATTTCAAAGCAATTGATCTTGTCAAAAAAAAAATTGATCTTACAATTGCACTTTTTCTGTTTTCATCCACCTATTCTTTGACATTGGAGCCCCTTTTTATTTATGGGACCTAAATTACAACTATAATTATCATTTGTTTTTCATATATAACTCTTACACTTATATTTTCATTATTATGCTATTTTAGTTAATATTAATGAGAGCCTTATCAGGTTACTATTGTCTCACTTTTTAGATAAGAAAACTGATGTTCAGAGAGACAATACACATTGTAAAATATTTCACAGAGAAAAACGAGGTAAGGACTTGCTTTTAAATGTTTCTGATTTTAATTCTTATGTGTGCATATTATTTGTTTTACTGGACTCTCATGCTTTCTACTAAAGAATATGTGTTGAATGTACATTTGATCTTCTTTCGACGTTCCTCTGCTGAGCTGTAGTCTCTAGGTACATTACCTAGCAGTTCACAAACTTATATTTAATCAGATGAATTAGATATGAGAAAATACATTTTATGTCAGGGAGTTCAGCTTCCTGCCAAACATATAATTTTCCCCTATAATAATTTATTGCTCAAAACACACTTATAATAAATATCACATTTTCCTATTGCATAGCCCCAAAGAAGCCATCTCCCCAATATCCAAGATTGCCATGTAAATACTATCATTGATTTTCCATCTTCCATCTCAAGCCTCTTTCAGCTACATATAGTACCCACTCCCCAACTTCTCTGCTTACCAGGTGGAAATATCCTGTCATTTCTACTTAGAAGAATTGTTTCTTCAGTGGCTGAGCAGACTCCAGTGGCGTAACAAAGTTAAAACAAACTTTCTGTCATGGTGAAAGACTTGGACCAAGAACAAAGTGACCTGACCCCATACCTGCTGAGAGGCAATCACATTTCTGGTACGTACTTGCTTCTTAGGGAAGAAGGGTGGGGAAAGGGCCCATGGGAGCCACCCTGGTCCTCATGGAATTCCCGGATAGACCATTGAAACAACATAAGTCAGTGAAGGGTTCCTAAAAAGAAGAAAGTTCTAGTTCCCTTTGGGTGTCTCTCACACATTAAAAGAGCCATTTCACTGGGCCACAATCACACAAATTACATTGAGAACCAACTTGTACTCTGTCCCAAGCAACTTCTTCCAAGATGAGGGTAGCTCAAGCTTCTGCTAGGAAATGAACTCAAAGTATAATAGCAGAACCTACCACTGGATTCTCTGAATCAAGCAAGACATTTACAAAAATGCATTGGAGATTTAGAAAACATTTTAATGTTAAATATACACTCTAATTTAGCTCACTAAACTTGTCAGGGACACTAGATGAACTTCCTGGAGGTTAATTACTTTGGTGATGCTGATCTGCATGGAGATAGTAGAAAAGATGACCGAAAGCAAAAGCCAGGATTGGAGCACAGAAGGCAAAGGTTGCTGCCTTTCCATTAGTGCAGTCAACAAAAGTTAAAAGTTGGGTGCTGAGAACATACACTTGAAAGCTGCCACACTGGGAGCTACTGAGACACTGTAAAGAAATAGCTTGATGGTAGCTAAGAGTACACAGAGTCAGACAGCCCAAAGTTCAAATTGCAAATCCGTATTTACCACCTAGGAGAAGAAACTTGACCTCTAAGAACCTCAGTTTCATTACCTGAAAGCAGGAGTGTTGTGGGTAGTCAATAAAATAATGTCTGGAAGCACTTGGCACACCACCTGGTACACTTCGTACACTTGGTACGTTCTACCTGCTCATAAATGGAACTTGCAGAAATAAAGGGGGCTATTAGTATTGTGGCCTCACTAATTGTCCACTGATCAAAACAGAAGCAGTACCTAGAGAGATTGAGCTAGTAGAGCAGAGCCTTGCTCCATCTTTACCAACCAAACAACCCCCTGAAGATCCTCCAGAAGGCTGCTTGATATCTCGCTCTGGGGGATTCCTGTGCCCCCCAGAGTCACATCAAAGAGCTCGTTCCCATACCCTTGTGAACAAAATCAGCTTCAAATCTCTAAAAAGTATTAGCAGACTTCCTAAGACCACATACTTTTAAAGTTGCTGAAACCTCATCTTGCGAAGATCACCTGAGACAAACTCAGATTCATTAGCTGGATGCAGCAGGGGAGGGCACTCCAGAGCAGACAAGGGACGCCGCTCAGCCTAGCGGGAGGGAGGAGAGAAGGGCCTTATCTAAACTTTGACTTCTGTGAAAGATTCTGAGGAGGATCTAAGAAAAGTAAGGACCACTTCTGTGTTGGTTCCTTTTTCTGGGGCAGAGTTAGGAAAAATGGGAATTAACAGAAACTACGTGCTGTTATGAGGTAAGGTCTAGCAACTGGATAGACTCAGTAGTAAATGGGTATAAAAAGCCAACATAGGAGCGTCATTCAGAAAAATGTTGTCACTTGAAGATGGGACCAGTACAGCATATGACAGCTGTTGCATGACCTTGGGAGAAGTAGTGTCTCCTATTAATTGTGCGGCTTGTTTATCTGGGTCTGTTCTCCCAGACTGACGAACAACAAGGTTGCTTTTTCTCTTTTTCTCTGAGTCAGTGTTCACGTCTTCTATCCTGGATAGATTTTTCTTCTTTCTAATTGGCCCCCTATAAACAAGGTGTGGTGATGATGTGAACTTTCTGCACTATCTATGCAATTTTCCTGTAAATCTAAAGCTATCCTAAAGTAAACTTTTTTCAAAGTGCCTCCCTACACAAACCTGACAGATGACCATTTGATCTTCCCACGGACACTTCTTCACTCCATCCTATGCTTTATTGCCTCAAATTCTTAGTTCTTCCTCATTTTCAGCCAAAATCTGCTTTGTCCAAAGCTTCTCTTCAATTTTCCTACATAGATGTCTGTGAGATACATAGAATAAGTTTACCCCTTTGCCGAAATATTTTATTATAATAATTGCATCCTTAAGACTCTTCTCCAATGCACTCTTCATGCCAATCCCCTACTCACCAATCTCTGCTTGATGCTCTCACATCAATTTGCCAATGACCCCCCTTTTAACAAGGCACCCTATTGGTCTGAGCACCCCTGGTTTGGAGTGTTCCCCTGTGATGGTAAGATCATGCTTACAGTGCCCTTTCCACTTATAGGTTGTCTGTTGGCTCCTATTGCTTGTGCAACAAAATAGAAGACAAAGACTCAAATACTGCATGTAAATTCTAGCTCTCTGACTACTTGTATAACCTTAAGTAAGTCACTCAGTTCCTCTGTCTCTCATTTCTTTGCTTGTAAAATATGCATGTTGCCATTACATAGTCTCTAAAATCTCTTCATTTTTCCTCAGAAGTACTACAAGTCGGTCTATTGTACTATGTTGCATCTTCATTTTATTAATGAAGAAGCCGATTTAGAAAGGTCCTTTACCTTGCCCGATATGATAGAGCTCCAGGATTCTAGCAAGCACTGTCAAGGCCTAAAGCCTGTGCTTTTCCCTCAACTCAAAACAGCCCCCCCTTGACCTTGTTCACTTCTCTTGCATCATGAATCCTCCTTCTCTGCTTCTGCACATAAGGCTACCGAGCACCTCCTAGACCTAGCAAATGTCTGCCCAAGCTAGTGGAGACCCCTGCACTAGCTATTCTGTCCTGTTCCTCCCCTTCCTTACACATTTGTTCAAGAGACCGTTTGCACCTGTTTGCATCTCACCATTCACTTGTTTCTCTGTCACCTGAAAATCAGTCTTGGTTTCCTAACATTCCTGAAACTCATCTCTCAGCCATTAAACTCAGGGGCTTTATCCCACACATTGTCATCATTGACCTCTCTGACCCCATTTCCTTCTCCCCTGGGTTTCCCTCAGGTTTTTGTTTGAATCCCCCTCTTTTTCAGAAAGTTTCAACCATCATCTCTACACAAATGGTTCCCAAATCTCATCATTTGCTCTGACTTTCAGATGTACATGACAGGATTATTCTTTGTGATACTAACTTAGGTAGACAATTTCTGCATTTTCTTCTTTCTAATATTCCAAACAGGTAGTGTGGCCCTTACAAATCCCACAGAGAATTTTGCTGTGTGGAAACCTGAAAACCATTCGGCTCCCCTGCTCAATTCTATCTTCAGTTGCCCATACACCCTACTAGATAGAAATTCTGTCCAAAGGCTGAAGACAGTACTATTAATAGCTAAACAAGCTATAAAGCAGGTAAAAGTCCACAGTGATATTTAGCAGGAGGTCGGAGAGCTAACAGGCATTTTGCCAATCTCTCATAAAAGTACAAAAAAATCTTTTCATTTAGAAGAACAAGTGATAAAGTTTAAGAACAGTTCTGGTTACCTAGAGGTGTAAATAAATATAGTTTGTTTTAGGGCTGAGAACATTTTTAAAACCCTTATCCATTTGCATGTTATGGAAACAGTCAAAACAGTCCATATGACAATTTTTTAGTGCAAACAAGAATGTGCTGTACACATTGCTGAAACAGAACAGAAACACAAGAATAAAACGAGAGGAGAGCTCAACCGAGGACTCAGTGCAGTGAATAAAGAAGAAAAACCCTCCTCCTCCAAAGAGGTACTGATGAACACTAATTACACATCCTTCTATGTTCTGTGAAACAGATGAGAACTTTATTTTGTGTGAAGATTTAGAAATAATGCAAAACTGAAAAATGAAGCTTAGAAACCCAGAAACTCCATTGTCACTACTTATCCTAACCCCCCAAATACTGATATTCAATAAAAACTAAATTTAAACAGATATTTTTATAAGACTACATCAATTTGATGGTATAATAAAAATTAAAGATTAAAATATTTTTATAATTTGTGTATAAGTTCTCAAGTAGATATTGGAATATTTTCTGAAAATCTTCTCATTTATATTTTCTAGAATATCTATGCCTCCATGAAGTCAGAAGATTCATTTAAAATCTGTACCATGTGCTGCAATGCAATAGGTTTTTTTTCAGTTAGGTCATATATAGATTATTGAAGGTCAGTTTTAATTTTTATTTTTCTTGAATTCAATGGGGGGGCCACTGAATGTGGGAGGTGGGGGTAGGTAGAGTGGAGGGAGAGTAACAGGAAAAATGAGGGCAACTATAATTGAACAACAATAAGAAATAAGTAAAACTTTTTAAAATCACTCCAAAAAAAGAATATATATTCATGGTAACAGTACTGTATTAGTGAAGAACTTACAGTGTCACCTGCTGGATTGAAAATCATGCTACCTGAGGTGAATCTGGTTTGTCAGTCTTGGGAATACATTTCAAATGGGAGAGGTGAGAATGTAATGTACATGAAAATTTCTTTTTTTATTTTTTATTTTTTTAATTTATTTAATTTTTTAAGTACAGTATTCTATTACTCCCATCCCACCCTACCCCCATGCTCCCCCCTCCCTCCCATTTCCACCCTTCTCAGTTGTTGTCCATGTATCCTTTATATATATTCCTCTAAATCCCTCCCCTATTTCCCCTGAAATTCCCTCCCTTCTGGTCATTGTCAGCCTGTTCTCTATTTCAGTGTCTTTGGCTATCTTTTGCTTGCTTGTTTGTTTTGTTGTTTAGCTTCCTGTTAAAGGTGAGATCATATGGTATTTGTCCTTCAACACTTGGCTTATTTCACTCAGCATAATGCTTTCCAGTTCCATCCATGATGTTGCAAAAGGTAGGAGCTCCTTCTTTCTTTCTGCAGCATAGAATTCCATTGTGTATATGTACCATAGTTTTTTGATCCATTCATTTACTGACGGGCACCTAGGTTGTTTCCGACTCTTGGCTATTGTAAATTGTGCTGCTATGAACATTGGGGTGCATATGTTCTTTGGGATTGGTGTTTTAGGGTTCTTAGAATACAATCCTAGCAGTGGAATTGCTGGGTCAAAATTTATTAAAACTAACCAAATAACATTAGGACCTAGTGGAAATTACAAAATATGGACCTTACCATTCTGGAGGGAGAAAAAGTATGGAAAAAGTGGTAAATTTTGGTTGGGAAAGTATTAAAGAACTTGTAATGTATTCAAGCAGAAAAACTAAGAAAGAAGGCAGGTGGGAACATTCAGAGAATTCAAACCGTCCCTAACATCATCCTTCCCCTTCTTCTAGATTATCTCCTTTTTAGCTGCCTGTATGGTCACAGAGAATAAATATTCCATTTCCAAGAAGCTACAGGAAGCTAGCTACATGACCTTTAAGCTCTACCCAATGAGACTGAACTGGAGAAGTCTGGGAGAGCTTTCAGGAAACTACCGACGTTAGCCCCAACCTGCTGTTGGAGCGCAGATGTCATGGTGTGATGCCCATGTCAGACTGTGAGGGCGAGGCACGCACCCTGGGGTTGGCAGAACAAAAGGGAGCAGTCTTCGTCACAAGGACTTCATGCAGCACAGCTGTCAGTCCAGCCCCGGATTGCTGCATTTCTTCCCTAGGACCGCCAAAGCAAACAGCCACAAACTGAGAGGCTTACAATGACAGAACGTTCTTCTCTCACAGTTCTGAGGCTACACACTCAAAACCAGTGTGTTGCCAGACCCACGTTCTCTCCAGAGCCTGGAGGATAGGATATTCCGAGCAAGGGCGCTCCCTTGCCTTCTAGTTTCCAGGGGCTGCTAGTTTTGGGCAAAGGTAAATAAAAACAAAGTCTTCTCCCAACCTAGAAAACCTCCCTGTAAAGGTAGAAGAGAAAGAAACAATTTTGTTATTCAATAAGCATTAAACAAAACCATGATGACCATCACAGGCAATCCACTAAGAGATTGCAAAAACAGAAAGAAACCTCACCCTTTTATATAACCAGCAGCTATGTTCCATGGCATTCATGCTTTTTTATTGAATTTAATTGGGTGACACTAGTTAACAAAATCATACAGGTTTCAGGTGCACAATTCTACAACTCATCATCTGTACACTGTATTGTGTGCTCACCACCCCAAGTCAAGCCTCCATCTATCCCCCTTTTCCCCTCTTTACCTTCTTCTACCTCACCTCACCCCCTTTCCTTCTGGCAATCACCAGACTGTTTTCTGTGTCTGAGGGTTTTTTTAATTTATTGTTTCATTTTGTTGTGTTTTGTTTAATGCTCTTGAGATAAACAATGACTAGTCTGCAGGTTAGAGGACTTGAAACTTCATTTGCCACACACAGTTCATCTAGACTCACCTGGTAACTAGAGTAGCCATCTGTATTTGCTCTTTGGCTATATCCAAAGGAAAAATAAACTTCTTATATCTTTATGACAGAAGGTAGTTTTGAAGCCTGCTGAAGTTAAGCTCCTACCCTCCCAAAGAAACTGGCAGACAGGAATGCTCTCTTCTGTAATGACTGCATTTTAAAGAGATGGGCTCACAGTTCCTCGAGAAAGACAGTCCTGATGGGCAGAAGGCTGGCAAGAGGCTTATTGAGCTTTCACAGATATTACATACATTTCAAAGAAATAGAGAAATAATTTATCATTCAAAGTTTTCTAAAGTAAATGCTATAAGAAAAGAAAGTAGGGGGAATCTCTTTCCTTATTTTCAGATGAAGCCTCTTATTTTTAATTTGTATTTGTGCTTACACTGACAATCCTTGGCATTCCTTGGCTTGTAGATGCATTACTTCGAACTCTGCCTCCATCCTCACATGGCACTCTCTACCCACGTGTCCTTGTGATCAAAATTCCCTCTCTTTTTACAAGGATATCAGTCACTGGATTGGGCACAATCTAATCCAGCATGGCCCCGTTTTAATTTTATTATGTCTGCAAAGACCCTATTTCCATGTAAGGATATGTTCATAGGTGCCAGAGTGAAATTCAACAAACCTGCTGGGGAGACACAATTCAACCGACTACAATAGCCTACCTACAAGATTGTATGATGAAGAAAAAAAAAAACTCTAACTTAGTTAAGGCACCATTATTTGAGTTCACAGCCAAGTAGTTCTAGGTTCTGGAAGTATCTGGTGACCAATTAAAGACTCCCAGCATCCTCCAGTACACCAGATGAGCTCCTCTCCCTTGGGGTACAGGAAACACTCCAGGGACAATGCCCTGTGTGCTCTCTTGGGTCACTTACCCTTTACCATCCCAACCCCATCCCAGTGACCCTTAAAGTACCAAATCACTTGTAACCTTGAAGTGCTGTCTACATTTTATCTCCTCATCTAGCTGATAACCTAAAATTGCTTTAAGAGGAAAAATAAAACCTTTCAATTTCTTAATTAGAGTGAAAGTTGTAAAAGACATAAGCTAATTGTGGTAAAGCATTAAAGAGAATGAGTTTCAGTTGAAATGCAATCAGGCTATCAATCAACAGATATAAATTACTGAAGTTAAATCCTTGGCTCTTTTTCTAGAAGAAGCAAGTGTTGAAAGCAAGAAAGTTTTGTTTTTTCAAAGGTCATATCCTGAATAATATGATCAAAGTAAAAGCACTTTTTGAGAAGATAAAATGGAAAATAAATTCAAACTCCTAAAATATTTAAATATTTAGAATTTATTACTAGACCAACTACTGAAATCCCCAACCAAAACAACAAAACAAAAAGGTCCTTTGTTTTGTCCCTGTGGTGATTCCAAGCTGCCTGAGGCAGACTTACTCTTCTCCATCGCTATAAGATTATAGAATAAAATGCATGCCAGGGCAGAAAAGTAAAGAACTCAGAGTGAAAGCAGATCTGCAGAGGTAAAATGTGCTTGCAAGATGTCCAAACTGAGGTCATCTACTGCAAACATTGGGAGGAGGAGTACCTGAGCTGAGCTCTCTATTGCTTAAGAAAAGTCTTGTTAAAGGCCCAAAGTTTGAAAGACAATCTCAGAATTCCAGAATCAGACTACATTGAGCAGCACCTGTGTGAGACCCAAAGAGGTACACGAAATAAAAATTAATGATTTCTCTGGAAATCATAACATCCCAAATGCACAGGGATGTTAGAGAGCAGGTCGATGGTCAACAACCTGTGAGCAATGACACACAACATGCAGAAAATATATATAAAGGCCCCAAAACAAAATGCTATTTCTAAACCTAAAGGTATTTTTTTAATGGGGCCAACTGAATGACCTTTATTTATGCCATTAAAATGTCTTCTGGCCTTTAATTTATGGAATAACATTATGGGAAATCATGTTTACTTAAAATGTCTCTAAAAATATGAACAACTATTTTGACAGAAAAAAACTAACATTCTATTGGAATCCTCATGCTGTTTATATTGCTACATTCTTTAAATAATAAAAAAAATAACTCTCATTATGAAAGACTACAGTAACAATAGTGGAATCACTATTTTTATTTACAAAAAGAGCAGGTACTATTCACCATACAGCACAGCCAAACAAGCAAATACCTTGTTAAACACCTTTCGGTCTGATTCTCCTTCCTGAGCCACAATACCTTACTTATAAACTGATAAAGGACACTGATAAAGGACCCAAGGGAATTACAAGCTAGAGGAACAAACACTGATAAAGGACCCAAGGGAATTACAAGCTAGAGGAACTAACGTAAAGCAACACAAAATAGCAACAGGAGGTCAAGTGCAAAGGAAGCCGAAAGTCAGAGAAAGTCGGGTCAGGATTGGAGATGAAGACCATTGGGTGGCAACTCTGGGAATGCCACTTGTATGGTTAGAACAAGTGGGTCAGCATATGGCACTGGAATAAAGCTGGACTAGTTAAGAAGTTAAATGAGCCCCCACACCACCTTTACTCTCAGGTTTCCAACCGCCATCCAGACAGCCATCCAGACAATAGGGAGAGACTGTTTTCCCAATTTCATCTTTTGCAAAGCCATCACATAGTCCAGGGCTCCTTTAGGTTCAGCCAGAGGATCCCAGATATACTTCAGTCTGCATCTCTGAAGGCCCACAACTCCTGCTGGACCAGTTCTCTACAAGCTACAACTGCCATCAGCTCATCTCGTCTACTCCTGTGGAATCCTATGGCCCAGAGGCCATTCCTGGCACTTCCTGTCCTGACGTCTCTACCCTGATGACTGGGAGTGGACAGGAGACTGGATAGGATCTTGCTCAATGGCCCTGGCTAAAAGCAGTGGACACATGGATAAGGAAGCTAAAGATTATAGAACCAAGTGCAGAAATTGTCCCCTCATTCACAAAGAGCAGGGGGAGACAGGTCTGACACAGAAAAGCCCCTAGTCTGGCTCTCCTCCCAATTACTAACCTGTTTTCAGATCTTAATGACCAAGGCTAATACCAAAACATTTCATAGAAAATGTAAATTTTGCATAGATTGGCTTAGTTTACAATCATTTTTGTCATATACTTAGGTACAGCAATCAATAATGGTGACAAGCACACATACTTGAGGCAAGATCACAAGCCTCTTCTGTAAAGGACCTTCATAACTTCTGAATGCTCTAAGTTTTATTTACCATTTTATTCCTTTCTAGGGTGGCCAAGAAGGAATACCATTTGCTCTGTCTCATAGGAGAAACAAATGGGTTGGAAGAACACAAACTTCCTATCACCTCTAGGTCATTTATACTCAACTAAGGTTTATCAAACACTAATAGCCCAGGTGATATATTGTGAACTGGAGATTCAAAACATGAATAAGCCACAAACTTTTGTTTTGCTTAGCCAATACTTGGGGAACAGCTCTTTAAACTCTGGGCAACAAGCAAGATGGTATGCCATCCTGGTGGTTATTATGCTGAAGGAATTCAGTACCACGTGGGCCCTCCAAACCATTCTTTTCCATGACCTCTTCTTTTTTCATAACTTTCATTTCCACCCTCCTTCCCCTATTTCCTCCCTCATCACTAGCTGGCATCCTGCTCTCACCTAGCCATTCCCCAGCCCTGAGATGTTATATTTCAGTGCTCTGATCTTTTATTCACCTTGCTTTCTCAGCCCCCTTTTCCCACTGTGCTTATTCTTCTGCCTAACTGAGTCATCTGTTGTGGTTTATTCTTCCACTTCCTATTTTTCTTCCCTCTTTGTTATAGCCATCACTTAAACATACCTTTACTAAAAGCTAAACCTGCTTGCCATTTGTTGTTTCATCTTGTCTTTCTCAATGCTCCAACTCTGGACCAGTCCAGCTGTTCATATTTCTTTGTACTGTACATAAGTTGCTAAGTGCCATTGGATAGAAAGACTTCACAAATGAGCTATGAGATGATTGAAATTAATTACCTACATATTTATGATTCAAAACCCCTGTTGGATTTTCAATGCTGACAGACAATTCTCTGTGGCCCTGAGAGGTTTCTTCCCTTTTCCATCTTGAGGCCATTCCGTATGTTCACCAGTCTGTTCAAGTTCTCATTCCTACTACTTCTCCCATCCTTTCCTAGTTGAAGGGTGGTGTTACCTACTTCACAAAGAAAACAGAAGTCACTGACATACGCTGCTGTGAGTGGGTTTTCTCATTCTATCCAAACTGGTGCTCGTTCACAGGCAAGAGCACATAGGAGGAGCATTTTAGTCCCTAACCTTGCTCTGCCTGGCCAGTGTTTGTGGTGAGAAAGTTCAAACTCATCTCTTTACAGCTATCCTTCCATTTTCCCCTTTTTGTCTGCGTCCAGCAATTGTCTTTTCTTCTGTTTGCAGTGAACCCCTCTGCTCTACTCTGTATCACAAACCCCTCATCCTCTTAAAGAACCTTAAATCGTGTTTTTATCTGCTGACCTTAAGTAAGTAGCCAGGTATTTCTCCAGCAAGTTGGGTTTATTCAGGAACAACAAGGAATTGCAACTGGGGACATGTGGTCTAGTGGTGACCCCCATGCACATCCAGAGGAACACTCTTTTATGGACTTGGAAGGATCCATTGTAAACAAGACTCCACTGAAGAAAACTGGAAGGCCTAAGTACAGTGATTTTTCATTGGCTGAGCCATTACCAGGGAGGAGGATATTTTCCTCCTCTTGCAGAGGCAGTAATGTAGCATCATTTCCTGGAGGAAATGTGAAAAAGTCCCTTCCTTTTGAGCCAGTAATGCATGTTCAGTGACATATGTATGAGAGTTCTCTCTTTCAATCTCCCAACTTCATTTTAAATAAGGCTTATGTTTATTAATATTATATTAGTGTATCTTACTAATGTATCTTCATTAGAATTTAAAAAAAGAAAAATCAACTAATTACCCACAACTAATCACACAGGAAAAACCACTTTTAATAATTTGGTAGAGTCCTCCCCAGTCTTCTTTGCCAGGTGATCAATGGATAGTTAATGAAAAATTTAGTAAATAGATAAATAAATAAATGTATTACCATTAAAAGCTAGTAGTATAAGTCTTTCCTGTTTAAAACTCCTGGCAGTTTGTCACTCCTCCCAGGGTGAAATGCTTTCTCCAGCAGCCAGAGCCAAGGCCACCAGAGAAGATCCATTTCCCCCAGACCATGAGATGGAGGAAGAGAAAGCAACCTGGACTTTGAGGGCAGTTGAGATTCTTCAGGGTAGTAGAAATGGAGCTGTTTGGGGGATAGTACAATACTAATTTCCACAAAAACTTCTAGAAGAGAGCCCTTGAAGCCCACTTGGTACTTATGTTCTTGTCCATGTTGGCCCTAAAGAAGTAGAGAATGAAAGTCAGGGAATGACGACAGAGAATTCCATGAAACAGGAAATCATCAGGAACCTTGATTGTTACAGAATAGTGTTCACCCCCCCCCCCCCCGAGGAGAGACACATATCTTGAATCTCTTGCCCTGCACTGTCCAGAATGTTTGAGCAGCCACCTGTTAAAGACTGAGCATTACAAAATCCAAATGGAATCAGGTATGTAAGGAATTACTTTAAGTATACTAAACTTCATACCTAAAATGGCATCTTCTACTTTCCTTCCCAGTGACCACTTTGCATAAGCTGTGAAGGTGAAACACACTAAATTTTAAAATACTGGTTTTATAGGATACAATGCCAGGTGGGAGATAGGAAAAGCAACAGAAGAGTTATGCAAACCCATAAACTTGAGCACTCTTTTCTACTACTAAAGGAGATATAAAACAGATAGGAGATTGAAAAATAAAAAAATAATTATGAGATAAAAGTAAAATAAAACAGGAGAAGAGGCAGGCATGGAAATTTTAGAAGAGTGTTAAAAGTGTGAAGGGTTTGTCCCTGTTACCACTAACCATCTTTAGTCTGTATTTTTGAAGCTGAATGGGAGGTGGGGGATTGAGAGAAGAAAGAACAAGTCTGTCTCCCATGATTTGGGAGCTCCAAGAAACAGGGGGGGGGGGATATTCTAAAACACACACCCAAAGGTTTCACCACTGTCAAGTTTGGTATAAAGGAATTTATACATTTTTGTGAACCCCAAATTAAGTAGGTCAACACACCAGCAATCCACTCGGCAGAGTGGTAGGTGGCCTGACTTTGAAGGCTGGTGGGATCAAGAATCCTGTATCTCATGGGTTCATCCTCATCCGGAAACCATGCAAGGGTCCCAGAGGAAACCACCAGGCCACCTAATCACCACTGACAGAGCCTGCATTGAATACCACAGTCCACATCAGGGATCCTAACAAATGGTGACTCACAGTGGACAACAGAAGAATAACTAACATAACACCACACAAAGGTGAGAAGCCTGTCAGACCAAACAAAAGCAAAGCCTGTGCACCACCCACCGGTGTGTGGCCAGTCGTGGAAGTTGTTCTTCACCTACCACACATTCACACATGTACCCACATAAGCACATACCTACACACATACACAAAAACACAGCTATACACCAAACACGCATAGACACACATACATAGACAGAACCAGGAAGAGATAAAGAGTGGACAGCCTAATAGATCCTGTGAATAAAAATGTAACTAAGAAAATAATCCTGAATATCAATGAAAAATCACTGAATTGGACTGGATTTCCTCAGAAGAGTCTAAATAAGTTTTTCAAGATCAGTAGAAACTTAGCTCAACAACTAAATAATTGCATTCTAAAATTTTTGTGCTCAAGTTTAAAATAATACATTAAATTTATATCTATTAAGTAAGAAAATTATGTGTCAAATTAAATTTCTTCTGAGGAAACTAAGTTAAATCAGAACTTGTGACCTTACCAGAACGGGACTTCAAAACATGAAGTTATAAATCAAGTATTTTACTATAAATATAAGTGTATTAAATTAGTTAACAATTGGGTTACTAAAGATTTTAACCCATAGTCATTTAAAAGTGATCAAATAGTAAGAAGAAAGCATAAAAAATAAAATTAAAAAATTAGTTCACCAGACTTTCGGTCAAGATGGTAGCATAGGTAAACATGGCTCACCTCCTCATACAAACATAACAAAATTACAACTAAAATATAAAACAACCATCACTCAGAACCACCGTAAATCAAGTTGAATGGAAGTCTAACATCTACAGAATTAAAGAAACCAAATGCACCTAGGCTGGTAGGGGGAGTGGAAGAAGGGAAAGGGCTGGTCTTACATCCAAATGTGGTGGGTAAAATTTTGGGAGGGATATCGCAGGAGCAAGGAGCCCCAGCCCCACACCAGGCCCCCTAGCCAGGTTTCAGTGCCAGGAACATAAGTCCTCATAACTTCTGGCTGCAAAAACCAGTGGGGATTGAGTTGGTGAAAGAAACTTTTGGAGTCCCAAACAGTTCCTGTTAAAGAACCCACACGCAGGCTTACTTATACTCACTCTCATTGAGCTCCAGCACTGGAGTAGTAGATTGAAAGGCACCAGTGGCATACAGGAAGAAACTGAAGTGTCTGGCATTAAGGTGAGAGCTGGGGGGAAATTTTCTCCCAGACAGAAAGGCGAGCACTGGTCATTGTCCCTTTTCTGAGCCCTCCTGCAACAGAACTATAGCAGGCTGGTGCCATATCTACATCTCCATCAACCTGCCTAACAGTGTTTGCACTGCCCTGGAGATTCTGAGATACTCCATCCCACCCAACTTATGGGCACCCCCCCCAGGCTGTTTTTTCATATGAATGGCTGGTCTTAGTTCATCATGCTTCACAACTTCATAAATCCTATCAAACAAGCAACAGCCAGCCTCAGTGAACCCCCAGCCCCCATACCTCTTGCTAAGTGGCCTCAGGCCCAGCACTAGCAACAACCAACCCAAAATCACAGCTTGGCTTCTCCTGGGAATCTCTAAATGCAGTACAAGTACCAGTCATCTCAGCCATTGCTTTATAGCTAAGGTAGGGTGGCCCCAGGCAAAACACAGGCGTGGGCTGGCCTTGTCCTGCACCAGTCAGAAAACACAAGAGCCTACACACCCAGTGGAGAGCTACAGATCACACTGAAGCACCACCAGCCTGCTCCTGCACAGTTAATCCTCCATGGAGGCAGAGGTTGGTCAGCAGCAGTCCCTGCCAGTACTTGAAGCTGACTGGCCTGGGCAAATCCCTCCCATTGACCTGCCAACAGCAATCAAGTCTCAACTACAAGAGGAGGGTGTACTCAGGCCACACAAAGGGTACACCTCAACTACCCAGCTTGGGTGATAAGAGGAGGCTGTGCCACTGGACCTTGCAAGACACCTACTACATTTGGTCATGCTACCAGGACACAGAGTCATAGCAGCTCTACCTAATACATAGAAATAAATTCAAGGAGGCTGTCAAAATGAGGAGATAAAGAAATATAGCCCAAATGAAAGAACAGATCAAAACTCCAGAAAAAGAACTAAAGAAAAAGGAAATAAGCAATCTATCAGTTGTAGAGTTCAAAACACTTGGTATAAGTATGCTCAAAGAACTTAGTGACGACCTCAAAACAATCTAGTCAGAAAGGAAGGATACAGTAATTAAAATAAAAAAAATTTACAGGGAAACAACAGCAGAGTGCATAAAGCCAAGAATCAAATCAGCAATTTGGAACACAAGGGAAATAAAAATTTAATCAGAACAACAAGAAGGAAAAAGAATTTTTTAAAAAGGAAGATAGTCTAAGCAGCCTCTGGGGCAACTTCCAGCATTCCAATATTCACATCATAGGGATGCCAGAAGGAGAAGAGAAAGAGGAAGAAATTGGAAATCTATTTTAAAAAATAATGACAGAAAAATTCCCTAATTTGGTGAAGGAAATAGCCATGCAAGTCCAAGAAGCACAGAGAAGGTGTTCTTTGCACCCAAACAAGATGGATGCAAAGAGGCCCACTCCAAGACACATCATAATTAAAATGCCAAAGGTCAAAGATAAAGACAGAATATTAAAAGCAGTGAGAGAAAATAAGTTAATTACCTACAGGGGAGTTACCATAAGACTGTCAGCTGATTTCTCCAAAGAAACTTTGCAGGCCAGAAGGGGTTGGCAAAAAATATTCAAAGTAATGAAAGCAGGCACCTATAGCCGAGATTGGTCTACCCAGCAAAGCTATCAATTATTATTAAGGGCAGATAAAGAGCTTCCCAGACAAGAAAACACTAAAAAAAATCATCATCACCAAACCATTATTGTTTGAAATGTTAAAGAGACTTATTGGAGAAAAAGAAAAGCAAATCTATGAACAACAATATGGCAATAATTACATACCTATCAACTACTGAATATAAAAGCAAACCGAGCAAACAAGAACAGAGACAGCATCATAAATACAGAGAGCATTTTGATGGTTGCTAGAAATGAGAGCATATTAAGGAATGGGTAAAGAGCTGAGGGGATGAAGAAGTACAAATAGGTAGTCACAGAAAAGCCATGGGGATGTAAAGTACAGTATAAGAAATAGAGCAGCCAAAGAACACATATGTATGACCCATGGACATGGACAAAGGTATGGGTATTGTCTGAAGGAGCAGGGGGTGCTGCATGGAGGGGGCCAAAGGGGGAGAAATTAGGACAACTCTAAGAGTCTCACCAATGAAATATAATGAAAACAAAATTAATTCACCTACCAATCATCCACATTGATTGGGTTGACTTACAGTATTTGCTCACTAACAGAGGTGGACATGACAACGTTCCTAAATTCTGGGTTATTTTCCACTTGATAGCACAAGAGCGCATAACAATTTGTAAAAAAGAATACATGCTGCCAATGTTAGGAATGATGTAAGAAAAGGAAAAAGTTAATAACATCTAATAAGCAAGGCAAAACTTAATGAAGGACTCAGGACCCAAACTGAATCTTGGAGGAGTGGCTCAGGAGAGTTCCACAAGAGCCAACACACTACAGAGAATAAAATCAAGGATGTCATCTCACTGCTTTTAACTTCATCACATAGGGCAACTTTCATGAAAATAAATGCAAACCAATAAATAGTATTGGATATATTTGACATTTTAGCACCTGCCACACTTCTACAAATGTTAAAGAAAAACAAAGACAGAGGGAAAAATAAGGTGGTTGCATGTGAGGTAGAAAAGCTCTAATTTTAACAGAATTTATGGAAGAGAGTTTGTTCCGTTTTGAAGTCCCAGAATATTAAAATTCTTAAAATAGGAACCAAGTCAAAATATTACTCATGTATATCTATTATTAAATTTTCTCGGGGGGTTAACTACATCTATAATGGGAAAAAAAGAAAACTTCCCTAAATGAAGCCCCTTATTCTGTGTATCATACCTCAAGGGAATATGATAAATGCCGGTGCTTGAAACTTCTTAAATGAACCAAGATTACCACTGGCTAAAGCATTGTGGGGACAGCTCTGGTGCTAGGAGAGAGAACAAAGCCAGCAAATATAATGGTAGATCTTTTCCTTGTCTAAACATGATGAGTCTATAACGTGGGTGAATTGTTTTCAAATGAACTTTTAAAAAATGAAGACAAGAAGAATAAAAATAACTTAGCTTTTAGAATGCAGCTGAGTTTGAAGTGTACACAAGGGAGAATTATATTCCAATAAAAGGCAAGAGGCCATAATTATTTTTTTTCTCTTTTTGCCTGGGAAAGAGGAAATGGAAAGAAAAAATGGAAATGTTCAAAAGCCGTTCTGGTTTATGGGCTGTCTGCTAACATTTCAGCTAGGATGGAGCAAAGAGAGATGCGGGTTTGGGAAAGATTAAATCATGAAGAATGTAGGAAACCAAAGAAACAATTGGGGATGTTTTTATTGTCAATAACTGCTTAGATAAGTGGATTTCACACAAAGTGAAAGTTCTAAAGCTTGTGAGTAAAGTGCAATAAATGTAAGTTAGCCTTTTGTATTTGAACCAGGTTCTTCTTAATATTTGTGATTGAACTGCGTGTTCTAAAGATAACATTGTAGCAACAGAAGCAGTGTAAAGAGTGCATGAAACAAGGCGCAGGGGATATTGCAGCACTTAGCCTCAAAATCACCTGAAGATCAAGGGGTTTTGTTCAATTTCCCACTATTTGCCTTTCTCAGAATGATGATATAAAGTATTTGTAGCAATGTGGCTTTTGAAGCATAATTCATCTGGAATCTGTACTCTATCATGTATGATAGTCAATTTCTTTTTTATTACATGGCTCTGACTATTTAACACCCAGGCAACACTAACTGACCATGTCAGTGGAAGCAGCTTGCCCTCCCAGGTCTGTGGCAGCTGGTCATGTCCTTCCTGAAACACATTTAAAGCCTCACCTATGGCAAATGTTTTGCAAGGGGTAGCCATTTTCATCAAGACCCAGACAAACTATTCCATATTGTTATTGGTCCAGGGAGAGAAAGACAAAGTTTAATATAGAAAGAAATAGCTTATATACCAAAAAATTGCAAGATTTTATATATAAACTTGAGACAAAAGAGAATAAGCTCAATAACTTTGAATCAGTCTAAATTTATTGATTTGGGTACACTAACCTGAGATTCAGGGCTAAATTTGTTGATTTGCATAAACCAACCTGAGATTTTGGGTTTAATGCTGTAGTCTATGCAACTGGAAATGGTTCCACCAGTTTACCTGGTAATTGGCTAAAGCCCTTTTCTCCAATAATTACAATCAAATGGTCAATCAAGTCACAATTAAGGCTTAAGTCTCAGGCTTCTTCATACACAAAGTCTCATGATTCTCCTGAACCGTTTCTCAACCATCACAGTTGGGTGTAGCACAGTGAGTGACTTCTCTTTATCACCCAAGCTGTCAATGTTGACTCTATAGCATCTTTATAGGATTCACAATAGAATCTCAAAGCACATTGGAGATACTGACGCAATTCTGTGTTTATTTTTTCCTTAATTGATTTTCATACCAAGTGAAATTAAACAACCTTTCCTGAAAGCCGGACAAATTTTTCACAGAGAAGTGTTGCCTATCTGTGCCATAAGCTCTCATTTAAAATGGCACAGCAACCTCTTATCTTTGAAAATTCTGTGATCTATTCTGAGATACTTGGCAATTGCTACTATTTCTCATTGCATTGTCTATACAATGACACTCATTCTTTCCCAGAAACAACTTTTTTTTTAATACTACAAGATGGTATAATCTTTTCTTGAAGATGTTTTATGTGACAAGGATCCAGATTTAAAACTCAACCATGTGTGGACACAACAATGGCATAGTATACTGAGGTGATAACCATAAGCAATGATGACATCTGTGCACAGCATGGCTCTTGCATGTACAATAATGACTAGGTCATAAGTTTTTCCTACATCTGGCAGACAACTTTTTCCACATTGCAGTCCAGTTGCAGACATATATTTAGAAGAGAGAAGTGCACATCTTAAAACTCTGAGAACTTAACATCAATATATATTTTTAACCTAGATAAAATCACATTATAGCATTATCCTGCATCCTGTAATTTCTTTCTCTCCTAACAGATAGTCATCTTTATTTCAGTATTATAGATCTACATTTTTTTCTGAAAGAGAATTTTAGGGTGTTCATATTATACATACTTAACAATTTTCAAATGTAAGCACTTATGAGAGATTTCTTATATTGCTTGCTTTAATTACAAATAATGACAAAATAAACATCCTGTACAAATCTTATAGAATAAACTTCTAGAAGTGAAATTATAGGTTCCACGGGCATACCTGCTTTTAATAGGAATTGGTACTGCCAATCGGCCCACCAAAGATGCTGTATTAATCTACTCACCATCCAGCAGTCTGAGAGTATGTTTCCCCATATGTTCACCCCCTGCCAGTATTGTCAATCTTTAAAGTGTTTACCAATTTTATGGGCAAAATATTACCTCATTTTTCTTTATTTTACATGTATTTAAAGTTTTTTGGCCATTTGTGTTTCATCTGACTTGCTTAATCATATCTTTTACTTCTTTTCCTATCACATGTTAAACTCTTTCTTTATTGATAAGTATGACATCTTTATGTTTTTTGCATATTAAATCTTTGCATTATATGTTACAAATATGCAAAGCCGAGTCTGTCGATTGTTTCTTGACATTGATTGCAGTCAATGTCATATTGCCATATCAAAATTTTAAATGTTTATGTAATTAAATCTGTCAATATTTTTCTCTGAGGCCTTTGATCATCTAGATTTCATAAGTTTCCCTTATCCAAAACAATATTCATTTTCTAATAAATCCTTTTAAGACTAAAATATTTAGTTCTATTTAGGCAGTGTCTTACAGGCTTTTTGTGGTATTAAGTTGTCTCATTTTTATTTATTCCTAATAGATAATTATTTTTATTTTTACTTAACTCCTTAGTTAAAAAAATGCTTTAAGAGATATATTTTTAAATTCCCAAATGTACATGTTGCATGTTTTATTAGTTCTTATTCTCTCCTTCACGTGTTCAGAAAATTTAGTATGTATTATTTTCGCTTTGTGGAAATTACTGAGATTTTTGTGTGACTAACACGTGGTCAAATCTGTTGTCTAACTTACCATTCTGCTTGTTCTCAGGGCATGATTTTTCAAAATACTTTTAAAATTTTGACTGAACTATTTTTGCAGTGCCTTCCATGATCTCTAGGATCTGTCTCTTGATTCAACAGTGTTTGGATGGAGCAGACCTAGAGGTGCCCCTTCTTCCTGCCTCTGCCACCCACCCTCTAACCTCTTTTCTGGTCACCACCTTCAGAACCATGTCAGCCATCCTCAGTCTCCAAGCTCAGCCAACACCACTTTTTGAGCTTAACTCCCAAATTCATCAGAATTATTCCACTGAGGTGGAGGCCCTGTCAAAGGTCTGACCAGCCTGCAACTGCAGGCCTCTCTTGCCTACCTCTCTTGCCTTCTATTTCCACCACGATGATGTGGCTTTGAGGGGTGTAGGATACTTCCTCCCCAAGTTGGCTGAGGAGAAGTCAAGGGTGCTGAGCTCTCTTGAAGAGACAAACTCAGAATAACCTCCTCAAGCCTTCCCAAGATGAGTGAGTTAAAACTCAGGACACTGTGGAAGCTGCCATGGTCTTGGAGAAGAACCTGAACTAGGCCCTTTTGGATCTGTGTGTCTTGAGTTCCACCTGCACACACCCTCACCCCTGCAACTTCCTGGAGAAACACTTCCTGGATGAGGAGGTGAAACTCGTTAAGAAGATGGGCAACCACCTGATGAAACTCTGTAGGCTGGCTGGGCCCCAGGCTGGGCTGGTTTAGTATCTCTTAAAAAGGTTCATCCTCAAGCAGGACTAGGAGCCTTTGGAGCCTATGGGCCTTTGAGGGGCCCTTCTGCATGCCCCTGGTGTCTGGTTTCTGCCTGAGCCTCTCCCTGAAACCACTAGGTAGCCTTTTAACCACCCTGGAGCTTTCTCCCACACTGTAAACCAAATGGAAGCAATAAAGCTTTTTGCAGAAAAAGAAAAAGGATCACACATAGTCTCCCTATATTTCCATTTTAATTAATAACTGAATGTCATATCAGCTATTTTGTCTTAAGAAATAAGGTGAATATGACAAAAATATTTTGTCAAATACTTTTTACAAAATCATTTATATTATCAAATTTTATCAAACCATTTATAATCCCTCTCTGCCTATACCCCAGGAGGTATTATGAAACCATGTGATGTCATTGAATAAGGTGAATATAGTCAGAAAAACAGGATTTGAGCCCTAGTTTGCCACAAATAATTGCATGATCTTGGCAAGTCATTTAATCCCTCTGAGCCTTGGTTTTCTCACCAGAAAATGAGGGGAATAGCCACCTAGAATGTCTGTGGTGATGATCAATGAGAAATTATATTATTATGTTATTTAATGTACACCATGTTAAATAATAATCAGTGACTAGTTAATAATGAAGACCACCCCCTTGACCATTAATCAAGAGTTTTACTTCTTTAAGTCAACCCAGAGAAGGCTTCTGGCTGATTCTTTCTGACTTTGACAAACTAACATCCTGTCACTCCCTTGATACATTATTTTACCAATTAATGAGCCACAGATGAGGAATAAATCATGGGTGACATATTATACCACTTTTTAGATTAATTTTTATGTGGGCAAGAGGTCATCACATTATCAGTCTTTACCTGGATATTGCTTTGTATGTGGTATTTGGTTCCTTGAGGTGTCACTAGATTTGTGATATGAGGAATCAGCACACTTCAATTTAAGAATTTCTTAAAACATTTCCTTTAAAAATAGTCTACCATACAAAACAAACTAGTTTCTTGTACAATCTTCTCTTCTTGAATTCTTTTTCATCAACCTGCATAAACTCTACTAACTCCAAAAAATGCATTAAATTCAGGAACCATGTCTCACTTTCTTTCCACACCTAAGCAGAATATTTAGTACATCATAGAATTCAATGGGGTGCAGCATCATAGCAGCATTTAACTTACATGAGTTTCTAGCATATGGTCTCTGGAAAAAGAGAAAGAATGAAGAGGAGTATGAGGGTAGAATTAGAAATTATGTAATGTAAGTAATATTTTCACCCATTCTTTCACCCAATAGATAGATATAACTCTATCTATTGATCTATCCATTGAAAAAAAGAGAAAGCCTTCTGAGTGTGAAATGAAAAGTAGAAAAATGCTTGTACCCCTGTTCTCCTCAGTTCCTGGCAACCTCTCAAGATATGATCATGTCACTGACTTGAGTGATTTTAGCCTTAAAATATCCATATTTTTCATACCAGGTGACTCCAGAGAAAAGCTAAATATGTCATGCATTGCTCAAAAAAAAAAGATTTTTCTGTCCCAACACCAGAGATAAAACCAGCTGAGCTAAATTTCATAAGGGATGTAAGCCCATCTGCAAAGGAACAATTTCCTAAGAGCTTTTGCTAGTTCTCAACCTGGCTTTTCTGGTTAGTTTTAGAATCTATGCCAACTGGCTGCCTTTTTGTTCCTGTGTCCATCCAATCTCCATCTCCTACTGTGTTCTGTCTTTCGGGGAACTGCCGTTTCTAACCTTTCTTGCTCTCTTCCTTCGGAGGAGACAAATGCACTCTTCTGTCATCCAGGTAGGTCTGGCCCATGGGAGACACAGAGAGAAAACTGGAAAGTGGAGTAGCAAAGACCAAGCATTTCTCCCTTTCTCTCTGTTTTTGGTGGTGCTAATGGCAATAGCTGTCCCTTTTCTATGGTTCTAGCTCTCACTAGACATCCCCCGTAAGGGTTCTAGATCCTTTCAGAAATCACCAAAGACACCGCTTCTCCCATGGTGCTTCTGACGCGGTGGAGGGAGCAGCATGCTGCCTTGCTGTTCCCTGGATTGCCTCCCCATTTCATGTGGCTGCTGAGCTCCACCTGTGTGACCGAGTAAATTCCCTGTGCTAAAAAGCCTACAGTGACTGCATTGTTTCCTAGCTGGATTCTGACTGATGCAGAACCTAGTCCACACACAAACGAGACTACCCTGCATGATGAGACTACCTCATTTGATTAGTTTTAAGTATGAAAAAATAGATGCTGAGCAGAGGAATGAAGGGAAAAATATGAGCAATAACATAGCAGAGGAAGTAATGCTATCTTCTCACTTCTGAATATCTTACCAACAATTTTAAGGACCTCATCTGGAAATAAACAACCCCATATGGAACCCAGATTCTCTTCCAAATTTGAATAACCAAATATGGAGAAATATTACTTTTTTCAAATTTCTTGTTTATTGTGACAGATTCATTTGAATTGGATTGAAAGAGTATTACAGGCCTAACCTCCACTTAAAAATGTAATATTTTACTGTTAAATAAAGTCATTCAGGTTCTCAGAGACTCAACTCTGGAAAAAGAGAAGGAATAAAAAGGAGAAGTATGAGTGTAGAATTAGCAGTTAAATAATGTAGGCAATTCTTTCACACATTCTACTATATATCTCTATCTATCTATCCATCTATCTATCTACTTGTCTATGGAAAAAGAGAGAGAAAGAGAGACTTCTGATTGTGAAATTGAAACTGAGACTCAACTCTCAGTTTCCTCAACTCTGTAAAGTAGGAAACTTAGGTTAGATCAATAGTTCTTAGCCTTCTGGGGTTTATCAAGTTATTTGAGAATCTGATGAGAGCTATGGATTCTTTTCCCAGAAAAATGAACTTAGTCACAAAATTTTTCAAACCATTTCAGGGATTCTCAGACCCTCTGAAGTTCACCCATGGTCCTTCAAATGGTCCACAGACTGACATTTTGAGCTTGTGGACTAGATCCTTGACATCTCAAAAGGTCTATTTAATTGACAACTTTTGTAAGTTTTCTTATATCAGGTCAGGAAAATGAGGCAGAAGGAAAACGATTTGAGAAGACTGCTGTTGTTATCTTTGATATTTCCCCCTAGAGCACTGACAAAGATTTTCCCAGTCCTACAACACACATGCCTGAGATGAGATCAGCTTCTTGGAGTTATCAACTCGCTGGCAGGCACACCGAGCGTGAGGGCCTCACTGGGACTGACAACGGAGCAAGGCTGCTTGCCATTGCCTCCCCAGTCTGTGAAAAAGCAAGGGTAAACCCCTAAGGGAAGTGCAGAATGCTAATATTTCCAAACTGCAAGACAGAAATGGGAAACTTTAATGAAGCTCAGGTTTGACTCAGCTGTTCCTACATCATTCATTTGGAAGGCTCTTTCTCCATCTCCCACTCCTCCCTCCTCACTCCCATCCATAGACCTTCTGGTCCCCATCTGTTTCTCAACTGCTTTCTGCATGGACAGATAATGCAAAAATTTAGTGGCCACACTTTACTGTCATGAAAAGCAGGCATAGTCCTGATCAAAAAGAAAATGCTAACACTTTTAGAGAGTGCTATTCAGATAACAGAAAAAAGATAGAGCATCAGTTTTATATTTCATTTAAACTTGAAAAATACAAGCTTAATTCCTTTGTTTTGACACAATAAAAATATGTGATTTTTAAGAGCTCTGTGTTTTAAGTGTAGGTTGTACGAAACAGTTCACAGGAACGACATTGGGCTTCAGAATAGCGGAGCTTTATGCCCCAGGCCTACTGCTGTTTATTTGGGTGTATTTGAATAACTTAAAGCCTCAAGATTGGGATAGATCTCCCCCAACTATATTACATCTCTGAAATTTTTATAGTTCTGCCAGCATTTCTCAAAGTATACTTTGGAGAACACTGGCCTTCTGGGTATTTCTTCAAAATAAAAAGTGTAAGTATGTAAATAGCTTTGGGAGACCCTGCAAATCTCTCCCCATCTCTATCCTATACCTTAGAGGTTCCCTGTACATGTGAATGTACTCAAGACCACAAGAAATCCTATAAGGAGGAAAGGGAGGTAGAAACATGCTTATCTTTGTCTAATGCACCATTTTCTAAGTGTATTTGGACTCAGAAGTCTTTCATTAAATTGTACTGTTGATAGTTCATCAAACAAACTTTAGGAAATATATTTCTCTCTATTAGTAAAAATGTGTGAATAAATGGGAAAATATGTAGAATGTTGTGACTCAAAATCAATGCAAATCAAATTAAAGGGCCTTAGGTAGATCTCTTGATGAAGTATTAAACTGTTATTTAGGGTCACACTTTCCTGAAACTGGGAGGATTAGCTGAGGGGAGGGAGTGTTTCCCAGAGATACCCTGCCACCTTCCATTTCACAGTTAGCAGTGAGCCAAGCTCTTTGGTATGACACCCTGCACAAATAGTTTCAGACCACACAAAGCCCATAAGTGGGCCATATTTTCTTAACTTTGTAAAAAAGCCTCAGTAGGTGCTTTAGCTTTCTAAGTTTACTGTAACAAATTTCACAGAGTTTGAATTAAAACAACAGAAATTTATTGTCCCACAATTCTAGATGGTAGAAGTCTCAAATCAAGGTGTCAACAAGGCCATTCTCCCTCTGAAACCTGTAAGGGAGCCATCCATGCCTCTCCCTAGCTTCTGGTGGCTTCTTGGCTTGTAACTCCATCATTCCAAACCTCCAACTTCACATGGCATTCTCCCTGTGTTTAACACTTCACATGGCTACCTTATATTCATCCCACTCAAAATGTGACCTCATTTTAACCAATTATATTTACAACAACAGCTCTATTTTCAAGTGAGTTTGCATTCTAAGGTACTAGAGGTTGGGACTTTAACATATCTTTTGGGGGACACAATTCAATCTGTAACAGCCAGACTCAAGGACTTGCTCATAAAGGTCTTAGATCTTTTGATGGAAGGTTCTCCCATGACCTCTAGTTTTTCACTTGTGATATTTATTGTCTTCTCAGACAATTTATATATAATGATATTGCAAGTTATTGTCTTTGGACTCTCATCTAGAATATTATACACCTAAAATTCTACTGATTGTGAGAGCAACTAAGTCTATCACCCTTTTGTTCACTTAACAATGAAGCATCTTAGATTTCCTGTATCAACTTTCTTCATCTAGAAATTTTGAAGAGACATGAAGAAGTTGGAAAAAAAGAAGGGGGGGCGGTGCATAGAAGGACTTTACTTTCCCTAACAAAACAGAAAGCTCTAAACAGCTTTCTAAACCTGTGTTTTTATTCTTAGTCACAGGACATAGACATCTGGCCAACAATAGCCAACATTACTGACATGAATCATATGAGCTTCAGAATAGATATCCTTTCCACAGAGCAAACACAGAACTATCATTGCCTGTTTGTTTTGAATGCTCTTTTTCAATGTATATTAGTTTTCTATTGCTGCATAACAAATTTCTATAAACTTAAAACAACACAAATTGTATTATCTCACAGTTGCTGTAGGTCAGGAATTCAGAAATGGTGTAGCTATATTCTTTGCCCAGGGTCTCACTAGCATGAAATCAAGGTGTCAGCCAGGGCTCCAGTTCTCTGCTGTGCTCCAAGATCCTCTTCGAGCTCATTGGTTTTGAGCAGAATTCATTTCCTTTTAGTTGTAGGACTGAGGACCCAATTTCCTGATAGTTGTTAGCCAGGGACCATTCCTGGAGGGGACCCACAGTTCCTTGCCATGTGGCCACCACAGGCAGTTCACATCATAGGTGATTGCTTTCTTCCAACCCAGCTAGAGCATGTCTCTCTAACTTCTTCTTTAGCCACTGGGGCATGAAAGGGCTCTGCTTTTAAGGTCCTCTCATGATTATGTAGGGCCCATTCAGAAAAATCTTCCTTTTGCAGTACATAGTAACATTACCATCCATCCAAGTGATAGCTCATTACAGTAATTACTTTCTAATAATAAACAAAAAATAAAGAATGAAAAATAGAAACTATAGGAAATGCAGAATGAAAAATGGAAACTTCAGAAACTTTGGAAATTTTTTTAAAATGTTATTAGCAATTCCATATTAATATTTTGAAATTAGATGAAAATTTTAAATTGCTATAAAATTAAGTTTTCAAATAGGTGCAAGAAAAAATGGAAAACTGTAGTAAACCAAAGAGCATCAAAGAATCTGAAAGGGAGGTCAAAGATACCCCTCCACCACAGAAAGAAGAAAGAACAAGAAAAGAAAAAAAGAAAATAAAAGAAAAAAAGAGGGAGGGAAATCCCCAATAGCTTTGTATGTGAGGTATAACAAACTTTCAGTGAATTGTTAAATTCTATTTGAATACAAGTTGTTGCAGAAAGCTCTAAAAGAATATTAGCCTATACAATCAGATAAATTTTTTTATCCAAAACTAATTTAAAACAATGCAAAAAAGAAATATATAGCCTTGTCACTTAAAGCTAACAGAAGTAACTAAAACAATATAGGGAGCAAAACACAGTCCTAGAAACTTTAAAGATCCCAGAAAAAAATATTATTTAATGATTCTGTTTTGTTTTTCCAGCTGTACTGAGATTTAACTGACATATATCATTGTGTGAATTTAAATGTGTGGCATGATGATTTGATACATGCACATACTGTAAAATAACTACCACAGTAAAGTTAGCATACCATCACATAGTTAGCTTTTTGTGTGTTTGGTGAAAACATTTAAGATTTACTCCCTTAGCAACTTTCAAACATACAATACAGTATTGTTAATGATAGCCACCATGCTGTATCAATAACAGGTTTCCAGAAATTATTTCTCTTATAAATGGAAGTATGTACCCCTTGACTAATATCTCCCCATTTCCCTTATCCCCAGCCCCTGCCATCCACCTGTCTACTCTCTGTTTCTATGAGTTAAACTTTTAAAAATTTCACATATAAGTGAGATCATACAGTATTTTTCTTTCTCTAACGTATTTCGCTTAGCATCGTGCCCTCAAGATTCATTCACATTATTATAACTGGCAGGATTTCTTTCTTCCTTATGGTTAACTAATATTTTATTGTGTATATACCCTTGTATACTACATTTTCTTTGGTTAGGTATATTTTATTTATTTTGCTATTACAGTTTTATAATTTTTTTCTCCCCTTTATACTCCTCTGCTTGATACGCCCATTCCCTCCAGCATTTCTCCCAACTTAATTCATGTCCATGGGTGATACAGATAAGTTCTTTGGCTTCTCCATTTCCTCCTCCTGACTAATTTGTACCTGCCAATTATGTTTCTCATTCCCTGTACGTTTTTTCCCCATTCTCCCCTCACCCCCTGCCCACTGATAACCTTCCATGTGATCTCCATTTCTGTGATTCTGTTCCTGTTCTAGTTGTGTGCTTAGTTTCAGGTTCAATTGTTGATAGTTGTGAGTTTGTTGTCATTTTACTGTTCATAGTTTCAATCTTCTTTTTTTTCTTGATAAGTCCCTTTAATATTTCATATAATAGGGGTTTGGTGACAATGAACTCCTTTAACTTTACCTTGTCTGAAAAGCACTTTATCTGCCCTTCTATTCTAAACTGTAGCTTTGCTGACTAGATTCATCTAGGTTGTATGTCCTGGCTTTTCATGACTTTGGATACTTCTTTCCAACACCTCCTTGACTGCAAGACTTATTCAGAGAAATCAGCTGATAGTATTATGAGAACTTCTTTGTAGATAACTGTCTCCTTTACTCTTGTTGCTTTTAAGATTCTTTATCTTTAGTCTTGGGTAATATAATAATGATGTGCCTTAGTGTGTGTTTCCTTAGGTCCAACTTCTTTGAGAATCTCTGAGCTTCCTGGACTTGCATATCTATTTCCTTCACCAGATTGGGGAAATTTTCCTTCATTATTTTTTCAATTAAGTTTTTAATTTCTTGCTCTTCCTCTTCTCCTTCTGGCACCCCTATGATTCAGATGTTGGAACACTTAAAGGTTCCAACAGGTTGTCTGAAAGGTTCCTAAGCCTCTCCTCATTTTTTTTGAATTTTTGTTTCTTCATTCCATTCCAGTTGAATGTTTATTTCTCCTTTCTGTACCAAATCATGGATTTTAGTCCTGGTTTCCTTCCCTTTACTGTTGGCTCCTTATATATTTTTCTTTGTTTCACTTTGCATAGCCTTCACTTCTTCCTCTATTTTGTGACCATACTCAATCATTTCTGTGAGCATCTTTATCACCAGTGTTTTGAACTCTGCATCTGATAGGTTGGCTATCTCCTTGTTGCTTAGTTCTTTGTCTGGAGTTTTGATCTGTTCCTTCATTGGGACCATATTTCTTTGCCTTGGTGCACCTGTTATATTATAAGGGGTGAAGGCTTAGGTATCCTCCAGGTCAGGGTAACCAACTTCTCTGCCTTGTGGTACTGTAAGGAGGGGAGGGGGTCAGAGAGAGAAAAATTGTGATTGCTCAGCTCTTGCCTCACTTTCAGTCACTTTCCTCACTATCCACAAGCAAATTGTGCATTTCTGGTGCTGATTGCTGAGTGGGTGGGCTTGTGTACATTCTAGGACCCTATGGGTCTCTCCAACAAACTCTCTTGTGAGACTGGGAGTTCCTTCTGCCACTGCTACCCCCACAGGTTTTTATAGCCAGAGGTTTTGAGACTTTATTTTCCTGTCCTGGAACCCTGGGTTGCATGGTCTCTCTTGCTCTCCAGTTGTTCCTCCTGGTTTATCTGAATTTGAGTTGGACTGTCCAGTCCACCAGCTACCACCTCACCTGCCCAGTCCACCAACTACAGCCTTGCCACACATCCTCTCTTCCCCCACTGCCGGTTTCTACCCCTCCTACCAGTCTGGATGGATGTTTCTTCTTTGAATCCTGAGTTGCTGGACTTCCATACAGTTCAATTTTCTGGCAGTTTCTGTTAAATTTGCTGTTTTTAAATTTGCTGTTATCTTTCTTTTGTTGTATGAGGAAGCAAAGCATAGCTACCTACACCTCAATCTTGGCCGGAAGCTTCAATCAGCTACATTTTCTTTATCCATTCATTTATTGATAGACACTTGGGCTGTTTCCATGTCTTACTTATTGTGAATAATGCTGCAATCAACATGGGAATGTGAATATCTTTTTGATACCCTGGTTTCATTTCCTTTAGACACATACCCAGGAGTAGAATTTCTGAATCATATGGTAGTTGATTTTTAATTTTTTGAGGAAACACTGTTTTCATAGTAACTATTCCAGTTTGCATTCCCACCACTACTGACAGGGATTTCCTTTTCTTCATTTCTTTGCCAGCACTTGTTTGTTGCTTTATTGATGCCAGCCAATCTGATAGGTGTGAGGTGAGATCTCATTGTGGTTTCGATTTCCATTTCCTTGATGATTAGTGATATTGGGCATCTTTCCCTCCATCTGTTGGCCATTTTGATATTCTCTTCAAAGAAATTGTTTATTCAGTTCTTCAGCTCACTTTTAATCAGATTATTTGGAGTTTGTTTCTACTGACCTGCAGTTCCTTGTATATTTCATATATTAAGTATGTGGTTTGCAAATATTATCTCTCATTCTACAGACTGCATTTTCATTTTTTACTGTTTGTTTTGCTATGCAGAAGCATTTTAGATGGATGTAGTCACACTTATTTTTGCTTTTGTTGTTCATGCTTTTGGTGTCCCACCCAAAGAATCATTGCCAGGGCCAAATTTTAATAAGTTCTTCTCATTTTTCCTGTAGGAGTTATATAGTATCAGGTTCTATGTTTAAGTCTTTAATCCACTTCAAGTTAATTTTTGTGAGTGATGCAAGATAAAGGTCCAACTTCATTTTTCTTCATGTTATTATCCAGTTTTTTCCACATCATTTCTTTAAGAGACTATTCTTTCCCCATTGAGTGTCATTGGCTCCCTTGTCAAATGCTAATTGACTGTATGTTCAGGAGCTTGTTTCTATATTCTATATTCTGTTGCATTGGTTTATGTGTCTATTATACCCCAGTGCCATATTTTAATTACTATGGCTTTGTAGCATAGTTTGAAATCAGCTACTGGCTGTGCTCCACTTTAAATGAAGTTACTGCCCAGGATCCTTGGTGGAATAGGGCCCCCAGCTGTATCCTGCAATTGCATGGGGCTGTATACTATGCTCCATGGTCAAGTAGAGTGTCCAGGATCCCGGGTCACATCTAGCTACAGGCTATGCTCCATTGTCGCTAGCTGGGCTCCACTTCTGGGTTAGACTTCAGGCTATACTTAGTAGTCAGAAAGGGGTGTAGATTGGATTATGAAGCCAGGCAATACTTAGTTCCAAGGCTTCCCAGGTTACTTTTCAATTTCCCTGGACAGGCAGGGCCAGAGTCTCTGCCCCATAGTTTCATGGAGTTGCTGACATGGTTTCCTGCCTGAGTGGGACTATAGGATGGGCTCCATGGCTTCCCAGAGTCTCTGACCAGCACTCCTGGTCAAGCAGGATAGTATACTATGTTCAGCAATAGGGTTGGGCTGCTGACTTGCTTCCCTATCTAGGTGGGATCATAGAATCAGCTTCATAGCCCCTGTGGCCCATTGGCTAGAGACAGAACTGCCAACAAGTTCCCTAGCCAGATAAAGCCACCAACTTGGCTTAGCATATGTTCAGAGACACTGGGTGGGATCTCTACTCAGATACCACCACAAGTGGGTATGTGATCTGCCCAGATCCTTGGGCTGATGTGCTAAGCCCCCACCCCTTCTTTATCTCTGATCCCAGTGGTCCAACCCTACCACTTCTCCCAGGGATCCCTGTGAGACAAGACCCAAATGGGTTTCCCAGGAATTATGAAGGGGAATCTGGATGTCCACCTTGGCTTCACTTTTATCCATGGAGAAACCATAGGCCCAGGGGGGCCTTTTCAGGGTGGAGCCGGGCCACCCTAGAAGAGGCACAATACAGTGAAAATGAAAACACTCTGATCACCTGTTGATGCAGTCCTTGTTAGTCTCTGAAGTCCTCAGGGGTAGGGGGCTTCACTCTCACACCTGTGGCTTGGATTTTCACAAAGGTATTTTCTATATAGATAGTTGCTAGTTGGTCTTTCTGTAAGGGAGACTGAAGTTGGGACAATCTATTCTAATATTTTCATGATGACTTCTGTTTTGTTAATTTAAAAAGAACATCAGAAAATTTATGAAAATACCAATAGCCATTCATACCTGTAGACAAAGCATACAACTATATTGCTTTGATTTAATGGGCATTGAAATTACCTTAGGAAAGAAATATCTCCCCATAAACTGGGAAATTGTAGGTAAGTGCAATGACTAACTTACAACATTTTATTACACAGAAGCTAACATACATGAATAAAAAGATTGGTTAATTACACTCATTCTGCTTGTCCCAGTACTATCCATTTTCCATGGGATAAGATCCAAGGGAACGAACTATGGAAGGGCACTGAGAGGTGCAGGCTTTGCTCCCAGCAGGACTGGATGCAGCAGCAAGGTCTGCAGTCCTGCGCAAGATCCCTGGAGTGGCAACCCTGCTGATATGCTGTACACTGACCCTGCTCACATTCCAGAAATATTCCACCACTCTAACAGGTCCATCACCTTCTCCCAAAATGGCTGCTGGGGACCAATAAGTGCTTAAATGCCGTGACTGTTCTATTTTTTTTACCCTCGTCTGCCTGAGTAATTCCAGTTTCTAAGGAGGAAAGAGAGCAATTTTCTAAAAAGTCATTCCACAAGAAAGAAGCATTATATGTCTTTTTCCTATAACCAGGAAAAAGTGGAGCCTGTACTTAGATTAAATATCAGACCACATCCTGCGTCACGTGAAGTGGTATGGAGTCATGCCCGATCGCTGGCACCAAACAGTGACCCTTTGGAAAAGAGTCCCGTTCATTCATCCTTTTCAGGGATAATTACTTTTAAAATTTAATGAAGCTAATCTTCTAGAAAGAAGGCCAAAACAAATCTATCCTGCCAGGCCAACAAAGATGCATTCCTCACACCACACCCCCCCACACACACAAAGACACACACGGGCAAACACACACACACCCCAGACCAGAGAGGCTGTACCAGAGCACTCTCCTGGCACAACCCCCGAGCCACACCGCACAGAGGAGATCAGGAGGCACCAAGGCATGAGCCTGCCAAACCACATCTCTGGATTCTTTCCTTTATTCTCCAGTTCCTTTCTGCCTTTCAGGTGGAGGCCCAGGCAAGAGTGATCTTTAGTTAAACATTTCTAACCAGGAGTAACATGGCCAGGACAAATCAGCTCTGCCCGTCACCTGGGTAGAAAAACCTTTTTTTCCTTAAAGCTTATAGGGAGTCTGTGTTCCCTTGAAAAAAATAAATAAATAAAATAAGGCAAGAATAGAAAATCCTAATTAAAAAATCAGTGACAAGCTTAAGATCATTCGATATTGATTTCATGCTCATTTCCTCAAATTTGTTTTTACAAAGATCAATCCAATTTTTACATAAATCACAAAATCCACAGGATTGTATGGCAGGAATACATCCAAATTAGAATAATTTATAAATAAAGAAGCTGTAGGGAGGCTCAGAAAAATTTCCCTTTTGGGAGGAAAGGGGACAGGCAGAGCCAGGACTTAAACCCACGTGTGCTGACCATCGATCCAGAATTGTCATACTCTACTACATTGCTTTTCTAATAAGGATGCCTATACATATGCATGAAGATGTATTTTTAAAGTAAATCTCTTTAAAGTTATCATGTTTTAATTCACAACCAGCTAATTTTGCTGGACGATAAGAACATTTCTGTGTCTTCCTGTAAAACTATCAATAGTAGTATAGCTTTACTTAAATACGCACAGCAAGAATAAGTGATGATTACCTAATCAGAATTTCCTGCCTGAGATTTGTACTGTAAGCCAATTTTTTTCATTTCTTTACAGAAAAATCACCTTAATGCTTATTAGCATTTAAAAACATAGGATACAAATTAGTTTTTCATTGTTGGATGTAATATGTTACAGAGAAAGAAGAAAGAATTTAATCTTGGATAAAAGTGAATCACACCTGTCCAGAGAGACCATCCATCTAAGTTAAACATCACGTCACATCTTCATTTGTCACTGTTGCCACAACCCACAACAATGGCACTGTAAATGCTCTTTCAACCGCTGGGTTCATTAAACATTGCTGTTATTTTGTTTACTTATTTATGGTAGATTTTTAAAAGGGAAAGAGGGGTAAATTGCCTTCATCTGTAAATGAAGCACTAGCCTTGTGTATCTTCCACTTCTAATTCTTCTGTTAGCACACTCACCAAACCTAGGGTCAGCGCCAAAATAATAATCAGATGAAACTGCAAGCAATGGCCCACGGCTGGAGGGGAAAGCAGTGGCAATGTATTTGACTTAGAGGTGAGAGTTCTGATTAAAACAAATGATAAAATCTTCAAATTTGGCTACGAGTTTCCAAGTTTGCTTGGACTAGCCAACTTAGGTCATCAACGAGGGTCTGAATTAAAGGAAAGTTCCTGTACTAACTAGACAGCTGTCTTTTCAACAACAAAGCTGTTGGAATTTTTTTCCTGTCTCATATTCCCTCTAAGCTCTTCCTGTAAGACTGAGCCCTAATCAGTTCAGCAACTGACATGCTTCACAATGGCTTAAAAGAATGCTCGATTTTCTTCTAATGAAGTGTTTTGGCAGGTTTATTCACGTGCATACATTAAAAACTTTGTTCCTGCTTATTTGCTCTTACAAAGAGCTCACAGAAGTAGAGAGGCAACCATCAGTACTCCAAGTAGGTCTCCTAAGAATAGAAAAAGCTGAGATCGAGAGAGCCTCACACCTGGGCCACTGTTCATTCCCCAACATTATTTTGCTTTTTCCCATTCTTATTACCAACCACATTAATTTATGGTTATCTGGTGGTAACATACTACAATATGGCTCAAGGCTCACTACTTTACAAAAAATATATACTGAAGCAATTAACACTCTTCTCCAAATGGTTCGATTTTTAAATATTTAATAATAAAATTTTAAGTCAAGAAAATATTTGGATGTCTCCTTATAGCTAATTGTGAATGTATGTAATTCATTTATGCATTCAACCTTGTGAGTACCAGGCAGTGTTGTAGGAGTTTAGCAATCCTACTACAAACAAAAGAATAGATCACTGAGATGTTAGGTGAATTTATCAAGGAATTTGTGTTGCTTTAACTAATGACAAGGACTCCTTAGAACTAAATTAACATTGTGACAGAAAATTATTGCTTCAGGGCTGTGGAAGACAGAGTAAACTTACATTGAGTGGACAGGGAAGACCCTTCAGAGAAATGACATTTAAGCCCAACCCGAGTGACAGGATGCAGATATGACAAGCATTTCACCAGAGGCAGCAGGACAGGGTTTGACCTGTGTGAGGGCACAAATGCTCTGCTCTCCTATTAGCACTTCTTCAAAGGGACAGACACAAGGCAACCTCTGCACCTCCAGGCCTGCTTCTGGCCAAAACTGGTAGGTGACATTTGTCCTACCACTCTGAAGTCCTTTCACTTATCCTTTTCTTTCCTTTATACCCTTCATTGATACCCTTCATCTAACATGTAAGTTATACTACAATGCAGTAATTTTCAAACTATTCCACTGAAAACCTACTGCCAAGGGACTTGAATCCAGGCACATGGGGCCTGATCTATGCCGTGTGCTCCGAGGCAGACTTGGAAGTGTAGTCTAATTAGGAAGAATCAATGCACAAATAACTACAGGGAAACCTCACAATGGTGCGGGTTAACTATGTCATGGAGACCAAACACATGGTTAAGTCACATTAATAGGGTCCCTAAACAGGAAACATCACCATGGGCAGATAATGGCTGTATTAACCTAGATCCATTATTTTGACTGTGTTTTCCATTTTCACCTTCCTTCCTTCCTCAAAGATGAAAATCACAGCTAATTATTCTGTATAACTTTAAGCCCCTCTTAGCATTTTCAACATCATGGAGGCTTTTACTTTTTATTAACTAAATAATTTTGAGTAAAACTCTATCTTGCTATTAGAATAGGTTATCCAAAAGGCCCAGCAGTTTCACGTAAGAGCCGTACTTGATCTTCAATGATGAGGAAGAAAAAACAGTGGCATTAGGGCATAATGTAGTCACAATGGCAGCATTGGCTTACAAGTACTGTGTTACAGTTACCTTAGTAATCCTCACAGAAACTCTTAAATACCACTTTATGGAGAGAGGAACCAAAGCATAGAGAAATCCTGTGACTGCCCGAGATAAAGGCAAACTTGGGCCTTGAGTATGTTGTTCTCATAGTTCTATTGAACCACGACTTACTGTAACTTATCTTTTGACATCCAATATATGCAAAATTAGTGTAACATCAGATAACCATAAAAAGCAGTTGTTAAGGGTAGAGAGAGAGAAATGCATTATAAGATATAACCAAGAAAAATTAGGATGAAACCTCGGAGGCAGAGAGGCAGAGCCACCAAGACTGGCAGACAGCACATACAGCTCAGAACACAGCCTGAAGAGGCAGATTTTGTAATCTCCGAGCTTACTTTAAAGCATCATTGAAAAAAATAATTCCCATCTGCCCAAACTGAAGAGTTACCAAGAACAGCTATAGAGAGTATTGTGACCACCAGCAAAACACTTAACTGCCTCCAAAGAGTTTAATGACAGAATGAGGGAGGTAGATGGACCAATCAAATAATTCAATTTTAACTCCATAATGTTTAGCAAACAGTTTAGCAAAACTGACTATAGGAATGTTCCCTTGAAAAGGAAGTAGGTGGAAACTGTCTTTCAAATGCATTAAATTTACTGGAAGTCAGCAAATCAATGAGTGAGCCATAAGTAGTTATGGATGCTGGACTTACACAGAATCTAGTTTTCCTTTTCTTTCTTCTTATTCTTTCTCTTCATAATTTTCTTCATTTTAATAACATGCATTTGTTATACAAAACACCTTGAAAATAAATGCTTTGTTGATGCATATGAGTGGCAATAATGATCAGACCCTCAAGGTTACCTGTTCTTAGTTCCTCATAACAGCCCAGAGTGTCAGAGAGGCCTAGTTCTACCAGCAAGGCTACTCTCCTCAAGTGTAACTTTTACTCTGGGGTTTAAGACATGCCCCCTACTTGCAAAATTTCTAAGCAATTTGAGGTATTTATGTTAAAATAAATATATTAAAATATACAATAAGTGATAAATATAGTGATAAGCTATTTACACAGAGAGCTTTAAGGGGAACTATCGTGAATGGCTGGTTGGAAAGGGAGTTGAGGACAAGTAGCTGACTATGAAGTCTATTCCCGCTGGAAGCGGTCAAGGGCTCTGGATCCTACTGGCCTGGATGCAAACCACTCACTCCAAGCAGAGCATTTAAAACTTGTTTACAAATGCCTGGTCAGAAACTAAACTTTGAAAGGGCCTTTGATAAAACTTGGCTTGGCTTTCTCAGGTCGCAGAAAGCGGCATCTGGGGCTGTTTACACAGATTGGGATGAGGAGCTATTTACATTTCAAACACATATTTGCTTTTGAAAGAATCAGCTTCAGATGGTTTAGAGATTCTATTTGGAGATCCAGTCAAAAGAATACCACCATCCTCCAGCTTCGATTGCCACAGACAGTGGCGCTTCCATGGGCATCTAGTATCCAGTTGCATACAACCAAGGATTGCCCCACCTAAAATGCCAATGGAGTAAATAAAATAAGCCAATCAAAAAAGACAAAGTCTTATTATTCCACTATGGAGATAGCTAGACTAGTTAAATTTGTAGAGACAAAGTAGAATGATGGTTACCAGTGGCTGGGAATAGAGGAGAATTAGAAGTTACTATTTAATGGGTACAGAGTTTCAATTTTGCCAGATTAAGAGGGTTCTAGAGATGGCCAGCAGTGATGGTTGCACAAGAATGTGAATGTATTTAATATCACTAAACTCTGCACCTAGAAATAGTTAAGATGGTAAATTTATGTATAGTTTACAATAATTAAAAATAATTTTTAAAATGCAACAGTGACTCTGACTGAGATATGTTGAATCCCAGCCCAACCCTGAATCTGCCAAATTGAACATCAGAGACCAAGAACAGACTCCATTCTCTTGATCACTTAGCACTAACCAGGGGTGGAGTTCTAACAGCGTCAGGCAAGCCCCAGTGCCAAATAGACTAAAGTCCCATGAAATATAAACAATAACAAGCCAGTACAATTCAAATACTTGTGAGATATATGAAGAGACTTTAATTCTTTTGGTCTAAGAACTCAGAGAACACCTCATTTGGTTCCAAATGTGTTTGTGTGAATAAAAAAATCTTTTCAAATTGTAAAATAATGTAAAAATAAGGTATTATACTTCTTATTCAATACAGATCCTTCATTCTGTTCCTTCAAATTAAGACATTCTACCACAAGCAGAATTGGAAGGGCTTTATCTGGCCTAAGTTTCTCAGAACACAATAATTACTGTACATTGGGGAGAGGAAAATGCATTAATTTTGCATGATAGCATATACCATCTAATTTGGTGTTGAAGACTTTTACAGATCAGTAAGAAAAATACGACATGCCTAGGGGAAAATGGGAAGGGACTTGAATAAGCAATTTTCTGTAGATATACAAATTTATAGAGAAGTTTATGTTCAATTTCATTAGTAATCCAAAAAGTGATAATGAAATAATTAAGATATTTAGGCTTATTAATAAGATCAGAAGTAATGTGACTGGACTGATGGCCCCCTTCTTACCTTTCTCCAGATGAAAAGAGAAGGGAAATACATTCATTGACTAAGAAAAATCCGTGTTAGAACCCTCATCTCACAAATTTCCTCTGTGTGTACAAAGAGGCGGAAAAGAGTCAGGGCCTTCCCTGTTACTGCAGTCCCCATGGTGCATAATCTGGAAACAGCAATGAAGAGATTACTGTCCTGCACAGAAAGAGAGAATCAGCTCGCAAATTTTAAGACAAGAAAACAATTTCATCTTCTTTAGGAGTCTAGACTCTCCAGTACCTGAGAATTAAAGCTTGGCCTTAGGAGATATATGAGTTCTTGCTGCCTTTCGCAGGAGTCATGGTAACAAAACAGGCCTGCAGCTCACTCCCCATCCACCACCAAGGATGGCCAGGCCAGCGAGAGGGCCCTTCACCCACCCTAGACCCACTGAGAGACTTGTACTCCAAACCCTCTAGGGAAGAAAAGGCTTAACTTCTTTCCCTTGCCTGTTGGACTAAGCAGAAAATCTTAATAAATACATTATTTTTTCTCCCCTTCCCTTATTTAAATTTCTTGGGAAGGGGATGGGGAAAACTGGCTTAGGGAAAACACAATTTAAAAATAATGTAAAAAATAATTAAAATAATAATAATTTATAATTAAAAATAAATATAGAAATAAAATAAACATGCTGGGCCCTTTAATAAAGAAAACTGAAAACACCTGAACAACTGGTTTGGCATTTGGGGGGAGTCTGGGGCACAGGATGTACATGAAGGGTCTCCCTGAGGCTCATGGGGCAGGGACGTCAGTCAACAGTCCATCAAAGGGATCGTGACTGAAGGTTCCAGCCAGAGACCGACAGTAGGGAGGCCCTACCTACAATGCAAATTTCCCATTGGCAGGAATTAAATCTTCACTTTTGTATCTTGTTCAGCATTAGACCCAATGCCTTTTCCATAAGCAATGGTCACTTCTTCCTCAGGCCCCTGTTGGCGGTAACTACCATATGCCATTTTCCTTTAAATAACACACACACACACACACACACAAAAACTGACTTGTTTTCCTCCAGATGTTTCCCTGCTAACTAGGAGTTTAGGAAATCGCTTTACTAACAAAAATATTTCAGCGATGGCTTACAAATTGTCCTAGGGACAGAACTGGGAAAGTCCCCTGACACACAAGCATCCCCTCCCCATTTCTTCTGGGTTAAATTTCATGGGGCCCGGTTTTGGCCAGGACACCTTACACCACTTATGGATTGTAAGACTGTATTTCATTAGGAGAGCTGGGAATTCATGTCAGTCTGGATTCTGGTCAGGTCCTGGAGCCAAGTGCTGACAGTGGGTGAGACGCTTTATGCCCAGCTCTCCTGGAAGGAAAGAAAACAGCTGTGTCAGTAGAAAGCAGGTGGACAGCATTAACCTGATGGCCAAATATTCACTGGATAAAAAGTAATGGCTTTTCTGTCATGGGAGGCAATGAGATGAGGCTGTAAGAGAATTCTCTTTAAATTAGGACCCAGACATGTGAAGAAATTGCAAAATTTTCTTCAATCGTACTGCCTCCCTCAAGTCTCCAGGACTTAACAATGACACATCTAGTGGCTCCGATGCCATTTGGGTTTGAGAAATAACTGAAATCCCCTGATGTAATATTTTCCTTTATTTTTAAATGTTAGCCATTTGTTAAGGTCACTATCTTAGCACTGGATGTCTAGACCTACCTTCAGGGTGGATCATAAGAACTCAAGCCAGGACAGCATCTTTCAACTACCCGAGAGAGAAAAACAGATGCACATTCCCATGCTGTACGTCAGAGTAACTCAAAGCATTAGAAGAATCTTCCATGACATCTATTGTAACCCCTCCATTGTTGCCTAATAAATGTTTTCCATTTGGACCCCTATTTGATGAGGCCTAGCCCCTTAAGAGCTTTTAGGGCAAAGAGAAAGGAATGGGGAATATTCTTAAGTCTACAGTCAGGACCTGCTCTGCAGGATTTTGCCTCCCACTGACTATCACCTATTTGTTCTAATTCTTGGAAAATCCTCAAATAATATTCTCTTTGTCCCTGCCACCTCCCTGGCCCAGAAATGACCTTCAAAAAAAAACCCACATAAACTCCAAATCGACCCTCATAACATATTTGCCTTAAAAAAAAGGTTATGCAGTTGGTTTTGACACTCCTTGATTCAATAAGAAACAATTTATTAATGGACTAATTAAATAAATAACAAAAGAACATTGCTTATAAAGCCCAAATGCATCACAACACCCAGTCTAGTGCCGCCCTTCCCATCCTAAAGGCCTGACCACAAGACATTAGGGTTGGATCACTACACAGAACTCAGCGCAGTGCAGTTTGGCCTGGACAACCTGAAGTGGGAATGGATCTTGTTAGGCAAAGGTGAGGGTCTGCAATAAGCCCAGCCTTAGTATTGAGGGCTGGCTATGTGAAGGTGGGATCAGAACTGCCCTGAAAGACAGCTGATGGTCTCACTCGAAGGGTGTAACTATGCTCTGAATTGACCTTGAGTTTAATGGTTCAGCCCAAATATCAAGAGAGCACAAAGTGAGGGGAAATTAAGAGGAACATTCCTTCCACACTCCTTTTTTTTCTTTCCAAGTGGAGGGAGCACCACTAGAGTGGCATGTTTGACCTTTCTGTCACTTCCTTCTCTCAAAGCAGGTGAAATGCAGTGACTTATACAATTAGCAAAATTAGGGAGCACACCCAGCTCACCTCCTTCTTCCTCTTAGGAACAAGCTGCCTGTGGACACCATCCATTGTGGTACTCCTTGAGGGTCAGTTAGCCAGGCATTTCAGCTCTCACGCTAAACTAGAATCTCATATGTAGGCTTTGTCAGAACTAGAGATGACACCTTGGTTTCTCACCTGCTACTCCTTTGTTTTGTCAGTTTGTTCATCACTGAGGGAGGAAGAAACTGTTTATTGAGACTCCCACCACGCCTGCAACATCACTTGTCTGTGAGAGCCACGCCTACTGTTGACCCCAAGTCTTTTACTAGGTGATTGTACCTCCCTCTAAAGTATTTCCCTCTCATCTGCTAATTCCTCAAGACTTAGCAGCTCCACAAATCCCTTCATGAACATTCCTACCTCCTCCTGTACATGCCATCTAATTTCCACTACAGTATTCATATTAGTGTGCAGCTATTTTATATGGCTTTGTCTTATTTTCTCAGGATATCTAGCTCTTGAGCAACTGCAAACTTGCTTACATTTATTTGTAATTCTTCTATCTTTGTGGCATCCAATACAACGTAGTCATGTTGAAAGTACTTCATAAATTATTTTTAATAAATAAATACTTTTTCTGCATTTCTCCGACATCTTAAAAAATGCTAAAAGTCTTTCTTTCTATCTAATACAGTTATAGTAATTTCAGAAATCTGAATGTTTGTACTACAAAAGGCAAAATTTCTTAGGAGCATATCGCCTTGTACAATATATATAAATTAGGGGGGAGTCCAAGGAATTATGTATTTCTACATCACCTTTTACAATATATATAAGTTATGGGGGGAACCCAAGGAATCATATGTTTCTACAAACTACAGAAAATGTTTGACATTTATCATGTGTGTGTCTGTTCAGCACCTACTATCTATCTAGTCTCATTCTCAGTAAAGGGCATAAAAGAATAAAACTAAAGCCTGGTTCTCAGGGAGATCACCCTCCAGATGTGATCCCTCTCAAAGGGTGGCCCAAAACTATCTCATCAAAATTACCAGCCATCAAAAATTCTGACTCCCTGATCCCAAGGCCTATGGTATCAGAATCTTAGGGGTTGTCCCACTAATCTCTTATTAGATGGGTCCCGGGTGTTCTTAGGCACATGAGAACCACTGCTGAAGAGCAAGATGGAGACAAGCAAGTCTTATGATCAAGTTATGAACCCAACCCTGAAGAAGGGCAAGGAAGAGAACCTGAGCTGGGCTTCTCTTGAGGGGAAGCATAGAATCTTCTGGAGGGAAGACATGTCTGAATAGAGGTTGATAGTAGGTAAAGAGGTAGCAAAATGACAAAAGGAGGAAGGTAGTTCTAGCAAGCAATGGAGCTTTTATTTTTTATTTTAATCTGCAATGTTTTTTATTCAAAATAAATTCACCCAGGATGTCATTGTAGTGGTTGTTAACATTGCTACCCGAGTAATGCACCATTCCACTTCATTTCCAGAATAACCCTCCAAGGCAATGAGAGCTAATATGTTTTATAGATAAAGAAACTGAAGTGAATAGTTTGTCTGAGGTCATCCATCTGGGAAATGCAAAGCCAGGACAAGAAGAACTAGTATTGTAATCCCAGGACTGTAGCTTTTATTTCACCAGGACATGCTATTGCTTAAAGAATTTTTATGATTTTAAAGTACATTATACCACCTAAACCCCTCCCCTTCCAACTAAAGAGTCAAAAACGATTTACGCATGCAAGATGACCTTTGATGTCTACCCAAGCATTAAAATTCTACATATCTGTAAAAATTTCTAGCCTTCTTAAAATGAGACTGAAGATCACACTAATAGACTCATTCATGAGACATTGACCTTAGTTTTCAAGCATGTGCTCATCTTCAGGCAAAAGCCATGGTCAAATTGGGAAATACCAGCTGGAAACAATACATCAAAAAATTAATGTTATAATTCAAGCAAGAGTGCAGAGATAAAAGAAAAGGCCACCATGATTGGACATTGTGACACGATGATGTCATGTGAATATTATTCAAATACCAGTACATTTTTAAACAGAAAATGTTTAGCTACTTGAAAAATTAGTTTTGGTTTTAGAATTATTCATTGGAATGAGGACACAGACTTTATTATTTTGCCCTATTTCAATCTGACAAATGAGTAGTGTAGAAGACACGTCCAAGTCTGCCTTTCAAAGAGCATTAGTATTCACTTGAGGTGTGACTATTTTTCATTTTTCATTTTTGATCATGTAATTTGTCTCAATAAACTAATCTTTCAGGTGGGAGGGAAAAGCAAGATAAGGCATATTGGTTAATAAGCTTTTAACTTAAGTAGCCAAACACTTTGGCCTAATTGAGTCAATCAATAAGGAATTTATTATCTCACATAGTAAGAAGTCAAAACACAAAACAGTTCTAGGACTGACTGATGTAGTAGCTCACTGGCACCATTGAGGATCAGGTTTCCCCCCCCTTTTTTTTGCTCAGCTGTCTTTTTAGCAAATTCACCTCATTTACAAGCAAATGGAAACCAGTTTCTAGACATCATATTTTTATTAGACACAGACAAAAAACTGTTTCTTCTCATTTTATCAATGGGTTAAACTTCTCCCAGAAGCACTTCAGCAGACTTTCTCTCACCTCATTGGCCAGAAGTGTGTCAGCTCCTGTGCCTACAGCATTCACTGGCAAGATGACTGGGGTCTGTGTGACGGCTCCAGACTGATGGTTGTCACATGGAACTAGGATTACGCAGCCCCTCGGCATGGTCTCTTACATTCCTCCCCACTGCCCTGCTAATGTGGGGCATCGAGAAATCTTTGAGGACGTTTTTAATTGCCACAGCGATGGGACTTGCTTTGGAACTTAGACAATGAAAATAA
Organism: Sturnira hondurensis; assembly: GCF_014824575.4. NCBI lineage: Eukaryota > Metazoa > Chordata > Mammalia > Chiroptera > Phyllostomidae > Sturnira > Sturnira hondurensis. The sequence goes on from NW_028094767.1 coordinate 2,158,652, forward strand.
GGGATGTTAAATGTCCTGCCATGCATGAAACAGCCTCCCAAAACAAAGAATTGACTGGACAAAAATGTGTGAGGTATCGTCCTTCCAACGTCTAAAATTACCAGTATCAGCCCCTGGGGCTGGATACAGGGCCTGCTGCCCCTGAAACACAGTCTTGTGGGTGGCGGATTCTGAAAGGGAACCGGGGTTTTCCTGGGTGGGCAGCACCATCAGTACCTGCTACGGAGTACAAGCCAGTGAGAACATTAAAAGCTTGAGAATTCTGGGAGCCAATTCAAGCTAGACTTTCTTCCTGACCCCTTAGATTCACGTATTCTACCTTACACAGTTTTTATATAATTTTATCATAACAATCAGCACATCATGATATGTGATGAAAGTCAATGTTCTAATTGAGTGAAAGGATGGCCTTAATGACTGTCACACTTGGTCCATACTATTTTGACAAGCATAATAATTATCAGTGCCCTGCTTAGTTGTGAAACAGCAAGTTATGCTCATCTTTAAATGTTATGCTGTAAGGAAAGTGTATTTTATTTACCTCACAAACACCCACTTCTTTCCATTGGAAACAACAAAACACTGTGAGGGTCAGCTGTGGAACTCAGAGTACATCTGCACTAGGCTGACCGACAGCAGGGGCCGCACGGAGGCGGTGGCATGGGGAGGCTACCCCTGGGCAGGAGAATGAGCAAATGTCGTGATTTACAGCATGGAGGGAACAGGTCCTATACCCTGCCAGTTCTCTTTGTTTTCCTCTCTGCCTCAGTTCTGCCTCTAAGATTGAGCCCTGGGCTGTACTGCTGAAAGATTCCAGTTTATGAAAATAAGATAATATGGTTTTTAAATATTGGAAGGCTGGTCATGTGGAAGATAAGTAAGTCACTTTTCCATGGTTCCAATGAAGCTGACCAATACAAGCAGGTGAAAGCTATAAGAAGATCATGTTCTGGCAGTCAGAGTTTTCTAAAGATAGAATGATAAGACAAGCAGAATGAGGATGTGGGTTGGGTGATGTCTGAAAGAGAAAGTTAAAGAGTTTTGGACTAAATGATTGTTAAGATAAAAGGTGACTTATAGCCCAGACATTAAGGGATCCAATAAAAAACTTGCTTAGGGGAACCAATTCCCACTGCCCACAGCCTGGTTTCATATTTCACTGTGAATTTCATCATATTGCTTCAGTACAAATATAAATAACAGTGCTAATTTATATCACTTTAAAGTACTAGTATATTGCAATAGAACAGAAAAGATTAGCTACTAAAAGGAAGAGTGTGGGTGGAATGTCCATATTTAACTGGTGTTCAAGCAACCTGCATTATTACATGACAAATACAGGGTAGGGCAAAAGTAGACTTAGAGTCATAAAAATGCAAAACACAGATTTTATTATTGGATTATTATTTATTAATTACTGTATTATTTTCCATATGAACAACTGTAAACCTATGTGTGCCCCATCCTGTCCATAACTGTATAATTTGTTAAGAACATTTTTCACAAATCAAATCCAAATTTGTTCAAACATTCTATCACCACAGACTTTGGAAACCCATCCAAAAATCTTCTGAATCACATGAAGTTCCAAAGTGTCCACCTTTTATAGCCTCCAGTAATTTTTGGTTCCTCTGGTGAACTGTTTAAAGAATCACCTCATATATTTGAAATACTCCCTTAAAAGTTAGACATTTCACATTTCAACATATCTGTCTATCCTACACATAGATATGTAGATATCTATATGATATTTCTTTAAAAGTGATTCAGTGACTTTTCAGTGCTCCAATTAGAAAAACATAACTCATCTAGGAGAGTTTTGCTAGCTACTTATAAATTTATTCATTCCTTTTATTTTTAAGAGGTAAAGGTAAATAACTGTTTTATTTTAAACAGTTATTTTTAACTGTTACACTATTTCCAAGTACCCACACAATTCCAGAAGAAAAATATAATAAGTGTATTCAAAACAAGTTGATGAGATTTATAAGATACTAAGGCCAAGCACTTATTATTTAATAAAACTGGAAAACACCTAATCATCATCTTCAAACAAAAAAAAAATACCTGAAAGTTTCACTCATTTCTAAAATGGCATTTGTCAAAAAAACTTTATCAACTTTAATAAAAATTTATTATATAATGCTTCAGAAATACACTTACTGAATTCATGGTTAAAGAAGAAATCTAAAGTAAAATAAGCCAGTCACAAAAAGACAAAAACTATGTGATTCCACTTATATGATTCCAGTCATCTTCCTAGAGACAGAAAGTAGAATGGTAGTTGCCAGGGGGTAGGGGAACAGGAGAACGGAGGGCTGGTTAATGGGTATGGAGTCCTAGTTTTGTTGCAAGATAAAGAGTTCTGGAGATTGGATGCACAGCAATGTGAATGTACCTAGTACTATTCAAGTGTACACTTAAAAACTGTTAAGATGATACCATGTATATGTATTTTACCACAATTACTAATTTTAAATTTTTTAAGAAAGAAATTTATTTCTAACTCTATCTGCTGAAAGAACTTAGAAGCACAGATACCCAACAGCAATGGCAACAACTGAAATTCAGATTTTGTTTTCTAAATACTATTTTCAAACTCAAAAAAGAGAAGCTAGTAACAGGAAAAGTATACGTTAAACCTAAAATATCTTAGTGTGCCAGTAAGCAAGGTGGTACTCAAAAATATGGGGGAACATATCAAATGGGCACAGGATCCAGCCTAACAGGGTTCCCAGTGCCCAAGCATGCAGTAGTTTGAACATCAAAACAAATTATGAAAGGCATGGATTGTAGCACATTGAATAAAAATAATCCATGAGCTCATGCTGATACCAAAATAAGTGACAAATTGATTAAGAGAAAAATGTTTTTTAAAGTATAAAGCCAACAAATGAATGTAGAGGGAATGATAGAGCTAGAAAATGATTTTTCAATCATTATACTAATCATTGGCTCAAGTAAGAACCATGTTAACATCATTGAATGCAATTTTGTGTGAAACAGATTATTTATATATCTCCACACACAGAACATATTCATTACAAGGGGGGAAATTATATCTTTATAGTGAGAAATCTTCCAGATTAAGAAATACCACCTTATTGCTGTGATCAAAGTTACCCCCAATAATGGGACAGAATAACGTGAGGTACTTCCCAGTGCACAGCAGTGAGAAGGACACAGCACGGCATACGTAGTCGTGCCCCTGCCACAGATGCATAACCTGAACAAAAATGTGGAACTGTCTGACGAATCCAAATTGAGGAATAGTCCTCAAAACAACTGGCCTGTCTTCTCCCAATATATCAGTCATAAAGACAAAAAACTGAGTAAATATTCCAGACCTAAGGAGATGAGGCAGATATGACATGCTATAAATGAAAATATTGGCACTTTTGAATAAGGACTCTATTTACATAGCATTGTAGTGATTTAAAATTTTGATCACTGTACTTATTTGGGTAAGTAATTAGAAATTACTGTTGACATTTGAGTAGCAGATGTATGGAATGAGGGCTAGGTTTTAGGAAGATTGATAAAGCTTCAAAATGTTGTCGTTTACTTGAACGAATTCTACTTTGAACAATTGTAGCAATATAACTTCTGTTCCAACAATTTTCTCCAAGCTTACTGAAGTATGATTGACAATAAAAATTGTGTATATTTATCCCTGGCTGATGTAGCTCAGTGGATTGAGTGCGGGCCTGTGAACCACAAGATCGCGGTTCAATTCCCAGTCAGGGCACATGCCTGGGTTGCAGGCTAGTTCCCAGCAGGGGACTCACGAGAGGCAACCATACACTGATATTTCTCTCTTTCTCTCCTTCCCTTCCCCTCTAAAGATAAATAAATAAAATCTTTAAAGAAAATTGTGTATATTTATGTATTTAAGGTAATCTTTCAATATATGAGGATACGTACACATTGTGAAATGATTACCACAATCAAGATAATTAACACATCCATCACCTCATGTGTGTGGTGTAAACATTTCAGACCTACTCTCTTAGCAAATTTCAAGTCTACAGTGCATTATACTCTGGGAATTTATTTCTAAATTGAAATATTTAACAGAAAAAAAGAAAACAGTGGAAAATAAACAAATACTTGTCTTTTTTTATTGTTCATCCATGTACATGGTGGTTATGATTATATAAGAGAATTCCTTATCATTAGGAAGCAAAGAAAATAAACATAGAACATGTATATACATGTACAATAAGAGGAGAGGGAAAGAAAATGGGAAAAAGTGTTAAAAATTGGTATATTTAGGTGAAGGGTACACATGAATTCATCATTTTATTCTTTCGGGTTTGAAATTTTTTCAAAATAACAAGTTTAAAAGTCTAAAATCTGATAAAGTTGCAGAACCCCTAAGTTTCTCCTTTCTAATTCTTGAATGACTTCAAAATCAAATACATCTTCATATGGACTTCCTAAGAACATTTTGAAGACATGATCACCATTTAATTAAAATGTTTAATTTACCTTTTAGATTATTAAAAGTTTGTCTTGAAAATATTGCTATAAGATTATTGGTTGGAGCAAATAATATATAATCTTTATGCTGTCCTTCTGTATGAAATTCAACCTTTTATAGCTCTAGTTTTATGGGGCCCATGTGACGTGAGCTAACTATTTCACTAGTGACCTTACACTATATTCATGTATTGTATTTCTGGAAATATGACTAAAATAAACATATATCAAAATAAAGAGCTACTGCTCATACCCAAATGTTCTCCATGTCAAAGCACATTCTATATAGTAACTCACCTGACATTATGTTTCAAGAGAAAATACAAAAAATTATCCAAGTCCTTCAAGGAAGACTAAGTACTTGGAAGTCACAAGCTTAGTTCAGTGCTCTGCTCAGAGGTGCCCTCAATACGCATACACCAGAGTTCCTCCACCTCAATGCTACGGATATTGTGGACCAGATCATTCTTTCTTGTGGATGACTGGCCAATATGTTGTTTAGCAGCTAGCATCCCCGGCCTTTCTCGCGCAGTGCCAGAGGCACATACCCTCTACCTTTTCCATGTCATGACAACCAAAAATGTCTCCAGGCGCTGTCTAAAGCCTTCTGGGAAGGAAGGCCAAGCCTCACCCTATTTGAGAACCAATGGTATGGACCAACTAACAAAAACAAAGAGAAAGACAGGTGTTTGTTAATTCTCTACTTTTTTGTTTTTCCTGTTAAATATGCTGATATTTTTTATTTTAGAAGATAATGTATCATTATAGGTATGAAATTTGCCTATAACTATGAAAGAAAGTAGACTTCAAGTGTTCTCACCACAAAAAAGGTAACATTATTTCACTTATACGTGGAATCTAAAAAAACAAAATAAACAAATAAACGAAATAGAATCAAACTCTTAGGTAGAGAACAAATTGATGGTTGGCAGAAGCTTGGGGGTTTAGGGGGAATGGTGAAAAAGCTGAAAGTGATTAAGAAGTAAAAATTTTCAATTATAAATATGGTCAAAGGATATAAACATAGTAGTATAAGGAATATAGTCAATAATATCATAATAAAATGTGCGGTGTCAGAGGGTAATATTTCATAGGTATATAATGTTTAATGATTATGTTTATACTGGAAACTAATATAATATTGTATATCAACTGTAAGTGGAAAATAAATTTTTTCATGGTAACTACGTGAAGTGATGGATATGTTAATTATCTTGATTGTGATAATCATTGCACAATGTATATGTATATCAAAGCATCACATTAAATATATACAATTACATGCCTTAAGTATTTACACTGTGCACCTTAAAAAGTATACAATTTTTATTTGTCAATCATACTCCAATAAAGCTGAGGGAAATTAAGGTTTTTGTAAGTCAGATCTCTCCAATTAATTATCCAAAGGGGGATTTGTACATTAAAGTAAATGAAAATAATTGAAAGCTTTATCAACTCCATAAAGTCCAGCCCTCATTCTGTACTTCCCCTACTCACATATCAGCAATAGTTCCTACCAAGATTAGTTCTCATTTCTAGTCTTGCATTTGACACTCAACACAGTTTTCTACAATCTACCTTTCTAGGCTTATCCTGAAAAACACCAGCTTGGATGAAATTATCCTAGAAGGTGCACTTAGGTGCCATATTCTATCCTCAAATCCCTAAACCAAAAAATTTGCAGTCTCAAATGATAATTCTTCTCTCAGTTGCGTAGTACACTTGCAACTCCAGCAAAAGATAAAGATAATTGTAGAGAGAATTTTAAAATGTAATCAATCACATAGTATTAAATCAGAGTGGAGGGAGGTTTAAGTACTGGTATTTATAAGTTTTGTGATCCTTGTACTACTTTGTGTTTATCTTGTTTTCTAAGATTTTTGAAAACACTAAACACAAGTTGATATTCCAAGTATATGAAGTTTACAAGCTAGATTTATAATGTTTATGAGATACTTATAAACCTACTATAAATTTATAAGATGGATGGACATACCTTACACATAAAAGTAGCGTTATGTAAAAGCACACATGTGCTACAATATGCAAGAGACCAAATTTTTCATATTAAGCACTTAATACATTTTTCTAATGACTACATAATATTTCACAGTACTTGGCAATAGAGATTCACCTCATTATATTCACTTTTTTCTTAAGTCACAACTCAGACTTTTAGTATTAATTGTTACACTACAAACACAATGAAAATGTCCATTTTGATCAAGAACTGAATGTAACCAATCTAAAAAGCTGGCAGGATTCATTTCTTAGAAATATATCAAACCCATTTTGTGGAAAGCAGATTGATTTGCACAAGGTATTTGCCAAGTTTCTCACTCAATCAGAACTCACAATTTTTATTTTTGAACTGAGCTTAATTATTTTATGTTATAGTTTGGCAACCCTAGACTCAGTTGGGACTTCTGAGTCAGACTCCAAAATGACCAAATTTAAACATTTAGGAAGAAGCTATCATTCTTAGATGAAACGGCTTGGAAAAACAATCTTTGCTGATTTTAAGCGGATGTTAGACCTTTGACAACTCTACAATTCTGTTAGGTGAATGAAATAATAGGAATTCCATTTTTTCTTTAGGAGGAAGACCACTTAGCTAGAACTTCCAATTTTATCTCATCTTGAACATTTGAAAAATTGAATAGAATTTGGGTTCACCATCAAACCATTGCAGTCCTATGCTGTTTAGAAATATCTCATTTGGGAAATGGGACTGAAATATTCCCTTTCCTGTATAATAGAGATGGAAAATTTGTTCAAAAAGTAGGACACACTCTTTACTCTTAGCTTAGTTTACCAGAGAGTTCTCATAACTGAAATGTGTGTAGCCATTCTATTCCTTCTTTCTCCACTGCGTCAGGGAATCTCTATTCACTCCCAGCTACTCCTCACCACTGCACTGTGATATTACCCATCAGTGCATCTTACTCATCCATGTCATCTTCATGCCACTGTTTGGCCAGCCAAACACTATATGTAAACATTTCTGATATCAAACCTTATTGACACCTGATTCCAATTTTTGCTCATATGCTAAATGTAAGGCATAACCATAAATTGTCTATCTCTTTCTTATAATTCCAGTTACTTTATAATTCCGGACATAATGTAAGTGAAGACTAACTCTTCCCCTGTCACATTCACATTCCCTTTAAAATCCAGAAATCCACCCAGTCTGCTAAGCAGATACTTGTTGATTGGCAGTAGGTGGAAGGAAGAAAGGACAGTAGAGTCAATGGACTAGGCAAGTCCAAATGAAAGTCACAGAAGAGGATATGAAAAGCATCTGAGTCAGGATGTTTAGGTGTGGAAACACCAAAGGACAATACTAGATTCAAAAACAAAATCTGAGAAATAAACATCAGCTTCATGCAGAGATCTCCAGAGCACCCTAAGTTTGCCTATGAAAGGCAATGGCAGCTAATTCACATCTGTTCTGCATTCCAAATGCTGTCATTCAGGCAAACCACGCAGGTGTCTTTACTTAGCTAGAATCCACCATAAAGAAATTGTTTGGTATTCTGTTTTTATTCATTCTCCTCATATTTCTTGTTCATGAAAATCAACTTTCTATTATTGTTATTTCAACAAGCTAAAACTCTTGCCTCCCAGATTCACTGTTGGAAACTGTAATAGTCTCTTCTTCAGAAAATCACCCCAAAACAATGAGGAGAATGAGAAACAGAAAGTCAAGCTCCACTTTTAATAAGATTCAGAGATTTTTAAATTCCAAAGCATATACATGAAGATGGGCTGCCAAATGCATTCAAGGTCAAATAGAGGTAGAAAGGACACCCCAGGAGAACATAAATAGCTAAAGATCTTAAACAAAACTGTCAGAACACAGGACTCCATGGCAATCTAAGAGGTATGTAGGCTATATCAAGAAAGAACAGGGAAAGTAAAAGTAAACCAGGAATCAATCGTTCATACACACTGTATTTTTAGGAAGCTTTTTGGAAGTAAGGCAAAGTAGAGTGCATTACGGGCAGTGCTGTGGCTGACAATGTCAGGTGGCTAGAAAGAAAAACGTTGAATTAATTTACCCACATAATGCAAAAATTTTACTTGTAACAGAAGTTTTCTATAGGCTTGAAAAATTCCCTAACCCTTCTTTCATAAAAGCTTCCTATAATAACTGCCCTGGCTGGTGTAGCTCAGTGGATTGAGTGCGGGCTGCGAGCCAAAGGGTCACCAGTTTGATTCCCAGTCAGGGCACATGCCTGGGCGGGCCAGGTCCCCAGTACGGGGCACGTGAAAAGCAACCACACATCAATATTTCTCTTCTTCTCTAAAAATGAATAAATAAATCTTTTAAAAACTCTCCTATAATACATGGTGCAGAAAGAACTCTCCTGGATTAAGGATAAAGAAAAAATAAAGAACCATCACTGAATAAACTTTGCACAATACCACCAAAAAGTGTGTGTATGTATGTGTAAGGCGGGGAGAGGAAGGTGAGAGGAAGGCAACACAAGGAGAGATGGAAAACAAACAGAAAAGAGTATACATATACACACATATATAATATGCATATATAGTATGTATAATACACACACATATATATAAATATGTAGACACAAACAACAGTGTGGTGATGGCCAAAGAGAAAGAGGGTGGGGGAGGTGAAAGAGGTCAAAGGGGAGATAAATGGGAATGGAAAGAGACTTGACTTTGGGTGGTGGGTACACAATGAAGTATGCATACAGTGTTTTGTTGAGTTGTGCACTTTTGAAACCTGTATAGTTTTGTTAACCAATGTCACCCCAATAAAGTCAATTTTTTTAAATGGCAAAGAATACTCAGAAGAAAAATATTTTCATGGAAAAGATGAAAGAAAACTTTAAAACTTAACAAACTAACTGCTTCTGTAAAACACAATCTCAAAGCAAAGATGCAAGAGTTCAAGCAAGACAATCCTTAACAAAATTTCAAAGACCTTGTTTCAGAAATTGAAAAATCCATCCTAAAAACCGTATGGATTCTCAAGGCCACCTGAAAAGCCAAAGCCATTGTGAAAAAGAAGAACAACATTGGAGGTCTAACACTTCCTGATTTCAAAACTTACTACAAAGCTATGGTACTAGCATAGAGACATACAGATTGATTTAAAAAAATAAAGCAACAGAGAGGCCAGGAATAAACCCTCACATGTTTAATCAAATGGTTTCAACAAATGTGCCAAAGGCAACAATAAGGAAAAGTATCTTTTTAATAAATGGTATTGGGAAACCTGGGTATCCACGTGCAAAAGAATAAAGTTGGATTTTTACCTTACACCATAATCCAAAATTAACTCAACATGGATCCAATATTTAAATGTAAAAACTAAAATTCTTAGAAGGAAATGTAAGGGGAAAAGCTTTATGATATTGAATTTCACAAAAATTTCTTGGATATGACACCAAAAGCACAGGAACAAAAGTAAAAATAGATAATATGAACTACATCAAAATTAAAAATGTTGTGCATTAAACAACAATATGAACAGTGTGAAAAGGCAACAGAGAGAGTGGGAGAAAATATTTGCAAATCAAATATCTGAATGGAGATTGATATCCAGATTGTAAGAAGAATACCTACAACTCAACAAAAGCAAAAAAAATTTAAAAAGTCAATACTTGAATAAACATTTCTCCAAAAAAGATATACAAATGGCCAATAAGCAAATGAAAAGATGCTCAAAATCATTAATCATTAGGGAAAAACAAATCAAAATCACTTCCCATTTATTTGAATACTATTATTAAAATGACAGAAAATGACACGTGTTGGCAAGGAAATAGAGAAACTGGAACCCTTGGGTACTGCTGGTGGGAATGAAAAGTAGCAAAGCCACAGGGGAAAATGCAGGGTGGGGCAAAGCAGGTTTACAGTTGTTCATATGGAGAACAATACAATAATTGACAAATAATAATACAAGAATAAACTCTGTATTCCACATACTCACACCTGTAAACCTGCTTTTCCCACACTCTGTCTTATGGCAATTTCTCACAAATTAAACATAGGATTCTCATATGATCCTGCAGTTCCACTTAGATTATATACAAAACAAATAGAAAGTGACTTCTAGCCAAGATGGAGATGTAGGTAGATACTTCACTTCTGTGCAAAATCAAAAAAAGAAAAACAACCAATTTAAAAACAAAAAACAATCAGAACTGCCAGAAAATCAAATTGTTTAACAACCAAGGAGTTAAAGAAGGAACATTCATCCAGACTGGTAGGTAGGGTGAAGATGGGCAGCTGGGAACAAAAGGATTCACAGCAATGCAGAAGGTGATAGACTGGGCAGTTGAGGCAGCAGCTGATGGACTAGGCAGTCCCACATTCTCATGCAGATAAACTAGAAGGAATAATTGGGGAGCAAGACAGACCTCGCAACCCAGGGTTCCAGTGCAGGGAAATAAAAGCTCAAAACCTCTGGCTGTAAAAACCTGTGGGGGTTGCAGCAGTGAGGAAACTCCCAGCCTCATGGGAGAGACTGTTGCAGGGACCAACAGGGTCCTAGAACATACACAAACCCTCCCACCCAGGAATCAGTTTGCTTGTGGGTAGCAAGAGAAGTGACAGAAAGTGGGGCATGAGCAGAGAAAGTAGCATTGTTCCCTCTCTGACCTCTCCCCCACATATGGTGACACAAGGCAGAGAAGTGTGTCACCCCACCCTGGGGAGAATAGCTAAGTCTCCGTCCCTTACAGTGTAACAGGAATGCTAAGACAAGTAAATATGGCTGAAATGAAAGAAGAGATCAAAACTCTAGAAAAAGAACTAAGTGACAAGAAGATAGCCATCCTATCAGATGCAGAGTTCAAAACACTGGTGACCAGGATGCTCAGAGAAATGATTGAGTATGGTCACAAAATAAAGGAAGAAGTGAAGACTACGAAGTGAAATAAAGAAAAATGTACAGGGAACCAACAGTGAAGGGAAGGAAACTGGGACTCAAATCAATGATTTAGAATAGAAGGAAGAAATAAACAATACAACCAGAACAGAATAAAGAAACGGGATTTTTTAAAAAATGAGGAGAGGCTTAGAAACCTTTGGGAAAACTTAAATGTTCCAACATCCTAATCATAGAGATACCAGAAGGAGAACAGGAAGAACAAGAAATTGAAAACTTATTTGAAAAAATAATGAAAGAAAACTTCCCCAATCTGGTGAAGGAAATATACATGCTAGTCCAAGAAGCTCAGAGAGTCCCAAAGAAATTGGACCCAAAGAGAAACACACCAAGACTCATCATAATTAAATTACCCCAGATTAAAGATAAGGAGAGAATCTTAAAAGCAACAAGAGAAAAGGAGACAGTTACCCACAAAGGAATTCCCATAAGACTATCAGCTGATTTCTCAAAAGAAACCTTACAGGCAAGAAGGGGTGAAAAGAAATATTCCAAGTCATGAAAAGCAAGGACCTACAACCTAGATGAATCTATCCAGTAAAGCTATAACTTAGAATGGGAGGGCAGATAAAGTGCTTCCCAGATAAGGTAAAGTTAAAAGAGTTCACCATCACCAAGCCCTTACTACATGAAATGTTGAAGGGACTTATCTAAGAAAAAGATCAATATTGTGAACAGTAAAATGACAACAAACTCACAACTCTCAACAACTGAATGTAAAAAAAAAAACTAGAAATAAACCAAACTAAGCACACAATTAGAACAGGAACAGAATCACAAAAATGGAGATCACATAGAGAGTTATCAGCAGGGAGGAGGAGGAAGGAGAATGAGGGGAAAGGTATAGAGAATAAGAAGCATAATTGGTAGTTACAAAATAGACAGGGGGAGATTAAGAATAGTATAGGTAATGGAGAAGCCAAAAAACTTATATGTATGACCCATGGATGTGAACTAAGGAGGGGTATGTGAAATGCTGGAGAGGGGAGGGGGAGGGTTAATGGGAGAGGGGAGGGGGAGGGTTAATGGCACAGGGGAATAAAGGAGAGAGAAAACTGGGACAACTGTAATAGCATAATCAAGAAAATATATTGCTTAATGGGGCTATACAGTTTCCATTTAGGAAGATGAAGTTCTGGGGATGAACGATGAAGATGGTGACACTACAATGCAAATGTACTTAATACCACTGAGCCGTACACTTTAAAAAGGGTTAAAATGGTAAATTTTGTGTTATACACATTTCGCCACAATAAAAAGTGACTAGTTATAAATAAGAAGTTCAATAAAATTAAGCAAAAAGGCAACAGGATCTGCCAATGCCAAGGACAGAGTCACATATGATTCTAGAAAATGGATTAGAAAAGGCAGTGACTGGTACAATGGAAAAAACTAAGAATCTAGATCTCATCTCTGCCACTCTCTAGCACCTGCCTTTCTTCTCTCTCAATGAAGTCCTGGTTTCTATCTCTTCAGTTTGGGAGAAAATCCAACTGTCCAGAATCTCTTGGTCTCAGAGATTTTAGAGGGACATATTGGCCCATATTTGCCCAATCAGCTATGAAGGCAAAGACATGCTGTATGAACCTGGCTACTCCTATTTTAATCACTGGGGGGTGGGGAGCAGGGACAAGGGATCTAAAGTTACAAAGGGGAAATACTATGAGCTGGCAGGCAACTGCATGATGTTCACTGCAAGCTCAAACACGTAGCTTTTTCCACTTTTTCGAATTTCTATTTTTTCTCTCCCTGCCCCTTGCTCCTACTACTGCCCACTTTATTCAGAATTCTCATACTCTCCAAGCTCACTGGCCCACACATACACACCTAAAGTAAAATGCTCTGTACTGGCGATGAATTCACCTGTCCAGGACCCCTTTCACCAAGGGTTTTGTCCCACTCTCTGCAACTTAAAGCAACTCATTTGTCTAACACAGCACTTTTAAATTAATATATGGTCCTCAGAGGATGACCCTATTTGCATTTTCAGGGCACTGTCTGGATATAATGCTTTATCTCTCTGTGCCATTAACAAGTACTTTAAGGTAGGCACTTTTCTATGCCTCCAATCATGGCATGCGGAAAATGTGACATTGGCAAGTGAGTTTGTATCAGTTGTGTTTGACAAACAATTCATAAGGATAATTATAGAGCCAGAAGTTTATAAATTTGAAATTAGATATGCATATATACTTTTAATGAAAAATTATAATGTTTATAAATTCCATTACCATAGGGAAAGAATAAGACTTAAAGTAGTAAAACATATATTATTAAATTAACTACAAAAAATGGTTTCCATAGAAAAAGAAACTCAAAATATACAAATAGCATAGAGGGAAGAGTTTGAGCAAATCAAAGCCAGATGATAAAAGTTGAATACCAAAGAAAGAATGGTACACAGATGGTTGAAGAACATCATGGAATCAGCAAAACAAAATTTAGGAACACAGAGACCAAATTTTTTCTGCTCACAATTTTTCAGGAAACCAGCTGATTGAAAAGATGTCTGTCCTAAACTACAAGATGGCCAACCAGGAGACTGATTAACTCAGTGGTTAAGAATGTGGACTTTGGAGTCATGGTGTTGGGTTCAAATAAGTACTTACCCCATTTGGTTGCTAGGTGTATTAAGAGGTTATACATGTAAAACGCCTGCATTACATTTAGTTAAATACTATTTCAGCAAATAGTAGCTATATATTTGAAAGCAATATGAATGATTCAAATAGAGAGAATGGCATCCTATGTCACATTATTCTTGAGTTAATACCAGAGTAATTCTATTGCCAAACTTCAGTTTTTACTCTGGATGCTGTCCCCATACTTAAGTACTTCCCTGTATGTTACTTACACCAAATGAATTGTGGATAAAATCTGCAAGATTTAACCGAGGTCCACAGGATTCTATGGAAGTCAAGTGAATGTTAACTGGTGGTGGGGTACAGCAGTAGATTGGAGCATACACTCAGGAACCAGACTGCTAAGATTTGAGTCCAGACTCCCTACCTACTATTATATGATATATATTCTTAACTTCATTTCATCAGCATATTCGTCTGTAATACTGCACCTATCTTACAGGCATTTGAAAGGGTTACCTAGCATAAAACATGTAAACAACTTAGAACAAAGCTGAGCACATAGGAGCCAAGCAATCAACATTAACTGCTTCCACAAAAGACGCACACAGCCACATAGAAAGGTCTAGATGGATGTTATAAAAGAGCCACTAACAATACAATACAATGATTTTCTTTTTACACAAGAACACATGGAGTCAATAACCTGTGATCATTAAGTAATTGTCATCAGCATCTTGGCATTCCTTTCCCACAAGATAAATTGCATTGAGGGAAAGAAAATGGAATGACTGCTCAATGACCCTTTGTTTGAAATTGAGATGGCTTGTTTCTTTCACATCTAATTAATTATAGAGAAGACTTAGCTCTTTGGTGTACTGGATAAAGGAAGAGGGTAATATCCTATGTTCCCTGGCCCACCATTTCTTTCCAAAAGAAGCAACAAAAGGAGTTTCTCTCTCTCTCTCTCTCTCTCTCTCTCTCTCTCTCTCTCTCTCACACACACACACACACACACACTCATGTGCCTCTGAAGCATCCATCTTGTCACATCTACAGACTGTGCTTAGTTGCAGAGCGCAAGAGACCCTTTTTGTGTCTACCCTTTTAACTAATGAGCCACACATTTGAGGTATCAGTGTCCTTGAAAAATTCCACCTTCATCACTAGCCTAAAGACTATATAATTAATATCTAATATTGTTCATTACTGTCTTGGTGGAAAATAAAGAGGGCAAAAGCTTATGTCTTGGCTGCCTAGGTAAACATGGCTCACCTCCTTGTACAACCACACCAAAATAACAACTAAACTATAGAAACACCATCATTCAGAACAACTAGAAATTGAGCTGAATGACATCTTACAACTATGGAATTAGAGATGAAACCACATTGAGACTAGTAGAGAGACAGACCTATGGATCAGGCAAGTCCCACACCCATGTACAGTGGATAAAAATCAGGAGAGATATCTCAGGAGCAAGGGGCTCAACCCCACACTAGCCTCCCCAGCCCAGAGTTCCAGTGCCAGGAAGATAAGTCCCCATTACTTTTGATTGTAAAAGCCAGCAGGGATTGAGGCTGTGAAAGACATAAAATGCTGGAGTCTCAGGCACTTCCCCCTAAACAGCCCATGACAGCGCAGACTTACATGGAATCGCTCCCTCTGAGCTCCAGCATAGGGGCAGTCCATTAAAAGGCATCAGAGACACAGGAAAGAACTAAATTGTCTGCCATCATTGTGAGAGCTGAGGGGAAGCTTTCTCCCAGATAAAAGTGCTGGCAGAGGCCATTGTCCCTCTCCTGACAGAGCCACAAAGTTGGTAGGTGGGGACTATATCTGAGACTCCATCAACCTGGCTCATATTGTTTGCTCCACCCTGGTGATTCCCTAAAGGCCTGCCCAAGCCAACTTTTGGGCCCACCCAAGCTGTTTCCAGTGGCTTTTCCATATGAATGGCTTGTCTTAGCCCATGCTTTAGATTTTCCTAAATTCTTTCAAACAAGCAGTTTCTGGCTTCAGTGAGCCCAAAAGCTCTTGCTAAGTGGCACCAGCTCAGCACTATCAGAAGCCAGCCTTGGTTCACAGCTTAGCTTCTCCCAGGCACCTCCAAGCCCAGCACAAATAGTAGCCATCTGCAGATTGCTTTGAAGCTTATGCTATGTGATCCCACCAGAACACAGTCAGTGGCTGACTTTGGTGTGTCAACAGCACTCAAGTCTCAACTATAACAGGTGATGTACACAGCCCACACAGGGGTGCACCTTTAGTCCCCAGCTTGGGTGATAGGGGAGGCTGTGTCACTGGACTCTATAGGACACCAACTACATTAGGCCACTGTATCAAGCCTTGGAGATATAGTAGCTCTACCTAATACATAGAAACAAACATAGGGAGGCTGCCAAAATAAGGAGACAAAGAAACATGACCCAAATGAAAGAACAGATTAAAACTCCTGGAAAAGAACTAAACAAAATAGAGAAAAGCAATCTATCAGATGCAGAGTTCAGAACAAGGGTTATAAGGATGCTCAAGAAACTTAGTGAGGACCTCAACAGCATAAAAACAATCTAGTCCAAAATGAGGAATACACTAATTGAAATAAAGAACAATTTCCAGGGAATCAACAGTAGAATAGATGCAGCTGAGAATCAAATCAGCAATTTGAAATATAAGGAAGCAAAAGACAACTAATCAGAACAGCAAAAAGAAAAAGAAAAAGAAAAAAATATGAGGACAGTGTAAGGATCCTCTGGGAAAACTTCAAGCATTCCAACATTTGCATCATGGGAGTGCCAGAATGAGAAGGGAAAGAGCAAGAAATTGGAACTCTATTTTTATAAAATGACAGAAAACTTCCCTAATTTGGTGAAGGAAATAAACATACAAGTCCAGGAAGCACAGAGAGTCCCAAACAAGATGAATCCAAAAAGGCCCACACAAAGACACATGATCATTAAAATGCCAAATGTTAAAGACAAAGAGAGACTCTTAAAAGCAGCAAGAGAATAATGGTTAACTAATTACAAGAAAGCTCCCATAAGACTGTCAGCTGATTTTTCAAAGAAACTTTGCAGGCTAAGGGATTGGCAAGAAGTACTCAAAGTGATGAAAAGCAAGAACCTATAACCAGATTTCTCTACCCAGCAAAACAATCATTTAGTATCAAAGGACAGATAAAAAGCTTCCCAGACAAGAAAAAGCTAAAGGAGTTCATCACCACTAAACTAGTATTATATGAAATGTTAAAGGATCTTTTTGAAAAAAAGATAAAAATACGAACAATAAAATGGCAATAAATGCAGATCTATCAGTGATTAATTCTAAAAAAACAAAACAAACAAGCAGAATAGAAACTAAATCATAGACACAGAGAATGTTCTGTTGGTTGCCAGAAGGGAGGGGGATGAGAAAAAAAGGTGAAGTTATTAAGAAGTACAAATTGGTAGTTACAAAATATCTGTGGGGGTGTAAAGCACAGCACAGGTCATAGAGTAGCCAAAGAACACATATGCATGACCCATGGGCATGGGCAAAGGTGTGGAGATTGTCTGAGGGAGTGGGAAAGATTGGGTAGAGGGGTGCAAGAGGGGAAACTGGGACAACTGAAATAGTGTAAACAATAAAATATAATTTAAAAAGAAAAAAGAAATTAAAAACACTTGCAGAAACCTTT
This sequence comes from Sturnira hondurensis, assembly GCF_014824575.4. NCBI lineage: Eukaryota > Metazoa > Chordata > Mammalia > Chiroptera > Phyllostomidae > Sturnira > Sturnira hondurensis. Next base: position 2,176,320 of record NW_028094767.1, read on the forward strand.
TTTTCTCATTTTTTATTGAATTTATTGGGGTGACATTTGTTCATAAAATTATATAGGTTTGAGGTATACAATTCTATAATACCTCATCTGTACGTTACAGTGTGTGTTCGCCATCCCAGATCAATTCTTCTTTCATTACCATTTATCCTCCCTTTACCTTCTTCCACATCCCCACACCCTCCATTCCCTCTGGTAATCACCATGCTATAGTCTGTGTCTATGAGTTGGGTTTTTTGTGGATTTTTTTTTGGGGGGGGGTGCTTAATCCCTTCACCTTTTTCACCCAGCCCTGCAGTCCCTTCCCCTCTAGCAGCTGTCAGTCTGTTCTCTATACCTATTTTGTTTGTTAGTTTATTTTGTTCATTAGATTCCACATATAAGTGAAATTATAGTGTACTTGTCTTTCTCTGACTGGCTTATTTCACTTACCATAATAACCTCCAGGTTCATCCATGCTGTCATAAAAGGTAAGATTTCTTTCTTTTTTAGGCCAAGTAGTATTCCATTGTGTAAATGTACCACAGCTTTTTTATCTACACCAAACTAAAAAAAAAAAATTTGCCCAGCAAAGGAAATTATCAACAAAATGAAAAGATGAAACACTGAATGGGAGAACATAGTTGTCAATGATATATCTGATAAGGAGTTAGTATCCAGAATTTATAATGAATTTATACAACTCAACTCTAAACACACAAACAAGCAATCCAATTAAAAATGGGCAAAGAACTTGAATAGACACTTTTTCAAAGAGGATATACAGATGGCCAATAGACATATGAAAAGATGCTCAATGTAACTAATCACCAGAGAGATGCAAATTAAATCCAAAACAAGTTATCACCTCATACCTGTCAGAATGTCTATCATCAACAAATCAACAAACAGGTGCCGGTGAAGATGTGGTGAAAGGGGAACACTTTCGAACTGCTGGTGGAAATGCAGACTGGTAGAGCCACTGTGGACAGTAGTATGGAGATACATCATAAAATTAAAAATGGATCTGCCTTTTGACCCAGCAATCCCACTTCTTAGAATACATACAAAGGAATTCTAAACACTAATTTGAAAGAACATAAGCACCCCTATGTTCATTGCAGTGTTAGTTACAATCACCAAGATCTGGAAGCTTCCCAAGTGCCCATCAGTAGATGAGTGGATAGGAAACTTTTTTTTGACTGGTCTCTGTCTCTTGGTGTCCTGAAACACTTATCTCATTGCAGAGTAAGATCTTGGCCAAGAGCATTCCTAACTGAGGAAGTATCAAACCACTTGAACGCAGGAAACCTGAGTTTTATAGCTTCTCACTCTGACTTTAACCCTGCGAATATGAGGAAGTCACTTAAACTATCACAGAACTAGTTTTCAGTTTCTGCACTTGAAAACAGTTGGGTAAGGGAATCAAGTCTGAGTTGATCATAAATACAGACAAGTCACTCCTTTAATCTCTCATCTTGGTAATGTATATGTTTAAAAGAACCCTGCCAAGGGAAAAGCTCAGGAGGCAGCCCTGTGTAGCATTTTCTGGAGGAAGAAATCCCTAACACGCCTCTTTCCACATGTCTTATTCTGGGTGCCTGAGAGGGCTCCACCCCCTTTGAGGCAGCAATGAATGAGGGTCTCATGGAAAGAGAGGGCTGGGCCTTGTGGCTCTGACATTCAAATACCTGCCTTCAATGTCCCCTCTACTGAAGCTACCACCTTCACACTGGTCTCACAGGGCAGCATGGTTTTCACCTAGTAATTTCAACTCTTCCTGAAATTCCCTTCTGTAAAACTGCAAAGGGCCAAAACATTTAAAAACCACTAAGATCTAAGAGGTAGGAGAAAGAATAAGCGGGTAACTAGATAATCAATTCATGTGGTACAATTCACTGATCTCACCATCCCCTCCCCTTCTTCCTCAATAACGTCTACATACCCCAACGTTCAAACACACAGGAAACCATCCAGAGAAGGGCAAGTGTTCCCTCCTCCACCTCCTGATTTCCATTTTCCTGTCTAAGGACCCACAATTTCCCCAGATTATCCACCTCCCCCTTCCAGAATCACTGCCACTTTCAGGGAAATGCCTCCCCCATCTGAGGATCTTCCTCACCAGCAAAACTATATCACAAATAAGCATTCACTTTCGGGAAGAGAAGAAGAGAACAACAGGGCCCCTTGAGGGTAGGTTCCCTTCGTAGTGGTATCAAATGCAGTAATGTACTTGTCTGTTAGAAACTTTCTACATAGTCCTTCCATATGAGAAGAGTCTCCTGGATTCTCATAAAACATTTTTATTCAAATAATTTAGTTCACTATAAAAAGTACAGAGGGGAGGCTGGTGATGTACAGTGAAGACAGCCTCTGAGAAGCAAGCCAGGCAACCAAAGCACTAACAAGTACATTTTGCTATCTTTTCAGTTATATTTGTTCTTTTCAAGCAGTATTTATAAATTTAAAAATAAAAGCATTAGGAGGAAAGAAAGTACTTGAAGCACAAAACAAAAGTAGGGGTGGGGGAAAGGTGGTAATAAATACATGTTAGAGGATTTATGGAGACTCTCTGAATCCATTAGGAGATTAAAATTCCATGAATTCTAGGTCAGATTTTACTTGCCTTAACTTATTCCCTGACCAAAACTGGCTAGAGAATGTCAGTAGAATGTGGCAACAAGATCACTTTCTAAGCTGTACAAAGACTAATAACCTCTTGGGTTTTGAAAATCAAGATTTACTTTTATTAAATTAAAAAGCAGCTCCCACTTTGGGTATGCTTTTTACTCTGAAAATAACAAATTAATAAGTCTAAATTGCATACAATGAAGATAAGAATGCATGCTAAAGAGCATATGGTAATAGGAGTAAGTAGAGTATTTTAACAACCTTATTATCCGTTTTCACAGAAAAGAGGAAAAACTCTCAGATCTCATTTCATTTTTAGTACACAACAGGAATTTTTGAATCAGGCAATAATTTACGGGAAGTTTTCTTTGCTCTAATCCTCTTCTGCCCCCCAGTGGCAGATACTTTTATGTGATTTTTTCCCCGGTTTTATTGACGCATTGACAAATAAAAATTCCATATATTTCAGGTATACAATGTGATGATCTGATCTAGGTATATATTATGAAATGATTACCACAATTAAGTAAATATACTCATCGCTTCACATAGTCACCTTTCTTTCTTCGGTGTGGTGAGAACACCCAAGATGTACTCTTTTAGCAAACTTCAAGCATATAACATTATCAACTATAGTGATGCCCAGAACTTATCTACCCTGTAACGGAAGGGTTGTGCCTCTGACCAGCACCCCCCATGCTCCCCACCTCCAGCCCCTGGCAATCCCCACTCTACTCTCCGGTTCTCTAGACTGGACTTTTTTGTCATTAGGAATATTGGGTTGTTATATTTCCATCACAGAGCAAATCTATTATATTTTATGCCTCCTATAAACCGTAAAATCAACTTAATAAACAATGGATTGTGTGATAAAATGTCATGATTATTTTAGAACTTAACATTGTCTATTTAATATGCAACCGCTTTACCCAAAATGTTTTGTCTGGAAAACTCCTAGAGAGAAATATTCTGAGAAAAGAACATGAATGTGCTGGGCTAAAGATTTGGAAAGCTCAGAATGGTATATCCTCTTAAAATTCAACATACATATCACTATATTTAATATAAATCCTCTAGTACTGACACTTTTGGTTGTGATCGTCATTATTCAAAATCTGTTTTACTCAATTTGGACTACTCTCCCAAAATAGGATAGATTGTACGGCTTAACAACGACAGACACTTACTTTTCACAGCTGGGAAAGCTGGGAGTTCCGTGCAGAGGTCTGGTGAGGGCCGGCCTCCTGGTTCATAGGCTGGCAAAGTTGCCCGGTCACCTCAGACAGGCGAGGGAGCTCTCTGGAGCCTCTTTGATAAGAGCACTGATCCCATTGGCAAGGGCTTTGCCCAAGTGATCTAATCACTTCCCAAAGACCCGACTTTCTGATACATCACCTTAGGGGTTAGGTTTCAACATGTGAATTTTGTGGGGGCACATTCAGACCATGGCACTGTGAGAAAATATCCTAAAATTATACACAAAGACATAAGCAAATGAATGCATGTAAAAAGATCGTGAAAACGAAGTAAGGTCTGTGGGTGCCACAGTGCACTGTTGTAATTAAGGTGTCGCCACTGGGGAAGCTGGTTGCAGGGCACAGAGTACTTCTGTGCTATTTTACAACTTATTATGAGTCTATAAATATTACAAAGTAAAAATGTTTTAAAATCAAATCCCAAGCTTAACACCAATAATTTTTTAAAATATAAGTGCCTCTGGGTTTTTTGAAATTCCTCTAGATTGCAAAATAAATCACTAAATAAATAAATTGGGTAGGAATAATTAGGTAATATATTGTTATTTTTCACATTACCAGATTACTTGAGGGTCGAAACTATATGCTGTTCTTCACAAAGAATGAAATGAGGTAAAATGACCCAAACGAAATCCTTGTTAAACACAAACACACTTCGTCTTTCTCTAGTCTTTCCTCTTCATCTCAATAAAAGTTTCTCCCCCATCACCTACTTGCTAAGGCCAAACTTTTTGACTCTTCCTCAATTTCTACATCTGATCTATCCTCCAATCTTGTTGATGAATACCTCCAAGTACCTCAAGTTTGCATTTCAAATATAAATGGAGATGAGAATTCAAAGGAGACTGAGACAATACACCTGACAGACAGGCAAAGGAAAACAGAGGTTCAGGAAAGAAGGAGGTCAGCAGTGTTGAAGGCCACTGCAATGTCAAGGAAAGGAGGAAGGACACTGCCCTTCGGATGCAGAGAAGAAGAGGGCTGATCACCATCTTCAGAGTGTCTTCGATAAAGTGGGTTCAGGCTCCAGTGGTCTCAAGAATAGATGAGAAGTGAAAAAATGTGGATAATATAGAAAATCTTATTAAAAATTTGGCTGGGAAAGGAGAAGAGGTGGTCATAACTGACAGGAATGGAGTTTTTAATATATGAAAGCTTTTAAGATTTTAAAAATTCTCCTATTAAGTAGTCAGATTACTATTGTTTCATGGTCTCACTTATTTTATAACTAATTTAATACTCCAAAAGTACATTCAGTAACCAAAAGCGCATTTATTACCAAAAATAGTTAAAACTAAGAAAAATCAAAATCTTCTTTCTCCTGCAGACTTAGACAAGGGCAGCAAGAAACTAGAAAGTGTAGCCACACAGACAGCTGCATTAACTTATAACTCTATGAAATAAGATTACATTTTTATTTAGCACTAAAAATACATGAATTAAATAGGTATAGTGTTTTGGAATCAGCTGAAATTCTCCAAACCCCCAGAACTAAAATTTAGTAAGTCATGTAATGTTGATGCTTAGAACTATTTCGTATTTCTCTACCTTCTGCATTTTTTTCTTTCCACCCTTTCCCCCTTCCTCTATTTCTAGTCATGTGTTTTTAAATTTATTCATGTAGAAATGTTCTTAACTGCAGATACTTTAAAATTCTATTATTTAGTTAAGTATTTCTGAATGTCTACAGTGTTAAAAGTACTTTTAGGTGCTGTGAAAGATTAAGCATTCATGTGATATTACACTGTTCCTTGTAATTAATATTTGCAATACTGTCATTTATAAGAAAAAAGTGTATTTGGTCATTTAGATAACCAAAATATATTTCTTTTTTTTTTTTTGATACTTTTACCTGTTTTTTATATGCAAGCTTTTTATTTCTTTTAACAAATACTTTGTATTATTATTACTCAAGTACAGTTGCCTCAATTTTCTCCCCACCATGGCACCCCCTGCCCCACCCATCCCCACCTCCCGCCCTCAAACCTACTGCCTTTGGCTTCGTTCATGGGTCCTTTATACATGTTCCTTGACAGTCATTCTCCTTTTTTCTTCCATTTTCCCTTTCCCCCTCCCCTCTGCTTACTAAATGTATTTCTTATGTATACTTGGTCTTCATCCATGGTTCCTGGCTCACAGCTCCCAAAACCCTTGGAGTTTCCTAAGTGATGAGAGCAACAAATGTGTCTTTTGTTATGTTAATGAGGTGACATTTGGAAAGCACCTGAAGAGGGGCAGCATTGCTAATGGAGCCAACAACATGATTGCGGGATTGGAAGTAAGAGCCCCACTAAGAAGAGCGACTGAAGACGGAGTTCCATCACCTACGGCCAATGATTTAATCAGTCATGCCTATGTAATGAAGCCTCCGTCAAAACCTGAAAAGAGAAGGTTCAGAGGGGTTTCAGGTTGGCGACTCCATGGAGGTACAGAAGTGGCTCACCTGGAGAAGTGGCTCACGTCCACACATGTTCCCCATATCTTGACCTCTAACCCTCCTACATCTGACGGCTCCTAAGTTATTTCCTTTCATAACACGCCAGTAATATATAGTTTCCTGAGTTCTGTGAGTTGCTCTAGCAAATTGATCTAATCCAAGCAGGGGCCTTGAGAACCTCTGATTTATAGCCAGTCAGTCAGAAGTAATAGGTAACAACCTGGGCTCCTGACTGGGGTCTGAAGTGAGATGGAAGTGGGGTGGGTAGTCCCGTAGGACTGAACCCTTAACCTGTGGGATCTGATGCCATCTCCAGGTAAACTGTACCAAAATGGAATTGAATTGTGGACACCCAGCTGGTGTTCGAGAATGACAAGGTGGTGGGGAACCAACAACATATGTTGGGATTGGTGAACAGACAGAACATTTAGCATCTAAATAAACTAACTGAAGCTCTGAAGGGAACCCGGCAATGGCCTAAAAAATAAATATTCTTTTCATGCCAAAGAACATTTAATTTGGGGCACTCTGGGTCATGGTGCAACTTAGGGCCACAGGGCTGCTGCTCAACTTGCAGACAGCGGCGAGCAGCAGGGCATGAGGGTGAGTCTAGAAAGTGGTAGCTGAGCAGGCCAGGAGGAGCTCCAGTCCCCGAGGATTCCAAGAGTTCAGGGCAGGAGCTGCGGAGCACAGGAGAGTCAGGCCCTCCCCCAAGGAACATGTCCCAGGGCTGACCTGGCCCATAGTGTAGCAGCACCTTCAGAATGCGAACTCCAAAACAGGTGAGAAGATAGAGGCATAGATAAGCATGCTTCACTCCTCTCACAACTACAGCAAAAATTACAACTACACTACAAAACAAATATCCCAGATTCATCAGAAAATCAAGCTGTATGGAAGTCCAACAACCAACGATTTAAAGAAGCCACATTCATCCAGACAGGTAGGAGGGGCAGAGGAGCAGAGAGGCACAGAGACACGGAGTGGCATGGAGAGGCAGTGGAATGGACAGCCTCACATTCACGTGTGGTGGATAGAATTGGGAGCGATACCTTAGGAGCAAGGGATCCCAGTCCCAGATCAGACCACCAAGCCCAGGGTTCAAGCACCAGGAAGATAAGTCTCCATAACTTCTGCTATAAAAACCAGTGGGCGTTGGTGCAGTAGAATAAACTGCAAGAGTCCCAGGAGACTCCTCTTAAAAGGCCCACAAAGCTCTCAGGCCCTACACAGACCCACCCCCTCTGGGATTCATCACCAGGTCAGTAGCTGGAAGTGCACAGATGGTATATACAGAGAAAGTGAAGTGACAGGCAATGGGGTGAGTGCCCAGGGGCAGCTTCCTCCCAGGCAAACCTCCAGAGGCCAGACAGCGACACTGTCCCATCTCCCACCTCTCCCCCAAAGAGAGCCACAAGGCAGTGAAACAGATTGCCTTGCCCGGGAGATTACCTAAGACCCTGCCTCACACAATTTAGAGGTGTACTTTGCTACAACAGACTAGGCTACTAAGATAGTGAGTCAAAGCAGCTCTATCTAATACACAGAAATAAACACAGGGAGGCTGCCAAATTGAGGAAAAAAGAAATATGGCCCAAATGAAAGAATAGAATGAAAACTCCAGGAAAAGAGCTAAATGAAATGGAGATGAGCACCCTATCAGCTACAGGGTTCAAAACACTGGTTATCAGGATGCTCAAAGAACTCACTAGGTACTACAACAGCATGAAAAAGACCCAGGCAAAAATGAAGGCTGCATTAAATAAAATAAAGAAAAATCTACAGGAACCAACAGTGGAGGGGATGAAGCTGAGAATCAGATCAATGATATGAAACAGAAGGAAGAAAAAAGCATTCAATCAGAACAAGAAGAAGAAAAAAGAATTTTTAAGAAATGAAGATAAACAAAGGAGCCTTTGGGACATCTCCAAATGTACCAACATCCAAATTATTAGGGTTCTAGGAGAAGAGGAAGAGTGAGAAATTGAAAATTTATTTGAAAAAATAATGAAAGAAAACGTCCCTAATTTGGTGAAGGAAATGAACATACAAGTCCAGGAAACACAGAGAGTCTCATACAAGTTTGGCCCAAAGAGGACCACACCAAGACACATCATAATTAAAATACCAAAGGTTAAAGATAAAGAGAGAATCTTTTTTTTTAAGATTTTATTTATTTATTTACCTTTAGAGGGGAAGGGGAGAGGGGAGAAACATCAATGTATGGTTGCCTTTTGTGCGTCCCCTGCTGGGAGTTGGCCTGCAGGGAACTGGCCTGCAACTCAGGCATGTGCCCTGACTGGGAATGGAACCGCGATTCTCTAGTTCACAGGCCCATGCTCAATCCACTGAGCTACACCAGCCAGGGCCCAAGAGAGAATCTTAAAAGCAACAAGAGAAACACAGAGAGTTACCTACAAAGGAGTTCCCATGAGATCATCAGCTGACTTCTCAAAAGAAACTGCAGCCTAGAAGGGACTGGCAAGAAGTATTCAAAATAATGAAAAGCAAGGACCTACAACCTAGATTACTCTATCCAACCAAAGCTATCATTTAGAATTGAAGGACACATAAAGTGCTTCCCTGAGAAGGTAAAACTAAAGGAGTTTACCATCACCAAGACATTATTATATGGAATATTAAATGGAACTATATAAGAAAAAGATCAAAACTATGAACATTAAAATGTCCACAAATGCACATCAATCAACAACTGAATCTAAAAAGCAAAGCAAACAAGGGGATGAGGAACAGAATCATAGATATGATGATCATTTGGAGGGGGATCATCTGGGAGGGGGAGGGGTACAGGGGTTAAGAAGTACAAACTGGAAGGTACCAAATACACAGGAGGAGGTTAAGAACAGTATAGGAAATGGAGAAGCTAAAGAACTTATACGCATGAGCCATGGACATGAACTAAAGAAGGGTGCATTACTGGATGAAACGGGGGTACCAGGCAGGGAGGGGCAAAGAGGAAAAAACTGGGTCAACTGTAATAGCATAATAAAATATATAAAATATATTTTTTAATTTTAATTTTTTAATCTACCAGATTAAGTATCTACTCTATGTCAAACTCTACAGATACTGAAAATGTAAAACTGAAGTATGATCCTGCCCTTCAAAAACCTGCTTCTCATTGCTTTTGATAAGCAAAGTATAGGAAAACTTAAGGAAAGGGGCAATATTAGAAGTGAGCATAGAACTCTCAGAAGCTACTGAAACAAAAGGACACAAACCTAGGCTGAATTTCCCAAGAACAGAGAAAGTATCCTTGCTAGTGTGCTTCTTTCAAATGAAAGGGAAAAAGAGCCACCTTCAAACCATGAGCTTTTTTTACTTACCAACTTACCAAATTATCTTATATGCCCTAATAATTTCTCCTGTTCCTTCATATCTTTTAACCAGTTCCTAAGAAAATAAAATGTATGGAAATGTATAGAGAAAAAAAAACTAAAACTGGGAAATCAAACCCTTTAAGAAAAAAATTGTTCTCATTTGTTTAGATTGCCAGGACCCTTAAAGCATTGATTTTATTATTTTTTATTTTTATTATGTATAAATATATAGTTTGGACCCTACATAATACACTAGGTACATTAGTCAGATAGTATTTATCTTAAATATGGAGATAGAGATATATAAATAAATGATAGGAATAGATGATAGATATCAGATACAAGAAAGAGAGTCTATGATATAACGCAGAAAATTTAGTAACTGTAGGCTTAGAATATGGTAAGTGAATCAGGACCAACAACAATAACAGCAATTAGTTCATAGTGCAAGCTAATATAACAAAATACTAAATTGTGCCTGGCAGACTTAAGTCAGGCATGGCAAATTCCCCGCTCCTGCACCACCATGGGGCCCTGCCTCACCCATGCAGATATTCACAGCTGGTTCCAGCTTTGCTCCCACTGGGTCCACAAAGTGGCCTCAGAAGCCCTGGCAGAAGCCCATCAGGCAGTCGTTATCAGATGATTTCAGGAGGTAGTCAAGAGGAACTCTATTTGCCATCACTGCCCCAACAGGGATTATTTTAAAACACGCGCACACACTCGGAGTAAATTGCCTACAGTGGATGGTAATTCCAGTCCTCCCAGCTGTGAGCGGAGGCATGGGAGCAGGCATGGTGAGAGTAGAGGGGAAATGGTGGGGGCTTAGCATTAGCACCAGGTGCACAGGACAGGAAGCTGGAGCTGGGAAAGCTATCAACATGCTAGAACTTAAACTCCAGGTAAAGCGGTGAATTTATTCATTCTATAACGTTTATTGTGTGCCTGCTACCCACCAGGCAGAAGTCCCAATTTTGCTCCTAAGAAGTTGTGGAGGGGAAAAACATTGTGGAACTTGTGCGAGGCACGCAGTGTCTCTGGGCTTTAGTGACATGGCAGAGCTGTGTTAGTTTCTGCGGCTGCCACAAGAAAGTACCACAAATCGGGTAGCTCAAAACAACAGAAATTCATTGCCTGGCAGTTCTGCAGCCTACATGTCTGAAATCAAGGTTTCAACAAGCTCATGCTCGCCTCTGACACCTGCCTCTTTCCAGCTTCTGGTGGTTTGCTGGCAATCTCTGGCATTCCTTGGCTTGCAGCTGCCTAAATCGTCTCTGCCTTTGTGGTCACATGGTTTTCTCCCTCTGCATCTCTGTCTTCACATGGGCATTTTATCATCTTAAAAGGAGCCATTCTTACTGGATTAGCAGCCCATCCTCCCCTAGTGTGACCTCATTTAACTAATCACACCTGCAACAACCCCATTTCCAAATAGGGTCACGTTCAGAGGTCCTGAGGGTTGGTAGGACTTCAACAATTAAATGTGTAACAGGAGCTGAAGTAGAAAACCTTTTACCCCTACCATTTTTAACACTCAGTGCAAAAACAAAGTTAAGATAAGATAAGATAAGATAAGATAAGATAAGATAACAAACATAAGATACCAACTTTAAAAATGTCAGCCCCTAATGATCATCAGCTTCTGCTAAATAAGTCTAGGGACCATGCAGTCATTACCTTCTGAAATAGTTCTATCTGATTCCTCCTAGTAGAGTGCCAAAACTTCCCACCTGCAATGATTCTGCAACACGAACTTGCAGGTGGCAGCTTTTCAGAATTTGAAGAAAAACGTTAGCGTCCACATTGTTTCACCCGCCAAACGTCCCCACCTTCTAACATCCTTCATTCTAACACCAACCACTCTACCCAAGGGATAAAGTGTAGCATGGAGTCAGGGAGAGAAAGACTCCCCACTTCAGAGTGGAAATCGGTGCAGCTCCAGAGCAACGAGGACTCCGGAGAACGCAGCTCCTCCTAGGTGTGGTGACTCAGTGGCAGCAGCCGAGGAGGCCGTGCTGGGTGCCAGGGCTAATTCGAAAGTGTTCACAGGCCCCTCAGCTACAGAGAAGATGGCAACACCAGGTGTAACAGGAATAAATTAGCTGTGTATAACAGAATTAATTTTTTAAACTTGTGTATTAGTTTTCTCTTGCTGCCTAACAAACCACAAACTTGTGGTTCAAAACAAAATGTGTCATTTAATTCACAGTTTCTGTGGGTCAAGAGTCTGAGCATTCAGCTAGAGTTTCGCAACCTCAGCACTACCCATACCTTAGGCCAGATCATTCTCTGCTGTGGGCTGTCCTGCTAATTGTGGGGTGTGTAACAGCATCCTTGGCCTCACCCTACTAGATGCCAGTAGCACCACCTCCAGTTGCGACAACAAAAACAATCTCCAGACATTGCAAAGATCACCTGGGGGTCAAAAATCACGCCCAACTGACAAACATTATACTATCCCTGAGCTTAGCATTTTGCAGAAACTCGGAAAATTCATAGCAGAAGTGTTAAAAAAAACAACACTGGACAGAAATCAAGAAAATGTACCTGAAGCATTGGTACCACACCACAGATGCCGCAATCCATGTCTCCATGTTCCTGTGTACACAAGCTGTGAATTATTTCTTTCCATGTAGTATACCGAAGTTGAGGGAGTTGTCACTTCACATTTTTTATGTGTATATACGACTGTCTCTCCACAGACCCACTCCACCACCAAAGCAAAGACCGAGGAGGGAAGTGAAAGCGGTTTATACTGAAGCCTCCCTCCCCTCACTCAGGTCACACCCTCCTGACACAGCAGCACCTCCTCTAACCTACCAGGCGACGATGGCCCGTTTCTCACAATGAAACAGCTTCAGGTAGAGGTGTGTGCTGTGAGCATGACTGAAGCTAAGATAAAAAGAACACTGATATGAAACAGATGGGAATTTTAATGTTTTATTGATAGACCATGATTCTTGCTGAATACATAATAGAGTACAATCAACAACACATTTAAAATTTAAACTTTCAGAATTACCTTGATCAATACGTAAAGCTTTAGTTTCTGAGAAAATAATGTTTCAACAGTATTTGTCTCATATGCAAAACAGTTTCTCAAAATAGGGAATTTATGAGCACTATTTCATAAACCTTCCTGTGTACAAAAGACACCGACTCTACCACATTAACTGCACCCTACTAAACATCCAAAACATAAAGGCTTGAAGGACCAGGGTAGAGCCATGTTTTATTGAAGCTCTCGAAGGTAAATCACAAAGATCTACAAATGGAACATGGAACTGCCTTTTATCACTGATTCAATACATTGGTCAGAAGAGGGGTTACCTGCGGCCTCATGACTTGAGATAGAATTATTCTTAAACATGTAGCTACATATATTAGTATCACCCCTATTGCAAAGACATAGACACCCACTGTCAGCAGCCTTTGGTGTGAGAAACTCACAAATCACTTAAGAAATACCTGCTTTCCTCTGTTAGAATCATAATCAGAGTCAAAATGGCAACACTTTATGGAATGACACGACGGAGCACTGTTGTCTGGTGAGGCACCTGAAACAACGCACTGACTAGCAATATTTTGAAACAAGCCTACTCCCACTGGCGCATACTTAGTTAAAAACACATATTCACTATCCAGTTTCCTGAAGTCATGTAACAGACTTCTATTCAATGTCGTGACTAAAATAATTGCACCTCAAATTACTCCCAATGTGACTTATTTAATGTTAACATGAATATCATCTGAATAGAAGATAGAAAAATTTTAAGTTTTACAAATTCTATGTTTTACTATAATTTGAAAGCAAAGAGTAATGAGGAATATGCTCTTCCATTTAACAGAAGCTTCTATTTAGAGAATACAAAAGTTCTAAAGCTTAACCAAGAGTGAGTCCACTTACTGTAAGTGTCTCAGATTTACAGTATGCAAGAATAATGATGCACCCAATAATAAATACACAGGGGCACCTGGACCTATAGTGGACACTCGGCAAACTCAAAGTATGTGTTGTCCCTATGTTAAGAAAACTTGTCAAGGAGCTATTTATGACATGGTTTTATAGAAATCAATATTAAACTTCAATAAATCAAATTATTAAAAACTGGAGCTATACTTTATTTGTAAGGCTGTTACAAAGATGATTACGTGCCAACAGGTTAAAACAAGATGAATTCTTTTAAAGGTGGCAAAGAAAAAATTCGTAGCTTCAATTTTTAAAAAATGTCATAGGACAGTCAGAAATGTCTAATGAAATAAATCAATTACATCAAAATAAAGATAATAGGTGTTATATTGCCAGACTATTTATAATTATATTTAACATAAACAGAAATTAGGGTTAAATATAACTTTAAAAAATAACTATACCCAGGCTGAAAAGAATGAGTCAGGGAAAATTATGCTATCTACAATTCTGAAAGTTTCTGCATGTAGACATAGTATTGCATATAAGTAACAAACTGTTAGGCGATATTATAGCTATGCATCTGGATTTTATATTAGCACAATGCTCCTCAGATTTTACTATAATCAAGATAGTAAACCAAAGATATTGTTAGAACATATAGAAAACATAAAGCATAAGAGGACAATAAAAGGAAATATTTCATTGACCCTGAATATTTTAATAAGCTTTAACTCTTTTCCAGAATTATATGTGAAGGTAGTAAGATGGTGAAACCAAATACAAAAGCACTGTGCTGTTCTTGAACTGTTTTGGCCACTAGTTTTCCCAGCGTTCAGTCTCTGGAACCATCGTCCAGTCAAAACGAAGTGACATATGCTGATGTCTTAATAAGTCTCCCAGTCAGTGGGGGGAGGGGGGACTTTATATTAGTTCCTATCAATAAGTGAATTTGATGGCATTCTGAATAGAAGAGTTTCAGCATAAGCAAACTTTCAGGTAAAATGGGTTTTTATTACTCATAGCACATGAAGAAAATAATCTATACTACCAATTTTTACTACTACATGTCCTCCTTTTCTATTTTGGTGGCTTTTTAGGGACTTTTCATCCAGACCCACGATGTATAGCAGGCAAGTTCTCTAAGACATGGAGGAGAAAGAGGAGAAGGCCCCTCCACCACGGCCCCATGTACCATGAGGCAGAGCTAACCCACCCTTTCTCCTCTTTCTCCACCTCCTCCTCTCCACCTCCTTTTTAATAAATTTATAATAAAAAGACATGACTTACAAGATGAGTTTTTCACCTGAAAATCTGGAGAACTTCACAAAAATGTGATAGAGTCCTGGTTTTCAAATGAGGAAATATGGTCTAAAAAAGATTCCATTCCAGTGTTTCCTAGTATACTACAGTGAAAGTTCTGTATCAATTACTTACCAAAGAATATAAAGTGCTGATGGTCAGCATGAGGCCCCCTGGACAGGGCCGGTGAGGAGGCATCTTTTCGAACACCCCATCACCAGCTTCATTATAAGTTACTTTCATTTCTCAGAAAGTCCTGGGGTGTGAAGGCCAAACACACCATACAGAGGCCCAACCATAAGTGCTTATTTTAGATCAGAGTGGCCCAAAGGTGTGACAGAACTTTTCCCCTCTCGAAAAAAAATGCAAGAAAAATTTTTGTTTGATATCTAACTGCTTTCTCTCCACAGACCACTTGTGAGAATCTTTATTCCATACAGAGATTTCAAGCTTTAAAACACTGAATGCTGGTGATTTCTACTTTGGTATCCAAAATGTTCATAAGCAATATATGAATATCCACTACACTATAATTTCTTAAAATCAGTAAAAATAAAATTCTTTTTAAAAGATGTATTTGCATACTTTGGTAGATTTATTTTTAAAAAGTTGAAAATATTGTAATGTAGGCTCCTTGGAGCCCCCAGCAATCATTTTTCCCACGTCCACTTGAGAGAGAGAGATGCGTGGAGTCAGGGAGTAAGATTAAAGTATTCTTAGATTTAGTAAAAGATCTTTGTTTTTGATGTTTCTAGTATGTTTTAACCTATTTAGAAGGGAAAGTAGAAAGGAAGAAAAGGGAAGTAGGAAAGAAGGAAGAAAGAAAGAATAGAGGAAAATGAGAAAAGAAAACACAAAGGAATTTTCCTTTACAATGTTCACCCAGATAAATGAATAGTAAGTATCCTTCAGAATGCAGGGTAACCAGATTCAGATGCTCAAAATTCAGGACCTTCTTAAAGATTCGCAGTGAGCATTAGACGTCCAGTGCGATCCACTGGACAGCTGGCGGTCTGACACCCAGACACCTGAGCCCAGAAGAGCTGCCCAGGACCCCAGGGCATGCACTACAGTACCTCAGCCAGCCATCACGTCAAGACTCTCTGGTCCCCATCAAACCTCAGCTTCTTTCTCAGACCAGAGAGGTCAGTCTGCTGTGTCTTACACAGGATTTTGTCATCCCCCTGACTTATCATCCCCATTACTAGCAAAGTTGTGCCTCCTGGTCCAAGATCTTCTAGTCTAGGTCACATAAGGCACATACTGCAATGCATTCCAACCTTCCCCCTGGAACAGAGCCCGAGTGTGGGGCTGAGGAAGTGAGGAGAGCAGCGCACCCAGGGCCCCTTTAGGCAGTTTTCTGTACAGGCCTTAAGCTCCAAGCCCACCAGCAAAGGACAGGAAAACACATTCCCCCTCTCATTCTTCTTTCCAGAAGAAAAATAGAGGAAAAGTAAAGGTATGTTGTTTCATGTGGAATGGAAAAACACCATTTTGCTAAAAAAAAATTCACCCCCTACCTTCTAAAAAGAGGGATGTGACATTCAATTACAAAGGGCACACTAAGACCACAGGGGGGAGGGGGTGGACAGTAAGGTTAAGGTGGATGTGGAAAGGGAACAGAGCAAGCTCCTCATTCAGGTTTCCTTCTCGCAAGTCCTAGGAAATTCATCTTTAATACTTTAAAATGGAGTCAGAGCTGCCACCCCAGGGCACTGCCCTGCAAGTCTGATGCCTCAAATCTCTGGAATGTTAAAACAGGGCAAAATAATCTTCAGACTGGGCCTAAAGCAACATTGGGTCTATAAGGACAACCAGAAAGCAGCTATTATGACTACCAGACTCATGGCTACCGGACTGAAACTTAAAAACATTGTTCAGAAATAACATCACTATGTTATCTATGGGCATCAATAGAAGTGCCTTCTTTCTAGTGATGTCATTGTTTTCCTTCCCTTTCTCATAAATATGTCTTGTCTCTGTCTCCTAATCCAAATACTATTTGGGCTTCTGCCTGAATCTGTGCTTTCCAAATAACTATTCTTTTTTATCTCAAATAAATGCTTATGCCTCTCATTTTGGCCTTTTATTTCTGAGTTATCAATATTAAAGGAAAGACTGATGTTTAATAATGCTTAGGAACCTCATTTCTTCTGAAAATGAAAAGAATTATGTATCTAAACTAACACATTTATTCTGGAGAAACCAACACCTCCCCAAACAAACCAAAAATATTTTAAGAGGGGGAAAATAAAGCTATACAACTGCAATGATTCTGAATTTTGTTCCACACAGAAGTCAGGAGAAAAATCTATGCAGACATACATACTAGGACCTATTGTACACCATCCCCATCAACTTCATAAAAAGAAAAAAATTTTTCAAAACAGAAGCGATATTTGGTTATGAAAATAAGACAATCACGTGGGACTTCTGGAAATGTATTACATGGAGTCCTTAAAAAATGAATCACAGCCGATGCTGCAAAGAGAACAGAAGCACGAAACAGAAAACAAAAAGGACCGAAGAGTGATACAAGGAGGCCGAGGCTCCGTTCTCGCAGCGACCGCAGCCCTGGGAGTCTCCGCAAAGGTCACAGGAGGACAGCTGCGCTTCGGAGTTGTAACTTCTCACCGCTTGTCGCCCTGTTCAGAGATGGACATCAGTTTACACATCTCCCTTGTTTAGAAACCTTCACTTTGCCAAAACTTAAAAGCATTTCGGTACACTTTTCTGAGTTTTCCATTCTCCATATAATTTTATTTTTCTTTACAAGAAACAACTGAAACGCTCCAGAGAGTCCCCAGCTACTAACCAAATCCAAGAGAGCAACAATGCGTTCAGTCCAAGCCATGTACCACCCGCAGTTGGCCGGCCCCGAAAGAGGGAACACAGACGGCAGCTGCGCGCTTCGATGGCCAGCACAGCGAGATCGTGGACCGGGGAAGATTTTAAATTGAGGGTTGTTTCACCCCCCTCAAGGGCTTGTTTCAGGGTGACATTTCCTACACATTCAAGTCAAGTTCTGATCATTAGAACTACTGAAAAGAGATATCTGTATTATATGCTAACTGTAAATGGAAAATAAATTAATTTCTTCAAAAAAGAGATATTTCCCATGGGCTTTATTTAAAAATACAAAAATATGAAGAAAACTCTGTTTATGCAATGTGTTGTTTCAAGGCTTTAAAACAACAATTTTCAACTGTTGTGCTGCAAGAATTTTTAAAGCATGCAATCCCTGACTATTTAGTCAGGGGCACTGAGCACTTTTCCCTTTGACTACCAAACGAAAAAACAATGACAACAACCAACACAGCAATAGCCATCCAATGTGAAGAAAACAAAATTATCCCTATGTTTTTGGTCAAATGGGCAGAAAGTACATTTTCGGTGTGCTGCAGAATGTTTGTAATTAGTTTATGTGTGCCATGAGACCAAAACCATGGAAAATCGTTGCTTTAAAACATTGAGTACCCACTATTAACTGTAAATAAATGTTAGAGAGTAAAAAAATTGAGCACATAATCTCTAAAAACTATTCAGTTTTGGTAAATTTTTTTGGATAAGCCAATATGAGAAAACTATATAAAGCACTTACAACTCTATAATAAACCTACTATAAAACAAGTGATTTTAATTTTTACATTTTAAAAAACTCTATACTCAAATTTCTTCATGATTTTTCAATGTTGTAATGTTATAAATATGTTTTTTTAACTTTGAGATTTTAAAAAATGGGTTGTAGGGTTTTATTCTTCTGATCTTCCTCAAATGTTCATTTCAAAATGTGTCTCTCATAAATAAGTTGTTTTCCACAAAAAATTTACATACACTGAACCTTTTTTGTTTCTTAAACGTTTAAAATGTTCTCCATATACCTAAAAACATCAATTGGAGAATCCTGCAACTAGGTTAATTAAATAACAAGGTTGAATAACCAGGTACTCTCCTTGAGTCTCCACAGTATATCCCACCCTTCCTAAACCAGGAAAAAAATACATCATCAGTGTTTCCCCCAAATGTCCCACAAGAACCAGACTGAATGCTCTTCCCAATTCCACCAGGAGACAGAAGAGGAGAGAAACTGGCTTGTTGATTTAGGAGAGGGAACTGGCACTATACCTTAATTTTAAAAGAATACTCGGTCAGAAACTATCGTATTTTTTGGACTATAAGACGCACTTTCCCCCCAAAATTTGGAAGGAAATGGGGGTGCATCTCATAGTCCAAATGTAGCTTACCTGGCTCACTGGGGTGGGGGTGGAGGAGTGGCGGTGGAATGGGGTGTCACAGGTTATTAAATATTTTACCACATTTTTTTGCTTCAAAATTTTTTCCTATTTTCCTGCTCTAAAACCTAGGTGCATCTTATAGTCCTAAAAATACAGTACTAATAATGTCAACATATCCTACTTTAAAGTGCAATTGTCTACAACTACCTAACATACACACAAAAAGCTCATGATTCTCATGCGACCTGATGCTTTTAAGTCACCAGGAATGTTTTTTTCAGGGTAAGTCTTATTACAGGGTGAAATACCAGCCTGGAGGTCACGCAGCCACAAAAAGTCACTGTGACTGAATACAGATGCGCCTTCATTAATTAGATGATCTCTAAACCAGATCTCTATTGTCGCATCCTATACTTCCAACATTTCATAAAGTAAGAAATTACCAGTAAAATTAGAGAAGATGTTCATGTCCTGTCCTGAAGAACCCCCAGTTTAAAAGAAAAGCCAGGCAGAATGGGTGCCTGGAATAGGGACAAAACCTTGGAAACTGAACATAACTGGACTCTCTATGTCAATTTTTCTTAGTAAATTTTGGAATTGTGAGTTAAAAACCTAAAACATTATGAGCAAAAGCATGACTTTTTAAAAACCTATGCTAAATGCTATCATGTGACCTTTGTAAATGATCAGTTATCTTCATTTAAATGGAAAGTTTACCTTCTGCTCCCCCACCTCCTAGACTTCACCTGATAATATGCCCCCTACACAAACACCAGTGCAGTTGGTCACCTCTTTGAATGAATGAATGAGTGAATGAGTGAATGAATGAACGCATGAATGAATGAATGCCTGGCTTAACTCCTAAAGTAATAGAAACTTCAAAACACACTTACTTGGTTCATAGTAATCCACTATGGACACAGAAGCATCTTGTGTATTTGAAACTTTAAAGTTTCTCACAGCAGGAATATCAACACAAAATTGGGTTTCATTTACCTTGAAAAATACAAAAGACCTTTAAGAAAGTGGCAGACTATGTGTTCATGAAAAACCAAAACTTATCATTTTAGAAAACAGATATCGAAACTAACATTTAGGTAGCACCTCTATATGCCCCATACTGTAGTAAGCATTTTATATAAATTATCACATTTAACTCACAAAACATCCTTACTGGATAGGCATTGCTCCCACTTCATTTTACTGAAAGGGACAGATACTGAGTGGTCAAGTAAGCAACAAGCCCATGGGCGCATGCTCCTGGGCCTGGTGCCTTGCCCAGACCCCCCACCTCAGGCAGTGCACCTGCGGCCATTGCTGCAGACAGCTCCCACCACCCCCTTCCCCAGAGAATTGCCCTCAGCTCATAGGAGCCACTTCTCCCAGTAAGTGAGGTAAACCCAGGGTGGACAGTTGCACCCCACAACCAATAACTGACTGATACGAAATACAAAAGGCCAGCCTCCTTGCCTCTAGGAGAAGCAGCTTATACCAATTTGGCAAAAAGACTAATTGAGGAATCTGAAACTGATAAATCCCTTCAAGCATTCCATCATGCCTCAATAAGCAGTAAATGAAAATACAAATAAATCTGTCAAAACACAATGGACATTCAAATTAAGGTGACTGTTAACAAGAACACCACAGGTACAGGACAAACTCCAAAACCAATTATGTTACTAAATAAAAACCTTAAACTCGTTTTTCAAGTTCCAAATCAGTCCTGTGGCTTTCAAGCAGTATTTAATATATGAAAATTACCGGCCAGCAAAAGAATTCTAGAGATCCTGAATTAGTTTTGACAGGTTCTTAACCAGACTGATTTTTGAAGCTTTAAAACAATGAGAACATTCAGGAACTAGCTTTTTAAAAGTAGATATATTCCTAAAGCAATATTTGTTTCATACTTGGCAAAACTGGAAAACAAAACATATGTATTCCCCACATGTAACACTTAGAACTCAGTTTCAATTCAACCTATGGATTTCATAGAGAGGTTGGAAGAAAAGAGTAAACTTATACACCAGCAGGTCTGAGATATATCAAGTCTTGAATTCTTTGCTTACATTATTCTCACATATTTTACACACCTTATTCTTGGGTCAGTAATTTTCATACAGCAATGGGATGTATAAAAATTATATAATAATTATGTATAAAGGCCAAAGGTCTAAAAATATCCTTCTATGATTTAAGCACATAACTTCAATGTAGGAATATTAACCTACTTGGGATTTATTAAAAAGCTTCATAAAAGCATTTTAAAACATGTAATTAAAGCTTTCATCATGAGCATTTAAACAAATATGTTGAGCAAGTCCCTGAGGTGGGGGAGGGCTTCTTCAATGGAGAACTGAACTTAATTTTTGAAACTCTAGGATGGCAGTTTCTATATATGTTATATCTGGCACAGGGTAATAATTTGGTTACCAAGACTTTCATTGGGGTCATCATTAATAGTAATTCTTTTAAAACGAATTTTATGCTTTGTCCATGGCCACCTGCGTGCAACTTAGGTTTACTACTTACAGAATCCAAGTACAGGCTGAGTTTCCCTCGGTCATGCTCCACTTTCCTCACCATCTCGCCCAGGGGGATTGCGTCCGAAGGCACGGTGAAGCCGCTGAGGAGGTTCACTTCCATGAGGGCCATGCCGCTTCTCTCTGGGCCCAAGAACCTAAACCAAAAGGACAGAATAGAAGAAAAAATGAAATCTGTTGGCAAATTATCTTCATAGAAAAATGAAAACTGCCAAGTGTTACTCCAAATATTACCATTTTGTTAAAATATGTAAAAGTGGCCATAGAAACTGTAAAACAGGTAATCCTTCCCTTCCAGGTGTGAAAGTCTTGGAACTCTCACCAGCATGAAGACTAACGATATTACAGTGTGCTCACCTGAAGGATGGTATGAAATGCCTGCGTGTAACAGGCTGCGCCTGCGGGCCGTGCCAGGCACACCCTGGGCGCCCTTTCAGCAGGCAGCTCTGTTTTCTAGTGGTGGTTCCAAACTGAATTGCACATTTCCTTTTCTCAAAAGCTGACGGCCCCAAAGGTGCCAGCTGAAAGCCAGGAACTGAAACAGAGGCATCACTTGTCCACTTAGCAGCAGACCCCGGCCAAGTCTTTAGCAACCTTTTCTTCATCTGGCTTTAGAAAAAGAGGGTGAGTCCTTCCCTTTGTTCTCCCGCATACTCAGAGCACATCTGGTGTTTTCTTTGGCCACTTTGAGACAATGACAAGCCTCGGAAAATTTTATCACACTGCATAGTCCTCTCCCCCTGTTGTACACAATGTGAGCATCAAAGCACCTGGGCACCAACAACATTTTGTCCCCTTTAAAATAAATATTTTTCTAAAATGAATAGCTGGCAAGAGCTTTCTGTTTGGAGCAGGAAGAGCCCAGCGTGGTTATGGAAAGGAGTCTGACTCCAGTGGGAAAGGATCAAGGACTGGGAAGTTAGTTCCATTGTCCTTTCACACAGAGAACCTAGCAGGACCACTAGAAAATCCTGCTTTTCAGAGCAGAGAACCCGGTGCAACTGCTGACTGCAGCTGGCTCAGCTGTCCCAATTGTATAGTCTCTTGATTCAAGAACTTTCTAAAGGAGTTGCTCTCAGATTTGTGTGTGTGAGAGAATGACCAGGAAAGCTGAGGAAGGCAGCTGTGCAGGCCCCGCATCTGTCACGCCAGCAGGTTTGAGGTGCATCCCTTTCCCTTATGACTCAACTACACCCTCAGAGGCTTTGGACACAAACCAAATTTACCCCAGTGAGTACTCCCGGCAGCTGTGAGCGCCCAGTTATCCAAGGTGTGGATCTTCTGAACTGGAATATTTTCGCTATGTCTAAACCAAACTACTCTCTTCGTTGAACTTGCCTGCTCTTCTGAAGTTTTGAATTAAAAGTATAACAGAAAGCAAACTAACAAGAAACACCAATTTGGATATATTAAACATGATTAGTTAATTTCCAGTTTTCATCAATTAGACCTGAGTTTTATTAAATTTTTCTATACAAAGTTGTTATAAATACATAGAAAACTTGTAAATAATTTTGGACACAATGAGACATTCTTAAATATAATTAGCAGTTCATGTACTTCCAGTCTGTAATCTATAGTGTAATGCAAGAGGGTATGAGGTGATAAATGGTAATAAAAAAATACAAAGTAAAGTAAAAATAAAGTATAATGCATAGCTGAAATCTTTGTTAAATGTAACTCTTCACATATTGATAAAGTTGGATAAATATAAACAATTAAATCTACAAATCTTATCTTTAAAAGAGAAAGAGGAGGAGGGGAGACTTAAATAGACACCCACCTTGTACACACATTCAAATTCAAGTGGTTAATATCATCTTTATTATCTTTTACAGCAACATCTAAATCAAAGGCCTCTTGATTTGGGGCAGATCTTCGTCTTCTGGAAGACTCTGAATTTTTCACATTATAAATAACATTTAGCTGAAAAATGACAAATTAGCATAAATAATAAATTATTAGAAATACATTGCCATCATTATGTATTCTAAATGCTAAGGATTCTCAACTAGATTCACAACCTCCAACCTAGAAAAATACTAGTATTACTAGCTAACAAAGTATCACTATTAATAAGCAGTGTTATGAAAGTTCGCAAAAAATGATTTTTTTAATCGAGAAAATTGTTAGATAACATTCCAAAATTGATGTCATAGACTATCATGAATGATATTTATGGGTATGTTTTTTTTTCAAAAATATAAAACATTCCATAGAGGGGGAAAAAGCAAAACTATTGCCAACTTTCTTGAGAGTATCCACGAATTTTTAAGCTCTGTTGCCCATCTAAAGTCATTTTTCACAAACTGGAAACTTAAGAAACCTAAGATAAATCAAAACTAAAACAGCCAAGAGCCTCAGCTGAACAGAAACCTGTTCAACTGCTAAGGATTCTTTTTGATAACACAATGTTTTTCTTTTTTTCTTCTTTTTAAAGGTTTCATTTATTTATTTATTTATCCATTTATTCATTCATTTATTTATTTTTAGAAAGGGGAAGGGAAGGTGATAGGGAGAAAAATGTCAATGTGTAGTTGTCTCTCAAGCGCCCCCCACTGGGGACCTGACATGCAAACCAAGCATATGCCCTGACTTGGCATCCAACCAGTGACCCTTTGGTCAATCCACTGACCCACACCAGCCAGGATTAATCACACAACATTTTTCAAAGATGATAAAATAAATGACGGTTATCAAGTCAACTGGACCTTTTTTAGCATATATATTCTCTGTGTCCATGAGCACCAATGGAGTGTGAGCACCCTTTTTCTCAAAGGGATCCTAGGATCAGAAGCTTGGGAATATATTCAAAATTTTCCAGGCATACCTCATGTCAAGTTGAACTGGAATCTAAATTTTTTACCTCTTCCACTTTTTTTGATGCCAAGGTTCTTGAGACTTCTTCCCATTGCGATTTTTTTTTACTTATATTTAAATCATACACAGGCACACACACACACACATACACACACACACACACACACAACTAAACCTCTAGTACCCATTGTGAATTTACTCATTTTTTTAAAAATTCCTTTCTCAGCAAAGCTGACAGCTTGAGGGTACGGAGAGTTTTCTTTGCCCTTCTTTTTCAAGGGCACTTACAAAAATACCAACTAAAGGAAATCTCCATACCTATTGCTGGGTGACCCACTTTTTGCAATGTTTTTCTCCATCACAAGAAGTGCCTCTGGTCCTACCTGTTGTTTCCTGCACGTTGATACTGACATTGGACTAAGGAACATTCTGACTGGCACCAGTAGGTGCCATATTTACTGTTGTGCCCTTCAAACCTCAAGTAAAAATCATTTGGCTTCAGTAATTTATCTACATTTAGTTGGTCAAGAATGAATTTCAACCAATTTGGTGACTTAAGTATACATATACAATTTTTCAATTATATCTAAAATATCCTGTGTTTTGCTTTTAGATTTACCATTTGCATTGAAATATAGTTTAATGGGGACAACTATACTTGAACAATAATAAAAAAGTGAAAAAAGAAATATAGTTTAAGAATAAGATTTTCACATGGTCTTTTTCAGTAAAGACCGATACAAATTAGTTACTCTTTTCTCTTTCAATCTTTTTCATGGAACACCATTCCTTTTAACTGTGATTATTTTCCCTTGATTTAAAAAAAATTCACTTATTCTAAGTATTAGAAAAATCATCTTAAAATTATTTGGAAGTTCCCAAATTATACCTGACCTTCTGTCCTACTTACTAAGTATACCTGTTCCCTTGTCTAGAATAGTGGTTCTGGTTTTTTTAAAAGTACCTCTTCTCTATAATAGTTACTTTTTTATTTTCTCAGTAATTCTTTCAGGGTTTGTTTGGTTTGTTTTTTCTAATCAAACACAGAACCATTTTTGGTCCTATCACATATTATGTTGAATTTCTACTAGATGATTTTCAGTCCCTGTGATTTTCATATATTATTTAGTATAATATTATTTCATTCAAAATTTTCACACTACTTCCATTTTATTCTAACCCCTATTGCACCATAAAAGGTAGATTTCTTTGGATTTTCCTCCTGTACCAGAGTGTAAAAAATACCCTGCCCTAATTGTTTCATTTGCTATCATATGATTTTACATTAAAAGACACATTTCCTATATTAAAGTCAATGACTTGTAACACTGTATTGACCTTTATACCATTAGATGAATATTAAGTTGTAAGTAAAATGTATATTGTTTGCATCGTGTCTTGATGTGATACCATGCATCAAGTCACAGTATTTTAATTATGAGCTGAATTTTCACAAAAGAAAGTGGGAATGCTCAAGAATTCACATTAATAATACCATAGAATTTTAACCCTCACATCAGAAAGCATATAATAGCCAAGAAATATTTTCCAATAGATTATCCATCCACAGAGTTGCTGTCGACTCACTAGCTAATCACATCTCTAATACCTTTTATTTAAAAGAGTGACTTATCTGGCCTAAGTCATAGAAATAATTCATTAAGGATTTTATACATTGTCTAGGTTGAAGATGTAGCACTGCCCCAAACCAAAGTTATACCAAGTCATATATAGCTAAACAAAACCTAACATTATTACATACCTGACACACAGCAAATCCAAAACCATTTGCAGAAACATTAACTTCAGTTGGCTCTCCCGCAGCAAGCTGAACAAAGGTGGGAGGGAAAAGCAAATGAGGCTAGTTTTCCATCTCCAGGCCCTTCTGGGTAGCACAAGAGAGCAGTCAAACCTTATCAGGAGTGTAAGCGATCTGTGGAAACCTCTTAAAACTTTACTTGGCCTCCCCTGCCCAAAGCTATGGGTCAACCACCTTAGAGGCGAAGGCAGAGCAAGTGAGCACTCTCCACACGCCTGCGCCTCTGCCCTCTAGGAGGGAAAGTCAGTGCCATGGACAGGACTGCCCTTCCATAGGGGCCAATGCATGAAAGACGAGAACCAGTCATCTCTCTCTGCTAACCTCCCTTAGCTGGTGCCCAATCCCCCCGGACCTTGCCGAGAACACAATGACACATCCTTGGTGCCTGTGACTACGTTTATTCCTTCTTTTTCCTTTCTCATAACTCCGTTTCCAGCTTTGAAATGATCACTTTCATCCCTTACCCTCAAGCTCCCACAAGGTTACCCAGGAGGATAAAGTTAGGGTCCAGCATAGGCCCTTTATTCCATTTCAAAGTAAGAATTCTACTACTGGTTTTATCAATTCTCCAATGAAGACATGTGGTGAGCTGAAAAGAATGTGGTCTTTGCAACCATGGATCGAATCATAGCTCTGCTGTTACCCGTAACATGATGCTGAGCAAGTTACTTAAATTCTCTCTCAGCCTCAGTTTTATTATGTGTACAATGGGGATAAAGGTACTTACTCCTTAGTGCTGGGTTTGACAAGTAAATGCAATAGCACATGTAAAGAAATTTAGCACAGTGCCTGTAGAGAACAGTAACTCAACCACTGTTCGTAGTTCTCCCAGTATGACAGTGCCCACGCTTTCTCCTTTTACAAAATTCTCATCCCCCTCCTCCCTTCCCCAGCTCAGCAAATTCAACCGGAGGCGTGTACTCCTTCCTCCCAATCTCTCCACTGGGCTCTGGAAACAAATCTTTGTTGAGGTCAACAGAACAGAAATAAAGCAGTTTTCCAGCATTAGGAATCATCTACGTATTTCAAATAACCACCCCTTGCCCACACCTCTGCCGTCTGGAGGACAAAGCGGTTCTGTGTGTCAATCAGAAACTTTACAGGACTCTGTGAACTGGACCCTGTCGCCGTTACTTGGATATTTGTCCTTTCTGTGTTCATTAAGGCTGCAAATTCAGACAGGGCCTTCAAGGCCACAACAGTGTCCTGTCGAGAAAAGAAAAACATTTGTGCATATGAGTGTGTACCAAGGTCTCCAAAGAGTGAGTTCAGTAATGTGTAGGAGTCCACTATGCATTCATCCACCTTCCTTCAGAGAGGAACTCTCCTTTGCTCATATTTGAATCTTTTTGACCCAGAGTACAGGAGAGGCTCAGAAAATATCTGCTGGATAGAACTGACCATCTACAATATCAGTTATCACAGATGAAGAAATGGCTGACATAGATGAGGAACAAATGTACTCCATATAAATATCAGATATGACATAAACATGTTAAGAGAAAAATTAAAATCAGTAACTTAAAACTTTGACTTAAGTTACTAAACTTTTACTCTGCCAAGTAATTTTATAAAGTCATGAAAAAAAGCAACCACATCCTTCTTAAGACTACAGAGAAATGGATAATAAATTTCAAACTATCATCACTCGCCTGCGTAGATGCAAAACCTCCCAGGCTGTTTCTCTGCCTGCTTAGCCACCTCATGACCGGGATGCCCTCCGCAACCTGCCGCTGCAGGAAGTGGGAGAGCAATGCGTAGGCAGCAACTTCGATATCCAGGGAGCTGGGCTGCCAGGACTCAGAAAGTCTGGACACTGATGATACCCAGAATTGCATGCCTCCTGCAAGAGGGAAGTAACGGCAGTCTGAGCAATTACAGAAAAATTACGCTTTATACCATTAACTGTTCTTACACTGGTCCAAGTTTTGCTTGACTAACATAAAAATAGGTATATTTCTATGTATGTATACATTTATGCCAAGCAAAAATACATGTATATCAACACATGCATATAAACATGTACTTATATGTCACTTTTTAAACTATAAAGCTTACAAATTTCCATCCTTTTCCTATTGCTTATATGTGAAGATGTTTTGATGAAAATATTTTCACAAAAGAAATTCCATATGTTTGGCTCGAGACTAAACAGCTATAAATAAAAGAAAAAAACATACTATATTCCAGAAGATAATGTACATAACTTTTCTGACCGGGCCATCCCCAAAATATTTTAGAATACATTGGCAAGAACCCTGTTCTGGGACTCTGCCATTAACCAGTGCTAATGTTCTGGGAAACCTCTCCTTTTTCATTATTTGAAAGTTGGTGTTATAAGTTCAAAATCCAAGCCCCCAAGAAAAAAATGAGGGACCCTGGCCAACTCAACAATCTTCCTGGAGATATTCCTACTAGCCCCCAGAGGAACATCTTATACGGTGCCTCCCCCCACAAACATTACTATTTAGATGATGATCACATGTAGTGGAATGTGTAATAACCACCACCTAGCCAAGTAGAGAAGAAGAAATGTCAAGGAGTGCTGCTTCAGCTTGGATGCAATGACTTTCTAGCCCCTAGCACAACAATAGGTAATAAGGATTCAATCTAACTTACTGCTAATAATAATACATTATTTTTTTATAGTCTCAGAAGTCTACAGTTACCCCTTCTTGAATTAACAGGACTTTGAATCAGTGGACATTACCTACAATTATTTCAGCTCACTCATCACCATATCTATCTACCCTAGTACATTATCTACTATAGGGTAGATACACTCAAGTATCTATCTATGTGCATACACATGCGCGCACACACACACACACACACACACACTCTGAATCTCTGACTATAGAGGTCATTTGGGAAGTGACAACACTTGTACATTTTGTCCTGCTGTAGCCCCTAAGCAGGCCCCAATCAAAAAACATATCATACACATTTATTTACTACCAGCATTTTTGGCACTTGCATTTTTATGAACTGGCATTTTAGCAAGCACTGTGCATTATCTCCTTTACTCCCCACAGCAACCCCCAAATTGGTCCTACTCCAATGTTACGGCTCAGGAAACTGAAGCTCATGAAGAAAACTAAGCAGAGGCAGAATTTGAACTCAGGTCTCTCACAAACCAAGGTCCACTCAAGGCCACCAAACCGTAGCTGGTGGAGAGAACTCAAAGGATAACTACTGACATCTGGCAGAAAATATCTAAAAGAAGAAAAGAGCCAAGCCCCAAAATTCTCTAGCAAACTCCAGGGGGAGGGGCAGTAGCGTGGCCACACCGTAGCCACGTGATCCCATCTGTGCTTCCTTTTTCATCCCATTTAGAAGCTGTAAATGTCATCAAGCTCCTAGCTGGCTTCCAAGGTTTCTCACCTAATTTAATAAATCTCACAGTGCACAACAGTCTCACAGCCCCAGATGGGACCGGACCATGTGTTACCTTCTTGCTCTGCTCTCCCCGTCAGCAGGTGCAAAGCCTCCGTGGCTGTGGGGCTCCCCACGAGTGACAGCGCATAGGTCACAAGAGCCAGGGTGTAATTGTCTGAGATTCCTCTGTTGAATTCAGATTCCAAAAAGTTGACAGACTCTTGCACCTCAAGATAAGGCTTAAAAGAAAAATATTTACCATTCAAAATAACCCCCCAAAAGTATTTTCAACCACTTATTTAACTTTGTCCTAGGCAATGGGAATTAAGAATGATCATAGACATTTACAGATTCGCCGTGTGTTTTGAAAATAACACTGCTTTTTAGTTTCTACAAGTAAAAAAGTCACCATTTCTTATAGGGAATAAAAAGTAGAATTTTTGTCAGTGTTTCTCCCTTTGAATATCACAAACTCAGGTGAAAGCATAAAATATAGCTTAAGAAATATATTTCTCATATTTAATCTCAGGTGTTGAAGCTCTAAATTCAGAAGAACATTTATCTTTCACATGCCTAGTACAGGATTAGGAAAACAGTAGGAGTTTAATATAGACAATGGCTGGTTTGGATCATGTGGAATGCAGCCAGCATTAGGCAGTAAGGCATCAATCACCAAGACAGCTCTGGAGCAAAATTAAGCTCATTAGCATAACTATCCATGTATATTCACTCTCATCCAGACGTCCATGCCCATGTAACACACTTCTTTAGAGTGTGGGTGTACTTTGTACTAAATTAGCAGACACAGTAATTGCTCCATGAAATTTTAGAAATTAAAAAAACTTTTGCAACCTAAATTTGCTAGAATGCACTCCCAAATTCTTAAGAATTGTCTGTTCCCCAAGAAATTAACCTTTACAATAACAAAATACATATTGACTTATCTTACCGACAGCAAGTACAACAACATTTTTTATAGAAAAGTATTTCTAGAATTCTCTTAGTTACTCTGAGTCAGTGGGTCAATACTTTGATTTTCAGATTTTGGAATGTGGCCACAAATGCAAAGCAAATGGGGGCCCAAGTTCAGACTTTGAATGTGATATAAAATTACAAAACTATTCAAGTATCCAGACACATATTTCATCCATCAAGACCTACATTTATGATTTCCCACCCATCATTTATGAAGTTAAAGATTAAATACCTGATACTTTTTATATTTCAGGAGAGAAGTCACAATATAAGCTGTGAGTGTTATAGGACTTTTATTGCCACCTTGAAGCTCAGTGTGGATCACTCTTCCTGGCTCCCAAAATTCACCATTGGGTTTTTGACGGTTTTTGAGCCACGTATACGTTCTGTGTAACACATTCTGATCAATATCTATGTAAGGATCAGCTTCAAGGAAACATCTTAAAACAAAGGCTGACAACCTTGGTAAAAAAAAAAAGGTGGGGGATTACATAAAATACAATTTATAATGTCCTCCAAATAACACCGAGCAAGAAAACACCAGCAACAATAACACTCCTTTCCCCATCAGAAGAGTCACCGAAGAGAGAGCCACTGACAAAGAAACAGAGGGAAGAAAATGACAAAGAGGTGACATAGACAACTCTGGACCTAGTTTCCACAAGAGCGTGGCAAAGAAATTTTAGGTCAACTTACAAAATATCAAAATTAGGAAGAAATTTAGAAATAATCCAATACAGCCTCATTATTTTACAGATTGAGAACTTGACACTCCAAGGCATTCAAACAAATTGTCCAAGATTATTCATCTTTGGACTGTTCTAGGTATTTACTAAGGATGAACTCATTACATTACTTCCCTTAGCCCTTAAGTTGCAGAGAATGTATATGAGATCAGAAACTGTCATACTGTTAAATAGAGAAAATGGACGTTTTCTTTCCTACAGGAAAGGAGTCAGCAAATTATAGCATGTGGGCCAAATCTGTTGGGCCAGAGCTGAGTCTGTTTGCAGCCCAGAGTCTGATTTTGTACCTCTCCCCCTCCATTTTCCACCTAAAAATGGTTTTTAAAGGGAAAAAGAGAGGAATGAGAGGAGAGGGAAGAATGTGCAACACAGACACCATGTGGTCTGTAATGCCTAACATATTTACTATCTGAACCTTTACAGAAAAAGTTGGCTGATTGCTAGATGTTAAGGCAAAAAGAATGTCAAGCAATAAAACAGTGAAACTTTTCTATTTATGGATCTATATCCCGACTCATGCCAAAAGAAAATTTGAACCAGATCTGTTTCATCCTATAAAACATTTAGTGTGGTAAACATTACTAATATTCAATAATATCCAGCTCTTTTACTTTGAGGATGCAGAGAAATTCACTTCCTTGCCTCCCTGAAGTTAAGCATGGCCACGTGACCAGCAGTGATAATGATAAAGTAAAAAGAAACGTTACACCCAAGATGAAGCATCCAATTGCCAGTGCCACATACTCCAGCCTTCTCCCAGGCAGAGAGAGGCAAACCTGGAGCTTCCAGGTGAGATGAGACGGTCAGTTGAAGCATAGACTGTAGAACCCCCTACTGGTGCATAGTGGAAATGCAGTATGTGTAAGAAAAACTTCTCAATAAGCTACTGAGATGGGTTGTTAGCAGAGGTCCTACCTGACTGATCCTCTTTTTCTGAGTGAATTGAAGATAGTGAGGAGATAGCAAGGAGAGAGAGTAATTATCCAAAATCAGCCATTCAGAGTCCATTCTGGAGGAAACTCTAGACATTCATTACTTAATTCTGTCACTGTTTTTGCACACACACAAAAATAACCCTAAAGAACCTGCACTGACTGCATTAACACAAAATTCATGTTGATCATATCAGATTAAAGAAAAAGCTATGTCACGATCACCCGGTATTTCTAATTGATTTTTCTTGACAGCTTTACCATCATCATGTGGTATTTTTATTTATGCTTTTTCCACTAAAAGAGGATTTAGGACCTATCTTTTCCAAACAAAAATTGCTTTGTTAGTGTTTTAAAATCATATTTTAAAAGGAGAATCTCTTTAAAAGACAAGCTATGAGAAATGCAGCCCCAGAGCCTTTATATATATAAAACACATCTTTCAGTTTCATGGCCATTGTGACCCGTGAGGGCCCATTCCATGATAAAGGTTTCTTCTCTCAGCAAAAACACTTACCAAGTGCTCCCAGATGGGTCATCGTCCCCAAAAGCACTGAAAGAGCCATCTTCCCGTTGGTAGAGAAGTTCTCTCTGGTAACCTAAGGGCACCAAAATAGATCAGCAATGTAATCAACTTGCAATGAATGGAAGTTTCTGATCACGCATTCATACTGAGGAAACATGGGGAGAGAATGGGAAGGAAAAAGACATCAAATCAACAACTAATATTGAATACTTTCCATGGTAAGTGCTGTGGAAAATTTAAAATACCAGAACTTTTCAAGCAGAATGCCTAAAATAACCACTGTTATATCCTCAAAGTAAAGTAAATTCAGAGGAATACTATAACATAGACAATTCCAGCCATCCAAAAGCAAGCAAATTAAAAGCAGTTTTATTCCGCTCTGTAGTTTTCACTCCAATGGTTTCAATACTTAGTCACCTAAAATTGTTTGTTGCCTAAGAAAAAACTAAAATATCATTACTAAAGTTTAAAGCTAACACAGAAAGTGAAAAGGCTTTCTACTTTTAGGCCAGCAACAAAGAGGGTTGGAGGAAGGGCGAATTGTTAAATAATCGAAGACAGTGCCTCTAAAATTTTTTGGCCATGGCCAACCGAGGTAAACCAAAGACCAACTGGTCTGCCCACCACATCAACTCCAAGGTTTCACTTAAAAAACAGAAGAAAACAAAACCTTAATAGTAGTAATGAAGTCTCATTATAGAAATAAATTGGGAAGGGGGTTAAGGTTCATGTGTCTGCTGTAATAAAAGCAGATGTTTCATATTTGCAAATAAGTGATGGCAAATAAGAGGCAGATGTTTCATACTTGCGCAGTGATGCATGCAGGTCTCCAAGTCCAGTGACTCAGAAATTATAGACTGAACACTAAAGATTCACCAAAGAACCCACAACAGACTAACTTGCCAAAAATGAAATTAAAATAGCAATAATTTATCATTAAAAGTAAAGCATAAGCAAGAACCAAAACCATTCCAAACTCCAGGTATTATCAATGATTCTCTGATAACCAAGAATTCTTCCGAAAAGTACAGGATGCCACTACAGGCAGGTAAGGCACACGTCATGAGCCTTCAGCTCGGCACATGGAGCCCGGGAACCGTGAACATTTGTAACACGTTGAATTTAATTCCTTGTAAATTCTTGCAATAAACATTTTTACATTATGAATATCACATTTTAGAAGCATCAACAATTATAATTATTCATATTTGATTAATAAAACATGAGTATTAATATTTTTAAATCGCAGTTAATCTGGCCTTGCCATGTCCCCAACTTTTCCCAGTGAGCCTCTCCACAGGAGACCCCAGCTCTGTGGAGCTGACGTAAGCTACAGGGAGACAAAACACTAAAAAAAAAACAAAACCCTGCTTCATGGTGATCTCCAAGGCCCATGGTAACAGAAATATACATTAATATTCAAACAGTGACAGAATTTTGTCACTGTTTGAATTAATTTAGTTAATTCAAAGAAGTTAATTTAAAGAAGGGGATGTTAGGTTATAATCTTTATGTTTAAAACTAAAATATTATGGCACAACCTTAATCCAAACACTGACTGCATGTCAGGAACTGTTCAAAGCCCTTTCGGGACCCAGATCATTCTTACAACCACCCTGTGATGCAGATGCCGTTATCGTCCCTTTTTAAAAATGGTAAAAGTGAAACTCACGTGCAAGGTCACACAGCTGGTCGGTACTGAAACTAGTCCTTAGCCAAGGCCTACCTGTCTGCAAAGCTTCTGTTTCCTAGTCATTCAGAGACTTCTTTCAATGATTACTGAGGGAAAAGTCCCTAGCACAGCACTTTTTACACAGCAAGCTCTCAATAAGCAATAGGAATTACTTTGTAATACAAGCGGAAGGAAAGCCTTTCCAACCACAGAATTTTTTTTAAAGTTGACAAATTTAACTAAAAAAATTTTGTTTTTACCTTTTCTGGCAAAATACACTATTAGCAAAGTTAAAAGATCATGAATTAGAAGAAAATGTTTGTAACATATGAGAGAAGCAAATGGCTAATATCCCTAATTTAATATAAATGTATATGTTCATATATTACTACAATATATTTATATATATATATATATGAAGTACATTTTTAAATTTAGAGAAAAAATATTTAAACCTACAGAAAACAATGGATAAAAGAACATTTTACAAAAAAAAAAAGAAAAATGGACCTTAATATATAAAAAATGTTCATCTTCAAAATGCAAATTAAAACCAATTGAGATGCCATTCCTCATCTATCACATTAGCAAAGATTCAAAAGCTTGACCAGTCACCCCACTGGGGAGGCTGTGAGGCGACCAGTACCCGCCACTGCTGGAGGGAGTTCAGAACAGTAAACTCCTGTGTAGAAAAATGTCCAGGGGGGTTCAGCCCATGGCCTGCGGTTGCATGTGGCCCAGGATGACTATGAATGTGACCCAACACAGAATCTTAAAACATTATGAGTTGGGTTTTTTTATTACATGTCATAGTGTATTTAATGTGTGGCCCAAGGCAAGTCTTCTTCCAGCGTGTCCCAGAGACACTGAAGGTTGGACACCCCTGGGCTCTTCTGACTCAATAATCCCACTTCTAAGAACCTAGCCTGAAGATACACCTCCAACAACACCAACATGTACATGCAAAAGATTATTCCCTGCAGCATTGTTTGCAATTGCAAGCATATTAGAAATAACCTAAATGTGCCAGAATTACACATCGGTTGAGTAAACTTTAGTGCATACACACAATGCAGTACTGTGAAGCTGTAAAAAAAGAATAAGGATTATTTCTCTGAACTGACATGCAGTAATTTGCTGGAAACATCTTTAAGTGAAGAGGACAAAGTCTAAAGCAGCACATGTCGTATACTACCTTTTGTGTAAAAAAAAAAAACAAACAAGAAAACGTGTGTGTATAAGTTAGGTTCTGCAGAGAAGGGGACAGAGAACCTCGAAACTAAAGAAGTTACCTACAAGGGCAGGGAGAAGGGACACAACAGGCACAGACACCCTGTGCATACACCTTTCAGAATAAGTCTGACGTTTAAAAAGATATCAATGATCGACCTACTCAAAAAGCCAAGTAAGAATGAAAAAAGCTAAATGATAGGCATTATTCATATCACCTTAGTTCACTTTAACATGTTTTAGTTTCCCTATAATGTTGAAAAAAAACAAAATAAAATCATTTCCTTTTCCAGAGCCATCCAGGGATCACAGAGAAGCAGGATAATTTTCTAATACTCACAAAGGAAATTAGCAAAAGAGTCCAAGGCATTCTCCCTCATTTTCCACTTCAGGACCAGATCTACCAGATAAAGTTGAACTGTGAACCCAGTCTGACAGAGGAGAGGAGGGGGAAGGGAGAAGAGAAGAAAGCAGAGGAAAAGAAGAGAGGAGGAAAGGAAAAAAGGAAAGGCTCATGGCCCTCCATCAGCACAGGAGGTGCTTCTGCGAAAGGAGGGACCAACTTCAAGAAGACCATGTGCCTCCAAGCCGCGAGATCACATCAACAACTGCAGTTCCAAGCATGAGTTATGTAAAACCGGTCAGAGAGATGAGCTCATGGAGATGAGGTCAGTGCTTATGGAAATTACCCCCACGTGGCTGACCTCCAACAGTCCCCCTTAATATCAACAACTAGCACCATTCCTCCACCAGGGGCAGCCAGCCCAGAGCGGGGAAGGACGCACAGACTACCCCCCACTGGGAGCTCATTTCTAGAGCTGGCATGGATGAAACTGAGAGTCTAAAACACCAGCCCTGCACCCATGGCAAAACAAAGGAGAGAACTAGAACCCAGAGAGAGGAGCTCATCTGGCTGTCTGGGTGGGAGTCTCCTGTGGGGCTCCGTTCCTTGTCTGACACTAGCCAGGCAATCGTTAGAGAACCGTCGGCTGCTGGTCCTCCAAACCATCCACTCCATGTACAGAAAAGCACATTGTTGACTCAGCTGTAATGCTTCTTGTTAATACCACAACTCAGCGTTCTGATGTAGTCACCTAAGTTGGAGACTTGTCATCACGGCAGGTGAGAAAGGCAAAAATATAGTGTTTTCCACGTGTTTATGAGGAAGTAAGAGTATAGCCTTTAAGTTCACAGTTTTATGAATAGCTCTTGAGTTAAAAAGTAATAGCTCTAGAGTTAGAAAGTAATAATAGTATAATCAGAATTAACAAACACCCTGAAAATTAAAATACAGAGGAAGTCCAGAGACTGCTGAGATAATGCCACATGAACTGTCATTTATAAAGGGCCAAAAAAGACACAGACTTACTGGGTCATGACCTTCCTTTGAAATAGCCACAAATGAAAAGTATTTAAAATTTATCATAATAAATATGAAAGTGCTAGTCATGAAAACACATAGAACAGTAACATTCCAACCATAAGTTGATGTGGTTTACCTCAAGTGTCAAAACTGCATAAGAATAAAAGAAGTAAAATCAGCCCCCTGTTACCGTATCAATCACTTTCTCTGGTTAAACAAAAGAAGTTGATAAAAATATCCTCTGTACTAAAAGATGAGTAATCCTTACCAACTCCCTTACTCTCTATGACATGAAATGGAAAGTGAGAACTTGACCACGTGTCCTCACGTCTTTGTTGCTGCCTCCAGCCACCCCTGTGATGGCCAAATGCAGCACCAGACTTCTGTAACCTGCTTTTTTCCTGTTTTATTTCAAGAGAGAAAATATAATATGTTTTCAACTAAGCCTGGTCTGAGTCCCACTTGAAAAATTGAGCTGCAGGCATTATGATTTAAATATTTGAGAAAAACAAGTGTTTTAAATCTCTAATTAACAGATTCAGGATTTCCAGTCCTTATCAAAAACAGCTTTTATTTTACGGTTCTATTTTTCTTTTGACAGTAAAAGACACTTCATTCAATGATGTAGCTGTTGTTTTGACCAAAAAACAACGGGTTGGGTTACGGGGCTCCTGGGCCAAGCATGATTTAAGTAAAACAATGCGCTGTTCATCAATGACATTTAAATAATATAATCACGACTGATGCCAAAGCCACTTTAACTCCTTAAAAAAATAAAAAACAACTACAGTATATTTAAAGGACTTTAGCAAATGTGATGGCAAAAGAAAAAACAGAATCTCTGAAATAAGACACTGATTTCATAATGAAAATCATTATACCAAGAGGTTTTTGTGCACTACATTGAAATGTGATTCGGTCCAGTGTGGGAAATGTGTTTAGGGGAGCGCCACTGGACTGGCCCCCATCAGCCACTCTGCCAGCCCAAAAGGTAGAACACTGAGACCACTGGCCACATTTCCCAGCTGATAAGAACATGCAAGGGCCTAGTGTTTATAAATAATGACCACATTGTAGAAGCACTTGAGAGACCTTCTAGGTCCAATCGTCACATTACGATGGTGAACCTAAGGCCCAAAGAAGTTAATATTGGTAGCAATGTGTTCCTCCATCCTGTACTTATTGAGGTACGAATATAGCCACTCTAGATTCACCGAGGTATCAAAACAGGGATACGACGGAGGAGACATTAATGATGGTCCCCGCTGTCAGGGAGCTTATCTTCTAGTGCAGCAGACAGATCATTAAAATAATTTTAAGATAATCTGAAATAATGTTTTAAGTGGTAAATAAAAAAATGGAATAATATAACTGAGAGTTACTAAATGGTTAGGAAACACCACTCTGAGAAAACCACCACCTGAATGAGGAGAAGAAGCCAGCCACGGAAAGATGGGAGGCAAGAGCCTCCCAGGAGATGGAAGGACACAGTTAAAGGCACCGAAGCTCCAGTTGTGGCCAGACGGGGAACCAAACACTGGCAGCGTCAGACAAGGTGGAAGATGGAGGCCCGTCCAGTTCGATCAGGTCCTTGTAGGATGAGGCCAAGAACCTAGAAAGCCAAAAGCATAGAAGACTCCCACTGGAAATTTTGAGCAAGGAGGTGACATGAATTTGAAATTAGCAAAAGTTCTCTTTTATAACACGTGGAGACCACAGGGCTAGAAGCAGAGTCTATTTAGGAAGCCAATGGAGCTGTCTACATGAGCCATGACGGCGAGGGAACTGAACACTCAGCCACGGGATGAAGACGTGGAAGCATTTCCCACTCGTTTTTAGAGGTAGAAGGGGCAAGATTTACTTGCTGACTTTAGACCCTAACTTCCTAGTTAGATGCAACTAACTAGTGCTGAAACGTCTCACTTAATCTTCACAACAGTGTCATTCCTATATATCATCCTCTTGAAACTAGCCAAATTAAATTTTGAATACAAGTTTTCAAAAGATACAGAGTTAAATTCCAACAATTTCAATTTTTTTTTACTCATCTCCTTAAATATAATCATTATGGTGACGGGCAAAGATCTCATTTGTTTTTAGCATGGCACCCACTATTGTGACCAGAGAGCACTTAGAGTTCAAACCCCAGCTCTGCCACTTACTTGTTGTATGACCCTGAGTGAGTTAGTTAACTTTTCTGTGCCTCAGTTTCCTCATCTGTAAAAATAGAAGGATAACACTAATACTAATTATGAGCATTACATGATATATTAGATGTAAAGGTTTTAGAACACTGCCTACCATATAGTAAGCACTCAACTAATGTTAACCATTGGTATCAGCCAGTCGCAAACGCAAAGTATCTGGTGTCCACAACCAGTATCAGCTTCTCAAGGAGCCACAGTACAGTCACCACCGCTCTGGATTCCGACCTGAGGATCCAGCAGGGCCTCCCCCCACACACATTTCTCTCCTAACCGTCCACTTGACGTTCTGCACACACGGAGAAGGTCCCCACCATGGGACACCACAAGTGCTTACGGACAGACAGTCTTCTCCACCGAACAGGGAATTCCTCTGTCACCTCAGCACTAGAAGGAACCCTGGCACTCCATGTTTAATGAATAAAAAACATTCACCCCTTTCACTTTTTTAGTGGTTTTAAATTTCAGGACCCTTATAAAAATACAAATCCCTCCATAAACCAACCCCTTAACAACACCTTAGCAGCAAGTAGTAAAGTGAGCACACACTCCTAGCACATTTCCACACAATCACATAGCAAAGTCCCACCATCACATCGCAAAGATGGAATCTGCCTGTTTTGTACAATGGTCTAGAGTGAACTCTACCTTAAAAAAATTACAAATTAAAGCATGGTTCTAAAATGCTTACCTTGTCTCATAAATGAAAGGGCTTTTTCTTTTAGATTCTCTGTCAGTTGTTTCTTCTTAGTCAGGTAATCCAAAACATAAATATTTGGAGCAAAATTTATCATGTTCTGTTCACCACAGCCATAAGGCATCCGAATCAATGAGGCTAAGCCATTGATGGAAGAACCAAGAATATCTCCTGAAAGCACAAGATATTGAACACATTCAGCAAATGCTCAATACCTGTACCTGTTGGTGGAGAAGAGACCTCCACTGAGAACAGAAGGTATCCAGTGCTTACGACAGAGGAGAAACTGTATGTCGTTTTTAGGATGATTGCTCTAATAAATGGTAATACAGTGACACTGAACTTGTAGATTACATGACAAATTAGGACATTCCTTAGCTCAGGTAAAGATATAGGCATACACCAGACAAAAAATAAGTTTAACAAGATAAATCTTGAACAAAAATGTCAGGAATTAACCATTAACAAACCACTGTTCTTATACAGGAAAGAAATGTTTTTGTGTGTGTGTGTGGTTTTTTTTGTTTTTTTTTTAATTTATTTATCTTTAGAGGGGAAGGGAAGGAGAGAGGAAGAGAAACATCAATGTATGGTTGCTTCTTGTGCATGCCCTGCTGGGAACTGGCCCCTGCCAGGAACTGGCCAGGGGAACTGGCCCCTGCCAGGAACTGGCCCCTGCCAGGAACTGGCCTGCAACCCAGGAATGTGCCCTGACTGGGAATCGAACTACGATTGTCTGGTTCACAGGCCCGTGCTCAATCCACTGAGCTACACCAGCCAGGGCAGGAAAGAAATGTTTTTTAAATTAGTATTCTTTGTGTAAATAAAACTTCAATTTGATTTCTTACTAATATACTACAAATACTTCAGAAATAATTTTTAAAAAGATAGAAAAAGTTAAATCCAGAACTTCCGGCCAAGATAAAGGCGTAGGTAGACACACTGTGCCTCCTCACACAACCAAAATAAGGACAACAACAATTTAGAAACAAAATAACAACCAGAACTGACAGAAAATTGAACTGTATGGAAGTTGGACAGCCATGGAGCTGAAATAGACACATTCATCTAGACCACTAGGCAGAGCAGAGTCAGGCCGAGGAGAGAGGGGTCACAGCACAAGAAGTGGTAACACCACGCACCCAAGGCACCCTGGGTGTGCAAGGTGGTAGCGGGCGGACCCTGGGTGCACAGGCAGCAGCTGGAAGACCCCAGGTGAGGGGTGGCAACGGGCAGACCCAACAAGGCAGCAATTGAGAGGCGGGGCACTGTGTACCAGGCAAGTGGCTGACTGGGCAGCGGTCCCACATTTGCGTGCAGGTAACTGGGGAGCCAGACAGATGGAGCAACCCAAGGTCCCAGCGCTGGGAAATAAAGCCTCAAAACACTAATTGAAAACACCTGTGGGGGCTGATGCACAGGGTGACTCCCAACCTCACAGGAGAGTTTGTTGGAGAGACCCACAGGGTCCTAGAACATATATTACACAAGCCCACCCACCTAGGAACCAGCACCAGAAGGGCCCAGTTTGCTTGGGGGAAGCAGTGGAAGAGACTGAGGTCCAACAGAGAGCAGAGCAAGTGCCATTGTTCCCTCTCAGACCCCACCCCCACATGCACCACATACAGCATCACAACCCAGCAACTGGGTTGCCCTGCCCTGGTAAACACCTAAGGCTCCGCCCTTTAGTACATAACAGGCGAATGCAGCAAAACCAAAAAAAAAAAAATTGGACCAAACAGATCAAAGTTCCACAGCAAATATAACTAAGTGACAAAGAGACAGTCAACCTATCAGATGCATAGTTCAAAATACTGCTGATCAGGATGCTCACAGAATTGGTTGAATATGGCTGCAAATTACATGAAAAAATGAAGGCTACACTAAGTGAAATTAAGGGAGATGCACAGGGAACCAATAGTGATGGAAAGGAAACTGGGACTTTTCATCAAAAGTGAGTGGACCAAATCAATGGAGTGAACCAGAAGGGATAAAGAAACAACCAAACAGAAAAGAATGAAGAAACAAGAATTCAAAAAAATGAGGAGAGGCTTAGGAACCTCCGGGACATCTTTAAACGTTCCAATATCCAAATTATAGGGGTACCAGAAGGGGAAGAGGAAGAGCGACAAGTAGAAAACTTATTTGAACAAATAATAAAGGAGAACTTCCCCAGTCTGGCAAAGGAAGTAGACTTCCAGGAAATCCAGGAAGCTCAGAGAGTCCCAAAGAAGGTGGACCCAAGGAGGAACACACCAAGGCACATCATAATTACATTAGCCAAGATTAAAATGAAGGAGAGAATCCTAGAAGCAGCAAGAGATAAGGGGACAGTCACCTACACAGGAGTTCCCATCAGACTATCGGCAGATTTCTCAAAAGAGACCTTACAGGCAAGAAGGAGCTGGAAAGAAATATTCCAAGTCATGAGAGGCAAGGACCTACATCCAAGATTACTCTATCCAGCAAAGCTTTCATTTAGAATGGAAGGGCAGATAAAGTGCTTCCTCAGATAAGGTCTGAGAAGCCCTTAATATATGAAATGTTAAAGGGACTTATCTAAGAGAAAGATAAAAAACATGTATAGTAAAATGACAGCAAACTCACAATTATTAACAACCACACCTAAAACAAAAACAAAAGCAAACAACTACAACAGGAACAGAACCACA
Source organism: Sturnira hondurensis (assembly GCF_014824575.4). Classification (NCBI taxonomy): domain Eukaryota; kingdom Metazoa; phylum Chordata; class Mammalia; order Chiroptera; family Phyllostomidae; genus Sturnira; species Sturnira hondurensis. The sequence goes on from NW_028094767.1 coordinate 2,218,982, forward strand.
GAAATGGAGATCACATGGAGGGTTAGCAACAGGGGAGTGGGAGGAGGAGAGAGGGGGAGAAGGTACAGAGAATAAGTAGCATAGATGGTAGGTAGAAAATGGACAGGGGATTGGCAAGAATAGTATGGGAAATGTAGAAGCTAAATAATTTAAGACACATGGACATGAACTAAAGTGAGAGAATGTGGTTATGAGAGGGTGTGTAGGGTGGAGGGGTATGAAGGGAGGAAATGGGACAACTGTAATAGCATAATCAATAAAATATATTTTAAAATAAAATAAAATAAAATAATTTTAAAAAAGAGAGAGGAAGGATTCTTTCCTATGAGTAGACTGCGGCCACACTGCCATGCTGTCAAACTTTAGGTGTTAATACAAAGATATACATAAAGGCAATAATATTACCACTGCAGGTTATGTTTCTAATATTCAGAGTGAATATAACCTTAGACCATCAAAATTCAAAGAAGCAAGCTAGTATTCACACATTCTGAGCTACCAAATAGTCTCTTTAAAATAAACATCATATAAAAATAAAACCTGAAAGATCATTCTTTATGTCAAGCTTTAAAAAGTACATCTCAGGCCCTGGCTGGTGTAGATCAGTGGATTGAGTGCGGGCCTGCAGACCACACGATCGCGGTTCAATTCCCAGTCAGGGCACATGCCTGGGTTGCAGGCCAGTTCTCAGCAGGGGACTCATGAGAGGCAACCATACATTGATATTTCTCTCCTTCTCTCCTTCCCTTCCCCTCTGAAGATAAATAAATAAAATCTTTTAAAAAAAAGTACATCTCAAAGTACTTCAGTGACCCCAGATAGACTCATTCCAGCGTAAGGTGTAGTAGCACACGTTTAAAAGTCAAGGCTTCTCCCTCTGCGTGCACGTGTGTTCATGCATGTGTGCGTGTGTGCATGGGTGGGCTGAATCCTTCCAGCATCCCATTGCTGTGGGTGATGCATCGGAAGAATTTTTATTCCCCTAAAGAAGGAGCTTATTTAATTCTTTTTAAAGTCATATATAAGGCTCCAAAGAAAGTCCTCTATAGAGGAACTGGTTACTTGGGGTTATAGTAGAAAAGCATTACATCTGTGGATGGGAATGAACAAGAATCTCTGAGGTGTTTAAGGTCCTAACACCTTGAAAACACAGCAATTTAGATGTCATTAACCTAAACATTTCCTTCACGTTTTTGCAAAGCACATCAATATAAACAGACTGTTTGTGTGGGAGCTGTGTTTAGTAGCTGATTCAAAAGTCCTTTTAGGGGTGCAGAGGGAGACTAGGGGAGGCTGCCTGAAATCGGCGGGTCTCTCCCTGCTGTAAAGGTGACTCGGGTCCTGTACAAACAACTGCCCTCGGCAGTAGTTCTCAGCTTTCGGTTGGCAGAAGCACTTCTGGAACCTTTTCCAAATACACATACCCTGGCCGTGGCCCAAGAGTCTGAATGAGGAGCGCCATGGAGGACTCCAATACTTGCCAGACTTGAGAGCCACGGGAGCCAGTTCTTAGAAATAACCTCCCCCAGTAGCCACATTATAGGGGGGCCTCACTACTCAAAAAGTGCTCTGCAGACCAGAAGCACCAGCGTCACCTGGGAGTTTGTCCCAAATGCAGAACCCCAGGTCCCAGCCCAGGCCTACCATGCCAGAGTCTGCCTTTAAACCAGACCCCCAGGCAATTCACATGCACACTGAACACACAGAAGAACTGGTTTAGGACACCTATCTTGCTAGGCTTTCTGCAGTAATCCTGCTGGCCTTCCTATTTGATACCAACTAAAAACTTGTTGCAACCTTTTCTCATTCTGACCAAATAAAGTTTGGTACATCTACAAATAGATGAAAATATATATCATCATGTATAAATGAACCAGTAATTATGATACTTTATTCCATTCTTACCAATTGCAGTGATCTGAACTCTCTCACTACCACTCACTGTATCGGGAGGAAAGGAAAAACTCAAAGTTTTCTGTGTCGTCTGTAGCTTGTTGTCAGTCAAGTCCAATAAGATGGATTGTGAATATAATTTTTCTATTCCTTCAGCCTGTCGACACAAAAGCAACACAATTAATGTGGTCCCCCCTCCTCTGTTTACAGAGCACTGAATGCAGACAATAAAAGCAACACTATTAACGTGGTCCCCCCCCTCTGTTTACAGAGCACTGTGTGCAGACAAGAAAACAAACATCCAGCCCGTTGTGTCCCAGTGTGTGTGTGTGGTGAGGTAAGCACCTACCATTCTTTGACTCTCGCTTCAAATCTGTTAATAAGCATTCACTCTCTAGTTAAATTAGACAAACTATCTCGTGAAATGGCAATGGGAATGACAAAGGAGAAAATGAAAAGGTGATGAGAAAAACTCTCTAAGGCAGGTTCTACCACTATCCAGAGAGGTTAAATACCTTGCCCAAAGTCACACTTGACGGAGCTGGGATTAGAACCCAGGGCTGCCTCGCCACAGAGCACAAGTGCTTATGCACCACGCCAAGTTGTTTTTTTTGTGCACAACATGTTCTCAAAAAAAAATCTACAAAATGCTTTCTATCTGTGCTGGGGAATTCCAAAATTTAAAACCTACATGCCAACTTCACATGATTTAATAGGATCCCAATGGCACATGATTTATAAATATAACTGACTGCAAAAGAGACTTGCTTTACAGCCATACTATCGATGAAAAGAGGAGATTGGCAGCTTCTTCCAAAACATAATACATTTTTACATATAGATGAGAAAAACAATTAGGCATTACTGGAAAAGTGGAGGAGATGACCCACTAGATCTGACCAACAAATCTAACCAAGAAAAACCGCCTTCTGTTTCCTTTTCACTCACATGTTTCCATTTCATTTATTGGAGATTCCAAATATTTACCTTCACTAGCACCCTCTGGGTGACAGCATCGGAAGCAGCAGGTGAAAATGCTGTGACTGTGATAGGAATTTCCCCCACGCGGGTTGGCTTGACCGGGAAAAGAACAGTCGCACCATCCTCACTGGGAACAACAATGGTCCGCTGGTGCTCTGTGGCATTTATTTCATTTGAAGCCATTAGAATATCAAATTTGTCACTTTTTTCAATGACCACCTTGACCTGGAAGAAAAATTTATTATCAAAGGTTTTGTATAATAAATGCTCTGGTGTAAAGTGTTAACTTGATCACTACCTTCAGTTCTGTTAATCTGCCAGGCCCAAGGCTAGAGGAAGATGAGGCAGATTCGGCCAAAGAGAGGACGGAAGGGCAACAGGAAATTTTCATCTCTTTCCTGTGCTTCCTTAGTCCACTTCTAAACTCAACTCCAACTAACATCAAATTCTGCTGTTATCCAGAGCCTTCGAGTGGTCAGGAGGTGCCCAGAAAGGTTATTTCATGTCATTGTATTGCCACAAGCCTGACTGAACTGTCATTCTGAGACACTGGTGTTACTAGAAAAACCTGAGACAGAAGGGTGACATGTTATGACATCACTGAGAGTCTCTGCTAAAATTACTCCAAGGAAAATGGGACTCAGACATTTGTCCCGAAGTGTCCATCAGCTGTAAACTTTTGTAAAGTGTCAGAGTCGCCGCTCTCATCAAGAACAGCACATCTCTGAGCCTTACAACTTATGAATTGTTTTCCCATTTATTTTCTCATCTGTTTCCCAAACTATTTTCTGTAGAAACAGTAATTATTATTCTCACTTACAGAAGCAGAAACTACAATTAATTTATTTACCAGGAGTGGTAGAGAGGGGACTCCCTCTGACTCCAGAGCTTTTGCTCTTCACACTGTACCATGTCGACTAGATTAAAAACTAAAATTTAAAGGAAGAACTAATTTATTAATGGACATAGTGCTTTAAGAAAGTATAGCATTTCCACGTAGTAATTAACTTGATAAAGTTAATTACAGCTCTCTATTTACCATGGGGCTGTGGGGGGAGGGGGGCGAAGGGGGGAGTCAACCATTTGGTTAACACTGTTAGGGACACAACCCAAACCGTGAGCCAAACCCTGCCTTCCAGGGAGCTGACTAACTAAGGAGATGCAAGCACACAACTCAGAAAACCAAAGCCTTAAAAACAGGATGCACTAAATAAACATGGGGACAATAAACATAACAGAATGGGTGAGAAAAGGCACCTTACTTTCAAGCCAGGTCTTGAATGAAATAAATTTCTTGCCAACTACAGTGGGCACAGTGATAAATGACAGTGATAAATGGCAACACATTCTAGATGTAAGACTAGGAAAAAACCGTGGCAGCAGGAAAGAGAAAGACTGGCCTCAGAGACAACGTGGAAGTTACGTGGCTTAAGTGAGGAAACTGGGCTGGAGAAGACAGATGGGGGAGAGAGAGAGGGAAAATGCTTAGATGTGAGAATAATACCCTTAGACATTTATAAGTAGAAGAAATCGCTGCCAAAGTTTGTGTATGTTCATTTCTCCGGAATGTACGCAGAACCCAAACACTGTCCAGCCCAGTCCCTGCATGTTTTCTCCATTTTTCCCTGAAGTGTAAGTGATTCACCAGACCTTTCATATGTTACCTCAGTGGCGTCTTTCAAATAATTGAATATGGTTACTTCCAAAGCAAATTCTTCACCTCTGATCACAGAGTAGGGAAGATTCAAAAAAATGAAAAATGGCTGAAAGGCTTGTAGCTGAAAAGAACACAATGAATACATATTTTATTTGAATCAAAATGCTTCACATTTTATGTGACTAAAAGAAAATCTCGCAAAACCTATGAAATTTATAACTTCATATAGAAATGTCCACTTGCCTATCAACACACAGCAAACACAGTAACTTACTGCAAGTGAATATGGTAAATTGATTTGATTTGTGTTAGACAACACTATCTTTTATGAAAGGCCTACTTGGAACCAGGTAGTTTACACAAATTATTTCATTTAACCATCACAACCTTGAGGCAGGTGTTATGCTCATAGTTTGCAGAAATGAAATCTGAAGCTGAGAGACCCCTGTAACTAGTATGAGGTAACACTGTCAGTAAGTGGAGGAGCCACAACTGGGTCCCAGTGTGTCTGACAACAATGCCAAGTTCTCTGCTACTGCGCTATACTGACGCCGCCCATCTGCTTCAAAAGCAGCTAGTCAAATCAAAGAGCCCCTGTTTTAGACTCGTGTGCCAAGTCTAAATGATGTTCTGCCTACTGCCTTTCACACATGCAGACACATGGACTTCCTCGCTGGTGACTCACCTCTGACACTGTTGACTATGTCCTGCAGGGGACACAGAACCCCCTCCCCTACCTCTGAGGATAAAACTCAATCCCTGCGAGCTGGTGGTTCTCACCAGCAGCAGAAATCCCCTCTAGGGGTTTGCCTGGACATTTGTGGAAGGTCTTAGATTGCCACAGCGTTTGAAGGGTGCCACTGGCACTCAGCCGGTGAAAGTCTGGAATGCTCAGGGCAGTCCCAGCCTACAGAGAAGTGCCCCATATCCCTCATGAGTCTTGAACGTCTCTTCAGACATTTGTGTAGCATCGATAAAGTACCTGCTTATGATACCCTGAGCTTACTGCATAATTCCACTGTACAGGTAAACGCAAAGCATTTTTCAATGCACACTTGATTTTTCATGAATACAACTATTTTGTTAATCAAAAGAAGACTGTGCTTGGGTTTGTTTTTTTTTGGTAACTTTACTTAAAGTTGTTCACAATTTCAGAAATTTGCATCACTTCACGCAGCACCACTCAAGGTTTTTGCGTTGCTAAAACAATACAAATCTGCCAAAGTGCATTTCTGTGCATGGCACAAACATTTAAATATACTACTCTGTCTTCTAGTGCAGTTAGTTATGCCGGGTCATTTATATCCTGAAATATAATTATTTTATATTTACTGTCCTTTTATTACTACTTAATATTTCACTTAGGGCATCATATTGATTTTTAATTGAATATGTGGCTATATTATGTGTTCTATGGTTTTCATTTTGATTGGTAAAGGGACAAAACAAAACATCTGTTATAAAAGGGGCTTCAAGCACAACAGAGGTGGGAGCTACTGGTCTAAGACCAATGACAGATTTCATGTTTCTCTTGCCAGCAACTGGTTTAGGAAGTAAACCAGGTGATGCAATCAGACCAGAGAGATACAAAGGAATGTCTGCTAGGGGACATCTTGAGAAGTTACGTTTGACCTTGAAAGAGGAACACACAGAAATACTTTCTATCTTCTGACCTTTGGAAGTGGTGGGACTTGGACCATAATAAACTTTCTATCCAAATCTTAATATGGATCCAGCACTTTTAGCTGCTTAATACAGCTCACATTTTAAAATATAAAATGGATGAAAAGCAAAAAGGAAAAACCTAGGAATCTCAAAACCATGATCAACATCATAAGCAAATATAACCTGTGGATTGACACTTTCTTCACCTTATGAAACTGTAACATTTTCGAGCAGCACATTATACACTACCTCCACTGGAGCAGTTGTTAGTCCAAGGCCTAAATCCTCAGAGATCACAAAAGCAGTAGCTACCCAAGAAGTGATAGAGTCAGGTACAGTAACTTCAAATTCTTCATACGTCTTAGAACTGAAGTCAAGATAAACATAAAAATCACAAAACCAANAAAACCTAGGAATCTCAAAACCATGATCAACATCATAACCTGTGGATTGACAGGTTATGATGTTGCAAATTTCAACAAATATAACCTGTGGATTGACACTTTCTTCACCTTATGAAACTGTAACATTTACGAGCAGCACATTATACACTACCTCCACTGGAGCAGTTGTTAGTCCAAGGCCTAAATCCTCAGAGATCACAAAAGCAGTAGCTACCCAAGAAGTGATAGAGTCAGGTACAGTAACTTCAAATTCTTCATACGTCTTAGAACTGAAGTCAAGATAAACATAAAAATCACAAAACCAAGAACTGACACATTTCAAAATAAGTCAATATAACCTAAACCATTTTCTGGAAGACTACTAATTTTATAAATCAGCTACATATCAAAAATTTTAATTTATGCATAAAACAGCAAGAAATAGGTCATAATAAGGTCATCATCATCTATATTAAAAGTTTTATAGTGTTCTTTACATATTAAGAATGAACATTATTTTCATAACTGTGTGTATATAGTAAATATCTTTTTCAAATAACTCTAATTTTGTCTCTCATTTTGCATAAAAGTTTCCTTCTGTATCCAACCCAATGCTATTATTTGTTGGGTATTTTTTAGGTTTGACCTGCATCTTATCCCAAGTTTCTGTAAACGGCTGACTTTTCATAAAATACATGTACATTTCATGCCTTACTTCCTTAGTCAGCACGTAGCATTGAGTTTGTCAGCAAGCGGACTTCCTTACACAGCCCACAGCCCTCTTCCCTGTGGCTCAGAGGGATGGATGTTTTAGGGGGAGCCACAAGGTACAGGGAGCGGCCATGAGTGCTTCCCCCACCAGGCAATGAATACACTCTCAGCAAGTTTTCTCCAATGAGAACCAAGAAACTTCAAGGAAGTTAAAAATCACTCTTCACCAGAAAAAAAAGGGCCTATCTTCTCCTTAATACTTTCATTGCCACAATTTGCAGGTTGCTTTCTTAAATACTATACTTGGAATACAATAAACATCATTTTGAAATAAAAACCTCTGGGTCTATTTAGTTCTTGATCACACAGTGTTTGTACTGAACCATTAGAAAAAGAGCAAAACTTCTTTAAAACTCACACTGTACAAAATAGATATGAACAATCAACTTTATAATTTTTACCCCATGTTGGTGTCTAGCCAAATCCAAGTCTCTGGAAAATTCTTTCTGACACGTGGATTGCCAATGGAAGAAAAGTCAATTGAGTTTACCAAGGAGTTGTCATTTTCCTCCAAGTAGTCCTCAGCGAGCACCACACTCTCATCTAAAAATGAACATCGACAACTGTTAGGGAAAAGTCAGCGGAGAGAACGGTTACAAACCATCCACACGATCGCAGCACCTCCCAGCTGAACGGAACTTCAGAGTTCATCTTGTCCAAGCCTCTCATTTTGCACATGAGGAATAGGAGAAATTAAGCGACTAACCCAAGGCCACATGGCCAGTGACAGCTGAGAGAGAGCTGGAAAAAACAGTTCCCTGTCCCTATGACCAAAACCTGAAAAACTACTTAACAGGTCAGTTGCTAAAACATCAGTTAAATCACATTTTTACGGCTACCTTCAATTTTGCTCTTCTCCTTTTGTAGCTCTCTGATGCTGAATACCATTGGCTCCATAGCCATAAAATGCTACTAGCTTCATTCTTACTAAAAAGCCATATTGTCACACAGATTCTGGATCACCTACCTCCATGCCTGCAACTCGTCTACATCTGAAATTATTTCAATATAAAATGCGAGAAAATAACACTACAGCAGATACCAAGGACACAAAGATGAATGCAATGAGCTCCACTCACAGGCTATGCAGGATGCAGACAAACAGAAACGGTAGCAAACATGGTAAGAGTGACAGCAGACAGATGTAAAATGTCTCTTATACAGAGAAGGGTTGATTTTACACAGAATCAGTATGATGAAAAGAGTAGGGTGGGGGCAGGGGGGGGCATCCCATTGTTTCAGCCATTCCATTTTCCTTAAGTCTCCAGAATAAATGTATACCATACAGGGGGGGTAAAAAATTAAGCTAAGTACAAAGGCACATGCACAGTATGAGTATTAGGTATAAGTGTCAAACAATGGGAGGAAAAAGAATAGTTTGGTCCAGATTTTAAAATATCGAATATCCCCGAAGGGTTTGGATGTCATCCTTTAAGCCACAGGTGGCAAACACAAGGCCCACGGGCCGAATCTGACCCTCCACCTTGTTTTATCTGGCCCAGCACCTTGTTTCTGCCCTGCCGCAGGGCCGAGCTCTCACTTAACTGTTAAGGAGTAGTTACATTCATACAGTCCTAAAACAACATTCAGCCCTTTGAAGTCAACTGTGAGGCGGATGTGGCCCCTGCTGAAAATGAGTTTGACACCTCTGCTTTAAGCAATAATGAGCTATTGAAGGTTTTTTAATAAATAAGAAACACGCTCCATCCCATGTTTTCTATGCACTACCTCTGGCCTCAGACCAAACAGTGGTTTAGAGCCGGGGAAGTGGAGGAGGCAAAGCTGTTAGTTAGGAAGCTGCAGCAATGCTCAGGGAGACACTGGTAAGGGCCTGAAACTGAGGAGAGGGGAGCAAGGATAGTCCCGGGAGGTAGTTCTGCTGTATCTTTTGGCTGGATGGCCCCCGTGTGTGCCCATGCCACGCTGCACTCCCCCACCAGCACGCTCTTCCAACTGGGCTGCTTTGCTCCACGAGGCCAAGATGGAAGCTCCATTGCCTCAGACATGCTAAGCATACAATTAGTATCACTGCTACCTTTTGAATAATGAATAAACAAATTGGATCTGAGGGATAATAGGTAAATGCAGACTATAAGTGCCAAACACATGCTAAGTATTTCCATGTTTTTGAGTGTAACCTCACAACACCCTGTTAGGAGCAGAGCAGTGCTCAGGTGACAATGTGCCCTTGAGTGACTACTGTTTCCACAGTGGTGACCACAGGACAGCATACATTAGCTGGATCGACCACAAGGACATTCAAATCCCCCAGATGACAACAGAGTAAGACTTCAAATCAATACATAGAGAGCATCAGTACATAGACAGGGAAAGTAGGTGACCTGAACTTTGATTACAGGAATTATAATTAAAATTTCTGAGCTTCAGTTAAGACACTCTTACCTGAGGCTTGTTGAACAATGAATGGTCTTAAAGTATTTTTTAAAAAGTAGCCACCAAAATATTCCATGTAGCTACTGACCCTGATCCAGACGTGGAGGCAGATAAATAAATGTTTCGCTTGAGAGAGTTTCCGGGATACAATATGCTCATAAGAGTATCTGGTTTCTTTTGTCAGAGTGAAGAGGCAGAAGAAAGTTCTTGGGAAAGCTGAAGGATACAGTAGGTATTACTAACAATAGAGTGAGTAGCACAGGGGGCATCGGGAACTATGAAGTAAAGATGAACTAAGATGGGTGGAAGCCGAGACTGACAAAGAAAATAAAAACAGGTAGGCTGTGCGGAAGGTTGTCTAGGATATTAATTACATGAAGAAAGGTAAACGTGCCACAAGTCTTTACTACACAGAGATCACAATGACTCCATAAAATCTTTAAGACTACAAACAAGCCCTGGCAGGGTGGCTCAGTGAGTTGGAGCATCGCGGGTTCCATCCCCAGTTGCGGGGCCCTGATCTATGTTTCTCTCTCACACCGGTGTCTCTCCCTTTCCCCCAACACCCTCTCAAATCAGTAAAAGTGTCCTCTGGTGAGGATTTAAAAAAAGACTATAAAATTATCCTTTTAATTTAAGGACAGAGGTTCAGGTATGTGGCAAGAACCAACCCAGTGCTAAAGAACTTGGCATGGAGAAACTGAGAACTAAAAGAAATAGGGACTTTGGGGACCAAAACTGAGACAGTTCTGAAGCCTTTCAAAGTGACAGTATAACTTTACCTGAAATAAAAAAGGAAAAACTTCTAGAATTACCTATTCTCATTTATACATTTCCTCAGGCAAAACATTTTATGACTTTCTCTTAAAAGTACACTTATTATTAGCTGAATAGCCAACTGCATTTAGCGACCCAGGAACCAGGACGTGTAGCTGGGACCCGGCCAGGAAGCACTCGGGGTGAGGTGACCAGTGTGCGTGCATGTCTGTTTCTGTGCACAGCAACACACTGCACAGCATCTGGGCTCTGTTCTAGGGAGACAGCAAAAAGCTGGAGAAAAAAATGTGTCAAAAACATGTTACTCCTTTTATCTAACTCCAAAATAACATTGCAATTTGCAATACAAATTGGAAGCACAGGATCTTCCAATATGTGCAAAAATGTAACCACCTCAAAAGATTACAGAGAGCAAATGGAAAGCATTCATTGCAAAGATCTAGAGAGAAGCCCAGCTGAAGATTCTGTGTCATGGCCCAGGTATAATTCCAAGTACATTAAACTCTAAAGCTTTCAGGCTAAAAGAACAGAAAATAAATATCACAATGCCCATGTACAACCAGAAAGTACTCACACCTAATGCAAGTAACTTTAAATGCCTGAAAAGAAAGACAAAAAACCACACTGCCAGGCTTTACTTACAAACACCGTCGATGTAATCCTGCATAAGGCTTGCGTCCGTCAAGACCCAGAGGCCACATTCCTAGAAAGAATAATAAAAATTTTCTCTTAAAAGTTAAATGTTCTCTAAAGTGTCACAGAAGTTTCCCATATTCCTAACTCACTCTTGCTCATTTGTTTTTACGCAAACTATTAAAGTCCTTCTTTTTAATCTTGCCCATTTTTGAGTATCTAGGTATGTAGATGAGTACACATTCTCTCCCTCTCTTTCTCTTTCGGTCTCTCTCTCTGAAACTGACACGCATATGAATGTAACAAGCCAAGGAAAGTGATATAATGGCAATAACGACAATTCCATTAATTTCTCAATTGTGAATTTTTCCATTTTCTTTTAAAACTGGAAGGATGATTATCTTTCCATTTTAAATCACACTTGTACAGCACTCTACACTTCAGTAATGAATTTAATAAAAGGTTTACATTTCATAATTCATATCATTAATTCTAAAAGTGTTTGCAACAGTAAAAGATACTCATATCTTTTCAAATTACATACTAAACACAACATACCTGAAAGACTGCAAAAGAATTCACAAACATGCCTAAGTAATATCCCGTGTTATAAAGTTCCAATTCATGGACCACCTAAGCAGAAGATAAAACATATGAAATGGATACATTCATATCAACCTGTTCTTTCCTCTGCAACATTTCCTACATGTAACTTAGATAATACATAGCTCACATACTTATCAAATTTGAAAATGACACAAAGAGAGAAATATGTGAGTGCCTTGTTCAATCAGCCAGAATTATATTTATTATTTAAACTTATTTTTACTCTGTTCAGCAATGGAGAGTTCCTAGGAAGTACAGGCTTGAGTTTTGCCCAGGAGGAATTTAAATGTCACTGGTTGACAAAACCAACACACAGAGGTCAGCATTAAAAATGACCAATACTTTTGGCAGAGATAATTGAGCTAAATTCAATGGTTGAAATAAGTTCTGCAAAATATCAGTAAAATGTTTTTAAATAACACAAAGAGAAAATCCACAAAAGATGAAATGCAAATTATTAATAAGCAGAAAAATGTTCAACCTCATTGATAATCAAAGCAATGTAAATTACAACATCCAGGAGATAGTATTTTTCAATGAGATATTTGCATATATCACATTAGCAATGTTATTTTTTAAGAGAAGAACTCTTTGCTAGCAAGAGTGAGTACAATTGGCAGTTCCTAAAAAAGTTAAACACAGAATCAGAATATGGCCAGCAATTACACTCCTATGCATATACCCCCAAAAAACCCTGAAAATACAGACTCAAAGATACTTGTATGCCAATGTCCACTGCAGCATTAGTCACAACAACCAAAGGGCAGAAACAGGTTAAGCATCCATCGACAGAAGACTGGATGAACAAGATGTGGTTTACACATACAATGGCATATTACTCAGCCACAGAAATAGTTTTGATACAAGCTACAAATAGATGAACCTTGAAAACATTATGCTAAGTGAAATAAGGTAGACAGAAGGACAAATATTAAATGATTCTACTTACATGAAATAGCTAGAATAGGAACATTCATAAAGACAGAAGTAACTAGAGGTTACCAAGGGCTGTGGAAAGGGAGGAATGGTGAGTTATTCCTTAGTGGTTACAGAGCCTCTGTTTGGAGTGATTACAACATTTTGGAAAGACAGTGGTGATGGTTGTACAACATTATGAATGCAACTGAGGCCATGGAATTGTGCTTTTAAAAAATTGTACTTTTATGGTACATATATTTTACTACAATGAAAAAGTTAAGATATTATACTCTTTCAGTAACTATTTTGTACCTACATTAGCATTAACCAGACAAATTAACAGAAAGGCATGAATAAAAATCATAAAAGATTATAAGTAGAAGTTTAAAAAAAAACAAAGTTTCAAATTAAACACCCACAACCACTGCTTCTGCTCTGCTAACAACCACTACTGCATCCACAGTAAGCACACAAGCAAGCACGTGCTAGAACAGGCACCAACAGAACGAGAAAACAAACTTTCATACTGTCTCAACAAGCAGGCAAACAGTGATTTGCCCACATACAGACAGTGGAGACAGAGCCAGACATCATAAAGAGGAAAAGGTTTCGGTTCCACGACTCAAACTCTGCCACAGAACACAAATACGTGCGAGACCACCTTCTGCTGACGCTCAGGCATGACCTGATGAAGCTACCTAGGAAGCGGTGTCTGTCTCACGAAGGGATCCTTTTTTTCTCACTGACTCAGTGAAAAGGCACTGCCAAAGCTGCAGCACAGGCTGATGAAGGGAAGGCTGGAGTCTGAAAATTAATCCTGGAAGATCGAGTATACTTAACTTATTCCAAGGCATTCAATAGTCTCTCTCGGCAGCACCTACAAATTTAACAAGAAGGGAAGAAGCCAAAATAGTCCATTATCACAGCCCACTGACTCCCTCCTCCTGAGCCAACTGGAGAAACAACAGAAGCAGGAGAAAACTTGGTTGTGCCAAACGAGGAAAGCCTGGGAAGAGTGAGGGAGATTTTGAATTGTCGTGTTGGAAGGAAGTGGATGGCTGAAAGTCACTAGAGGCAGCAGTCGGGGAAAAGGCTGGAGGAAAGGTTTTTAGGTTCTGCTCTTGCTTCTCCTAGGTGATTGCCTCAGCAAGATCATTCCTTGCAATTTCACTGTCAAAGTCATCAGCAGCCGCGGCAGCCCAAACTGCCTGTGCAGGTGTCAGGAAGACAAGACTAGGTCGGCACCTCTGCCCGTCTGGTGTGAGAAAGAGAGGAAAACAGGAGGAGCACAGACCCCTTGGCCCGCAAGCACTCACTCTCTTCCTCCCCTTCTCCTTCAGACCCTCAGCGCTGCTGGATCATAGTCTCAAGAGACTGGCTCTTCCTGGTGTTGCTTTCCCCTAAAAGCTTACAAAAGAAACACTGAATGGAATCAGGCGCACAGGGAGGATCAAGAGTAGCTCTCCATCAGTGGATTGAGCGCGGGCCTGCGAAGCAGATGATCGCGGTTCGATTCCCAGTCAGGGCACATGCTTGGGTTGCAGGCCAGTTTCCGGCAGGGGCCAGTTCCCTGCAGGGGATGCACGAGATGCAACCATACATTGATATTTCTTTCCCCTCTCCTTCCCTTCCCCTCTAAAAAGATAAATAAATAAAATTTTAAAAAAAAAAGAGTAGCTCTCTAGTCCCTGCAGCTCACCCTGCCCCTCGCTTTAAATTCATGAGACTTACACAGATTGGAACAGGGTAAATTCCAATCTAGCCTCCCCAACAGACATCATCGGAGTAGCTGCCAAACCAACTGGACATTCAAAGAGTATAACTTCCATAAAAGACATCCAATGAGACAACATAACGTGTGAAGAAGAATACTGAAAAAGTCAGCTCAACATTTAAAATATACATAGTAAATATACATAAGGAGAGAGGGAAAATATCAGCAATATAAAATAAGTACAAAAGATAACCAAGGAAAATAATAAATATTACAAATATAATAGCTGAGATCAAGAACCCAATATAAGACATCAAAGTAGGACAGCTGCACCTGACAAATGATCAGTGAGCTGAAACAAAAAAAGCTCCCAAAGAAATACAGAAAAGACAAAGAGACAGAAAACAAAACAGAAAGCTAAGCAATGCAGAGGAAGTAGAAGTGCCAATGTCTAAATAATAGAAGTCCCAGAAAAAGAGAAAAATTAAAATGTAGAAGAGGAAATACATGAAGAAATAATGGATATAAATTTCCAGAACTAAAAATAATGAAGGGAAGGCACAGATTTTAAAAGCACTCAATCATAACACAGAATTGGAATTCTGCACCACATCAACATGGTCTGCCCAGAAGTGGGGAGGAGGTAGGGACAGGAGCAGAGACCAAAAAATGTACAAGAATATGAGAACACACCAAAACACCTATCTTGTTAAACGAAGATACAAATTTTAATAGCCTTAAGAAAGCAGTAAGAATAATAAATATGAGTGTGGTTCCTGAGTTAAGGGCATCCATCATAGATACAAAAATAGTATGTATAACTTGCAAAACCAGCAGAACAAAATATGATCTTGCCCATGGAAAGAATTAAAAGAAACAAAAAATAGTCTAAATTTTTAAATATAAAATAAAAACTGTAATTGCAAATTTAAAAATTAAACATATGTAAAATAAATAAGCAGAAATATCCTAATTAGAACAAGAATTACTGTACATGTATCAATGAGTTAAATAGGCTTATTAAAAGAAATTGACTATCAGATTAGATTAAACAAATGCAAAATATAGATATGTGCTATTGGTAAGATATATTTAAAACAAAAACTCACAAAAGGGTTGAAAATAAAGTGATGGGAAAATGTGCCAGGCAGGTATGATCCTAAAGAAAGCTGGGGTAGCAATTTTAATATCTGACAACATTTAATATAAATATGTAGAGAAACAGGGAGACAGAAAGACAGAGACAGAAAGACACACACACAGAGAACATGCGCATTAGGTAGAAGTGTATATATGTGTGTGCGTGTGTACATATATAGGAAATAAAAATAAAATATATTTATAAATATGTATATTTATAAATATATTTATATATTTGTTCTTATATATTTATAAACAATTTTATTTATGTATTTACACATCTGTAAATTGAGAGCTATTACCATATTCAGTTAAATCAAATGCAGGATGTTATACACGTTTTAGAATAATGTAAATTTTAGAAAAGTAAAGAGAAAAAAATACGACCAAGAAGTTTTTAAGGAATTGGGAAAAATTACCTGTATAGGTTGGAAAAAAGTAATTTTTCTCAAGAAGATTAATTTTACAACATGATGACCAAATTAGCTTAAACATCCATATCTTTCTTTCTGACATGTTGTTAATCTCTACTTAATCAATTAACAGGCATCAGTTATTATACAATCTAGATTTCCATTGACAATGCTACACAAGGATATATCAAGAACTTACAAATAAAAATGAAAGGACTAATAAATAGGTGATAAGTTTATGTAACGCTTGATGTTCATATACTCTTGCTTTGGAAATTTTCTGCAGATTCTGAATGATCTCATTTTCTCAAATACACTACAAATTCCTGATTCAATGAAGACTATAATTATTTATAACCATTATGTGGCCAAACAGAAGGTACTTCAAAACTATCAAAAGCTTTCTTCTCCAATGTCACCCAGAATTAGGCAAATAAATTCTGGATGACAGTGGAGGCTTGAATTAAAATACAGTATGAAAATGAGGGGAAACTCCAGGTGGCATTTCTCACATGAGACAGCAAAGACTCTTGACATCAGCCTCTTTCCAACAGAAGGACTGGAATGTGGATCCTTTTTATGTGGAAGCTTTACTGGTTATTGGCTTATACTTGAAGAGCAACTAATGAAATTTCCTTTAGATATTAGAAGTAATACAATTGTTCCTTTTTTCTCTTTAACACGTATTTTTGTAATGAAAAAAAGCTAAACTCACATTTTCCATTGTAATATCATTTGGGGCGTTCATCAGGTTCACGCTTTTGTCAATAGCCACAACCCCTACCATCGAGTGGGGCTGGGTCACAGCGACCCTAAGAGAGACTTTCTCAGCTGGTTCAGCTGCAGCCTTGCTCCAAAAGAGGTTTACCTAAGAAAGGGAGAAGACAGAATTGATTTATTTTATTAGTTAAAGCATTATTTACATGTATTAACAATAACAGAGCAATGACTCAAAATCTAGCAAAAAAATTCTATTTGCCATTGCTCCGGGATCATTCTAAAATCATACATAAGCCTTCTCTAGGAAAAGAAATTTTAAAAAAAAACTTTACTTCCACAGTGTTTGCAAGTGATGGAACTTCTCACAGTGGCATAAATCTGAATTACCCTTTACTTCCCCACCTTTCCTCTTCCCTTTGTCCATCCCTCACAACTCAGCTCCCAGCCAGTGCTGAAAGGAAACAGCAGTGTCCTGCATCCTCAGGGGAGGTAGCAGCTTTAGTGAGAACAATGGCTTATTTTAATATGTATAAAGTGATTTACTTCTACTTGGCACTGTTGCAATCAGGTTAATTTTCAGAGTAAGGTCGAAAGGGTTTCCCTATGCAAGTTATACACCTTAGGCTATAACAATCACTGGTGTATTTGGAGACCAGACTCCACACAGAGATCTCCACATACAACATAGCCCAGCTTTTTGTAAATTTGCCCTGGCTTTGTTTCCAGGCTGATGAAATGGATAAACCAAAGCCTGGCTCTGCTTTCACAAATCATTACAGACAGCCTCCCTCCAACACCCTTCAGTCTGCTATCACACCAGTATCAACCCCACGCTAATTCGACGTTGCCACTGGAGTTCATGCCAGAGCAATGTGGACTCCACCACTTGAGAAATCCGAACATGCTTCATGGATTTGAGTCGAAGTCTTAAAGCCAAGAATCATAACTTACAAATAAGACCCACAGAGCCCAAGAACGCCACATCTAAAAATACAGATGCATTAACTAAATATGAAGAGAGATGTATTAACTAAATATGAAGAGGTTAAACTATAGTTCTAGAAAAGAATATAAATTTGTAACCAGTTTAGTTTAATGATACTTTTCTGAAGAATTATTACATTTCTCAGACTTTACTAATATACATCTTTCTTTTAAACATCATTACCTTAAGTCTTACCTTATTTTTAAAAACAAGCTCAACAGGAATTTTTAGAATATCATTTATAATTTCCCCATCATCTTCAATATAATATACAATTATACAGGCTGTTGGAGCCCAAGAATTTTCTGGTGTTAAAGAGAAGGCTGTTGCATTTTGCTGGCCTACAGCCACCAACTGTCCCCTGGATACTACCTGAAAAAAAATAGTAGTCAAGTTTTATTTTATGCTAAAGCTAGAGAGAATTTCAACTGCAGCTATGTTCATCATAATTTTAACTATACACACAAGTTTTTTACTTAAACCAACTTCAAAGTCATTTTGAATGCCAGAAAGTCTCCCTGACCGACACAGAGAATAGAGGCTGGGAAACAGAAAGGCAACGAAGGATGAAGCAATAGTAGTAGCTTCACAATCAAGAATGTATTTTTTGCATTATTTATAATAATCAGGACGTAGAAGCAACCTACTGTCCTTCAACAGACAAGTGAATAAAGAGGATGTAGTACCTACACACAGTGAACTATCACTCAGCCATAAAAAGAACGACATCTTGCCACCTGCAACAACAACATGCATGGACCTAGAGGGCACTGTGCTAAATGAATAAGTCAGAGAAAGACAAATACTGCATGATTTCATGTATATGTGGAATTAAAGAGCAAAACAAGTGAACAAACAAAACAAAACAGAAATGCACAGATACAGAGAGCGAACTGACAGTTGCCAGATGTGAGGAGGCTAGGGGAGAGGCAAAAATGATGAAAGGGGTTAAGAAGTACAAACCGCCAGTTACGAAAACAGCCACAGGGATGTAAAGTACAGCACAGAAAATACAGTCAATAATACTGTGATAACTATGTGTGCTGGCAGATGGATACTAGACTTATGATGATCACTTCATAAGGTATATAAATGTCTAATCAAATCTCTGCTGCACACCTGAAACTATGTAATATTGTATGTCAACTGTAATTTAAAATAAACAAATTTTTTAATTTAAAAAATATATCTTTTATTTTTTTCTTTTATTGATTCTAGACAGAGAGAAAGGGAGAGAGAAAGAGAACAAGAGAGACATTGATGGGCTGCCTCTTGCACACGCCCTGCACTTGCACTGGGAACCAAACCTGCAACCCGGTATGTACCCTAACCAAGGATCAAACTGGCAGCCTTTCAGTTTGCAGGACGATGCCCAACCAACTAAGCCACACCAGCCAGGGCAAAAAAATCTATTTTTGAGTGGAAGGAATACAGAGCAGCACTGGAAGACCTAGATTATCAAAACTACAAGGCTGAATATGGCAATTTTCTTTTTTTCTTATATTTTATAATTTCCTACAATGATATGTGGCATAGCTAATAAAATTTAAATTTTAAGTATTAAATTTTAAACATAATGCAACATTTAATTATCCCTCTTAAATTGGAAATGCAAATATAGGAAAAGAAAAAAGGCAAAATATTGTGATTACAGTATAAACAGGGCAGGCTGAAAAGGTGTGAGGCTAAATTTAAAAATTACTAAGTTTAGTCCTGACCGGTGTGGCTCAGTTGGCTGGGCAAAGCAAAAGGTTGCCAGTTGGATTCCCCATCAGGACACATGCCTGGGCTGCAGGCTGGTCCCTGGTTAGGGCATGTGAGAGGCAACCGATCAATGTTTCTCTCCCTCTCTTTCTTCCTCCCTCCCCCTCCTCTAAAAATAAATTAATTAACCCTGGCTGGTGTAGCTTAGTTCACCATGCAGGCAACAGTGTGGTGAAGGCAGTCAGGGCAGAGGAGGCAGGGATGGCAGTGCTGGGTGGAAGAGGGCGGGGGGACATCTATAATGGTGCCAACAATAAAAAAAGAAGAAGAGGAGGAGATTAGAACACAGACAATACAACAGGCCATGTGCAGACACAGGAGCCATCTGCCAGCCAAGGAAAGAGGCCTCAGAAGAAACCAAGTCTGCTGAGATTTTGACCTTAGATGTTTAGCTTCCATAACTGTGAGAAGTTCTAGCCCCACTTGTGAGACAAATTTCTGTTGTCTAAGCCACCCAGTCTGTAATGTTCTGCCCTAGCAAATTGTTAGAAAGTAATCTATACCAGTTAGAAAATACAATGGAACACAACCATTTAAAATTAGCACTTCTGTAGACTGTCAGAGAAACACTCTTGAAAGCAGAGGGCATGGCTTCTCCTCAGTTCAGGGCCTCACATGGTTACCCGGGCCCTGGAACTACTGCTGATGTCCAAATTATTCCCTAGAATAATCCATCAGCTTTCAATCTCTGCTTCTCTCCCAAGACAGATGCAGTGCTCTCCGGTGACCTCCCACTTTCCCACCGTTGTCCCCAAAGTTGTTCTGCTCAGGGAACTGCTGTTCCCGGAACGTCTCCTTTCTGGAAAACAACTTAGCCTCACATTTGCAAAGCTAAAAGGTCAAGATTGGGAGATTTCTCAGAGCAAAGAATAAAACTCAGCCAAGGGAGAGCTGAGTGGATTGAGTGCAGGTCTGTGAACCATAAGGTCACTGGTTCAACTCCCAGCCAGGACACATGCCTCAGTTGCAAGCCAGGTCCCCAATTAGGGGCATGCAAGGAGCAACGACCCATTGTGTTTATCTCCCTCTCTTTCTTCTTCCTTTCCCCTCTCTCTAAAAATAAGTAAATAAGATCTTTTTAAAAATAAAAATTAATTAATTAATAAATCCTTTTTTAATCTTATAAAAAGTAAGTTTAATCTAGACATGTTAGAATTAAGATGATTCCATAATTGATCATAAATTTAGATTCTATAACAGATTACCATGTAGCTTAACTCCTTCAATTGCTTGTTGCCTCTAACCACCAACTCAAAAGGTGATCCCACCTATTAAAAAAAACTTAATTAATATACACATATTAATGGCAGAAAAGTATAATTATATTGTAATTATCAGGTTATTATAAGCATTACCTTTATATGTTCATCTCTTGTTTTGAGCTGGATGTATGTTTTACTAGGAGACTTAAATATGCCATAAACTGCCATGCTACCCACACTATTAAGAAAAAAGGCCTATAAGGAAAGAAAAGAAAGCTATAAATTTTCACTTTTAGCAACACCTTGAGAAAAGATGCTACCTGCTGAATAATTACTGAAAAGCAAATGCACTTTTACTTTTTTTCATGCAGGAAAAACACATCCCCCAGGCACTGGATCTTCAACATTTCATAGCTTACACTCTAAACCAAGTGACATCTACAAAACACAGAAGGTCTTCATCATCATGATCTAAGAGGGAAAAAAGCAGTCCTAACTTATTTTACAAACAAAGATATATTATCAGAAAACACTTGTAAGAGAGAATGATATAAAAAATGATTTCATTCCTTCTCTCCATGACACAGAGTTCATTTACAAGCAAGAAATCATATTAGCCCATTTGACCCACCAACAGTTAGAGTAAAACTCAAAGAGGCCACACCTGTGGGAGGGTCAAGTCACCAAAAGAAAGGTAACAGGAATGGTTGGGGAGTCTTAGACAACAAAGAGCTCAACAAAAAAGGGTACAAGTGTAAAAATTTACATATTACTCTTTCATTTCAGCTCCTGCCAAAATATAATTTCAAATGATTGAAAATCAACCTAGACTGGAAGTTTGGGGAGCTTCTCCATCATATTTTCAGATTGCTATATTTTACTGTGCTTTACAAAATGAATATACAGGGAAGGATTTAGTCTAACCCTCAGCCACTATCATTAAATTAATTTTAACACTTTCCCCCATGTGTAGATATAGAAACATGTCCACTTCTTGTGCACATTGACCTCCAACAGATTGAATGCTACCACAAAATTGCAATTTTTATGATGCTATTGCAGTAACATAACGATGGAAGACAGATGGTACCTTCAACTGTAGCTGAGTGGAATTGTCCAGGATTGGGAATTCAATCTTAAATACTCCATTTTGAGGAAGAGTATAATTTATCATCTGGACAGCTTCTACTTCCTGATTTCTGCTGGTCCATCTGCCCTCATACGCTGTAGAGTTTCTCTGTGTCACCATTATGACTACGTTATGTATTCTTTCTTCAGGAGTCAGTTGCTTGCCATCAGAACGAGTCACCTTCACCTAATCGTCAAAATACAACATTTTAAAACCAGGTAACAAAAGACTCAAAGGATTTGAGTTCAGTTAAGTCCAGTTTCCATCTATGCTATTCCTAGAAAACCAAACTCTCAAAAATTATCAGCGATACCCTAACTTCCAGATTAAGTGGTCTCCCTCGGAGACATCCGACACCACTGACTGCTCCCTTCCTGACATTATGGCTTCTCTTGCCTTCGGTGGCTCCACAACCTCCTTCACTTCGTACCCTTCTTTCTGTGCCCTCTCAGTTCCCTTCTTGGTTCCCTTTCCCTCCCCTACATGTGGGGATCTGTCAAGGCCAAATCATCAATTATCTGTTCTTCTGTCTTCCTGTTGCCACGCACACTTCACTCTGGAGCTCATACTCAACACTTCCAATACCATGGAGGATATTTCTACCTGTATATCCCTGTCATCTCAAATTCAGTACATCCAAAACTGAGTAACCATCTCGCCATTCTATTTTTTCTAACACCACAAATCCACCAGATTAAACAGCCCTGAATGAGCCAGAGAGCCCAGCCAGAGAGCTCTCACCTTGTGTCCCAGCTCATCTTGCCCTCCACCTCCCACCCCCACACCCAAACACTTAAAATCCTACCCATCTTTTAACAAATAGTTTAAATTCTCCCCTTCCCTAAGGCATCCCTTTAATGACCCTCATCCTGATCCCAAAGTTAACTCTTCCTCTGAACTCTGTTTCACTCTACCCATTTGGAAGTTACCATTTTTTTGGTTTTGGGTTTTGGGTATCATTTACTTACCTTTTCAAACTGTCTAAATTATAATATCACTGAAACTAAAAACTATCTAAATTTCTCTAGCCATTCAACAAGAAGTGATGCCTCCTTTCTTTAAACAAAAGGTCAGCAAACTATGACAGGTAAGGAAACCAATCCAGTCTCCTTATAAGTAAAATTACAGGAACATAGCCACCCTTACTCAGTTACAAAGAGGCAGTGGCTGCTTTCACACTACGATGGCAGAGTTCAGTAGCTGTGACACAGAGCACATGGCCCACATTGTTGAAAATATTCACTATCTAGCCCTTTGCAGAAAAAGGGTGCCAACCCCTTTTTTAAATCCCTATAGAAATTTATTCATGACACTGATGTTACATGCTGCCTCGATTTTTAGTTGTGTATATTTTCCTGTCACCATCACAAACACTGTGTACCCAGGGTAGGGACTGCGTATTTCTCAGCTCTCAAACCCAATCCATCACCAAGCCTTGCACATTGTCGAAATTCACTCAATTAATAAATGTTACTTTGGCCCCAGCTGGTGTGGCTCAGTGATTGAGAGCAGGCCTGTGAACCAAAGGGTCACTGGTTTGATTCCCAGACAGGGCACATGCCTGGGTTGTGGGCCAGGTCCCTAGTGGGGGGTGTGAGAGAGGCAACCACACACTGATGTTTCTCTCTCTCTCTTTCTTCTTCCCTTCCCCTCTCTCTAAATATAAATAAAATCTTCTAAAAAAGTGTTAGTTCAATATTCTCTAAAAAAACACAGGTAGATTTGCTGATAATTTTTAAGACTACCTCTTTGCTAGAACTAAAATTAGTCATTACAAAAATCAAATTAAAATTAAATAATTTTGACCAGCATCTAATTCCTTCAACTACTTCATAGAAGTTTCAATGTAGCAATCCAAATCTAACTTAAATTGCTTATGTAAGTTAGATCATTTAAATGAATTTTGAGGAAGATATTTTTGTTGGAACTACCTTTTCAGAAAAAATTGACAAAGATCATTTGAAAACAGTTCTATATATTTCATATATCTAAATAGGAAAAATATCTACTTTTCAGTTAAATTTTTTAAAGCACTGAAAATATTATTTGCATTTTGTTTCATTAAGGTGGCGTTAATGCTCTGAGATCGCTAATGAATGAGCCAACTTACAGAGGCGGTGAAGTTGAGTGATGGCTTCAAGACAGCAGCGTAACCAAAAAAGTCAATGGTGTGGTCGTACTGCTTGAAAAATACATTGGCGCTTGCATTTCTTGAGATACCTGTTTTGGGAATTGCATCATTTAGAAAGCAAAAGTTACAGTCCACCAACAGCTTCTATCCACCAACTATCCCCATCTGAGCTAATTCCCCATGGAATAAGATATCAGGGCACAGGAGCCACATTCCCACATGGGTGCCGTGGCTGCTGTGTCCTCTACAGATCCTTCTAATAAGTGCCATTACTGGCATCCCCATGATTGACACATGTACCAGGAGATTAAGGCCACTGAAAGAGCAGGCTTTTGCTCTTTTTGGGATTGGTGAAAACTGTTGACATAGGATCGGAAAGATCCAAGTAAGTAACCTTTATTTTATTATTAAGAGAGAAAACTGTCTAGGAGCAGGTGTGATTCAGATGTTAAGTGATTTAAAAAAAAGGATGGTCAGCTGAAAAGGTAAGCCTTTCCATGTGTAGTTTTCAGGCTGAAATAAAGAACAGGCAGGAAAAGATTACAAATATCCCTCACATGTGGCTGAAGTACAGACTTCCATAGAAAATAAGTTTCCCCTTCACAATGAAAACATTCTGCAAGTTAGACCACTGAACTGTCACGACAATTTCAGCATTAAACAGCATCTTTACCAAAGCAGTGATTTTCCCAAATAAACATGCTAGTTATACTAAAAAAGGTGGTAGAGCTCACCATATAAATAGCTTTACCTTCACTTCAAAGTCCACAAACCTGTAAGTGATTCTGTCACTGTGGCTAAAATTTCTACTGGCCCAGGGGAAGATGGAGACATGTGTTCAGAAAGCCGATCTGAAAAATCCATTACCTTTTTCATCTCTTCATCATTAAAAGAGAAGTTTGCAGATCCATTTATCTGTTTTGTTAAAAATTTACAATTTTATTCTTCACTTTAGCAATTTAAATTTTAGAAATAAAATTCAAACTAAGTAACATCAAACACTATGATGGCTTCGATTCTATTCTAACCACTATATAAGGGTAATTCTCATTTGTCTAACGCCAGAAAGCCCTTTTTTTCTTACATTCAATTTTTTTGATAATTCAGCACAAATTTTATTTCTAGAAAAAGTACACTTAATAGTTTTCCCCATTACAAGTTATATCTATAAAAGTTACCTTAAATTTTTTTGTAATATTTTTCTTCATGCCCCAAAAAGATAAAGGTAAAAATGTAAGTGTTACGTCTCCTCTCACTGGCTTTCCATATGTATACCTGAAAAATAATAAATGGTTCTTTTTTACATTTTCAACTTGACACTATCACACTAATACAGTGAATATATTACTTTCAATAGCATATATGTTGGCAACCCAATTAAAAAAATTATAGTAAAACATACTCTTACTACAAATTTTCAAAACTAAACAGAGCTAGGAATGTCCTTAAAAAATGGTGATACTTGAAATCACATCTCCAAAATGGGAAGACTTTTAACTACAACACCTCAGAACAGTTCCTAGTTAATGCTTTGCCCAGACTTTAACCACTTCAGAGACCCCAGAGAAAATCTGATCATAAGTGCAAGTGACATCTTGCTCTAAGATTTTTTCATTTTTATTGAATTTATTGGGGTGTCACTAGTTAACAAAATTGTGAGGTTTCAGGTGCACAATTCTACAACTCATCATCTGTACACTGTATAAGTGCTCACCACCCCAAGCCAAGTCTCCCTCCATCACCATTCATGCTCCCAATACCCTCCTGCACCTCCCGCCCAATCTCCCCCCCAGCAATCACCACACTGTTGTCTGTGTTCAAAGATTTTTAAAAGATTATGAAAATCTTTTATTCCAAAACTCTGGACTGGCCTGTTAATTTGATGCATGCCTATGAGACTTCATAATTTTTTAACATTTTTTAATGCTAGTTGCAATTGTAATCACCATGGCCCATTACTTTGTGTTTAAATATTAACCAGGAGGATGTATTAGACCAAACATGCTAGGGCACCAAATGGGCTCATGGCTCTCAAAAATTATCTTGCAGGAAAGTTTAAAATAAGAGTAGAGTATTTTTTAATCCATAGTGCCAAATTATCTTTTTAAGTAAAATCTCATCTCTACTGCTTTGCATTCTATGTATTAATTTCATCCCCTCTAATGGTGAGAAAGTCTCTTCATGTGAAGGAGAGGCAATCTTTGCTAAACCATTTTACTGCCAAGAAGCCTTTCTTAAATGTGCTTCCTGGGTTCCTTCCATGTCTCTTGTGAAATGCTGAGCCAAACATGGAAGTCAGCTCTGCTCGAGCTCTGTATAAATCAAACAGTAGTTCTGCTTCCCGAGTCCATCATTGAACACAGAAACTGTCTGGATCAACTCAACTCAAAAGTCACTAGTAAAATATAGCTCACAATTAAGAACAAAATAAATCAAACTTCAAATGTGCCACCCTTCCAAATGAAAACTGTCAAGTTAGTGGAAACCGTGGTTAGCAACTTCAGTATCAAATTCATTCATTCAAAAGAGTCCTCAAAGTCTAACATTGCTATATTTTGTTAAAGTTTAAATAAATCCACAACTAAAATACCAGATCATTATATTTGAAGTTGTATCACATGATGGTACTGGGAGCTTGAAAACCCAGACATAATTTAAAGCATCCTCAGATGCAAATATTTTTAATTTTTATTTAAATGGAAAGCAGATTTAGCTTCCCAAGCCCCAAGCTGATTATAACAATTGCAGAAACAAGAACACTGACAGATATTGTCCTAAACAAAATCTGGAAGCATTTGGGATACATTCGTTTTTCAGAAAGTTGTAGTTTGACATTTAAAAAAGCAAATCAGAAATATTATTGGATAGTATTATTAACAAAACAAGGATTTTTCTTTTTCTTTTTTTTGAAAATAGCTATTGCACAAAAGGTTTTTAAAATGATACCTAAAAATCTGAAATTTTTAACATAATTCACACTTCTTCTCACCCTTTTTTCATGTCACTCACAAAATAAAAATGTCTCAATTCTTCAAGAAATTAATACATTTTAATAAATCTTCAGCTAAAAATATTTTTAAATCTACAAGAGTTACAGAAGTAACTAGATGTATGCTATTCTTTTTATAATCCTCTTGAACCCATTGTGGTTGGTGGGAAAGAATCTATTATTTATTTCAATAAGGTGGAAATAGCAAACAGATGTTTACATCAAAGCTAATAAACACAGGTTTTTATTCATCTCAGTTAAAGATTTCAAAACTAAAAAGAGACTGCTAACCTTCTTCTTTGGATAATTTCCAGCAATGTTTTGCACATTAACTATGCCTGGATGGGACAGATGGCCACTAGCAAAACAGTAACCTAAGCTATTTATCATTTATTCATAGAGATGTCTATAATAGCTATTATGAAACATTTTAAACCATCCAAGTAGTAGGACAACAGAACTCATTTTCAAAATACAGTCAAGGAACAACTGGATTTCAAGCCCAACTCTCTACCCACTTATTCTGTGAGAAGACCAAACCCATTGCCCATACAACTCAATTTGGTTCATTCCAAATAGCAGGCTTTTGATTGGGTAGGAAGGCCTTTCCCATGCTACACAGAGCTCAGAACTGAAACCTTAGGGATATTGTTTATCCATTTTTTCTTTCAATACATCTTTATTGGATGCCTACTCCATGACTAACACAACAATAGGCACCAAGATGCAGGAGTAAATAAGAAACAGACACACCTTCAAAAAGGTGGACTAGCAAACAGCAGCACTGTGTGACTTGAGCTATGAGAAGTATAAAGATAGAGCATTAGGAGCAAGTAGCCCACCTTGAAATAGCCTATGTAAAGGCCTATTGGTCAGCAAAAGCATTTTGCATTCTTGGAAATACAACTAGTGTTTGGGAGTAATGTGTGGGAGGTTAGAGAAGGACTGTGTAGGATGTTCCAAAAGACATGAAACCAGGAAAGAACTCTGTAAGATACACTAAAAAATCTGAACTTCGTCTGCAAGGAAATGGTCTAAAAATTTTCATGCAAAAGAGTCATAGAAATTGATTTGTCTTTAAGCCAAAAATAAAAGATAAAGAAGAAGCAGAGGAGAAGGAGAGAGGGAAGAAAAATTAAAGAAAATTTAGAAAGAAAAATTAAAAATGTAAAGAAAAATTAAAGAAAATTAAAGAAAAATTAAAATTAAAGAAATTTCAGAAGCCAAAGCACAGATACTGACACACCAAAAATAAAAGCTTCAAGAGCTCAGTCCTGAAGTTACTCGAGGACAACCCCAGCCTGTACCTTTGAGAACCTCTAATCTGAGCCTACACTTTTCTTTTTAATGTTAAGTCCAGATATTTCAGGTTCCTTTTTTCTATTTTCTCCTTTTTTTTTTGTTGAACTTATGGGGGTGTCATAGATTAAGAAAATTACATAGGTTTCAAGTGTACAATTCTATGATACATCCTCTACATACTGCATTGTGTGTCCACCACCCCAAGTCAAGTCTCCTTCGGTCACCAGTCGACCCCCGTCTGCCCCCACTCCCCCACCACCACTCTGGTAACCGCCATAGTGTTGTCCATGACTGTGAGTTTGAGGACTGTTAGTCTGGAACTCTGGGATGCTTTTCTGTCCCGCAAAACCAAATGCTATGCTGTTGGAGCCAGTAGATCAAAACCACAAGAGCCACTCTACATCTGTGTGCATATGCTGACATGAGTAACGTATGTGTACTATTTATTCATATGCTAATTGCAATAGGACCACCAAATCTCTCCCCCAAGAGTCAACCTCCATCATTAACAAAGAAAAAAATTAGGAGTTAAGAAGAGGTAAATTGCCTCAATCCATGCCAACTGAATAAGAAATACAGGTACATTAAAAAAATCTGGCATAAACTATGATGTAAATCCCTCCATTAATCTTGGAAAGACACTAATCTGTGGAAATAGTTTAGGACTGGATCAACTCTGAAGCAAAGAGAAACGGGTTCCATGTTTAATTGTTGTTTATTATAGATATTGTTTCCTGCCCATCAAGGTATCTTAGTAAGCAGAACACTGTGCTGAAATTCTGTATTATATAATGATTCTTTGTCATATAGTTTCATAACAGTTTGTATACATAAAAAAATTATACTTACTTTGCTGTGACAGTACCATTTAAACTCTTAGAATTCAAAGAACAATATAATGGTGTCTGCAAAGCAACTTCAAATTTTGGCAATACTGAAAATAAAAACAAGAGTATTTTAAAGAATCTATTATTAATTTATAGCTTGACAAAATAACAAATAGAATTGTTTTAAAGGACTTCATAATTGGTAGTTTGAAATTTGATTCATTATAATCCAAATACACAGTAAGGCACAGATGAAAAGCACTTCCTTTCACCCCAAATTAGAAACCCCTATGAAGCTAGTGACTAGACAGTGACAGCAGGGGCCAGTTGCTGTGGACACTGGTGTGAGTGGGAATTTCCCATTGATAGAACTTAATTTGTATCCAGAACCCTAGATGCAAACACATCGGAGTGCTAAAAGACCAGGTTTTTATTTAACTGTCACCCATCAGTGCATCCTTACTCATGCTAAAATACTTCCATATCACCTGGCAAACAGCTGCTTCTAGAGCAGCCCCTTCCCTAGGGCCTTTCACCAATTCAGTTACTAAAAGAACATCCTGGGGCCCCTTCTTCTGCACGGTGCCACACACGCAGTCAAAGACCATGCCTGTCCTTTGAGACAAAGGCAAAGCTCGTGACAGTCTAATGTAACAGACTGCTACAAGGAGAAAGTTGTGTAGTAGAAGTTCTAGTGAATAACTAAGATATGGCTACAAAATAATCATTTTTTCTTTGTATGGCAGGTACTGATAGGTAATTCCAAAATTAGAAATCCTACTTTTACCAGCTTTATGTAATTAAGATATAAAATATTTTAGCAATATTAATAGTATTGATATAAAGAACTCATCCAGAATATTAAATTTTTTATTTCCTTTCAGTGTACAAAAATATTTTTTTCTCTAACTTCACTGATTAGAGAAATAGATCAGTCTCATAAAAGGCATCTCACCATTCGCTTAACACAAGAGAAGTATCAAGGTCAATAGGTCAACAATATGGGCAGACGTCCCGCTCCAAAGCGGGCTAAAGACCCTGGTGTGCCAAGACAGTCTGGGACTGACTCCACACCAGGCTGATTGGAGAGTCAAAAAAGCCATATGGGTCATCTGAGACCTTCCTTGAAGTCTTTCCACCAACACAGAAATTAGGGGTCACTCAGAGGTAGAATTTCCTTAGAATAAGAAATAAGGAAATAAGAATAAAGAAATTCCTTATTCTAAGGGAATTCAAATGTCCCAACATCCTAGGTTGGCAATCAATTCTCCACCTCTGCTATACCTCATTCAGCAACATGCCACCACCCAGCACCGTCTCTCTGCAAAATGAAAATATTCTATAAAATCTTGGCCACCTCTGCTTTATTCTTCTAGATCAAGGCTGTCAAAAAGAAATAAAATGTGAGCTACAGAGTATAATTTTAAATTTCTAGTAGCCACATTTTAAAAAGTAAAGAAAAAAAGCTGGCAAATTAATTTTTGTAATATTTTACTTAACCCTACATATATCCAAAATATTATCATTGCAACAAATAATCAATATAAAAATATTATTAATGAGCCCTTTTTTTCTTATTTGTGTACCATGCCTTCAAAATCTGTATTGCACACACTCAGTGCACATCTCCATTCAGATGAGCCACATTTCAAATGTTCAACAGCCACACATGGTGAGCTCTGGACAACAGAGCCCCAGATCAGGGGTCAGTAAATGATGACCAGCAGGAACTAAGAGTGGTTTTGGCATTTTAATTGCCTGAAAAATTCAAAAGAAGAATATTTGACAACATGTGAAAACTGCTGAAATGCAGGGCTCTGTGTCCATAAACAAAATGTTATCAGGCCACAGCCTCATTCGCCCTCCAGGGTGTCTGCGGCTGCTCCGTGCTACAATGGCAACGTTGGGCAGTTACGACAGAGACACAAGGCCCATGGAGCCTAAAATATTACTCTCTGCCCCTTTATAGGGAAATTTTGCTGATCCCTGTTCGAGTTGACCGTGAGGCTTAGATGTGACAAGGCAGTAAGAGCTATGTGGAGGCGAAACCACCAAGGGGTAAGCAAGCTACTTTCCAGAATTTCTAAAGCTAAAGGAAACCCAAACTCAAAAAGTGACACAAATCATACGAAAAACCTTATATAAGCAAATTAGAACTAATGCTGGATCCTACACTTTCACTCTCATCTCTCCTTCCTCTCCATTCACCAACAAAATAGTTAGGTCACACTTTTTTTATCTGTGTGTGCCTAACAGAGATGTTATAAATGGGGCACCTGCAAGAACAGGATTTACTTGAGTAAGACCACCTTCACCAGTGCCTACCAAATAAAAATTATGGAAAATAATTAATGTTATGTTTTTAAAAAAACACCACACAAAATTTTGTGTATATGTTATAATCACAACAAGGTAGAAAAATGGAACCACTGTGCATAAAAACTAGACAAGCAAAATGGAACTTAAGTGATCTTTTTCTTCTCCTTTATTATTTTTTTAATTCACTTTTATTGTGTCTTTTCCATTACCGTTTGTCCCCTCCCCACCGCAATCACCACACTGTTGTCCATGTTGATGAGTCCTTTTTCCTTTCTGCTCAGTCCCTCCACTCCCTAACCTCCTCCCCACCCAGAGCTGTCAGCTGCGCTCTCTCTATGAGTCTGTCTCTATTTTGCTTGTTAGTTCAGCTTGTTCAGTAGATTCCACATATGTGCAAAATCATATGGTATTTGTCTTTTTCTGACTGGCTTCCTCCTTTATTCTTTATAATGACCTTTTATAACTTTCATTTTACAAAGGAAAAAACTATTAGACCTATAAGAAATATCAAGATTTTAACTCAACTCGGATTTTTACTTTAAACAACACATGTTTTGGAAATTTTTCCTATCTCTGTTGAAAGTAATAAATGTGTTTTCCTTCAAAATAAATTGAAAAACTCTTACCATATTCTGAAACCTGAAATAATTGATAATGTGTCTGGTCCTATTGGGGGGAAGAAAAAAAAAAGAAAATATATGAGTTCTTATTTAATTATACTGCTTGCTTACTTACCTCACAGAACAATTGAGGGGAAAATTTAATCGTTACACTTATAATGATTTAATGAAGAAAAGTTATTGTCATTTGTAGTTTATTTTTAGTCATCTACCACATGAAGTCTGTGATATTTTTAGTTTTTCTTGCCAATGCACTAACATAAAAGGGTGACCTGACTCTATAATTCACTATAGCTCATTTAAACAAACTGCATCATCTGACTTCCATCATTTGTAAAATAAGATTAGATTAAATTTGCTAATTCAGGAATTTATGAGGCAAGGGTAACACACATCAAACCAACAGGAAAGGACTTCAAATTTGTATTGAAAATCACTATCTGGATTTTATAAATAATTAAGAATACAAAATCATCATGGACCAACATCCTCTACCTTCATAATTCCTAGAATTATTTTCTAGTGTAACCCTTAAATCACTACATTATATACCTTATTTTATAGATATTGTAAGTTAGTTCCTCTTCCAAATCAACAAAAAATAGGTGGCCTTTTCCCTAACTCCTCATATTTCCATCTGTCCATTGTAAGTCATAGGTAACACATTAAATAGAAGCACTTCACAATAACTAAGTAATTCCACTAATAAAATTGGTATTCTAATTCTGATTCCTTAAGTTTATCAAATGAAATATCCAGATCCAGCCACAAAGTATGGGCTTTTAAAACATCATCCTTGGGTAATCTGAAGCTACCGTACAAGTTATTTTTTTAATCCTAAAAGGATACAGTTAATTCCAAAGTATAAAACAAATGTATCTACTTATACACTAAAAAAATAGTTGTCTGAAACCTGGCTTCAAAGTTGTCATTTAAGCAGATCCCATAGAAATTGTGTTCATTGAAGTCTTTAAGAATCTGCACTGTGACTTACATCTTAAGTTATATGTCACATATGTGATGCTATAACTTACGTGTATTTAATTCATTTATAATCCTAATTTGTCATCCTCAAAAAATCAAATCACAGAGGTAATCTATACTCACTTTACTGGTAAATATAAGATTTCTAGTCTGTCTTTTTTTTTTAGAACAACAGAACTTTGTAATAGTACATTTCCATTTATACATCTTTTGCATTATTGTTACTTAAAAATATACTACTATATATTTTATAAGCCCTACAATACAGTGCTATTTTTGTATCATTGTTCTACTACAGTTGTCCCAATTTTTCCCCAGTGCTCTTCCCTGCTCCACCCCCCGACTCCCTCAGTCAATCCCCACCCTAGTGTCCATGTACATGGGTCATTCATACATGTTCCTTGGCTAGATCTTTCTTCTTTCCCCCCTTCTCCCTTTCCCCACCTCACTAGTCACTGTTGGTCTGTTCCTTGTTTTCATGACTCTGGTTCTGTTTTGCTCATTTGCTTGTTTTGTTCATTAAGTTCCTCTTATAGTCGAGATCATGTTATCTGTCTTTCACCACTTGGCTTATTTCATTTAGCATAATGCTTGCCAGTTCCATCCATGTTGTTGAGAAAGGTAGGAGTCCCTTCTTTCT
The DNA here is from genome assembly GCF_014824575.4 of Sturnira hondurensis. Taxonomy (NCBI): domain Eukaryota; kingdom Metazoa; phylum Chordata; class Mammalia; order Chiroptera; family Phyllostomidae; genus Sturnira; species Sturnira hondurensis. The sequence continues at coordinate 2,252,539 of NW_028094767.1, forward strand.
TTCTGCTGTGTAGTATTCCATTGTGTAAATGCACCAGTTTCTTGATCCACTCATTTACTGATGGGCACTTAGGCTGTTTCTAGGACTTGGCTATTGTAAATAACACTGCTAAGAACATAACAATGTATATGTATAGGTTCTTGAATTGGTGTTTCAGGATTCTTAAGGTATAATCCCAGTGGTGGAATTACTGGATCAAAAGGCAGTTTCTTGGCAAAGTGTTTGTTCAGGTCCTTTGCTCATATTTTAATTGGATTGTTTGGCTTCCTGGTGTTGAGTTATATGAGTTCTTTATATATTTCAGAAATCAAAGGTATCACTGGCAAATATATTTTCCCATATGGTTGGTTCTCTTTTCATTTTCCTGATGTTTTCTTTAGCTGTGCAAAAGCTTTCTAGTTTGATGTAATCCCATTTGTTTATTCTTTCCTTTTTTTCCTTTGCCCTAGCAGACATATCAATGAAAATATTGCTACAAGGGATATCTGAAATTTACTGCCTATGTTTTCTTCTAGGACTTTTACGGTATCACAGCTTATATTTAAGTCTCTTATCCATCTTCAGTTTATTCTGGTGTATGGTATAAGTTGGTTGTCTAAAAACTACAGGCCAATGTTGCTGATGAATATAGATTCTAAAATCTTCAACAAAATATTGCCAATCCAGATCCAACAATACATTAAAAAGGTCATAATCAAGTGGGATTCATCTGAGGAATCAAGATGGTATAATATTCATAAATTAATAAATGTAATATACCACATAACAAAATGAAAGACAATAGTCACATGATCATAGCAATAGATGCTGAAAAAGCATTCAATAAAGTACAGAACCCATTTATGATAAAAACAGTCAGCAGTATGGGGTAAAGGGACCATATCTCAACATAATAAAGGCCATATACGCCATATACGATATACCTACAGCCAATATCATACTCAATGGGCAATAACTAAAAGCTTTCCCCCTAAGATCAGGAACCTGACAAGTGTGTTCACTTTCACCACTTTTATTCAACATAGTATTAGAAGTTCTAGCCACAGCTATAAGACAAGAAAAAGAAATAAAGGGCATCCAAATTGGAAAAGAGGAAGTAAAATTGTCATTATTTGCAGATGACATGATATTGTACACAGAAAACCCTATAGGCTCCACCAAAAAACTCCTCAACCTAATAAGTGAATTTGGAAAAATAGCAAAATACAAAGTCAATATTCAGAAACCAAAGGCATTTTTGTACACCAACAATGAAATATCAGAAACAGAAACTAGGGGGAAATCCCACTTACTATAGCAACAAGAAAAATAAAATACTTAGGAATAAACTTAACCAAGGAGGTATAAGACCTGTATTCAGAAAACTACATAACACTGAAGAAACAAATTAAGAAAGAAATGAAAGCTATATTGTGTTCATGGACTGAAAGAATTAACATCATTAAAATGTCTGTACTACAGTCCTGGCTGGTGTAGCTCAGTGGATTGAGTGCAGGCTTGCGAACCACATGATCATTTGATTCCCAGTCAGGGCACATGCCTGGGTTGCAGGCCAGTTCCCAGCAGGGGACCATACGAGAGGCAACCATACATTGATATGTTTCTCCTTCTCTCCTTCCCTTCCTCTCTAAAGATAAATAAATAAAGTCTTTTAAAAAAATGTCTGTACTACGCAAAGCAATCTATAGATTCACTGCAATCCCTATTAAAATACCAATGATATATTTCACAGATATAGAACAAATATTCAACAATTTATATGAAACCAAAAATGACTCCAAATAGCCTCAGCAAACTCAAGAAAGAAGAACAAAGTAGAAGGGATCACAATACCTGGTATCAAACTATACTACAAGGCCACTATAATCAAAACAGTCTGGTACTGGCATAAGAACAGACACCTAGATCAATGGAACAGAATAGAGAGCCCAGAAACAATCCCAGATCTCTATGGTCAATTAATATCTGACAAAGAGGACAGAAGCATAAAATAAAGTAAAAATAGCCTGTTCAATGAATAGTGTTGGGAGTTCTGGACAGGCACATGCAAAAAAAGAATTGTAGTCTGTAAATTACTTTTTGCTTTACTATGATGGCCTGCACAGGTAAGATTGTGGACTAAGTAATTTGACAATGATGATGTCTGTTTGTCAAGTTAAATTCATATAGCAAACACTGAGTGAGCATTGTATACAAAACATTATATGAGGCTCTGTAAAGGTAAATTATAGTCCTCGGCATCAGAGGGTCAGTCTAGAAATGGAGCCAGACGTAGGCAAGAACAATGATACGAGACTGACAGTGCCTCAGAGTCTCATGCGCTATGTTTTGCTCAGACTCTCCTCTATGACTGACTTATACATACTTTCATCTCCACCCATCTTCTAAGACTTAGCTCAAATATCACTGCTTCCTCAAATCCCCTGTCTAAAATTAACCTCTCTTCCTCCACTGCACTTTAGTCCTTTTTGGTCACTTTTTACCCTGTGTCATAAATATTTAGGTATATAGCTTATCTTGCTGCAAGTTCTCTGAGAGCCAGGTCCATGACGGACTATTTTTTATCTCATAGTTTATCCCTTGCAATGCCAACTTAACAAAGTGCCTGATACCAAAAGAGTGTTTGATGAGTATGTGTTAGATTATATAAAAATTACTAGCTTTGACAAACATAGGAAATCAACTTTGTTCGGGCCTACTTTAAACAGCCTTAAAACCAAGTTTTAAGTAGTTATTTGTTTAACACTTAAGTAGTTACATTAGACTATATTTGAAATGAATTCTCCATTTCTGCCACCTACATTACCAATCATCCCTGATAACTCTTGGATTTTCCATTTCTCTGTTTACTGTCTCCTTCCCTTCATTCATTCTATAAACATTTTTAAGACTTCTTCCTTGTTTCCTTAATAGTCCTCTCTCTCTCTGATCCTGAAATGTTGGCTCTTCCATCCGGAGCCCAATGTTAATCCTACTCTCTTTACCCTTAATGAGCTCATCATCTCCCACAGTTTGTATTGCCATCTCTATACACCCCTTAACTAATTAGCCCTAGCCCAGGGGTGTCAAACTCATTTCCACCAGGGACCACATCAGCCTCACAGTTGCCTCCAAAGGGCTGAAATAATTTTAGGACTGTATAAATGCAACTACTCCTTACCTGTTAAGGAGTTGAAATTACATTCGGCACTTTGAAGGCAACTGCAAGGCTGATGTGGCCCCTGGTGAAAATGAGTTTGACACCCCTGCTCTAGTCCATACCTCAACCCAAAGATTCTGATTCAACTCCACCTTCTCAACATCCCCACTGAATGTCCCATAGAATGTCCAGGACTTCTTTGTCTGGATTCACCAGCACCATTCCTTGATTGCCTCCCCCCTGTTGTTGGATGCACCTTCTCTCCCATAATGCCTGTGTTAAGTTTTACTTAAAATAATATACTATAATTATCTGCTTTGTGTCTATCTCCTGTGATAGAAAACAAAATCATTAAAGGTGCAGCACCTCATTTTAGCATGCCTTCAACGTTTGTTGAATGAATGCATGTATAAATGAATGAACAAATTGATTCCTGTCCCCAGGCTGGTTTTTATGGGGTTCATTAGATAAGCCTCAGTTATACAGTATCCCTTGCAAGAAATTAAAATAGCCTTCTCATGAGCAGAATCAGACTACCCTGAAAAGGCACAGCCATCTGTCAAATGATCCACAGAATAATCTTAACTCTCTGCCCTGCATTTGGAAGTAATAAGAATGCCCAGGAGTAAGAGAAGCTAGCCTTCATGGAAAACTGAAGAAAGAGCAGAAGGAAAGTGCTTCTCTTCAATGTCATTTTAAATTGTTCCAATAAATCAAAAAAACATTTTGTAACTGAGTGCTGACAGTGCGCTTTGTACCAGACAAAGTTTCCCAGACTGTTTGTAAGTGGTGAAATGCAACTCAAGAAATGAATTATTTTACTCTCCAAGGGGCTTAAAAAAAAAGAAATGGATTTTGTCATTTTTAACATATTGTCTATTAGGCCATACCAACTTTCACAATGAATTTAGTTATTTTTAGAAAATATTTTTACAGCCCTTGCTGGTGGCTCAGTTGGTTGGAGCATCATCCCATACAACAGAAAGTTACAGGTTTGATCCCCGGTCAGGGCACATACCTAGGTTGCAGGTTTAATCCCCTCCTAGCAGGATACATGCAGGAGGCAATGGATCAATGTTTCTCTCTCTCTCCCTTCCTCTCTCTCAAAATCAGTAATTATATATATACACACACATATACATATATATATTATATATTATATATATACACACACACATATACATATACATACATACATACATATATACATATATACATACATATACATACATATATATATATATATATATCCTTACCATCCTCAGGTAAGGATTAAAAGAATAATTTTAAAAAATGTTAAATATTTTTTACAAATAAGAATGGTAGGAGTTACTAGAAGGTTTACATTAAGAATATTTCTGCAGGGGCTGGTGTAGCTCAGGTGATTGAACACTGGCCTGTGAACCAAAGGGTCACCGGTTTGATTCCCAGTCAGGGCACATGCCTGGGTTGTGGGCCAGGTCCCCAGAAGGCAGCATGGAAGAGGCAATTACACATTGATGCTTTCTCTCCCTCTCTTTCTCCCTTCCTTCCCCTCTCTAAAAATTAATTAATTAATTAATTAATTAATTAATATTTCCAAGGATTAATAGCAATTTATACCACATGTAACCACAAAGCCCCTGATACTAAGTACTTTCATTAGACCAGAACAAAAAATTGCAAACTTTTTCTATAAAGGACCAGACAGTAAATATTTAGGCTTTGCAAGTGAAGTAGTTCAGAACAGGCCTCCTCAAGCTGTGCCACTTTGGCACATGGGTTATTTTGAGTTGAAGACAATCAAGACCCTGCGGGCTCCTGAGAACTTTTACCTTTCCCTTCAAGAATTGAAATTTGGGGCCTACCCATAATAAGAGTTATTACCAGAAATAACTTTTCATGACCTATCTATAGGATAAGGCAAACTACTAATCACTGAACATTGGCTCTTCATAGTGACCTGAAAATGACCTTCCTCCCCTCTGTCGTTCCAGGGTGCTTTACCTCTTAGCTCAGAATGTCATAGATACCTTATTTTAACTTTCTGTCTTTGAATCTCTCATATATGTGGGGTTCACAGAGGTGCATATATAATTAAATTTGCTTATTTTCTCTTGTTAATCTGCCTCATGTCAATTTAATTATTAGACCAACCGGAAGAACCCAGAAGGAATGAGGAATGTTTCTTCCTCTCCTCATGAGCTATATGGTCCCTGTCGCAACTACTCAGCTCTGCCACTAGAGTGCAAACGACACGTAAACAAATGAGACTGACTGTATTCCAATAAGACTGTATTTGCAAAAAGAGGTACCAGGCTGGCTTTGGCCTGTAGACCAGGGTCAGCAAACCCTGGCCTAAAGAGTAAAATTTATTTCCAAATTATTCTATGTTAACTCTAGCTGAACTAAATTAAATTTGACTAAACATAACTAAAAACACACAGCAAACTCAAACTAAGACCTTTTGTAGGAAGCATGAGTTTCATTTACTGAACAATTTTCCTACAGTTTCAAAGAAACGATCTGCTTCAAAATGAGTTTTATGTTTATTCTAGCTCATCAAATACAGCTTGTGCTCATTCACTCTGCCAACAACTGGAGAGAGAGGCTGACCTGAAGGCATAAATGCTTGGGCAGCATGTTTTCGGAGCAAATACCTTTCCAGGAAAGAGACTACGTAACTCGTCAATGTCTCCTGAGTTCTTTCCCCAACATGGTCACTGTTCCGTGGGGAAAGCACTCCCCTAGCAAACCAGCTCTTCAAACAGACTGAGGGTTGCCAGATGGGAGGTAGCAGGGGCTGGGTGAAAAAGATGAAGGAATTAAGAATTATAGCTTGGTGGTTACAAAACAGTCACAGGGATGTAAAGTACAGCACAGGAAATATAGTCAATAATATTGTAGTAATTACGTATGGTGCCAGGTGAGTACTAGAATTATAAAGGGGATCACTTTGTACATTATATAAATGTCTAATCACTATGCTGTGGTAAGCTTCTTTCAACTCTTGCTTCTAGAGTGGAAAAAATGCCAGAAACAGAACAGAGGTACAAGATGGATTATTTTTGTTTACACATCTAGAACATTTCAGTTTCCCAAAAGTCTGTTTCAGCATTGATCTCTACCCTCTGGATTAAATTTCTATGTAAAGATAAAGAAAGAGAGTAACTTTTTTACATCCACACATAACTGGATGTTAAAATAGAACTGTTTCAGACTCAGGGTTGGCTTTGTCCCCCAAGACAACATATGGCAACTAGACCATAGAGTGAGATGTAAGACTAGCATGCAGGACTCATGAAGGGGATTTCCAAATGCTGCTTTTGCAACTCTCAACCAAGAGCATCAAGATGAAAATACACTAAAAAGGAATTTTAAGAGAAAGGTTTTGAATGGGATAAGAGTCACATACGCCCCACCCCAAGGGATCAGGCAGACATTGCCTGCCCCTCACTTCAAGCCTAGGAAAGGGACTTTGAAAGGACAATCCAGAGAGCTGGATGTGTGTCCCCGTGAACATCCCCAAGTTGTCAGTGAGCAGGCACTGACACGCCTGAACACCCTACAGTGCAAATCCTGCTACTGACCAGCTGCAGGGACACATGGGCTAAGGAAGTGTGCTGAGTGTGATGGTCTGCACCTGCCGAGTCTCAACGAGCAAGGAAAGCAGGCGTATTTTCCCTCAACTAGACAGGCAAACAAAGAGCACTAGCAGGGGACTGCCTTCTACGGTGACCAAAACCAGTCTTTTGAAGGGTAAGCCAAGCTCAGGAGTGACAGCTGGGGTAAAGCGTAGATGCCCAGGAGCAGACAATGGGGCTATGAGCTGCCATTTGGAGGAAACAGATTCAAAAGCTTCCAAGACATGTCAGGTGAGAGACCTCTCAGCAATGGTAGGGATGCTCCAATGCACCCACAGAGTCCTAAGGAGGAGAGGTGTTAGTCTTAAACGCCTGCAGACCTCGAGAGTTCCAATGCCAGATGACAGCAGTATTACGCTTTTGCCATTTCTGTAGGACAAATATTGGCAAATTCACATGGCTCGTTCTTATACATCAAGTAAGAATTTTCACCCCTCACCCGTCTTCCCTCCACGATTCAATCCTGAGGGAGTCAAACTCAGCCTAATGAGTCGGGAATAAGTAGCCAGACCACAGAACCCAAGCTGAGAGAAGAGAGCACTTAATTTGGGCGACTGGACATATTAGTTACTAAATGTAGACTGGTTTGTGTGTGGGCGTGTGTGGCAGAATCTTTTAAGAACCAGAAAAATGGTGGGATTTGCCCTACATTTCATTCAAAGAATCGAGGAGAACTGGTCCCAAAGAACAGGACTAAATGGCAAGCGAACAGTGTGGCTCTCCTTTAATCTGTCGAGGAATATATATCCCACCTCACAGTCACACAGCAATAACTGGCCACACCAAGCTGGGCAACTGCTCATGCGAAGCAAGGCTTGAGACACAGGAGGTGTCCGCATTTCCGACTCATAAGACATTTTCTCACTGACATGGTTATGGCTTAGAGTTCTAGACTGATCCACAAAAGTTTATGTAATTATAATATGAATGAAACTATATGGTATATTTTTGCTGCCGCCCTCACCACAGGTACTATATTAATTCTCTCCTTCTTAGGAACTAGACGTTAAAATGATCTGTGTAGGCTCCTTATTGCCCCTGTAATCTGAATTCTGCCTCCACTGTTTCACCTGCACGGAGGGCTGCGGGGTAAGTGAGAGCCGCCTGCCTCTGCTGACTGCCCACCACCCCTCTCAGGCCTTGTTCTCCTGGATGTCTCCGAAGCAAGTGACGCTTGGCCACCCTCTCTGAATCCCTTACCCTTCTGCTCTGTGCCTGCACTCTCTCGGTCCTCTTTCCAAGCCCACTCATTCTTTCTCTGCTGCTTTGGGTGGCTCCTCCTCTTAGGTCTAAATGCAGTGATGGATCAGTCCAAACCTCACCTGCTTAGCTATCTACCCTGAACTTGAGCTTCCAGTTTGGACATCCTTAGAATTTATAATAGGCAATTCTCTGAAACACCACACGTGAAATCCTAGAGTCACCTTTGTTAAAAGATAAACTGAAGCATGTTAAAAATTTTACAAGTTTCCCCGAGCAAAAATCAACTGGTATCAGGCAGTGTCAAACCAGTAATTAGGAGCGCTCACCCAACAAGATCTCAGGGAGAGACTTTTATAGAGAAAATACGGAAGCCAAGTAAGGGAATTGTTGATTAGCTATATCTGAAAGCCTAGTTTGCTGTTTGTAGTCAGTTGTCCTTTGCGCTCTGATATTATTGCCTTGAGCGATTCGTAGACTTAGGTTTGCGAATCACTCAAGTGATTCGCTGACTTGGGCCACCACAGCATTAGAGCCACCTGGGTCTAATGGCCTCCTTGTTTAATTAACTTAACACCTTTTACTCCTCTTTCTCCTTTGCTCCAGTCACAATCCAATCAGTCACTAAGCCCAGTGATTCGTCCTTCAAAGTGTCTCTTGAATTCATTCCTTCCTCTAGTTTTTGCTGCCCCCTGAAAGGCCCCTATAACCTTCAGACTGGACCACTGTAACCCAACATAGACGGTGGCTGTGTGTTTGCTAAACAGTCATACTAACCTCTTGGTAGTTCCCTGACTGCATAATCTCCCTAAATATTACTTTAAGCATTCATACTATTGCCTCAGAGTTCCTACAAAAATCAACCAGACAACAAATACTGGTGATTTCTTTTGTTTGCAGATTTATCATAAGTGTGTCATTCTTCCTATTGAATAATGTTTGGCTGCCTTCACACTGAACATGCATTACTTTCATAATCATAGGAAAATAAAAATATAATTTTTATATATATTGATGAATAGGGGCTCATACATGCACATTTTTGCCTCTTTTGTCCTCAAAAGTATTATATGAAATTTATAACATTGAGCTTCAAAGCACAATAGAAGTTTTTCGAGCTCCTCGCTGCCTACAGAATGAAATCTAAGACTCTGGCCTGACATACGTACACAGCAGTCATCATATAATACCCTATCTTTTTCCCTCTTTTCTTTTTATCAAAAGATTAGCAAAAAACTTTAAAATTAACAAGAAATCATCCAGTAAAAATGTCAGTTGATATAAATTGACCAACTTAGAGAAAGGATAGATGTGCAAAATGACTAAAAATGTTTATTAATATTTACATTGTCCTTCCCTTTTCTGTTTAGAATCTGAACATCTGTGACTTCAACTGAAGTAGCAATATAATTCTCTAGGGGTTTTCAACCCAAACAAACATCGGGATCGACTGTGGTAGGCTCAACAGATACAGATCCCCAGTTTCCATGACAAAGCTACTGAATCAGAAGTAACAGGGCTACGACCCAAATGTAACAAATGCATTCATTCATCCATTCCTTCCACAGAGAATTATTGCACTGAAGTGCCCAGCATTGTGCTAGATGATGGAATACACTTTTCTGTCATGGAGCTTTTGAACTAGTGAAAAGAAAGATATTTGCTAAACAATCACACACATAAATATATAAATACAAAAAAATTAAAAAATGATTTAAAGTGAATTAAGCTCACAGGAAGTTATGAAATCTGAAGACGAGGCTGGAAAAGTGGAGTCGGATCAGGCAGGGCCATGTGCAGGTCCTAGTAAAACATCTGAATTTTTTCCTAAGAGCAACGGAAAGCCTTTGGAGAAGTTTAAGCTGAGCAATGATGTGATCCAATTTTAATGTTTACATTACTTTTGCTGCTGTGTAGAAAAATGTTCGCAAAGGGAAGAGTAAATTGAGGGAGATTTGTAGTACCTACTGCAAATATCTAGGAAAATATGATGGTAGCTTATAAAGAAGGTAGAGGTAGAAATAGAGAGAACCCACTGGGTTTGAAATACACTTACAGGAAAAATCTATGGGTACTGGTGAAGGCCTAAATACGGGATGTGAGAGAAGATAAGAACTTTCTGTCAAGGAAAACTCCATGTTTGCCAGCTTGTACAACTGGATGGATGGTGGAGTAACTCAACAAAATAGGAAATTCTGGACAACAGCCATGTACAGTGGGGGAAGACCATGAGAATGATACTGGACATGAAGAGCTGGGGATAGCTTTAAAACATTTAAGTAGAGAAGATAGAGGAATAGGTAAACACAGCTCACCTCCTCACACAACCACAGAAAAAATTACAGCTAAACTACAAAACAGCTATCATCCAAAATTATCAGAAAATTAAGCAGTATGGAAGTCCAACAACTAAGGAGTTAAAGAAGTCACATTCATTCAGACAAGTAGGAGGGGCAGAGACACAGAGTGGACTATCCCACACCCACGTGTGGTGGATAAAAATCAAGAAGGGTATCTTGGAAGCAAGGAATTCCATCTCCACACCAGACCACACAGACCAGGGTTCCAGTGCCAGGAAGATAAGTCCCCATAACTTCTAAGTCCCTATAATTGGTTTGTAAAAACCAGTGGGGGTAGAGGCAGTGAAGAAACTGTGGGATCCTCAGGCATCTCTTCTTAAAGGGTACACGATGGACTTAGAACTTACGCAGACCCACTCCTCTGGGCTCCAGCACCAGGGCAGCAGCTTGAAGGGCACCAGCAGCACAGAAGGAGAAACTGAAGTATCTGGCTTCAGGGCGAGTGACAGAAAACAACTTTATCCCTGACAAAACTCCAGAGGCCAGGCAGTGGCCACTAACCCTTTTCTGAACCCTCCCCTACACAGAGCCACAGGGCATGTGGCACCCTATCTGAGACTGCATCAGCTTGGTTCGTATGGGTTGCCCTACCCAGGCAATTCCCTAAGGTTCTGCCCCATTCAACTTACAGGTGCGCTCTTCTACATTAGGCCACGCTACTAAGACAGGGAGTCAAACAGCTCTACCTAATACACAGAGCAAATACAGGGAGGCTGCCAAAATGAGGAGACAGAAATATGGCTCAAATGAAAGAACAAAACAAAACTCCAGAAAAAGAACTAACTGAAATAGAGATCAGCAATCTATCAGATGCAAAATTCAAAACACTGGCTATTAGGATGCTAAAGGAACTCATCAGGTACAGAATAAAAAAGACCCAGGCATAAATGAAGGTTACACTAAGTGAAATAAAGAAAAACGTACAGTGAATCAAGAGCGGAGTGGATGAAGCTGAGAACCAAAACAATGATTTGGAACACAAGGAAGAAAAAGAATTCAAACAGAACAGCAAGATGAAAAACAAATCAAAAACAAAAACAAAAACAAAGATAGAGTAAGGAGCCTCTGGGACAACTCCAAACATACCAAAACTCAAATCCTAGAGGTGCTGGAAAAAAAAGAGAAAGAGCAAAAAATTGAAAACTTATTTGAAAAAATAATGAAGGAAATTTTCTCTAATTTGGTGAAAGGAATAGACATACAAGTCCAAGAAGCACAGAATACCAAAAAAGATGGGCCCAAAGAGGACCACACCAAAACACATCATAATTAAAATGCCAAGGGTTAAAGATAAAGAGAAAACCTCATTGAAAGCAACAAGAAAAAGGCAGGGAGTTACCTACACAAGAGTTCCCATAAGACTATCTGCTGATTCTCAAAAAAGAAATTTTGTAGGCAAGAAGGGAGTGGCAAGATGTATTCCAAGTGACAAAAATCAAGGACCTACAGCTTACATTACTCTATCCAGTGAACCTATCATTTAGACTGGAAGGGCAGATAAAGTGCTTCCCAGACAAGGTAAAGCTAAGGGAGTTCATCATCACCAAGCCATTATTCTATGAAATGTTAAAGAGACTTATTTAAGAAAAAGAAGAAGATCAAAAATATAAACATTAAGCCCTGGCTGGTGTAACTCAGCTCAGTGGATTGAGCACGGGCCTGCAAACCACACGATCGTGGTTCGATTCCCAGTCAAGGCACATGCCTGGGTTGCAGGCCAGTTCCCAGCAGGGGACTCAGGGGAGGCAACCATACACTGATATTTCTCTCCTTCTTTCCTTCCCTTCCCCTCTAAAGATAAATAAAAGTTTTTTAAAAATTTTAAAGATATATATAAACATTAAAATGGCAATAAATTTACAACTATGAACAACTGAATCAAAAAACAAACTAAGTAAACAAGCAGAACAGAAACAGAATCATAGATATGGAGATCATTTGAAGGGTTATCAGCTGGAAAGGGGAAGAGGGAGAATAGGAGGAAAGGTGCAGGAATTGAGAAGTACAAATTGGTAGTTACAGAACAGGCAGGGGGACCTTAAGAATAGTATAGGAAATGGAGAAGCCAAAGAACTTATATGCATGACCCATGGACATGAACTAAGGGGGGATTACCAGAGGGAATGGGGGATACTGGGTGGAGGGGGGCAAAGAGGGAAAAACTGGAACAACTGTAATGGCATAATCAATAAAATAATAAATAAAAATAAATAAATAAATAAAACATTCAAGTAGAAACGTGAAGTAGGCAGATGCTTATATAGGTCTGAAACTCAGAGGTTCTCTCAGAAAGGCAAATTTGAGAGTCATTAGTGTATAGAAAGAAAATGAAACCATGTCTACAGATAAATTTGCCTAGAATGAAAAATGAAAGAAACTTAAAATCAAATCTTACAACATGCCCATATGTAAGAGAGAATAAATACCAAAAGAGACCAAAGAGAAGCATCCAGACAAGTAGAAAAAAATTTAGGTGCCAAACTGGAATGTGTTGGGAAGTGGGAGGAAGAGAGACTACACAAGTTTGGGTTTTTTGTTTTTTTTTTAGAGTATCGGCTAGAATTAGAAAGACAGAAAATAAAGTCACTGGAGGGGCAGTAGGGTCAAAATTCAGAATCTCTCTCTCTCATTTCTCTCTCCCTCCCTCCCTCCTTTGCTGTCTCCCTCCCTCTCTCTTTTTCAATGTTAGAGACTTGCGCATATTAGATTTTGTGGCGTGATCAGCAGAGAAAGAGAATTCAGGTTGAAGATTCAGGAGAAAGAAGAAACATCAGTACTGTAAGGTTTCTGAGAAAGTCAGAGAAGGAAGAAGCTAGCAGAGGTAGAGGTTTTGGTCTTAAATGCACAGAATTACATCTTTTCTGTAAAAGAAGAAGATAAGCATGAGATGGGTGCTGATGCAGGTAGACATATAAATTTGACAGAGGGAGTTGAAGAAATTTCTATCTGATAACTCATTTTCTGATATCTCATTTGACCTGGGAGGTCATCCACTGAGAGTGAAGGAGGAACCAGAACCTCCCCATGAGACTCATGGTCCAGCATCCAGCTTAGAAGATCATGAATAACTCACTTTAACTGTCTGGCTCTGAACCTGTCATGTATATGAGGTTTCTCACTCTCTTACATATATGGGTTCCCATGCACACATATGTATTACATTTTATTTTCTCTTGTTAATATGTCTCATGTCAAACTGATTGTTAGACCAAGTGGAAGAACCCAGTAGGGTAGAAAAGAAAGCTCCCTCCCCTACCCCACTAAGAAGTAATATTTTTTAAAACTACACTGATCTCAGTTTGGAAAGATGAAGCACATTGTGGATAATGATGGTGGGGATGTTTGCACAACAATGTGAATGTACTTGATGCTACTGAAACACACTTTAAATAGGTTACAGTGCCAAATTCCATGTTATGTGCATCTTGCCACAATAAAAAAAGGAAATAAACTAGAGTGGTCACTTAGTGCCCTAGAAGAGGTGTGTGTAAGGGCCCATGGAGGAACAAGTAATGAAGTGCTGACCTCTGCCGGCCAACACTCTAAGAAATAAAATCCTAAAACTGATTCTTCCCTCTCTTTCTCACTGTACATGGAAATAAGAACCTGAAGTATTCCCAGGAAGAGCAGTCTTTCAGGCAGAGGCTAAAAAAAGTGTTCTGGAAGCCATATTCACATTCCAGAGAGGATGCCACTGTTTGCTGACCTGTCACAACTTGCTCCAGGCTTTCTGTTAGGCTGTCATCACAGGCCAGGGAGGCTGACCAGATGCTACTCACAGAGTGCTTCAAGGACAAGCACTATCCAAACAATGCTGTGCTTCTTCAAAGGACAAAGGGCCCAGACAACCTGACAGCAAAAGCAAACTGACCCAGGCCACAGGTGACCCACAGGGACAGAAAGATTAGGAACATCAGAAATACTAAAAAAAAGGCTTAGGGGCTGGCAACCCTTACCTAAACTTTCCACAGCTCACTCAAGTAGACACAAGTGCTATACACAAAGGAACAATTCAAATGGGACTGCTTCTCTATTACATAATAATGTGACACCCAGCGTGTATTATGCAAAACTCTAAAAGAGGGAGTTCAAGCCTAGGAGCTATTGAGTTTTCTATCTTCTATTTCTGGCCCCCAACCACCCCCCACCTCCCCCCACCCCCCACCTCCCCTATCCCCCCTCCACCCCCGCACTGGCTGCAGAATGAGACAAGGGCTGGGAAACTGCAGCCAATCACAGCTGTAAGAGACCACAAGATTACCTACAGGTTCAACGTCTCCCTAGCTGGCTACGTATCCAAATCACCAGAGAACTGTTGTAAAAATACAGATTATCCCCCCAAAACTGACTCAGTGAGCCTAGGGTGTCAGGGGCTTTATGCACCTAATCACCTGGAGAGGTCCAATAGCTTACAGTCTCACCACTAGAGAGTTCAAAGGGTAAATCAGGACCTGCCTTTTCCCACCCAACACTGCCTCTCAGCGGAAGGATGGAAACTGAGTCGCCTGACCGTGGGCACATACTCGGCACCTGTCAAAGTGAGGTCCAGAAAACAAACAGAATTTCCTACAGTGCTTGTTTAACCTGGAAATTCCTAGGTCTTCAGCCGGCCGGTAGTGCTCACTTGTGATCTGTGGGTGGGGCCCCGACTGCGCATCTCTGCTCATTTGTGATCTGTGGGTGGGGCCCCGACTGCGCATCTCGGAAGGCTCCCCAGTGGGTTGATTTCTAGGAACACTGATGTTTGAGAACTACTGCTGAGTTCTAGCAGCTGGAGCCTCCGGCAGTAAATTTGGCTCCATGAGCCACTCTGAAAGGGAGACAGGCTTCCACCTGCCACTGAGGAACACAGGGCTGCAGGTATCAAGTGGCAGGACTCTGAGTGAAGAGGGCTCTCCCCTCAGGTTCTCAGAGGAACATGAGCACCAAGGCTTGGGTCACCCAGAGGCCCGGGAACTCTGGGCCCTGGGCCGCCCACAGGGAGAGGGCTGGTGTGGCCAGATCCCTCCAAGCCTCCAACATTAGGCTTTCTCTAAAAACAAACAAACAAAAAAACTCTCTCAAGTTCCCTTCTGATAACCTGGAATACACTTTATTTTTTTAAGATTTTATTTATTTATTTATTTATTTTTAGAGAGAGGGAAAGGGAAGGAGAAAGAGAGGGAGAAAAACATCATTGTGTGGTTGCCTCTCACATGCCCCCTTTTGGGGACCAGGCCCACAACCCAGGCATGTGCCCTGGACTGAGAATCGAACCAGCGACCCTTTGGTCCACAGGCCTGAGCTCAAACCACTGAGCTATACCAGCCAGGGCTGAAATACACTTTAAGGCATAGATGCAAGGACATTTGCAACTAAATCTGGTATGCCTATAAGTAAATATTACTCAGCCTTAAAAAGGAAGGAAATTCTTACACATGCTACAACACAGATGAACCTTGATGACATCATGCTAAGTGAAATGAGCCAGTCACAAAAAAGACAAACACTGCATGATTTCACTATATGAGGTACCTGGAGTCGCCGAAGTCATACAGACAGGAAGTAGAATGGTGGTGGCCAGAAGCTGGGGGCGGGAGAAATGGCAAGTTTCTGTCTAATGGGTGCAGGGTTTCGGTTTTGCAAGGTGAAGATTTCTGGTGCTAGACGGTGGCAATGGCTGCACCCCAATGCGGATGTATTTAATAACACTGAAGTACACACTTAAAAATAATTAAGAGTATAAATTTATGTGCACTTACCATAATAAAATAATTGGGAAGAAAACATTTACAACTATTTGGGAGAGCCAAGAATACCAGTCAAGAGATAGGCACCTAGAGATAAGGCCCTCAGAGAAGAACTGCAAAAAATGAAAATACAAGCAGTGGCTAACTTTTAAAACAAGTTATCTTCCCAAAGTGTATCTGAGAGATGATTATCAAATGGAAGCGCATTTCCCAGCTTGTCCTATAATGTACCTGAAGCACAACAGCTCTGCACAACACACATTTGTGGAGAGGTGGAAAATAAACCTCTCTGAGAGCAGGGCTCAGTGGGTGGTCCAGGAGGTTAGGGACAAACGGTGGGAAGAGCTGGGAGAGGCAGAACAAGAAAGAGTACAACCCCCAAAGCAGCAAAGAACTATTCTCATTCAGTGCAGGTATGCAAATTAAGTATATGCATAAGTAGTAGCCAAAAAAAAAGCTCAGTGTTCTCACTAAATTTTACTAATTTTAAAAGGGCTTAAAAATAATAATCAAGAGTTGCTTTGTAATTTAATTAGATTAGCATTCTTAAAATACATGTCTATAAAGATAGAGAAAACTTACTATGTTCTACCATCAGACCCTACACAATAAAAGAGACACCAAAAAATAAGAACAAAAAACCTAGAAATTTTACTAGATTAAAATAATTATTCATCATTAAAAATCCTGAAGGTAAAAAGGACTACTTGAAGGTCAAAAGCAATTTACGTATTCCAGAAAGGAGAAAAGTAAAATAAGTTACTCATTCACACTTAGTGTGTTAAGGTACATGTTACCCTGTAGAAACACCAAAGAGCCCACGTAGTGGGAAGGGTATTTAAAAATGCCCCTCTGATTATCTGCACAGTCACTATGAGTCAAAGCTCTGATAAGTCCTGTGTTTTTTGTACACTGCACTTCACTAGTAATAACAGGATCACTCCATGTTTCCTCTAGAAACAAAATGGAATTTCAAAACACTCCCCTAAAAATAAGTATTTTCCCCTCCCTGAGACTAATACTGAGAATGGCCACTGCCTTTGGAAAACAAAAACAGAGGCTATAATGGTGAACTACGTAAATAATAAATTTATTTTCATCATAGTCATTATTAACTGCTGAAAGAAAAGAATTTCAATAATTAGCACTGTACAGTGCACGGAGTGCTGTGTAGGAGCCAAGGAAAGATAAAAAGCAGAGACCAAGGTGAAGTCATTTCTTTGATTATTCTGACCCCTGGTGGCCATTGAAGGACTCTATTTTTTCAATAAGGGAGGAATTTAGAGGAACCTATATAAAGGATACATGGACAACAACTGAGAAGGGTGGAAATGGGAGGGAGGGGGGAGGATGGGGGTGGGATGGGATGGGAGTAATAGACAGAAAACTGTACTTGAAAAATAATTAAATAAAAAAAAAGGAAAAAAAAATAAAGGACTGTTTTTTTCCTTAGTTGTGCGCACTAACATCTCCTGGGGGAAAATATTTTCACAATGTATACAAATCACATTGTACACTTTAAATATTCTACAGTTTTATTTGTTAATTATACCTCAATAAAAACTTGGGGTGGGGAAATATTATATTGCCAAAAATAAGTACTTAATCAACATGCTTGTCTTCAATAGGGTAAGGATGCTTTATAGGATATGGAAAAAAGAACATTATATTTAGTTTAAGATAAATGCCCTGGCTGGTGTAGCTCAGTGGATTGAGCACAGAACTGCGAACCAGAGGATCGCAGTTCAATTCCCAGTCAGGGCACATGCCTGGTTTGCAGGCCAGTTCCCTGCAGGCCAACTCCCAGCAGGGGACTCACGAAAGGCAACCATACATTGATGTTTCTCTCCCTCTCTCCTTCCCCTCTAAAGATACATAAATAAATAAAATCTTTTAAAAAATAAATAATTAATTTAAAAAGATAAATGACTACTCTACTGCTTTAATATATTCATTTAATAAATACTGACTTCTATGTGCAAATCACTAGGGCCCAGAGGTGAAGTACCACCGACTCAAAGCGGCATGAATGAACCAAGAGAAGCACAGGATACTACAGGAATGTCTGGTGGGGTTTATCCATTTCAGATGATGACTGGAGAGCAAAATCAAGCCACCTGAATGACAGCAGAAAAACAGTGTTCCGGGGAACACACAGGGAGGCTCTGGGGTAAGACAGACTGGTAAGGGATGTATGTCTAAAGCATGGAGTTCAAGGGTAAGGGTAGCACTTAACTGAAGATGAAGGTTGAAGAGGTGGGCAAAAGCCAAATTTTTCAAGTGGTTTTAATTTTTTTAGTACCTAAATTTCCTTATTTTTTCCTATCAAAGCTATAGGATAGGTCAAGTCCACAAACCACCACATGAGACATCCTGTGAATCTTCCCACCTGAAATCTCACATCTTCCACAAGTCTTTCTCCACTATTTTATCCTCTCTCCTCTGGTACTTACTCTGTTCACTGCTCATTGAACAAATTAATATTTCAGAGGCCTCTACCCACCGGAGACTTCCCTGCCTGGTCATTATGCAGAGGGATTCTGAATGGACCAACGATGGACACCTGACCCAGGGGAAGCCCATCCACCCATGAAGTCTTGTGTATAGAACTTGGAGGATAACAGTTATTTCGCTGAGCCAATGTGACCAGATTTGGACCACAGAACACCTTAGAGGTTGGCAGAGTGTAAGAAGAAAATAGAGCAGACCACAAGAAACAGAGGGAGTAGCTGGTCCCAGAAACATTGGCACTCAACCCTACAATAAACACTCTTCACTGCCTTGGCTGGTGCAGCTCAGTGGATTGAGCACGGGCCTATGAAGCAAGGGGTCACTGGTTCGAATCCCAGTCAGGGCACATGCCTGGGGTGCAGGCCAGTCCCCAGTAGGGGATGCCTGGGAGGCAACCACACATTGATGTTTCTCTCCCACTTTCTCCTTCCCTTCCCCTCTCTCTAAAAATAAATAAGTAAAATATTTTTAAAAGATAAATGCTCTTCACCCCAATGTGGACCCAATGAGACTCTATCCTTGGAGGCACCTGGGGGGCCTTGCTGACTCAGCACCTTACCATTCCACAGGCTTTCTGTTTTCTGTCACCGTTGTGTCGTTTAACTTTTATGCTATTATTCACCTCACTGTAGCAATGGTCTCTGAAGGCAGAGGTCACATGCTCAGCTTCCTGTGTTGATCACAGCACTATAAGCTCACAATACATATTAGATGAAGGATAGAGGGGTGGATGGATAGATAGATAAACAAACTAATTCCTAAAGAATTTATAGTGAAATCAAAAAGTGGAAACTGAGACTAAAACCTAACTCTCTAAAACTCACAATATGCTTCCTAAATCCTCAAACCCCATTCATCTTCATACGCTCCAAACTTCTTTCCAAATCCCAGACACGGGAGGCTCCCCGCCTCACGCAAATCCTTCTCTCCCCCACATCTCCCAAACATCTACTGCTTCCCCCTTCCCTAGGAGCTCAGCTGTCTGCTTCCCCAGTGTCCACCCCCTGCTCTAGGCTTTCATAGCTCCTGGACATGCCTCCGCTCGCTCTCGGTTCCCATGCGCCCCTCCTGTGGCACAGCCTCTCCACAAGCCCAGCGTGCTCTTCTTTAAGCAGATGCTCAGAAACACAGGTGCTGACTAAGGTGGGCTAGCTCTGTTTTGGGGGTGTGGCTCCAGAAAATGCTAACCAAATGGAAATTTTTTTTATTTTTTTTATTAAGTACTTGGTACTTCTATCTCACCTCAGGTCTAATGCTAATGAATGATTATTCCTTCTAACACAGTTGGTCCCACTGGAGCAGAGAGAAGGTATTTTCCCCCAGGAGACATTGGGCAAAGTCTGGAGACCGCTTTGGTTGTCCCGACTTGGAGGGAGGGGAGAGCCACTGCAGGCACCTGGTGGGCAGAGGCCAGCGATCCTGTTAACTGTCTTCCCATGCACAGGCACCCACAGCAAAGAATTTTTGTCCACAATGCTGATAGTGAGAAGCCCTATTCTAATAGAATTATGTTTAAAGCTCTCATCACAAATTTATTTTAATAAATTCCAATGAGAAAATATTCAACAAATCTTCAAACATCACACAGCGAGGCCCAGGAGGACAGCAGAGGCGGAGCCACGGAGGGGTCTGAATGGCCCTGCCTGCTGGACCTCAGAGCCACGCGTCAGCAGCAACTACAGGAAGCAGGCGGGAGAGCTGGGCAGAAAGGAGGTTGGGGAACAGAAGACTGGTGTGGCTGTTTAAACTCCTTGCGTTTTTTTAAAACAAAGGTAAAGTAGGAGTTATTATTCTGAGACAGAAAAAATTGCAGAAAAGCAGTTATGTATTCATTACTTAGTTTTAAAATACCCGATGCATGAAATAAATAAACATCATTTAGTCAGTTTTATACTAAAATGTGAAATGTTTTAATCTCGAAAAATGACATTATAGAAAAAGGTAACAATGATTAAAACTCTAATGTGTTATATAAGCTGTGCTAACCCACTGAAAAACACAGGAAGTTAAAAATAAAGCACTTAAATTGCCTAGGTGTTCAGACTCATGTTTTCCTGTTCTTTGAATAAATGACTTTGGATATATTTCCCCACCTGATCTATTTAAATCATTTTAACATTCCCCTTAAAGATATATTTATACTCACATTCACTTGAACTTGAATGGACCAGTCACCAAGTATTGGATGGGAAGATAATTGAAAAGTTTTGGAAACAACTCCAAGATCACCTTTTTCCGACAACCACTGTTGAATCAGATTCGATTTGGGGTCCTACAACGAAAACCACACGTGTTCACTGTATGAAAACTGCCCGTGTACACTGCATCCTACCCAGTTACAGACGGCCCCATCAGCACTCCCAGGCACACACGAAACACAGCACAGAGATTTTCTTTTAAATGTCAGCTCTAAAATAAGTAGATAGACAGATAGATAAAATGTCAGCTCTATACTACAAAAGAAGACAAACCAAAATTTCTTCTTTGCTCCTATTTTCCAGAGACTCTTTGGACTCTGCTCCATCGTTTGGTTCCTGGCACCACGTCTCCTCCCACATGAGAAACTACAGCACGCACATCACCAAACCTGTGTTGCTGCTGCTGCTGCTGCTGCTGCGAAAAGGCAACTCCACTGTAGAGACGACAGGCTCCATGCATAAAGGCCCATGATGCGTCAGGCACTCTGCTTCATCATTGCAATTCACACGCTATTCAATCATTAAAACTCTCCTTCGGGTAGGGTTATCCCACAGTATAGTTGAGAAAACTGCTGCCTGGAGACGTTAGGTAACCACTCGACTATAAGCAGTTGGCATGGTCCCATGTTACAGCACCCACACACAGTGGAAGTCAGGATTCAAACCCATGTGTCTTAAATTCAGGAAAAGTGTCTCACAGAGATGTTTAGCCAAGGGGATGCATGAAAAACACCTGTGTCTTCCTATACTCCCCCCCTCCCCCAGACGACAATCCCTTCATGCAGCATCCACCCTGGCCAAACCAGCCATCATCCCAGAGGCCTCTCCCATCCCCAGCCCTGTCATCTCTGTCTCTTCACTATCTCCCTAATTTCTCTGCTTCCCATCCTCCCATATAGCCACCAGGTGCTGTTTTCTAACTCCCAATTGCAAGTAATCTCCCTCCTCCAGTCTTGCCCCTCCGATACGCATTCCCCACTACAAACAGTGCTATCCTGGAACATAAATCTGGGACTGAGGCAAGGTGATTGAAATGGTTGGCACAATTCCTGGTATACAAGTAACAAGCAGTGAATAAACACTGGCTATGATCATTCTACTAGAGCACTGGTAACTAGCTTTTGTTTACCTACAGAATGAGGTCTATACTCCTTTGCAGAGTTTACAAGCCTTGGAAAGCGGACCCCTTTTTCATTTCTAGACTCATCTCCCCCTGAACATGTATATTTGTTTGACTTTTACCCCCCAAACCCATGCATCTAGGCCTCTACAACTGCTGCATGGCACGCCCTCCCCTCCTTGTCCAGCTGGTGAGATAAGCTGGTGTCCTGCCTCTGCATAGGCCTCCAACGGGCAGGAACGACGCCCTCCTCAAGAGCCCCTAGGACATCTGAAGTTCATCCCTCTTGAATACACGTTACTGTTTAAAGTATTCAGTAGTTATCTCAGAGGGGGTGGTGTCTTGTTTATTTATTTGTTCCCAAGTAGACTGTGAACTCCTGAGAGCAGGGATGAAGTATTTTCCTTATTGTCATCCTTTATCCTTTGACTAGAAGTACTTAGATTGGTCCAGTTATTAGAAGCCAGAAGAAATCTCTCTCCCCAAGTAGAGGAGAATGTGAAAGTCACAATGCTGAGAATGGAGTAGCCAGAAACTAATTACTAAAACCAAAGCCCAAAAGCAATCCAAGAATAAGCAGGTCTATGTCCACAGCGGGCTCCTGAGACAGGCACTGCAGTCGGCAGCAGGCTCTACTGCACCCGCCACAGTGTGATGCACAGGGGGCCTCCGGGGTTTAGAGGCTTGAAAATAAAGGAAGAAGTACACAGAGCTAGTAAATACATGCTAATGATTAAAAGAATGCAAGTGGAAACAATGAAATATCACTTATCTTTTGTCAGACTGACCGAGATAAAATAATAATAACAATATCTCCCAGTGTTACTGAAAGTACAGGAAAAGGAGTGTTCGTCCTATGCTGATGTATTTATATTTTGGTGAGGGTGCACATTTCTCCCAAGTGGTCTCATGGCCCTACCAACAAAAGAAGTCCAAACTGAAGTCTGTGAGACTTCACACCTGAGTGATCTGGAGTGTTGGGAGTGAATGAAATAATCCCTGTCATTTCCCAAAGCTGTCTTGGATGTAGGCCTAACTGTCACCAACAGGAAGACAGCAAATATAGAAACACCAGAAGTCTTTACAGAGCATGTCAGTATTTGAACAGGCCGTGCATGGTGGCATCACAGCAGAACCAAAATCTGCACATGCTCATCATCTGGTGGGAGGCACATGGGACAGCCACACAGAATGTGCACAGTGCCCCTGTCACAGCCAGAACAGCTGCATGAGGAGATGCTGGACAAGCAGCCCCTCGTGCCCTCTGAGTTACCTCTGGCTGGCTCTGTATCACCATTGGCTGCTTTAGTACAGCACAGTGCCCACTGCCTGCGCCTGTCTATCTTGGGCAGTGAACACCATGGCTGAAAACTGTGTCTGTAAGGAATGTTTCTGTCACTTCTTGGAGTCCTGGATTATGCACACAGTGCCTGTCCAGCACGTACAATTAGAGAAGTCCAGTCACTTAAACAAGGTGGTGCCCTCACCTGGCCAGGGATGAGGTTCTGGTTTAATGGCTGCATCCAGACCAGAATGTCAGAACACAGTCAGGGAACATTTCCCTGCCAACACCTGTTCCCACAGAAGGTCATTCACCCATAACAGCAGTAACAACTTCTTCAAGAACAGAGAGCAAAGTGGAAGCCAGCTGTGCCAATGGCCATCACAGCATTGGAGGCATTTATTTCCACGATGTTAGGCCCGACTGGCTGGAAGAGGCCAAAATTAGGGCAGAATTGAACATGTTTTTTCTGCTGCTGAAAGGCCTCCAAAGTCCCTCTCCCTCCCGAGAAGATTAGTTATTGGGGCAGGAAAAATGAGTAAGACCCAATAATGAAAGGAAGCGAGGGAGGAAAGGAGAGCTGGAGGGAAAAAGAAAGAAGGGAAGGAAGGAAGGAGGGAGGGAAGGAGGAAAATCACCTAACTCCCCTTAATATGCTGTGACAGTCAGTATAGCTACATGCTATGTGAGCTGGGCAAAATGGCCCCCCAAAAGTCAACCTCAGAGCCTTCAGATGCACTTCCCCATTTTAGCCTGCAGATGGTGCTGTGTTAGGAAAATACAACTGTCCCAGTCAAGGTGCTCTTGTTAAACAAAGTCCCAATTTTTCTGGAAAGTTTTTCCAAGAAAACAATTCCACATTGAAAGACATAAAAAACATTACCATCTGGTGAAGCCTGGCCCAAATGACTGTTTCCAGAGGGAAGAGTACAGCAGTGTGGGCATTTGCATCAGTGCTGTGATCTGGCTTCTGCCAGTTACAGGAAGAAGGCAGTAGACATGAGTTCATATCCCAGCCGGTCAGTTCATCCCACTGACCAGATGCAGAGAGCATAATATGTCCGCCCCCAGTTACTGTTCCTAAATACTTTGCATCCAGGTGAAATTTTAGTCTAAATTCCATTCTCCTGGCCAAAAGGGCCACATGTGGGCCAAGCCAGTATCATCCCTCACAACCAGAGGTAGTAAGAGGAAGGTCTCTCTGTGTTTCTGGGAAAGCTGGACGTGGCAGGCCAAGTTCAAAACTGGAGAGCAAAGTGCAAAGGATCCACAAGTCAAAGGTTTTAAAGGCAGATGCTAGAGCAGAACAGAGAGGCACAATCATAACAATGCACAGAGCAGCTGTCCAGCATCAGCAGGGTTAGTTCTGAAATAATGCCGCAAACGGGCATTTTATTCAAGGCTGACTTTTATTGACCTAAGGTAGAAGGAGCCAAAATGGATATAAACAGCCAAAGATAAGCAGACATTCCCTTCTAAATCCCCCATTTTGCCCATAGTTTCTGGCATGCAGTAAATTCTCATTATATTGGATAAATGATAAAGGATGGTATGAATGTAGTCCACTAAGCCCTGCTCCGAAAGTTACATGGACCTAGAAATGCTCTTCTCTGTGTCAACCTGCTTTAGACACTCCGTTTGTCAGAGGCAGAAATTCCCAGAGCTGCCAACCCTGCAGTAATCCTGGTTGACTTCAATAAATATGCATTGAGCACCATGCCAACCAGTATGGGATTTGCCATAAACATACCATGGCTTAAAATTACATGTACCCATGGTTGTTCACTAGATTTTTGTTTGTTTGTTTGTTGAATAATAAACTAAAAATGGGAAGATGCTGAATTAAAAGCCTGAATTTACCTCCCATTCTATGTTACTCATCAGAACATTGAGGGAAACCAATGTCCCAGACTAAGGGCTTCCTGGGACCAGGGACTTTCAGTTTTAAAATCAAGAGAGTCCCAGACAAACTGGGATGAGCTGGTTGCCTTGTTTCCATGTTATGCTTTAATGTCTAGCATTCTCCACAGTTTAAATGTGGAAACCACTTCCAGCTGGACCTCAATTGTCTTCAACTTGGTTCTCACAGGAAAGCACTCAAGCTGCTGACCATGCTGCCTCCACCTCATCAGGGTGTTCAAGCAGCAGAGGCCGAATGACTCCCAAAGGAGCCTCCTATAATAATAACAGCTAGTGTTCCAGGAGCACGTACTATGGTGCCAGGCACAGTTCTAAATGCTTTACTTGCATTATCTCACTTAATCCTCACAAGAAGCTTCTGAGATATTATTACACATTTTACAGATAAGGAAACTGAGGCTCAGGGAGGTTAATTTCTTCAAGGTCCCACAGCTAGATCTATTCTTAGACAGTGATTCTTTGAAGATGTTACATGAGATCACATCATGCCTCTTCCCAGGATTCTCTAGTGAATTCTCATTCCACTCAGAATAAAACCCAAAGCCCATGTAATGGCCAACAAGACCCTGTATGACCCCTCCTCCAAGCCACCCACCTGTATCTTCTAAAATCTGTCCCCTCACTCCCTGGGGTCCAGCACACTGTCAGCCTGTGGTTATCCCAATGCTCCTAACGCTGCCTTTGTGTGTGCTGTTCCCTCTGTTTATGAGCTCATTCTTTTATTTCCTTTAGGTCTCTGCTCAAATAGGATTTCCCTAATAACCCTACAGAAAATGACGATCTCTTCTCTGCCTTTCTGTCTCACACACATACACACACACAAAAAAATATCTGTCCATCTATGTGTACATGTGTGTGTTTATACATTGTCTGTCCCCCCGATGCCCACTGAAATAAAAGCTCAATGTGAACAGGGACCTAATCTGTTGTGTTCACTACCCTAACCCAGAACCTGGAACAGAAGTTCAATAAATGGTTCACGAATGAATAAATCAATGATGAAGAATTCGGGACTGGAATCCAAGCAAGCCGACTTTAGAACCTAGACTCTCGTTCTTTCTTCCTTTTTCTTTTTCTTTCTTTCTTTTTTTCGCTTAAATTCTTAACTCAATGCTCTACCAGCTCCCTTTCTAGAGAGAGAATTCCATGTTGGGAGGAAAGGTGTCCAATGATGAATTTTAAGATAATGCGCAAAACTTAGAGCTTCAGTAAGATAGTTTAAACTCCTTGCTTCATTTCTGTTGGGCACTTACCTTAATTAGAATATTTAAGGAGGTTTTGTAAGGTTTAAAATCTGAGAAGAGTGTAACAATACGAAACTTCACTTCTTCTTTTGGCTTGTATAGGAGTTTGTCTGTTTGAATGAAGACAGTTATACTCTTAGTTTCAAATGAAAGGCGTGTACTATTAGAAAATAAAATCTCATCCTCTGCACGTCCAGTTACACGTAGCTCATAAATCTCATCTGCACTGTTCAGAGGTAGCTAGGGAAAAAAGAGATCAGACATATCAAAGTCTCATTATTTCACCTCAAAAATATTTTTAATTATAAGGAGAATAGAAAATGTAAGCACATAGCATAATTAAAAGTAACTGCAATGCTGAAAATTTGCCCCTCCTAGGCCCCGAAGTGAAACAATTTTCTCTCCTTTTTTTAAACATCCTGTAGTTTGCTCTCCAATTAAATCACAGGATTTCTGGAATGTGAGACACACCTCCCACAGCTCACTCTCAGCTGCAGTCACTTGTCATTTCCTATTCCAAGTGCCAAGTCTTCCTTATTAACAGTCACCATGGGGCAGAATGTCTAACATCCTTCGATGTTCTTTCCATGCTACACCCTACCTGAGGCAGGCAGTCGGTGAAGGGAATATTCACACAAGGTCTGGGTTGTGCTCTACAATGTGCTCTCTTCCTGCACCTCGTGCACTATGTGTCACCGTCCTGCGGTGCTACTTTTACTATTTCTATTAAAAGAAATCCCACCTACCAGCATTAACAGAACAGAAGCCATATCCCGAAGTCCAAATGCACTGTGTCATTTTACTTGACAATAACCCTTCTAATACAATTTTACAAATAAGGAAACTGAGGCCCGGAGGAATTAAGAAAGTTGTTCCAGGGCAGCAGCTGAGATTCAAACCCAAGAGGATCTATGCTACTCTTAAGATCCTTCATGTGGTGGTTTTAAAATATGTCCAGAGATTCTCTGACCCTCCTCCCTTAAAAGATAGAGCCAATTCCCCAGATTTAGTGGCTTCTCTAGAGTAGAATGAGTCTGCATCATAGAAAGCAAGGTTTCTGCCCAGTTCTCTCTTCCTTTGACTCCTCCCTCGGGCAGTAGTCAGTGCCATATGCTAAGGACATTCAACAGGCCTGTAGAGAAGCCCACGTGCGGCGGAGCTGAGGCCTCTCACCAACCCCCACTACCCACTTGCCAGGTGTGTAAACTACCTTACAGAAGGTCCAGCCCTAGTGAAGCCATCAGATGACTGCAGCTCTGGGTGACATCTAGATTGCATCCTCATGAGACTGCAAATCAGAACTGCCCAACTATGTGGTCCCCAAATTCCTGGCCCACAGAAACGGTGAGTAATAAAAGTTTATTGTTATACTAGCCCAAAGTTTTTGAGATAATAAGTTACGCAATAATAGATAACCAGCACACCTGACTTGTAGTTCACTTGCAGATTAAGACACTGAGGTTCTACAACTCCATTCTGACTCCCTTTTGCAAATAAGTTTTATCCACAGAAAGCTCAGAGGAGATTTTCCAGTAATAGCTACCATAAAGCTAGGATTATGGTGGTAAGAATAAGAAGGAAATGTAACAAACCACCAATAAAATGGTCAGCAGGAAATACTTAGGGAGAAAAGTACTGATGTCTGCAATTTACTTGGAAATGCATTTAAAAAATAAGATGGACCCTTGGCCAGGGAGCTTAGTTAGTTGATCACTGCCCCAATGCGCCAAGATGGTGGGTTCAAAGTCCGGTCAAGGCACATGCAATGCATAAATGAATGCATAAATTCATGGAGCAACAAACCGACGTTTCTCTCTGAAAGGCTGGTTGTCTCAGGGGAACTGAGAAAATATGATAGTATTTCTCTTATTTTACTTCATTAATAACAGCAGTTACTAAAAACAAATATGAAAACTTCAAATAATTTTCAAAATAAAATTGAGAAATATAAGGTGATAGTTACTATCAGAAGTAATGCTAGTAATTTTACTTAACATAAACTGTAAAAACATTTATAATTGTAAAAATCACTCCCTTATTTTAAGTTATATTTATTTACAAATAAATTTTTTCTAACACATTTCTACAAAAAATAATCTTTGTATCAAGCAGCAATTATGTTTTTATTTACTCCTTATTAAAGGCTCATTGTAGTGTATCAAAAGTAGAAACAATGAGTAACCAGATATTATTAACATTTGTTTTAAACAATTCAAATATTCATATTTTACAGCAAAAAGTTCATGAAGGCCTTAAAAAAATTTAAAGTACTACATTTAGCCCTGGCCAGTGTGGCTCCATGGATTGAGCACCAGCCTAAAAACAGAAAGGTTGCTGGTTCGATTCCCAGTCAGGGCACATGACTGGGTTTTGGGCCAGGTCCCAGGTTGGGGGTGTGCAAGAGGCAACCAGTCGAGGCTTCTCTCTCTTTCTTACCTCCTTTCTCCTCTCTCCAAAAATCAATAAATAAAATCTTTTTTAAATGAAATAAAATATTACACTTACAAATATCAGAATACAAGTGTGCTTTGAAAGTTGGGTCTATTTTAACTGAAAACCTACAAAAATGCAGAACCTTCTATTTTTGCCAGTGTTATCAGATTTCCCCAGACACTTTATGACTAAGTCTTCAAAACTGCTTTACTAAAAAGGGGCAAGTCCTAAATATAATCTCTAGTAAAGAGTCCAATAAATAATTGCCATGGCTACGTATAATAGAAACAGCATAATATTAAAGACACATATAGGATGTTGGAGTTAGTATTTCGTATAGTTAAGACTTAAAAGAGTAATAGTGGCCAGATTTCCAGCTGATGATAGTTCAGACAAGTACACTTTACTCTAGCGTTATTGGAATAAGCCCAAATGCTCTTATCCCACCTACATGCCTTCTCTTTTCAGTCCTTCTGCACTTCTGGCCTGTGCAACTGCAGACTTCTTTGAGGAAACAGACAGTTACTGTGCTTTAAGCTATGGTTCCTGAACTTAAATCCCACCCCTTTCTGCTATAGGGAAATTATATTACACAAAATTTATTTCAATCTTCTCATTTGAATGCTCCTTCAACAGTGTTATATACACAGACACTGGTGGCCAGCATCTAATGTTATAGGTTACATCAACGCAATCTAATGTTTTACCATCACCAAGATAGGTTCCCAGCGCTACTTTTGCCTGCTGTGCCCTCCCCCTACTCACCCCCACTTTTTTTAATAATAGAAAAGCAGAATATTTCTTAATAAGGAAACCACAAACACAATAACTAAGAAACTTAACAGCTGTGGAGAATATAAGTAACTTTTATAAGGTGTTGTTTGGGAGCACTAGGTTCTCCAGGAACCCCTCAAAACGAATGTGGTTTCTGCATGGGCTTGACAAGTAACCTTCAAGAGGTCATGGGGGAACCCAGCTCATCAAGTAATGCTGACCCCACGTATGGAATGTGTCAGGGTCAAAGTCATTAGTCATCTATTCTCAGAAAAGTATACCAATTGTACCTCTTGTTGGATGCTGCGGTCTACTCATTAAACCATGAGACGCTCCAAAGTGGAGCATGGTAATAAAAGTACAAACTTGCCAATCAAAGCTATGGGAACTAGGATTAGTTCACAAACAATAGTTAATGATCACATTCTATCATTCAATACTCCCTCAACACAGTAATAACCCCTTGGCACGTCTTCATCAAATTTCACAGCATTCTGACATCTCATTTCGCCTCCAGGGAGCCGTCATGAAACAGAGACAGTGTCTTACCCCCTTCTCCAAGGCTGGGACTAGGGTGAGGTGAGTGAGGCACTCACCTTGGGCACAAAATTTGAGGGGGTTCCAAAAAACTCAGTAATCAAAATAAATAACGTTATTGTAGGTAGTTTAAAATATCAAGAATAATACAAATAATTAAATCATGAACAGAAAATTGAAATTTTAAAAAAAGACAGGCTGCTTTTACCGATGCTTCCTTTTGCCTCAGGCTCCAACATGGCTCAGCATGACTCTGCCCTTTTCCAGCACAAGGAAACTACAGTATTTCGCCATGTATAATGCGCAGTATTTTTGCCCAAATTCTTTAGGGAAAAATAAAAATGCGCATTATACATGGGTAGTACTTGAAATACCTGGTATCTGTTCTTGTGTTTTGTAATTATTTGTTACATAAAATTTCTTGTACCAAAATATGTTCAAAAATAAATGCTGAAATTTCTTTACAATACAAAAAAAAACAAGTATCTAAATATAAATAATAATTGAGTTAGAAAATTAAAATGAAAGATTTTTTTCCTGAAAGTTTGGGCTAAAAATGTGGGTGCACATTATACACAGCCAAGGATGGACTTAAAGGATGGAGTGTTAATTACACACTGCAGGGTCCACTACGGCAGAAGCAAGACCAAACCAGCCCAGACTCCTTACTAGTCCAAGGCCAGCTTCCCTCAGTTCAGTTCTCTATTTTACAAGAGGAAAATCTCTGCTGTGAGTTTAAAGGAATATTTTTCTCAAATAGTCTAAGGTTGGAACAAAACTCAAGACAAACACAAAAAATTCAAACTGATAGTAAAACCAATAAAATATCAATGTATTTAATTCACTGATGCAATGTATATTTCTAAAACCAAGTTTTTAATGGATACTTACTGATGGAAGAGTAAGTGTCTTGAAAGAGCCTTAAAGGAAAAGGAGAAGAAAAAAGAGTCATAATTTGAATTGGATGATACAACACTGTACTCGCAAGACTCCCCTGATACTCCTGCATATGGAGGGAATTATAAACTAATGGAGTCATAAACTTATCTGGTCAAACCAAAACAATTTTATGAATGCTCAGAACACCTGAAAGATTATTACAAATTCTTGTGCCAAAGAATTAAGGAAAACCGAATCAGATTTACAGTGCTCTCAGTGGGTGAACCACCCCAAAATTAGTAAGTTCCACTTCTCTTTTTCCATTATCATTTTTGCTGTCATGGTCACTGCTGTGCTTGTTGCTGTTTTAAGGTTATACACATCTGAGTGACACTGCAGACAGTGCACAGAAGGAATCTGAGGTTCATTACTTATGTTCTCATACCCTCATGACAACGGAAGAAATGGAAGGCATTAGTCATGTCAGTGGTGAGCTGGGACTCATAACTGACTCATTAGTGTTAGAGCGATGCAGAGTTTTCTTTATGTAAAGTTTCTAAACATAGGACTGCTAATTCAACTCATGCTAGTTTCTCATCAGATCCATTTATTTCAAAGGAAAAAGCATTTCATGTTAAAAACAAAAGAGTATATATCCACAGTTCCCATTTAGGTGACATGAATTCAGAGATGGTGACAGACCCTCAGTTCCTTCATTCATTTAAGAAGTATTTATCCAGGGCACCACAATGAACAAGACAAACACGGTCCCTCTCCTGGAGGCCGTGTGCCTATTCCACAAGGGCAGGCAGCACGCAGCCCAGCACAGAGCAAGGGTTAAGCAAGTGGCCTCTGGAATTAGACCACACCGGCTTTATCCTGAATCAGTTACATACCACTCTGATCCCTGACCAGTTACCCAGTTCTCCAGAGTCAGTTTTTTTTACCCTTAAATTGAGGGTGCCAGCAATCATACCAATCTCACAAGGCAGTTGTGAGGAATAAGTATGTTGACGCTTGTAAAGTGTATAGAAAAATGCCTGGCACATAGGTAGCATTTGATAAGTGTAAGCCATTATAGCTTGAAGAGTTTGCGTACTGGGAATGTTAGTGTGCCTCTATACAAGTGGTCTTCAAATGTTCTGCGAAGGAGTGTTCAATCAATAAAATATCTAGGATTGTACGCGTTCCCAGTGTCAACTCAGATTTATAAAGATATACATGCACTTGCTCAAACAAAATATTAAATATTATAAAACCTTAATTTCGTAGTTTTGCTCAGAATTATAGAATAAAAGTTAGTAACGGTTCTACCCTGATCCTTATAAATGGGCTTACGCACTCCCAGGTGTGTGCACACCCATTCTGGACACCGCTGCCCAATTGGGCCTCAGTGAAATACAAATATGTTTTCAGGAGCAGATAAGCAATTCAGCAACATCATTTACCCCACTTAGAACATATCCATTTATCCAATAACTGCCACTATAGAAAGCAAAGAGCAGGAGTCTTAGGTAACAGGTCATTGGACAAAAAATGTGTTTGAAAAGGTAAAGGAGGAA
Source organism: Sturnira hondurensis (assembly GCF_014824575.4). Lineage (NCBI taxonomy): Eukaryota > Metazoa > Chordata > Mammalia > Chiroptera > Phyllostomidae > Sturnira > Sturnira hondurensis. The sequence continues at coordinate 2,285,050 of NW_028094767.1, forward strand.
AATTAAACACAGGCTACAACTGAGGTAGGGCAGGGAACATAGAGGAGGGGTCGAGGGAAAATGCCTAGAGAAAATGATGCCAGAGTCTTGGGTTGCAGGGTTTCACCCAAGGAGAAATTAGCCAGGCAAGGAAGGAGAGGAAGAGTTTCCAGGTGGAGTACAGGAAATGCAAAGGAGAAGTTAACATGAGTCTACAGAAGTGAAGACCTTGGGTGAGACAAGATCAGAGGTAGGAAGAGGGTGGTGAAGGTGAGAGGCCTTTTAGACACGGTGAGGCCTCTCCAGGGCTGTCCCTGGTCACACTGTTATCCTAGCCCCCCAACACAGCATTTTTGCTGGGTCTTTCTTTCTTTAGCAAAATATTTGTATGAGATGGCTTTAATTTGCACAAGACTTAACTTTGGAATTTTATAATCATCCTTCGGAAATACTTCAACTTAAGGAAGAAACTTCTACTCATTAGTTCTTTATTTTTTAGTAAACAAATTTTTTATTCATTTTAATTATGTTTTCAGCTGCTTCTATCTTTGGAGGCTTTTAAAAAGAAAACAAAATTAGGTCCACTTCAATGTCCACTAATTTCTTTTTATGAAATTTGTATGATGCTGGCAGGTCATATCTCAGCTCTGCAATAATGTCGATCTTGATTTTCCATTCTTTTGAATGTGTTCTCCAGTTAAGGATTTGTGTAAAGACTATATTGCTATTCTTGCCATTTTCAAAGCAGTCTTCAGAAATGCCATATCTGTCCCTTTATTATTTTTGGTCTCCGAGGGAGGATTCATAATTACTGTAAAAAGTTACTTAGCCATTCTGTTAGCTAATGAACACACATCACATTGAACCATGTCAACATTTGTTAACTCAAACTCTCCCACACTCCTATTATATATTTCCAATGCATCTTCATCTATGTTGAATCCAACACACAACCTCCGATGTGAGGCCTGGTGGAATACTGTTCTAGAAGTGGTGTGGGTGTTCCGAATCCATCCACTTGTTCCAGGCGACTCTCCAGTTCCTTAAGCCGTAATTTCTTCATTTTTAAAAAAGTGTGGGCTCTCGGGGTTTACAGGCAGTGGATCTGCCAAGAAACCTGTTTAACCTGAATTTCCTATACCCCCAAACCCCCAGCCCATTTTTCAGTGCCACTGACTAAGGAGCCAAGCAGGGGAGGAAGAACCAGGGGAACACTGGAGCCCAGGCCATTTCTGCTCTTCTCCTCCCACTACTGGTGAAGGGAGTCTTCTGCCAGCCTCTGACAGTCCTGCCTCCAGGGTATTCGCCCCCCACCAACTGGGATTCTTGGAGATCAACCAAGGCTCCAACCTGGATTTCACACACAGATTCAGGACATTTCAAGAAGCTGCTCGCACAACCATGCCAGAAGCCTAGTTCTTATTTTTAATAATACAATGAGTTGACCAAAAAGTCCCTTTAGTTTTTTCTGTGAAATAAAAGACACATTTTTTCACTTTCACCAATAACTTTATTGATTTGGATATTTTGAGTATGTCAGCTATCTCCCACATGGTATAACACTGACTGTTCTCAATTAATGTCTTGATTTGAACTCCATCCACTTCAACTGGTCCACCCAACACTGAAGCATCATTCAGTGAGAAATCTACAGCACAAAACATTGCAGATCACTTTTGACACATTCCATAAATCACAAGACCTTTTCCATACACTCCACAAATCTCTTTCTAGTTGTATTTTTACCCTTCTTGAAATAATAGAGCATGATATGCCAAAAATGTTGTGTATTTTCTTATATCTTCAATATTAAAATGACTGTACCCAATTCACCAATTTTGATAAGTTCTTTTAAATGCACTCTGATAAGACAGCTGTCACAATACAATCTAGCAAAATTGTTCTGAATGAAGTTAAGGACAAGTTAGGGCTACTAGAGCCACCTTACGGAAAAAACCAAACCAACTCTTTGGCCAACCCAACAGACACATTCCATACTGAACTAAAGTGAAATTGAGAAGCCCTATGATACTGCAGGAACTAAACTTGGTGAAACATCCAAAAGAGCCACAGATAGACGACTTACTTGGCAAGTTCTGTCTTATAAAAATATTTATCAAAAAGAGATATGGTACTCTGCAAAGAGACAGACCATGGAAATATCTGGGCTGAAACACTGAGACATTTCTATACGGAAATAATTTGAAATTGAGAATATCTGCCACAGAGCAGAATTTGCTCTGATCTTACCAGGTACCTCAGCACATGTAGAGAGAGTGTTTTCTCAATTAAAAATATGGTCACTATATACCAACAATGAACAACTGGAATTTGAAATTAAAAACAAGAAAATGAAACACTTAGGTATAAATCTAACAAAATATCTAAAGGAGGTATAAGATCTAAATGAGGAAAACTACCCTGGCTGGTGTAGCTCAGTGGATTGAGCACAGGCCTGCGAACCACACAATCATGATCGCGGTTCGATTCCCAGTCAGGGCACATGCCTGGGTTGCAGGCCAGTTCCCAGCAGGGGACTCACGAGAGGCAACCATACATTGATATTTCTCTCCCTCTCTCCTTCCCTTCCCCTCTAAAGATAAATAAATAAAATCTTTAAAAAAATAAATAAATGAGGAAAACTACAAAATTCTGATAAACAAAATCAAAAAAGGACTAAATAAATGAAAATATATTCCAGCTTCACAGATAGAAAAACTCAGTATTATCAAGTTGTCAGTTCTTCCCAACTTTATCTATACATTAATACAATCACAATCAAAATCCTACCAAGTTAATATATGGACATTGACAAACTGTTTTAAAGTTTCTGTGGAGAGCCCTGGCTGGCATAGCTCAGTGGATTGAGCGTGGGCCTGCGAACCACACAATCATGATCGCGGTTCGATTCCCAGTCAGGGCACATGCCTGGGTTGCAGGCCAGTTCCCAGCAGGGGACTCATGAGAGGCAACCATACATTGATACTTCTCTCCTTCTCTCCTTCCCTTCCCCTCTAAAGATAAATAAATAAAATCTTTAAAAATAATAATAAAGTTTCTGTGGAGAGACAAAAGACCCAGCACAGCCAATTCAATAGTGAAGGAAAAAAACAAAATTGGAAGAATGACACTATCAAATCTGAAGACTTACTATAGAGCTACCTCAATAAAGGGAGTGTTGTATGGGAGAAAAAATAGACAAATAGATCAGTGGAGAACAGAAAGCCCAGGAATAGACTGCCCTAAATATAGTCAGTTGATCTTTAACAAGGCAGTGAAGGCAATAAGATGGAGCAGAGAAAGAGCCTCTTCAACAAATGCACTGGAACAACTGGACATCCACATGGAACAAAAGTGACCCTAGACACACACTTTATACCCTCTACAAAATTCAACTCAAAATGGACCATACACTTACATGTAAAAGGTGATTAAAAGCAGGAAACTTAAATGCATATGACTAGGTAAAAGAAAGCCAATCTGAAGAAGCTTTTCAGACTGTATCATTTTCAGACTGTATCATTTCAACTATTTGAAGTTGTGGAAAAGGTACAACAATGAAGACAATAATAAGATGAACAGGCAGAGCACAGACTTTTAGGGCAGCAAAAGTACCTTGTATGATATTATAATGATGAATCCAATATTCCACATTTGTCCAAATCCATAGAATGTACAACACCAAGAGTGAACCCTAAAGTAAACTATGGATTTGGGGTGATTATGATGTTATGATGTGTCAATGTAGGTCCATCCTTGCTAAAGAAAAAAAATACCATTCTGGTGAGTGATGTGGACAATACGGGAAGCTACACATGTGTGGGGGCAGGGGTAATACAGGAAATCTGAAAAACATAAAACCATGTACATGTATGACTATATCTACATAGATATATAATGGTCAGGCAACTTGAGCATTCTAACAAATAATGGATTACAACCTACTGAAAAAACAAGAATCTGTGAATTTATACTGCTATGTAATTAAGTAGATGACTAGCTGAGGGAGAAGAAAAAGTTCTTCTTTACCACCAAATTCTAACTAATAAATGTACAAGGAACCATGGAATTAGAAAATGTCACAACCATCATGGTAATAAATGATTCCGCCGATAATCATCCATCCTATGTGTACAAACTGGGCGAGTGAGACTCGCGAGAAATAACAAACCGCTGTTGTTTTAAGCCACTGCATTTTGGAGTTGGCTCACTCACAGTAACAGATACCCAGAACACGTATGAATGTTTTTCAAAAAAAAGGTTAACTAGCAAACCTCTAAAGCTGCACAGTCCATTACAGTGGCCTCTAGCCACACGTGACTATTGAGCAGCTGAAATATGTTCATTGCACGTGTAAAATACACCCCACATCCAAGGCTTCAAACAACAAAAAAGACTGTAAACTAGCTCAATAATTTTTGCAGTCATTACATGTTGAACTGATAATATTCATAAATTATTGGGTTAAATAAATATATTATGAAGATTAATTTCATGTTTCTTTTTACTTTTTTAATGTGCTTACTAAAAAGATTACATTAGACTGGACAGTGCTGGTCTGGAGGGTAGAAGACTAGGGTGTTTGCTCAGAAGCAATAAAACAACCAACAGCTCTGTGAATAAGATTTTTAATTTTGTGAATACAACAATATAGACACTACTTCGAGTGTTCTACAACCATTACACGTATTGACTGGTTTAATCCTCACCATGATCTTATTAGTATTAGTATCCTCAATTTACACATGAGAAACCTGTCACAGCGACATTAAGTGACTTGCCCAAGATCACACAGAAAAGAAGGGAGCCCAGATCTAAGCCCCACAGCCTGGTCCCAGCTCTAACCCGCCACTCTGTACTGTCTCTCGGGCTGAAAACAGCAGTTGTACTTTTGTTCTTCGATTCTCACCTTTGGTCACTGCACAAGTCCCACAGCCTAGAGAGCCTGCTGGTGCACGTGGATATCCCCACTCTCAGTCACAGAGGCTCCAAATCACCTCAGATTCCTTTCTCCCCTCAACTTTCTGTCAGTCGTCACCAGAGCCTAAAGTTCCTTCCTCCCCAATGTTTCTCCCAACCCTTACAGTTACACTATAAGCGCTGCAGCGGTGAAACTCATTTTAAAATAACTCAAGTTACACAACAACCTGTGAAATAGATATATGAAAACTAGAAGAGCTCCCAACTGTATCAGTTCTTCACACTACACAATTATGATACATTCTAAGTTAATTTCAAGATCTGAAATATCCCTCTTAAAAACAGAGTAAAACAATAACCACATCTAAGGATGAGTTCCAACTCTGAGGTGATAAAAGTGCAAAAGGTTTTGTAGGGGGTGCCTTGGGATGGGCACCTGAGGAAGGGAAGGAAACCGGACTAGGGAGAGGGATGGGGAGAAAGACAACTGCAGGCTCCAGACGTGCACAGGGGCGCTCAGAGGCAGCCATGACCCTTGGGAGTTGTCCCGAGTTAGCTGAACCTCCATCCAAGGAGGGGCTGATCCCCACCCAAGGAGGGGTGCCCCAGGCAAGGTGACTCCCTTTAGCTGATGTAATCCCCAGAGGGTGCTGGCTCTGACAGCAGCCCTCCCACAGGCTGGGCAATGAGTCCTTCATCCCTCAAGGACTGCCTCTGGGTGGTACAGCAAGGCACACACCACAGTGGAATAAAACAAAAAAAAATTAAACTGCAGCAAGCTGAGCTCCAACAAACCTGCACCCTCAATTACTAAGAGTTAACTTATTTTTCATTACTTTGGGATAAATCATCAGGTTGGCTCTTTTGTCAGCCTGGTGACTAAGGAAACAATATGCTTCCTTTCTGTCATGGCCTGACACACTGCCTACCTCCCACCACTGGCAAATTTACAAAGACTAAAAGAGGGAGTTGGGGGGAGCATAATTTGTTTATCTAAGTGACATGAAGCAGGGACAAAGTAAAAAACAGCTGTAAATCTACAATCCAAATAAAGCAGTTTTTTAGCAATCTAAAACCAGTTACCCAAAATTGAAGTGCAGAAGATCTCCCTCATAGAACTTTTTAAAAATGTAGCTCTTTTTTTTTAGAGGAAGAATTTTTCTATCTTTTTAAAATTATATTTTATTGATTATGTTATACAGTTGTCCCAATTTTTCCCCCTTTGCTCCCCTCCACCCAGCACCTCCCACTCCCTCAGGCCATTCCCACACCATTGTTCATGTCCACGGGTCATGCATATAAGTTCTCTGGCTACTCCATTTCCTAGACTGTACTTTACATACATAGCTATTCTGTGACTACCTATTTGTACTTCTTAATCACCTCACCTCTTCAACCATTATCCCCCACACCTCCCTACCATCTGGCAACCATCAAAACCCTCTCTGTATCTATGATTCTGTCTCTGTTCTTGTTTGCTCAGTTTGTTTTTTAGATTCAATTGTTGATGGATATGTATTTATTGCCATATTATTGTTCATAGTTTTGCTCTTCTTTTTCTCAAATAAGTCCCTTTAACATTTCATTAAATAATGGTTTGGTGGTGATGAACTCATTTAGTTTTTTCTTGTCTGGGAAGCTCTTTATCTGCCCTTTGATTCTAAATGATAGCTTCGCTGAGTAGAGCAATCTTGGCTATAGGTCCTTGCTTTACATGACTTTGCATATTTCTTAACAATCCCTTCTAGCCTGCAAAGTTTGTTTTCAGAAATCAGCTGACAGTCTTATGGGAACTCCCCTGTAGGTAACTAACTGCTATCCTTTTGCTGCTTCTGAGATTCTCTCTTTATCTTTAAACGTTGGCATTTAATTATGATGTATCTTGGAGTGGGCCTCTTTGCAACCATCTTGTTTGGGACTCTGTGTGCTTCCTGGACTTCCATATCTATTTCCCTTCACCAAATTAGGGAAGTTTTCTTTCACTAGTTTTTCAAATAGAGTTCCAACTCCTTGCTCTTTCTATTCTCCTTCTGGCACCCCTAGAATATTGGACCTCTTGAAGTTGTCTCAGAGGCTTGCTTGCACTATCTTCATTTTTTTAACTCTTTTCTTCTTGTTGTTCTTGTTAGTTGTTTTTTTGCTTCCTTGCGTTCCAAATCATTGATTTGATTGTTGGCTTCATCTACTCTAATGTTATTTCCCAGTAAATTATTCTTATTTCAATTACTGTATCCTTCATTTCTGACTGGATCTTTTTATGATGTTGAGGTCCTCACTAAGTTCCTTGAGCAGCCTTATAACCAGTATTTTGAACTCCACATCTGATAGGTTGCTTATCTCTCTTGTTTAGTTTTTTTTCTGGAGTTTCGATCTGACCTTTCATTTGAGCTGTGTTTCTTTGTCTCCTCATTTTAGCCACCCTGTGTTTGCTTCTATGTATTAGGTAGAGCTGTACAACTCCCTGTCTTGGTAGCATGGCCTAAAATAGCAGGTATCCTATAGGGTCTGGTGGCACAGCCTCCCCTATCATCCAAGCTGGCCCACTTGAGGTGTTCCCTTTGTACAGGCTGAGTACACCCTCCTGTTGCAGTTGAGCCCTGATTGCTGTTGGCAGGTTATGGGAGGGATTTACCCAGGCGAGTCAGCTGCAAGAACTGACTGTGACCCCCAGCCTCCACCTGCTGTGGAGGATCAGCTGTGCAGGGGCAGGGCAGTGGTGTTCCACTGTGGTCTGCAGCTGTCCATTGAGTGCCCAGGCTCTGAGGTTTCCCAAGTAGTAGAGACCAATGTCATTCTTCACCTGTGTTCTCTTCAGAGCCACCCTTCATGAGTTACAAAGCAATATAAGATGGCTGCTACTTATGCAGGGTTTAGAGATTCCCAGGCAAAGCCAAGCTGTGAATCTAGGCTGGCTGCTGTTAGTGCCACACTGGGGCCACTTAGCAAGAGGTATGGGGTCTAGGGGCCACTGAGGCTGGCTGTTGCTTGTTTGAGTGGATTTAGGAAGTTGTGAAGCATGAACCAAGACCAGCCATTCATATAGAAAAGTCAAGGTTAACAGTTCAGATGGGTCCATAAGTTTGGTGGGATGGATCCTCAGAGGATCTCCAGGGTGGGGTAAACAGTATGAGCCAGGTTTATGGAGTCTCAGAGATGGCACCTGCCTGCCTACTTTGTGGCTCTGTGGGAGGAGGGCTGAGCAAAAGGACAATAGCCTCTGCCCACTTTTATGTCTGGAAGAAGGCTGTCCCAGCTCCTGCCTTGATGCCGGACAATTCAGTTCCTCCCTGTATGCCACTGGTACCTTTCACGCAGCTACCCTGGTGCTGGAGCTCAGAGGGAGTAAGTCTGAATAAGTCCATGTTTGGGTTCTTTAAGGGGGAACTGCTTGGGACTCCAGAAGTTTCTTCTACTGACTCAATTTCTGCTGTTTTTTTGTAGCCAGAAGTTACGGGGACTTAAGTTCCTGGCACTAGAACCCTGGCTTGGGGGGCCTGTTGTGGGCCTGGGACCCCTCACTCCAAGATATCCCTCCTGAACTTTTACCCACCACACATGGATGTGGGACCAGGCTATTCCACATCTCCACTCCTCCTCTGATGTAGCTCTTAGTAGAGTCAAAGCTTTGACAAGTTTTTGTCAAGAAATTGGAATGGGATTGACACATGCCTGGGTCCCACTGCTCTGACACGTGAACCCCGTCCTTTCACAGACCCAGGAAAGACACAGCCAGAAACAGAAGCTGACTCCAAAAGCTGATTCTTGCTCAATTCAGAGCGTGACTCAAGGGTGGGTGATCTGATTTAAGGCCCACACACTGGTCTCATGTGTCCTTATTAAAAGGGCAACTCTGAGGACTTAACATTGTTTTCTACTTTCTTTCTTCTAAATTTACAAACGCAGCCTGGAATATCCTAGGCACTTAAATTTTATTTGAAAGTCCTAACATTTTAGCCATAATTTATACCACCAAAACATAAAACTGAGAGCGGTGTAGTAGAAGTGTAGATGAGGAATAGTAGTGTCTTTCTCTCCTGATGCTAGGCTAAGGATGAAATACGTAGTATTTACAAGTTGTTGTGAACTTTTTTTCTCTTTTGGCAAGACTCCAGTCAGACATGGGAAATAGTCAGCACCTCATGAAACCCTGTGTTGCACTCTTTAAAATCACTGAGCAAAGATATAGTCTGTTATGTAAAGTCCTTTTCGACCTTACTATAGGTAACTTTGTAAAACTCCTATCATTTTTGTGTATAACCAGAGAAAGTCAGTCTTAACACCCTTCAGATGCTTTCTCTTCCCAGCACCACTAAACCACTCAAAAGAAACCTTGTGTTCAGGCTTCTCACTTGGCACAAGCCTGAGTGCTGGCCTTTTGATTTACAAATAGAGTCGATGCTATTTTTAAATTGTATAAATGGCATACACAAAAACTAACCTTTCCTTAACTTTTTAAACACACTCTGTAACACCATATGCTGCCTCTTCTGACATCTGTGCTCGCAAAATAGCTCTGTAGAAGAACATTGAAAGGAAGGAGTACTGTGTAACTGGAAATCCACTAGGTCCAGAAATATCCTCTATGGAAAAAAAAAAGACTTTCTACATAATATATGCCTGAGTTAGTATTTACTGCTTAATTATTTCTGGCAGCTCCTGCTATTCAATAATATACTGCTGTGGATAAAAAAGAGCCACACACTAAAGCTGACAAGTTCAGGGGAGGCTTGCATGGCAGCCTTACACACTCAGAGACCTAAAGTAACTACACAGTGATAGGGGAATTCAAGTGTTAAAAAAATTGGCCTTAGTTGATAGGTTTCAGTGATTAATGCATGTGGAAAGCTATTATTCCAGGAACTGGAATGCCTGACTCCAGCAGATGACAAGGAAGTCAACCTCTGTGCCCCAAGAGGTCTGCGAGTGATGGAGATGGTATCCAGCCGCTGTGTGCTAGGGAGGGAACACTCCTGATGCAGATAAAGAACTGTTGATCAACAGATGAAAACGTACTAGGCCAATGGATGCCAGACTGTAACTCTTATCCAGTGCACCTTTCCCCCAAACTCCTTACCTATTCTTCCTTCTCCTTATAAAAAGGTACACTTGAAATGCGATGTTAAGACAATTTTTGAGGGTACATAACTCTCCATCTTCTCAGATCACTGGTATGTGAATAAAGTGCCCACAAAAACTCAATCTTTGTTTCTACTTACTGGTTCTGGTAGTGACAGGCGGCATGAATGCCAGCTTTTCTGATTTCAATAGGATGGTCTAAAATGAAAATTTCCTAGCTAAAATCAAACCATGGCAGGTAGTCCTGTCCTAGGCGGGTATATTCCTTGACATTCTTTACCTTAACTGAGCCTGTCATTGTCTTTTTGCATCTAAAATAGCATTCCTTTGGAATATCTGAGTAAGCCCTTTTCCCAGACCCCTCATGGCACAATCTCCCACCAGAATCCCTCATTGCTATCTTCCCCCACATACCATCTCTATGAGCTATAAACGTGAATTATTAACTATCCTATATCCACCAATGCAAAAGCAGTATTTGTCTCTTCATTTTACTCTTTACCCAACCCCAGAGATTTCCCCACTTTACTTTCTCCCACCCCCGAAGCTATCACCTAATCTAGCACCAAATGCTCCATTCTCTGGAGCATTTTCTCAATTTGTTGAGATTTTGCTTCCTGGCAATTATTGCCAGTTTGGCTCAAATAAACTCATATGAATTATATTATATTCACAAATGTAAAAGAAGTATGCATCTATCTGTTTCATTTTTGATCCAATCCCAGAGATTTCCTTGCTTTGCCCTCTCCCACCTTCCTAATATATCACGTAATGAATCTCACGTAACTTCCTTACATCATTGCCTTTGACTATAACATAAAATAAGTGGTAGCCCTCCTGGTGTGGCTCAGTTGGTTGGAGCATCATCCCATAAACCAAAGGGTGTGGGTTTGATTCTTGGTCAGGACACATGTCTACGTTGCGGTTAAAAGAGCCTACTTAGAGGCAGCTAATTGATGTTTCTCTCTCACATCAATGTTTCTCTCTCTCCCCCCCCCTCTCTTTTTTTTCTTTTTTTAAAGATTTTATTTACTTATTTATTTTGGAGAGAGGGAAAGGGAGGGAGAAAGAAAGGGAGAGAAACATCAATGTGCAAAAGAAACACCAATTGGTTGTCTCTCACACCCAAAACTGGGGACCTGGCCAGCAACCCAGGCATGTGCCCTGACTGGGAACCGAACTGGTAACTTTTTACTTTGCAGCCAACCAAGTGAGTCACACCAGTCAGGGCTCTAAAAAAGCAGTGAAAAAAATGTCCTTGAGTGAGGATTTAAAGAAAATTAAGTGGTAAAACTGCCATTTTCCAGAGCATTTCCTCAATCCATTAAGGTTTTGCTTCCTAGCAATGGTCATCAGTTTGGCTCAAATAAACTCACAACAATGCTCTACAGGTCTGAACATTTCTTACACTGACGATAGGTGGAAAAATAAAGAGAACAATATTTTGTGACATGTGAAAATTAGATGAACTCCAAATTTAAGCTCCATAAAGATCTGTTGGTACACAAGCACACTCATCTGTATTGCACTGTGGATGGCTACACGCACCATAAAGGCCAAGCTGACCAGCTGCCACAAAACCTTAAGGCCACCCAAACATACGATGTTTACTATCATCAGGCTCTTTGCACATTTATAGTATGGCTGTCTTTTCAGGGAGACTTCTTCCTTCCCCAAGGGATACAGAATGAGACTGAAGGCCCACTCAAGTCAGAGTCAAACGGCCACCAACACAGACACCTGGCCACACGCCACAGGGTGGAGGGAGGTACCAGTACTGACAAATACGCAACACTGGGGAACGTGAGGTGCAACATCGCAGACACTCCTGAGTGTTTATCACGTGTCAGGCACTATGGTGAATGTTGTGAGGCAGTACACCAAAAAAGGGGAAAAAGAAATGGGTGGAATTATTTTTATAACATAATTATTTAACCCAACATATCCAACATCTAACCATTGACCATGTAATCATCATGAAAAATGAGTTTCGTTGCATTTTTGGTACTAAGTATTCAAAATCTGGTGGGTATGTTATGGGCACAGTCCAGCTCAACTGGTATGAGCCACATTTCAAAGTCCTGGAAAACTAAATCCCTGTGGCTAGTGGCCACCACAGTGGACAGCACGGTTTTAAAGCACTGTCTCATTTAATTCTCACAATGTCCTGAGGTAGGTACTATAATTATTACCATTATAGAAATAAAAATACTGACACCAAATGAGATGAAGTGACTTGCTCCAAGGCCACACAAGCAGTGCCAAGGGTTCAATTCCATTGTGCCTACCAAGCCCCCATTCTGATCCACTGTCTCCCAAACTGTACAGGACAGACTCAGCTATTTCTTCAAAAATGTTAGCCCAAACAAAATCTCATAAGCTCTCCCTGTGCCTCCTCTGTAGCTTAGTGCGCTCTGGTGTTAGGGTTTGAGCACATCCACTCATCTGTCCTTTCTCCCTTACCCACGTTATTAGCACCTCTCTCCCCTGTGCAGCCCTGCAGGCACCCATCCTTCTCCTGTTGCTCTGTCTCACGTCAGTTTGATCACTAGTCCAGCCAGAGGGATTTAGGAAGAAGGAAAATGACTTTTCCTGGCCCATGCTGCCACCATAAACAGTCCCTCTCTCTTCTCTCTTATGTGCTCCTTCCCCCCATACCAATATAAGTATTGGCCTTCGCATTCCAATGTTCCACAGTCCAGCGGGGACCCAGGTTAGGGCACCACCAGGGAACATCTCCAGTCTGTGCTTCTCTCTCCAACTGGCTGCTACTTGAAATGTTTATTCCCACTTCCAATAAAAAGGTGGCCAGTCTGTACAAGTTAGAGTCAGATAGATTCACTATGGCAAAGTTTTCCTAAAACCATATTTCAATTTTATCCCCTTTATCTCAAGTTCATACTTTACTCATCCTCTTCTATTTCTTTCTTACGTCAAAGAAAAAGTACACTTTTTTAAAGAACAATTGGCTCACCTGAGTTCCTGGTCCCAATCCCACCACCTCTTACCCATAAATTATCCACCCCTCACCTTTGCATCACCTTTACCTCTCCCTGGGCCTTTCAACAGACCTCTCTTCGTTCTATTGTCAAACTTCTGCAGAGTGAGCTACACTTTCTGATTATATTTTCACACCACCCACCTATCACTTAAAACTTGGCTTTTCCCCTCAACTTAAAACTATTCACTTGAGGATCATCAGTCCCCCTTTCTTTGTCCTCATCTTCTCTTCTCTGACCTTCTGGGACTCTTGGAACTATTAAAACCTCTGTAACTCCCTTGGTTTCTGAGACATCTCACCCTCTTCAATCTATCCCTGTCTCCAACTGCTCAATGTCTGTCCATTTCATTGAGTTCTGCTCCTCCTCCCAAGCTCTGCTGTTAGTCTTGCTCTTTCCAGAAGCATTGTCTCTCCTGTGCCTCTGATGTATTTCCACCAAGACTTGAAATACTGCCTGCCTCTGTGAAAACAATACCTTGAACTCCCTCCCTCCCGACAATTTCAAAACTACCTGCTGAACATCTCCATCTGAATGTCTCCTCAAACTTATATATAAAGCAGAATGTAACATCTTTTCAGAAAACACACACACAAACCTCTATCTCCTTCTCACCACCTCACTCTTAGCCACTGGCTCTTTCCTCTGGCACACCCTTTCCTTCTCCAGTATGAGAAGTAACCGTTCCCACTAAAATGCCAATACGTCAGCAGAGGTGGAACATTTATGAATGGGTATTTGTATCACTCTGGATGTAAAAGGTAAAACAGTACCATATACAGGGTTATGCGTAATGAGTACTATTTACAAACCACACTGAATTTTTTATACAAACAAAAATAAAAACTCTCCAGCCTTCTGCACTTTTATTATGTTATCCTTCCACAACCTCTACACTTCCTCTAATGCCGTCCTTCCTCTTATTCCCCACCCCTCATTTATTCACATTTCACACAGAGCAAATAATAAATGAATGGAGAGAAATGTCACTGGGGAAACAACTAGTTTCAGCATTGCAAAGCCCTCTTAAAAACATAAAGCAGCAAAAAAAAATCCATAAAGCAGCAATTTTCAACCAGTGTGCTGCAAGAATTTTAAAACACACAATACCTGACTTTGTAGTCAGGGGCACTGACCTCTTTTCCCTTAGATTGTCAAATAAAAAAATGACAATAACTGACACAACAGCCATCTGGTATGAACAAATCAAAAGTATACCTATTTTTTGGTCAAGTTGGCAAAAAATAGGTATATTTTAATGTGCCACAGCATTTTAGTAATTAGCTTATGAGTGCATGAGATGAAAAAGGTTGAAAATCAGTCACATAGAGGATCAAACAGCAACTCAGCCCAAATTCTCAGGATCTGATTTCTATTTCCACCACAACCCTCAGTGAGTCACTGGAACAGTGACTCATCACGTGTTAGGAGAGAAGCTGCGAAACGTTTACTGCAAACATTTACCTTGGACTTTAAAGAACCAGTATGTTCACTTCCAACTTCACTCAGTTACTGATTCAATATCAAACCCAAGTCTCTCCCCAGGTTAATATTAACACCCATGCTGAGGGTTGGGGGCTGCTTGAAAGGCAAATACGGAAGTCTGGCAGGGGGCCTTCTCTCAGCTGCGGTGAATCATCATCAACTTGCAAAGACGTGCCTCTCAGGGTTTCTGGTACTGGATCAAGAAGAATTCCTTGGATACTAAAGGAGTGTTGTTCTCAGTTTAAAATGTCTAAGAATCAGCGGTGGTGATTGCTTAAAATAAAGTTTAGATTCCTAGACCTTTCCCTTGCCTTCAGGGGGTGGCCACAAGGCTACTACCTGAACTTTGAGAAACACAGCCACAGAAATTAATTTGAAAAAGGTCTGTGAGGCCCCTGGCCCTATCCCCACCCTCACCCCGGTGCAGAGCCATTCGTCCATAATGAGCAATTCCACCTTGAGCTGAAATAAGAAACTTGCACAAAAATGCAGGTAAGCATTTTAAAACTCCTTAGTTAGCCTTATTTCCTTCCGTGTCAAAAAAAAAAAGAAGAAGAACAAGAAGAAGAAGAAGAACCATGCCCTGGCTGGTGTGACTCTGGATTGAGTGCCGGACAGCAAACCAAAGGCTCACCGGTTCAATTCCCTGTCAGGGCACATGCCTGGTTTGCAGAACCACATATTGATGTTTCTCTTCGTCTCTTTCTCCTTTCCTTCCCCTCTCTAAAAACAATTAATTAATTAATTAATTAATTAATTATTTTAAACGACCTTTGCAAATATATCCTTGGTCTTACACACAGTTCTCCATATGTTATGGGAGTTTCCCAGAGTATAATGGAAATGGCATTGAACTACAAATTTGGAGACCTGCAATCTGTTTCCACCAACAAGTGATCTCACCTTAGGCAAGTCACCAAACACCACACCTCAGCCTCCTCAGCCACAAATTAGGTGATCGAACTGGCTTATCTCTGAGGTCCTGTCCAGCCCCCAAATTCTATGACGCTCACAGTAAGTGAGAAGGAGAGCCAGCATTGCATCTTGAGATTCTTCACATCTAGATTATGATTCATTAGATCTAGGACTAAACTCCCACCAGCGAACATGAAGACAATTTTGTGATTTTTTAAAATATATTTTTAAAGATTTTTATTTATTCTTTAGATAGTGGGGTCGAGAAGGAGAAAGAGAAGAAGAGAAACATCAATGTGTGAGAGAAACATTGATTGGTTACCTCTCACATGGCCCAAACCAGGGACTTGGCCTGCAACCCAGGCATGTGCCCTGACTGGAAATTGAACCAGCAACCTTCTGGTTCACAGGCACTCAGTCCACTGAGCCACACCATCCAGGGCTGAAGGTGATTTCAGAAGAAAATGACTGATACGACTTTGCATCGATATTCCAAAATAAAGCAGATGAAAACTATTCCATGCTTTTCCAGGCAGTGGAAAACCTTCAAATTCAGAAACAGCAGAACCAAATTCAAATTCAAGCTTTATCATTTACTACTGCATTAAGTCAAGAAAATTACTTGTTCTCTCTTAGTGTCACTGTAGTGCCTTTTTCATGGAGTTATTAAAATTAAATATGATGCAGAAAGTCCCTTGCACTATAGGGAACTCAACAATTAACACATTAAATTATTTCCCATTCTCTCCTAGTGATGTGTCCTTTATAGAGTTCAAGACTGTCCCAATAGGTGATTAACAATTGCCTCTGACATGATTGTTGTAATTCTCCTCTAATAACAACAGCTACCATTTTCCTGAATAATTCCCATGTGTTAAGTGCTTTAAACATGTTAGCTCACTTAATTCTTACAATGGGTATATAATTGTAAACGGCAGAAACCACCATTCTTCAGATAATAAAACTGAAGCCTGTTGAGATCATGACTGCCCACAGCCACACAACCACGAATGATGTGCGTTTATGTAGACTGGTACATCATGGTTACTACACTACGGCCCTTTATCCTCAGGCGCCACCTACCTATTTATACATACCACGCACAATAGCAAAGACATGTGAATGAAGAGCAACACCCTTTAATAATTCTCACATAACTGCAAGTTCAGACTGAGCTCTGCTAGCAAAGCTGCCTGTGAAAACCTGCCCTGGGAGACCTGCCCACACACCACACTCATTAATCTACTTTCATAAAAACCATGGGACTGATTTTGAGCCATAAGTTATGAAACATATGATCAGGAGCTTTGTTCCCACCAGTGCTGAATGAATTTTTTTGAAGTTTTCAGCTAATATCCCAATTTAAGAACTATTGATTTCCCAACCTTACTTGATCCAAATGGGAAATAATACACCACATATTCAATGTGGAAAAGAGAGAAAACCACAGAGGACAAAGAAGAATTATTAATTCTTAAAAAAACAGAAGGTCAATGCCCCACTAACTCTACAAGATTTTAGTGCAAAAGGGAAAAGTATATTATTAAAGAATATAGACACATTCAAAGAGCAGGTCTCACCCCAATGCCTCAGTGGGAAGATGGAAGTGGTCTTGGCACTGTGAATAAACGGTGCCTCTGGAGCAGTAGGCACTCACCAGGAGATGTCCTCTCTAACACAATGGATGATAAGATTATGAAGCTAGCTAGTTCTACCCACCAAAGGGACGCTGACGATGAGACTGGTAACAACGGTGGTGGTGACAGTGGTGGTGGTGTACTGATAACGACCAGTACATTTGAGTGTCCGAATCTCACCACTAAAAAGATATGAATACATCTTTAGACAACTGCACAGAACTTAGCAGGAACAGTTTTTCTAAAGGGTTCCAGTTCAAAAAAACATAAATAATCCCTCATAAATGTAGAATACGTTACAAATGAAAAATTAGCTACAATGCAATCGATGCTGCTGGCCTCATGGACATAAATGCAAAGAGAGTTTTCCCCATGTCTTCAAACAAATGAATTCTTCCTTGAGGACAAGCCACACTGTTTTGCATTTATTAAGGTACTACAATTCAAATCCTTTAGCTACTACTATTTCTGACAAAAAATAAAGTAGAAAAAAAGTAGAAATGCATTCTGGTTATGGCGACCACCACCCTGCCCCCTGAATGTCTAAGAAGATGGCTACTGCTAGAAACAGCCACTTAGAAACCGTCCCCATCCTTTCCCAGCTGTGCTAGAAGATGAAGCTTTATTAAAATCAATCTTTTCTTGGAGAGCTTCATAAAAAAGTGATGAAATAGTCAGACCTAAAATGTATTTACTTGTTTGTGTTTATCTGGTTTAAAGTGAAATGTGGTTAAATTAGGAATAAAAATGAGCTCTGGCTGGGTAGCTCAGCTGGTTAAAGCATTAACCAACTGAACTATATGCCAAGGTTGCGGGTTCCATCCCTGGTCAGGACACATACGAGAATCAATGAATGAATGCCTAAACAAATGGAACAACAAACTGATGCTCCTTTCTCTCTCTCTCTCCCCCCTCTCTTAAATATCAATAAATAAAATTTTTTAATGAATAAAAATGAATCCTAGCAAGATCCAGACCTCACTGATGTAGAAGTTCTCTTTTATCTACATATAGTTACAACTGGAGAAGTCAGATAAAGCAAAGGGAGACATGTCTTGATCCTAAGTCCTCCCGTTCCAGGAAGCATCTGCTGCGAGAACAATGACTCAAAGCCTCTGGTAACAGAATAGCGTTCTCCTTTCAAAGTGGAATCATGCTCCCAGCAACGGTATTTTCAGTGAAACTGTGTATCAACAGTGTCAAAAACAGCCCCTAAAAGAAACACATGTTCAATCTTTCTTTTTCAAAGATCCACCCTGCTTCCAGGAGTGTTGTCTGAACTAGTCTTAAGTGCTTTAGCCTTCCCAGAAGCACGTGATGGACTCTCCTCCCAAAAGAAAAATCTAAGAATAAAGTTAAAAACCAAGCTGCAATAACATGCACCCCCAACGTTGTTACTATTTGCAGAAAAAAGGAAAGGAGACAGATAAAGGAAATTGCAGAAAAGACAATGCAGGGAAAATTCTAGATTAAGAGTACACAAACATCCAAGCAAAGCCCAGACATTTATCAAAATCATCTAAATTTGCCTTACAGTAAAACTACCACATTGTAGAGCCAAAATAATAATTCTTAATAAGTGATAGTGAATGCAGAACTACCTTAACTATTGTCTGCTGTGGCTTCATATTTCAATATTTTCTTTAGCCATTATCATAAGACTAGGATTCACTGATTTTCAGAAATAATGGTTCAATAATGAAAGTAGAGGTCTGCCTCATGTAAAAAGGTAATGATGCTTCCTGCATTTTCTTTTTTAGGATTATTACATGATCTGTTCCTTATAATATTAACAGCTGTTGTTTTTTGAGCGCTTCATAGGTGCTCAAGTTAAAATACTTATTTTGCCTTGGTAACTGTCCTAGAAACTAAGTTTCATTATCTCCAGGTTATAGGTGAGAAAAACTGAGGCTCCGAGCAGTTAAGTAACCTGCCCGAGATCATGCAGCTCGTGCTGAGGCTCAGTAACAGATCTTAAGCACTAATCGACATTTCCTCTTCCAGGGAAATGAGGCCTCCCTCGCTCCTGACCAAGTGCCCTGGCCCCTGCACACATTACCTCTCCCTGACTCTTGTCCCAAACTTATCCACCCAGTTAATCAACTCCCAGTGAGGAAAGAACAATAAATATCAATCCACTTTGATTTTATCTCATTGCATGACTGTGTTAATTTCTCTATGCTGGTAGAGTATAAATATTTATACCACAACGAACTGTTGTGAAATTCCATCCATCCTTCATTATATGCAGTACATAATTTTTTAACATAACTCTTAACATTATAGGAATTTGTGCCTCAATTCCTGGCCTCTGACTTAACATCTAAAGATTCTTCTGATTAACAGCGTTTACAGCTGGGTGATAGGATTATGGGTGATTTTTGTTTCTTTTCTTTACCTCCAGTGTTTTAACAGTTTGGAAGCACTGAGCAGACATTATTGCTCTTTCAATTAGAAAAAATACAATAAATGTTATTTTGCTGAAAAAAAAGGTTATTTACCTGCCCCCCATCAAAAAATTATTTTCCCCTTAGTATTAGAAAAGAAGATACACATTGACCCAATGATCCTAGGCCAGGTTACAACACAAACTTGAAACAAGAGATGTAGGTTCTTTCATAAATGGCTCCCACTTTTACATTATTTTTTCTGTTACTTTAAATATTAAGAAGTACACCCTGGCTGGTGTGGCTCAGTGAACTCAATGGCAGCCTGCAAACCAAAGTGTCGCTGGTTCGATTCCCAGTCAGAGCACATGCCTGGGTTGCAGGCCAGCTCCCCAGTGGGTGGCACCCTAGAGGCAACAACACACTGATGTTTCTCTCCCTCTCTTTTTCCTTCCCCTCTCTCTAAAAATAAATAAATAAATAATAAAAATAAATAAATGTTAAATATTTCAGCAGCCCTGATTTGCCAACCTGCTGCCATCAGAGCTCCTCATAATGTAATTAATCACTTTCTATAAGGAAAGGGAGTTCTGGCCAAGATGGAGGCATAATAGGCAGGCTTTGCCTGCTCACACAACCAAGTTAAAAACAAAAACCAACCAAAAGCGCCAGAAAATCAAACTGTATGGAAGTCCAACAATCAAGGAGTTAAAGAAGAAACACTCATCCAGACTGATGTGACCAGACAAAGAAACATGGCCTAAATGAAAACACAGATCAAAACTCCAGGAAAAGAACTAAGTGACAAGGACATAGACAACCTCTCAGATGCACAGTTCAAAACACTGGTAATCAGGATGCTCACAGAAATGGTTGAGTATGGTCACAAAATAGAGGAAGCTGTGAAGGCTATGCAAAGTGCAATAAAGAAAAATATACAGGAAACCAACAGTGAAGGGAAAGAAACCAGGACTCAAATCGATGATATGGAACAAAAGGAAGAAATAAACATTCAACCAGAACAAAATGAAGAAATAAGAATTTTTAAAAATGAAGAGAGTCTTAGGAATCTCTGGGACAACTTTAATCATTATAACAGCTGAATCATAGGGGTGCCAGAAAGAGAAGAGGAAGAGCAAGAAATTAAAAACTTATTTGAAAAAATAATGAAAGAAAACTTCCCCAATCTGGTGGAGGAAATAGACATGCAAGTCTAGGAACCTCAGAGAGCCCCAAATAAGTTGGGCCCAAAGAGACACACATCAGGACACACGGTAATTAAATTACCCAAGATTAAAGATA
This sequence comes from Sturnira hondurensis, assembly GCF_014824575.4. Taxonomy (NCBI): domain Eukaryota; kingdom Metazoa; phylum Chordata; class Mammalia; order Chiroptera; family Phyllostomidae; genus Sturnira; species Sturnira hondurensis. Next base: position 2,305,750 of record NW_028094767.1, read on the forward strand.
AGGAGAGAAGCTTAAAAGACACAAGAGAAGAGAGTTGCCACAAAGGAGTTCCCATAAGACTACCAACTGATTTATCAAAAGAAACCTTACGGGAAACAAGAGCTGGAAAATAGTATTCAAAGTCCTGAAAAGCAAGAACCTATATCCAAGATTATTCTATCCAGCGAAGCTATCATTTAGAATGGAAGGGCAGATAAAGTACTTCCCAGATAAGGTAGAGTTAAAGGAGTTCATCATCACCAAGCCTTTTTTATATGAAATGTTAAAGAGCTTTATCTAAAAAAAAGAATATCAAAACTATTCATAGTAAAATGACAACAGTCTCCCAACTATCAACAACTGAACCTAAAAAAAGAAACAAAAACAAACTAAGCAAACAACTAAAACAGGAACAGAATCACTGAATTGCTGAGATTACAAGGAAGGTTATCAGTGGGGAGATGGCAGAGAGGGGGAAGGAGGCAAAGGTACAGGGAATAAGAAGCATAAATGGTAGGCACAAAATGGACAGGGGAGGTTAAGAATAGTATAGGAAATGGAGAAACCAAAGAACTTACAAGTATGACCCCATGGACATGAACTAAGGGGGCAGAGGGAATGCTGAGGGCAGAAGGATACAGGACAGAGGTGAATAAAAGGGAGAAAAAAGGGACAACTGTAATAGCATAATCAATAAAATACACTTAGAAAAATTTTTAAATAAGATAAAAATTAAGAAATATTTCATAAAACTGGATTTTTAGCTATTCTGTTGCTTTTCTTTTTTCTCATAGGCCTATTTAGTAAACTTTACCTAATAAATACAGGTTTTGGGTTTTTTTTTTTATAAATACAGTTTTGTGTCAGACTGTTAACTATACCCATTTCCTCTTTAGGACACAAATCTGCCTACATTTCCCAGGCTCCTTTGCAACTGAATGTGGCCACTGAAAGAGAAACAGGAATGACATGAGCCATGTCTAGGTCTAGCCCAAAAAAACCTCCCACATGAGAAATTCATTGTTCTTTCCCGGCAGGATGATGGAGCCACAAAGTGGAAGAACTTCGGTCTCTGAACTGCCACTTGGAAGAACTACCAAGAACACCATTTTGGACTTTCCAGGAATAAAAGAACATTACATAAGCCATTCCAAATTTGGGGGTTCTCTGTTACCCTACCTAATAGCTTTATTAACATGTTCTAATTATTATAGTAGAAGGGTAAAACTCTATGTTGTTTATCTTACCTTTTTCAAAGACTCCTTCTGCTTCCAGGACAGACATGTTGAGGTCTGCGGCCACCTTGACCAGCTCGGCCTTCACAGTGACCTGCGAGGGGCTGTGTTCCAGGAGCTGCACCCCAATATTCACACTTCCTCCAGGCCTGATGCTCCCTGGGGCTGTCACCAGAAACCTGGGCCTAAGAGTCCCCAACAAAGGGAAAACAACGTGTTTTATCTTCACACCTCCATTCTTTTGTGATCCTCAAATTGTATAGACAGTGAGATAGACTTCGTATATTGTGTCGATTGCAACTGTTCCAATTAATGTTGGGCTGCTGCTCCGTTTAGCGACTGCACTGAAATGTCATGGAAACAGTAATTCCCACAAATCAATTTTAATACAGTAATTCCTGTACCACTAGAGTAGGGTCTGTGTTATTACTTCCATCTTATAAACCACAAACAGCACAGGAAGAGCCTGAGCAGAGACGGCTTACCCTGGGGCTTGCAGAAGTTACTGGCAATGTCCAAGTCTCTGAACTTCTCTGTCACAGCGGACCTCATCCCAGCGTGATTTTTTTTTTCCTTGGCTTAAACACTCGATCTCACACACACATAGATTTTGCCTATTTCCTACTAAAACCTTTATATTTGGGTATTTGCCCAGGAAAAGATCTAACCAATACCACTAACTGAAATATACCACCAGACATTTCACTATCAGTGGTGAAATTTCCAGGTGCAGCAGAGCATAAAAATCGCTAAAGCAGCATTTTCTCTGCCCAAGCTAGGAGTTAGGGACCAACTGTAAAAACCTTTAGGAGTGGGGCACTTTCCATTACTTGGGTGCCGCGGTAGTTACCCTTTCTACAATGTCCGCACCTGAACTGCACTTGAGTCACCAAACCTACACTCTGCCAATGCCAAAGTTGAGACACCTTGTTCAGAAAAACTAGTATCATCTGTCTTTCAGAGAAGAAGGCATGCACATTGTTTGGGAGCAGCTTAGAAAAATGCAGAGGCACCGCGGACTAAAAATAAAATGACTCTCTTTAGAAAGTACTTATAGCCAGAGAGACGCTTAAACAACTTCATGGGTAAAAAAAAAAAAAAATACCGGTAACTGTCTCCCGGAGAGCCAAGCTGACGGGACACATGGTCAAACCTCTTGGCCAGTGCCTGGGTGGGGGCTGCTGCCGCTGCGGGCCGGTTCCCACCCGCTGCTGAACAGCTACTGGCGCCACCCGCAGCCCCGGCCCAGGCGGAAAGTGCGTCGAGCTGCCCGCCCCGCACGCCCTGCGCTCCTACCCCGGGGCTGCGGCCAGCGCGGCGGTCCACACGCAGACGAGGTGGGCAGCGGTCAGAAGCCGTGGGCCCCGCATCTCGGCAGCGACTGGTCGGGCGACCATCGGCTCCCGGGGAAATTCGCGGGCACTGTGGGGTGTGGCTTTCCACCTCTTCCCTGACGTTTTTTTCCCCCCCACTGACTCGAGTTCAGCAGTCTGAAATGGGCGCGCCTAAAAGCAGTGGGAGAGATCTAAATTGAGACATGACTTGGTGGCTCCACCCCTCCCACCCGCACCAAATGGCGCTTCTCGCTGCTCTGGCAAACATCGCAAATCCAGGAGGGTCAGAAAGCCGTCTCTAACTGCGGTCAGCCCAACCTGGTCCCAGCATCTCTGCTCCCCGCGGAGCACGCAGGGCACCCACTTCCCCAGCCCACTGGTTTCTCCAGCTGTTACAGTAGCGCTCTACTAACGATGTCCAGAGTGAGTAAACAGGCTCATCTTTGTGAGGAGAAATTCATAGCAGCTTTGTAAAGTGGAAAAAAATTCATCATTGTCCTCCAGACTGTGAGTCAGAATTTTAGAGAAATGGTGCGCGCGCGCGCACACACACACACACACACACACCAAACAGGAGTGCATATGCTGGGTAGTTGTTTAATGTATATATGGATGTGCACGAGAGAAAACTTTATTACCTTAAAACAAAAATTGAGGTATATTATTTACCTCACCAGGAAAACGTGGTTTCTCAGGTTTCAAAAAAAATTCTGGCACATGCAAAAGTTAGGTGTTGCTACTTGGAACTCTAAGAAACAATTGGGGAGATGCTTTCTACATTCCACTGTGTCTAAACACACTTGCAACAGACAAGTACTCATTAGAACTGTACAGTGTGGAGCAATTTGTGTCAACACAGCTAGGCCTGGGCTACCTCTCCTGTGGGAAGGTCAGTGGCCCTGGTGCCCAAGGTTACTTATCTCCAGCTCCTTGCTGCCCTGGCTGTCAGCAACTCCTTCTCCAGCCGTTTGGCACTGACACCATCTTCAGATGACTCAGGTTCCACCATGACTACACCATGAAGGCAAGGAACTGCCAGAAACTGTCCAAAACCATGCACATTCAGTCCCAGACAACTTAAAGTTTCTAATTCATGGAGAAAAGTTTTAGTTGGTGACTTTTTAATCAGGGCAAAATGTAAAAGGAAAAGAGGTCAGCAAAGGAATGTCTCATGACAAAGTTATGTGCTAAAAAGGGAGAAAGTAGCACCTAGACAAACTGTGGTTTTTGGAATCCGGGAACTTACTTTCCTCCCTTTCCTGTTCCACCCTTTTTCACGGAGTTGAACAACTTTTGGAGGTCTCCTATGTCCTTCTGTCTCCTACAGACAGCCTATCTTTAGTGGCGAACTTCCTGTCCGGGCAGGGCTTGGATAGGAGGGTGGGGAGGGAAAGTATGTAAGTGGATCCGAGGGTACAGATCTTGTCTCTGACCCAGCTGTTAACTGCTAGTCTGGTCTCCTTATCTCTGTTGTTCAGAAGGAAGGACGAGGGTCGAGTGCAAGCCAAGTATCAAATCTGTATCAGTGCTTCTCAAACTCTCCTGTGTATGAGAAGTACATTAAAATGCAGACACCAATTTAGCAGGTTTGAGATGGGGATTGAGATTCTGCTTTCCGTCAGCTTGCAGTGCACCACAGAGTATCTATAGGCAGAGGCAACTGGGGGCACTTTGGTGGGAAAAGGAAGTTGGAGGAAATTCTTTTCAGGCTTCACTGTGTAAGATGGACCAATAAATTCAGAGTTATTCTGGAGGCAGGCAAATGTGAGAGGAACTCCAGAAGATTCATTGGTAATGTTGCATTCCCAGAAGACTTCTGGAAACACTTGGCACTGCCCAGTTTTTTAATAAAATTAAATCTGTGCAGATTTTTTTGTGTGTGTGTACAGGTTTTTAAACTGATACAACCTCTCTGTTTATGCCTTCCCCTTCACAAAATACACTTATTGAAAAGCTTAACATGAAAAATTTAAACGTGTGAATTTGCACAGTGATGAAGCTATTATATGTCTGGCACAGATTGGCTACTCAATAAAAATTTGTTAAAAGGTTTAATGAACTCAGGCAAGAAAAAGTTAAAGGACTTTATCACAAGCAACTAGTATTACAAGAAATGCTAGACTTGAAAAAGGAAGAGGAGGAGATGAAGAAACCAAAATATGAATAATAAAATGGTAATTACTACATACTTATCGATAATTACTTTAAATGTAAATGGATTAAATGCTCCAGTTGGTTTGAGCATCATCCCAAAACACAAAGGTTGTGAATTTGACCCCTTGGCAGGGCACATACAATAATCAATCAATGAATGCATAAATAAATGAAACAACCTCTTTCCCCCTCTCTCTCTCCCTTTCTCCCTTCCCCTCTCTCTCTAAAAAAAATCAATAAAAAAATTTTAATGCTTAAAAAAGACATGGGATGGCTGACTGGATAAGAAAACAAAATCCATATATGTAGTATCTACAAGAGACTCACCTCAGATTAAAAGACACACAGACTGAAAGTAAAGGGATGGAAAAAGAAATTTCGCACAAATGGGAATGGGGGAAAAAGCTGGGCAGCAATACATCAGAAAAAATAGATTTTAAAACAAAGGATGTATAAGAAGAGACGAAAAGGACCCAGCAATCCCACTTCTGGGTATTTACCCAAAGAAACCCAAACCACTAATTCAAAAGATATATGAATCCATATGTTCACTGAAGTGTTATTTACAATAGCTGATCTAGTGTCCATGGAAGCAAACTTGTGTCCATCAATAGGAAAATGGATGAAGAAGATGTGCTACATATATACAATGAAATAATACTCAGCCATAAAAAGGGTGAAACCTGGCTCTGACAGGTGTGGCTCAGTCTGCTGGGCATGTTTCCTCGAGGCGAAAGGTCGCCAGTTTAATTCCTGTCGGAGTGTATGCCTGGGCTGAGGGTTTCATCCCTGGTCGGGGCACATTGAAGAGGCAACTGGTCGATGTTTCTCTCCCTCCCTTACCCTCTCTCTAAAAATATAAAAATAAAACCTTTTTTTTAAAAAGTGAAATCTTGCTATTTGCAACAACATGGATGGACTTAAAGGGTATCTTGTTAAGTGAAGTAAGTCAAACAGAGAAAAGACAAATAGCATATGATTCCACTTGTATGTAGAATCTAAAAAACATAATAAATGAACAAACAAAACAGAAACAAATTCAGAGTCAGAGAGCAACTGATGGTTGCCGTATGGAAGGAGGGTTGGGGGATGGGGTGGAAAGAGGGAGGGGACTCAGAAGTACAAATTGGCAGTTACAGAACAGCGGCGGGGATGTAAAGCACAGCACAGGGAAAGCTGTCGCATTGTAGTGACACCACATATGGTGTCAGACAACACTAGACTCATGGGGGTAATCTCTTCCTGTGTTATATGACTGTCTAATGACTGTGCTACACACATGAAACTAATGTAATATTGTATGTCAACTGAAATTTAAAAATAAAAAATCATTTCAATAGGGAATGTAAGTTTTTAGTTAATTAAGAAAAACTGATAATAATCTGAGAGTCAATTATAAGATATTGGGTTAAATAATTATGATATACTTATGCAACAGAATGCTATAAAGTAATTAAAAACTATGCTCTAAAATTGGAAACTACTTAATTATTTAGAGATAAGTATTTACAATAAGCTGTTAGAGGAAGTCTGTTTTATATGACAATTTAAATGCGATTCCATTTTTATAAAGCTAAAATATGTTTATGTGGACATACACATTATAGCCATATGACTTGGAGAAGGACTTGACGGACAGTCACCAAAATGTTATCAGTATCCTGGTGATTTTACCAAATCTTCCAAGTTTGCTATAATAATTATATATATTATTTTTCCTTGAAGGAAACAACAAAAATTATATTTCTTTAGTAAGCAGTCTTTAAAGGAGCATCTTGGAATAAAAGTCATGAATTTTGATACTAAGAATATTGTGTATCTTCCTCCCATGAAAACTGAATGGCCTTTGGCATAAGAACCCCACTCTGTTCCCATATCCCTGCTGATCCGTCTTTAGGGTGCGGCTCAGTGAGAAAAGCACTGAGAACTATTCTATGAAATTACAGGAGCTGTGGAGCATCCACTGCCCCTGCAGCTAGTGTGGAGCCTAAAGCCACCCCAAGTCAGCCAGGGAGAAAAACTTAATGTGGAAAAGGGCAAAGGAACACAAGGAAAAATTGGAACCCATGTCTCTACTACCACCTCCAGCTTTGATGTCATGGGTAACCTGCAGAAGCAACTGATATCTTGCACCCAGAGCTGCATATGCAGTTCCCAGAATTCCAAACGGGCAAGGAGGAGATCCTCTGAGCACCGGGAAAGCCACGGGCCTCAATGCCACCTCACACCCACCAACTCAGCTAGCAAGTCAGTACCAACTCAGGCAGGCAGCCTACCTGCCTCACACAGTGCATAAGCCCCCAGGGAGTAATAAATAGAGTTCTGCTATACTGCTTGCTTCCAAATTCACATAACATATCTCTTGCAGACAACGCCAATTCAGAGCCATACAAAGTAAGGAATTCTGAGAAATTTAAGTCCATCTTAGATAAGCTGACACACTACAAAGCTACTAAAGTCTATGCTTCATAGATCTGACATCTGTATATGCCCATTTAAGCTGTACTTGACTTGAAAAAAAGACAATAGAAAAATCATGCTTTCACTTAACATGATGCAACTATCCCTCATACAACCAAAAAAACAACTTAACCGTATCTCCAAGAAGATACAAATTCCCTTTAATCATCTTTTGACGTTGTTCATGTCTCTTGTTAGCTGAACCATACTTTTCTCTGGTATCTATAACTTCAATACTGAGGCAAAAGGTGAACTACTATTAACACATGTTAGAGGATAGAGGAATGAGCGGGAGAAGGGAAAATATCGGTTAATGTACACACAAGTGTATTTATATCAAAACAAGAAGAAAGTACAAATACCTAGTCCTTATCTCTGCTACTGGTGGCATGGTAGTAGACAGTATTTTCAGTGACCCTCTTCCACCACCTATTTCTCCGCCCTCAGTAAGCATCTAAGCTGGCCAAGTTTCTTCACATGGTAAAGTGACTCACATCTTTATTCCTGAAGTCTTCAAGCCATTAGCAGTCTTCCTGGGATTGCATTATTATTTTCCATTGATTTTAATCACAGGACCGGGGAAGAGTAAGAGGTGTCCCAATACACCTTCTGCGTTCCAGACATGCTCCTTACTTTGTTTAGCGGCAACTGCTTGACACTCGGGATCATTCCATCACTCTAGCGGTAGAGCGACCCCTTGGCTGTTGGTTCACTGGCATGAAGAGCCCCAAGGGGCCAGGTAGCAATCTCAGCTGCCAGTGTAACGGAACCCCTGCAGTATCCCCAGTGGAAGAGCTCCTCGCTTGGGAACCTAAACCCCTAAACCAGCAGAGCCTGATGTTGTGGGAACGAGAAGCAAGAATTTGAGTGGGGAGTCCCTTGGGATGATAGAGGAACCGCTCTTGCTTCTACCGCCTCACTCTCAGACCAGTGAAGCGGCTCTGGGAGAAACACTGAGACATTTGTTACTGATTTAAGTCATACAGCACACCCTAGCATCTGTTGTTTAATGTTTATACATGCAGATTGTATACCATTTCAGAAGCAGTATGTATGAAATTAATGTCCACTTACATTCATCCACTTGAAAGCTATTTGATAAAATGCCACACAGAATACCAGAATATTCCTTGATAGTCTTTCTTGCCTGCCCAAGGGCAGAGGATGAAACCCCATCTACTGAAAGGCAAGGAATAATGTTGAAATTAACAAGGAATAATACTTGTTCTTAACTTACTATATGAGAGTACAGAATTTAAAATTAGAATTCTCTGCCCAACTAAACTATCAAACAGATGAATATATAGGAAAAACATTGCTACAAATTCTTTTTAGGAAGTGACTTTAGAAGGACGTATTTAGCAAACTGATGAAATAAGCCAAGGAAAAGGAAGGTATAAGATTCAGGGGAAAGTATATATAACCTCAAAAGGCAATGAAGAGAGAAGTTTCAACAGTAAGAAGAATTCAAGGAATAACCCTCAAGGGAAAAAAAAGAATCTTAGAAGAAACATGATGTAGAACTGGGGTAGAAAATTGTGAGTATGATCATGTAAAATAGTGCAATGAAAGAGAAGGGGATTTAGAAACTAAAGGGGAAGAAACTGGGGTGGGGAAGAAACTGAGGTGGAGAAGAGTCTAACCATTATTTTTTAAAAAGAAGGTATATAACCATTAGTTGGCTCTGCAGTGAACAATACTGAAATAATTATGTTGATGTAAGTGTGGTTTATTGGTTTATACCTTATAGCAGTGATTTTCAACCTTTTTCACCTCATGACACATATAAACTAATTACTAAAATTCTGTGGTACACCAAAAAATATATTATCATTTTTGACAATCTGTCAAGAGCAGCAGTCTCTTGACACAGTCGGGATGGATGAGATGCATCTGCACAGCAGAGGCAACTGTGGCTGGATTTCCTGTCTATCTCTCCTTTGCATGTTTGTCTTTGCAATTGATAGGTGGTGGGATTTTTAGACACCTGTATTTCAAGCCCAATGATCCACGTAATTCCAATGAAGTTATACAAAATGATTTCTTGGCCATAGAAAAAAGTCCTCCCTAATGGGGTAGCCCCTGAATAACTAAAAGTTGATGGAGTAACAGCCCCTCCTCTACCTTGGACAGGAATATGTATTAATTAGAATTAGACAGATAAAGTAGTAGGAGAAGCTGGTTAACTATTACAAACTAAGCACACAGATACAATTACCAAGGAGTCAGAGTTCATAGTACATAAAGAAATATTTTAGACAGAAAGATGGATAGCTAAGTTGGACATCACAAAGGCCTTATAGTAAATTTCCTATAACCTCTGCTCAGTCTAACGTATCCTTTTGCCCCATGCCAAATTCTAAGAACTTTAATAAACAATAAGACATTTAAAACTCTGTACATACAACTATTTCTAATTATCTGGTTAATGGCTCTCCTGGTCAAAATAACCTTTGTTTAACATAACCGAATCTATGGAATTTCCTGTACTTTTCCTAGTTACCTCTGTATTGATTTTTTCTGCTTAACGGATCATGTCATACGCCTGTTCCTTTAATGTTATGTAACAATCTCTATAAAAAATAAAGCTTAAATCAAACTTGGAGAGTTCGGTCAGACCCATCTCTTGACACAGTCGGGTGTCTGACTCTTCATTTGTCACCTGTGCCGTCCATCCTTCAGGGACCCTGAGACCTGCCAAAGCTGGACCCCGGCACCAATCTGACAAAAATAGGTATAATTTTGATTCATTCACACTGGGCAGCTATTGTTTTGTTGGATGTTGTCATTTTTTTTATTTGACTACCTAAAGGAAAAAATGTCAGTGCCCCTGACTAAATAGTCAGGTGTTGCAACTGGCACACCAGCTGAATATTGCTAACTTGCAGAATCAGTCTCATTAAAGGAAATAAACTAAGCTCCATCTTGATTTTCTAACATGATCTGTATTGCTGGTAACCAAATAGTAGATATGGGGAAACTTACCATTATAGAGGTTTTCCAGCTAGTAAATGTAAAATCAGTGTTAGAAATAGAATAGCATTATATAACAACTCTTAACGAATTATTTGATCTAGACGACTATTGTCCAATAGAACTTTCTGTGCTGATGAAAATGTTCTATAGCTGCCCTAACACAGTAACATGAGTTATTGAGCATTTGACATGTGGCTAGTACAACTGGCAACTGAATTTTTAATTTTATTTAATTTGAATCTGATGCGACCACTTATGTCATGTTATGTTCTTCTACCAAGAGATCTGGATGTTTACTTTTGTGATACTAGCAGTCATTATGATCAGTTTTACTTATTTAATTTATCCAGCAACATGTAACCAATAACTACCACGTTGGATCATATGTATTTACACAATGAACATCAATGACTGCTAGTATCACAATAGGAGACATTCAGATACTGTAAGTCTCATGATAGAAGAATACAACACTGCATAAGTGGTCTTGTTGAAAAATTGAAACTGAATCTGATCAAGTCTCTACATTCAACCACCAATTTGCAAGAAAATATTAAATACTACACAGATATATTGCCAAAATCCAGACTATAGAATAATTTATTAAGCAATATAATTTCTTCAACAAATAAATTGCAAGGAAAAATAAAGAGAATTGAAAGAAACTATAGATTTAAGAGACTTGAATGACAACAAGTAATAATGATATATGAATATTATGTGGCTCCAGATCCAAACAAAAAGTTAATGAAAGAACTATTACATTTCTGAAATAGCTGAAATTCTGAATGTTGACTGGATATTTGATATTGAACAATTTCTATTAATTGTTTAGGTTGGAGTTATATTTTTGAAAGGGGGGTTATTTTTTAGTAATACATACTGAAATATTTGTGAGTAAAATGTTATAATGCCTGGGATTTGCCTCAAAAATAACACAGGAACCAATTTACAATTACTAGGATGGCTATTATTCTTTAAAAACATAAAATGTGCCGGAGAAGCTGTGGAGACGCTGGAGCCCTTGGGCGTTGCTGGCAGTAGTGGGAAACGGTGCAGCCACCGTGGGAAACAGTGCGGCAGTTCCTCAGCAAGTTCAGCACAGAACTACCATAGGATGCAGCGACTCCACTTCTGGGTACTCAAGGAACTAAAAGCGGAGACTTCAACAGACATTTTTGTACACTCATGTTCATAAAAACATTATTTACAATGGCCAAAAGGTGAAAGTAACTCATGTCCTTTGAAAGATGAATGTATAAACAAATTGTGGTGTATATACAAACCATGGGATATTATTCAGCCTTAAAATGGAAGGAAATTTTGGCACATGCTATAACATGTTTGAACCTTGAACACATTAGGCTAAGTAAAGCAAGTCACAAAAGGATAAATATTGTATAATTCCATTTCTATGAGGTACCTATACTAGTCAAGTTCATAGAGGTAGGAAGTACATTTTACTGGCAGTTCCCAGGGACAGCCATGGAGAAAATGAATAGAGTTATTATTTAAGGATAGGCAGCTTCAGTTTGGGAAGATTAAAAAGTACTAGAGAAGGAGGATGGTGAGAGCCACACAAGAATGAGATATATTTCATTCCACAGAACAGTATGCTCAAAAATGGTTACAATAGCAAACTTTATGTTATGTATCTTTTACTAATACCACTAATGATAGCAATAATAATAATAACAATAATATAGGAAGGGACAAGTAAGTAGGACAAAGATGGAATTATATGGCTGTGAACTGATGATAACTAAAACTAGGTGATGGGGGTATTGGAGGATTCATTTCACTCTTCGCTGTGCTTCTTTATATATTTTAAATTTTCCATAACAAAAACATTTTTGTATCAAAACAAAATTTACACCAAGATGCAAGAAAATTCAGTTTAGAAGAAAAAATGTAAAACAGAAAAAATGGCTAATAATATTCACTAGAAAAAAAATGTTATCACAGAGAAGAAGAAAATTATGACCAAAAACTCTGTGCCGAATTACCACAGCTTAAGAAAGATATCCAGTTAAAACCACAGTGAAGAGATGGAGAGTTGATGGGAAAAAAGAATCTTGAGCTAAAAATGCCAAGAAAACAGTTCTCAGTTTAAAATGGCTTCCTCTGGAAACCCACAATGGAAGGTAAAGGGGACTGCTGGGTTTTTTGGGTCTTCTGCTAAGTCTAATAGAACTATTTTGGTCTTCACACTATGTTTATATGAAATTTTTAAAACATTAAGTTTAAATATTAAATGTATATTTTATTTGCTTATTTATTTTCATTTGAGAGAGAAGGGAAGGGAGAGAGAAAGAGAGGAAGTTAAACATGGATGTGAGAAAGGAACATCGATTGGATGCCTTTCAGATGCACCCCAACCAGGGGCAAATCTGCAACCCAGGCATGTGTCCTGACCAGGAACTGAAGGGGCAACCTTTCAGTTTGTGAGGCAACACCCAGCCAAGTGAGCCACACTGGCGACAGCTAAATGTGTATATTTTTTGAAGGAGGCAGAACAAAGACTCTGTGTCATGGTTTTAAAACCTGGCCAACTTCATACACACACCAAAAGTTAACTGTCACATTTACCTAATACTTTTGCATTGCTCTGTTACCCACATTTTAACTTCTCGATTTTTCTTTGTTTTACATTTCCATTGTTCAGTTTGGTTTGGGGGCACCTGTGGAACCACCTACTTCCCTTAGAAATGAATACTGTAGATTGGCTACTGGAAAGCTACCTACTGCCTCCTTCTGCCATTCACTCTTTTATCAGAGAGACTGGAAATTTAAATACACTTCTGCAGGCTCAATCCAGTGAGAGATGGCTATGTAATATAATTCTGCACAGTGAGACTAAAAGGACAGCATTCTCTCCCTAAATTAAAAGGCAATAGCTCAAGAGAGAGGGCCCTTGATTTTTCCACTTCCACTCTGTCCAACACAGGCATCAACTCAGAGGATGAAAGCACCAGAGGAGGACAGAATAGAAAGAAAGGCTAAGAACACCTGGATCCCTGATGCACAAGGAAGCAGTCCTGGACAGCTCCAAGTGTCTCCCTTCCCCACCGATCCACCTTCTTATGGGAGCCAACTCCATGTCAGTGCCCAGCTTCCAGGCCCACCACACCTGGGACTCTCCCCTGGGAAATCTTGGCAAGTTACTGTTCCCTCAAAGCTGTCCGCTGCCACTTCCCTCTCACAACCTGCCTAGAAACAAGGGTTGGTCTTTCACATCCTGTCTGTCCCCACAAAATACAATACATCCTTAAGGTCAATGATTTCTACCAAGTTTAAGCATTCTTGGTATACACGGCAATTTTTCCATGCATTCTCTAATAATTTTTCTCTTGAGTACAGCATACCCTTCCACTGTCATATTTTAGTCAAAAGTATTATCCAGTCAAGCTTCAGGGCTTTTATAAGAGCATATTTACCCCCAGGTCCCAAAATACATTGATCTTCTGTCAAGTCACAGATTTTTGCAAATTAAAATTGTATAAAAGAAAAAGAGTAGAAATAATATATATAATTAAATAAATATGTATATACATATCTATATGTTAATGTAAATATATTTATATACCATATGTGTATAATATATTTAGAATATAATCCAAATAGTAAATGTATTAAAATGAATAAAACTTACATATAGCAACCCAAAATCTACAGGACAGAGCAAAAGCAGTCCTGAGTGGGAAGTTCATAGCATTACAGGCCTACCTCAAAAAAAGCAATAAAAATATCAAATAAATAACCTAACCCTACACCTAAAAGAACTAGAAAAAGAAACACAAAGCTCAGAGTAAGCAGAAGGAAAAAGTAATAAAAATTAGAGTGGAAATAAGTGACATAGAGACTAAAAAAAAAAATACAAAAGATCAATGAAACCAAGAGCAGGTTTTTTGAAAAGATAAACAAGATTGACAAACCTTTAACCAGAATCATCAAGAAAAAAAGAAAGAGGACCCAAATAAATAAAATCAGAAATGAAAGAGGAAAAGTAACAGATGTTATCACAGAAATACAAAGGACTGTAAGGAAATACCATAAACAACTACATACCAACAAACTGGACAACCTGAGTGAAATGGACAAATTCCTAGAAACATATGGTCTTCTAAAACTAAATCAGGAAGAATCAGAAAACCTGACTAGATGAAGCAGTAATCAAAAAACTCTCAGCAAACAAAAGTCCTGGACTAGATGGCATCATGGGCAAATTTTACCAAACATACAAAGAAGAACTAACACCTATCCTCCTGAAACTATTCACAAAAATTCAAGAGGAGGAAAAGACTTCCAAGCTCTTTCTATGAAGCCAGTATCATCCTAATTCCAAAACCAGACAAAGACACTACAAAGAAAGAAAATTATAGGCCAATATCCCTGATAAACATACATGCTAAAATCTTCAACAAAATATTAGCAAACTAAAAACAATAAGGTACCTAGGAATAAATTTAAAGGAGATAAAAGACCTGTATTCGGAAAATTATAGGTTACTAAAGAAAGAAACTGAGAAAGATACAAACAAGTAGAAGTATATACTGTATTCACAGCTTGGAAAAATTAACATCATTAAAATGTCTATACTACCCAAAGTAATCTATAGTCGGTGCAATCGCTATTAAAATATCACAGATTTTTGCAAATTAAAATTGTATAAAGGAAATGGCATATTTCACAGATCTAGAACAAATGTTCCAAAAATTCATATGGAACCAAAAAAGGTCCCAGATAGCCTTAGCAATCTTGGCAAACGAGAACAAAGTTGGAGGTATCACAATACCCGATATAAAACTATACTACTAGGCCATTACAATCAAAACAGACTGGTACTGGCATAAGAACAGACACATAGATCAATGGAACAGAATAGAGAGCCCAGAAATCAACCCTTTATGGTCAATCAATACTTGACAAAGAAGGCAAGAGCATATAATGGAGTAAAGATAGTCTCTTCAATAAATGGTGTTGGGAAAGTTCAACAGCTACATGCAAAAAAATGAAACTAGACCACCAACTTACACTATATATAAGAATAATCTCAAAATGAATAAAAGACTTAAATGTAAGTCATGAAATAGCAAAAATCCTAGCAGAAAACATAGTGAGTAAAATCTCAGGCATCTCCTGAAGCAATATTTTTGCCAATATATATCCTAGGGCAAGGTAAATAAAGGAAAAATAAATAAGTGGGGCTATATCAAACTAAAAGGCTTCTCTACAGCAAAAGAAACCATCAACAAAATTAAAAGAGAACCCACTGCATGGGAGAACATTTTGCCAATGATACATTGGACAAGGTTTAATCTCTAAAATATATAAAGAATTTATACAACTTAATACCGGGGAGACAAATAATTCAATTTAAAAAATGAGCAAAGGACCTGAATAGAGACTTCTCCAAAGAGGACATACAGATGGTCCATAGGCATATGAAAATATGCTCAACATCACTATTTGTCAGAGAAATGCAAATTAAAACCACAATGAAATACCATCTCACACCTGCCAAAATGGCTACCATCAATAAATCAACAAATGACAAGTGCTCATGAGGATGGGGGAAGAAAGGCAACCCTAGTACATTGTTGATGAGAACGCAGACTGGTGAGACCACTGTGAAAAACAGTATGAAGTTTACTCAGAAAATTAAAAGTGGAACTACCTTATGGCCCAGCAATCCCACTTCTAGGAATATATCCCAAGAATCCTGAAACAGCAATCAGAAAGAACATATGCACCCCTATATCCACAGAAGCTTTATTTACAATAGCCAAGATCTAGAAACAGCAAAAGTGCCCATCAGTGGATGAGTGGGTAAAAAACTGTGGTACATTTATATAACGGAATACTATGCAACCATAAAAAAGAAGAAACTCTTACCTTTTGTGACAGCATGGATGGACCTGGAGATTATTATGGTAAGTGAAATAAGCCAGTCAGAGAAGGACAAATACCCAATGATATCACCTATATATATAGAATCTAATGAACAAAATAAAATTATGAACAAAATAGAACCAGAGGGAATGGGGACAGGGGGACTGGATGAAAGATTAGCCAAAGAACATATGTACATAACCCATAGACACTCACAATAGTGAGGTGATAGCCAGAAGGAAAGTGGGGAAAGGGACTGGGTGAAGGTGGGCAAAGGGGAACAAAATGAGGACACCTGTAATACTGTCAACAATAAAAGTAAAGTTTAAAAAAGACCACAAGAGTATTAAAAATAAAAAGGACTTGCAATAAACAAAATAGAAATTCATCATAAATACACCCAAGTCCCTGGGTTTGTGGTCCCTACTTTTACTCTTTTTGGTCACCTGCCTCTGAACCTTAGACTTAATTCTGATATCTCATTCAACCTGGTTTGATGTTCTTTTCCACGCAGCCCTCACCTCAGGACTCACCCTGAGCCTGTGTTCATTCATGCACATTCAGCTTATTTTGGCTTCTGTTCTCCTCCCAGGGTAAGCTCACCCCAGCCGTACAGTTGCTGTTAAGCTCCTTGCTTCCACAGGCACCAAATACACACTTTGGCTCCCAGAAGGCCTTTCACCCCACCACCACTACTACTAAACTAGTCTTTTGTGCTGTCCCTCAGAGAGAGGTGATGTCTTCATTTTAGACATGTTGAGAAATTAGATTTAATGAGGACTTCATGTCAGATGCTTTTTTTAATTATTGAAATAATTTATTACTGCACACTGCCTTTTTTCTTTTTAGTCCCCACCCCCTTTTTTAATTATCTAGGCATGACCCATGGGTCAGGGACCGTCAGAATTTTATTCGATAATCATCTCAAATTCCTGTGCTTTAGCCGGAAAGACAGCCTGCCAAGAGAGAAAATAGATTGATTCAGGTGTCCTGTCTACCCACCCCCAAGAGTCAGACAGTGACAGAAACTTGAAGCTGTCAGAGAGAAGAGCACACTCTCCTTTTGCAAGATTAAGGATAGAGCAGGGGTCCTCTTCAAAAACAAGACAGCATTTCTGTTTCCTTTTATAGAGATATCACAACAACAAAAAGAGAATGAGAGCCAGGAGGCCTCTGCACAAAAGATAGGCTACCATCCTCAGCCACAGCCTCGTGAAGGGCGAGGGCGAAAGCATTCATCAGGGAGGGAACATGCCTTATGACACTCCAACTGCCCCCTCAACTTTCTGTTGTGCAGAGCAATGGACAGACTTCAGTGGACCTTCTAAGAGCATGCAAATAAAGATGAGAAAAGCCCTACTGAGAAGGCTTTGTGGCTTGGTTTTGTTTCTTTCTTCATTTTCTTTTTAACTTACAGATTAGGAGCTATATGATAAATTAAATTGCCCTTTGCTCTCGCCTCCAATCCTATTCTTCCCCCTCAGTGGATATTTGACATTGTCTTCTGCAAGCAACCATCATTGTAATTCACAGTGCATCCTTCCACTCAATATTTTGACTAGTGAGTTTTAGTATATTTTTATGTATTCATTGTCATTCTCTTTTCATCTTCTATATTTATAACTGCCTCATGAGATCTTTCATCTAGTTTGCATCAGGTTTTATTACAGATTTGTAGAAACTGTACATGTTACTATTACAAAATGTTGTTTTAACAATATAAGTTACAAATATCTTCCTAGGACTTTTATTTTTATTTGTTCTGCTTTGTGGAACAGAAAGGTTTAATTGTGATATGGGCAAATTTATCAGACTTCTACTTAATGTGCTGTGCTTATATAGTCCTCCATTTTTAAAAAATCATCTCTTCCTGCCCTGGCTGGTGTAGCTCAGTGGATTGAGCGCGGGCCTGTGAACCACATGATTGCGGTTCAATTCCCAGTCAGGGCACATGCCTGGGTTGCAGGCCAGTTCCCAGCAGGGGACACACCAGAGGCAACCATACATTGATATTTCTCTCTCTCTCCTTCCTTTCCCCTCTAAAAATAAATAAATAAAATCTTTAAACAACAAAAAAATCATGTCTTCCTACTGCAAAGTCAAAAGATATTCTCCTATATTTTTTCACTAAGTTTTAAGGTTTTATTTTTCACATTTAGATTTTAATCCATTTAAGATGTTTATGCATGGTGTGAGCAAGGTACCGAATTTTACTTCTCCTTAAGAATCTGCTATCCCAACCCAAGTATTAAATAATGAATCTTTCTTCCACTGATTTGCATTGCCAGCTGAGCAGAATTTTCTAGTTCTTTAATATCCTTTCTCTACTTTCTTCTACAGTAACAGAATTTTAGCAGGAAACAAGGCGTCCAGAGTTCATTGCATTTTCTAGGCTTTGATGTGGCCATGTTCTGGCTCATGAGTTGTTAGTAGAAGTAGGGTGCACATCCTTCAGGAAGTGTTCCCGAAGGGAAGAGACATGCCTTTTCCCATTCTTAGCATCTTTCCTTGGGGTGGAATACAAACATGTTGACTGGAGCTGGAGAGGTTATGCTGAGCCATTAGCAGAGTTTAGAAAAGTAGGCCATAAACAGTTGTGCAAGAAGAGAAGTCTGGGTCCTTGACTTCCTCTGGACTAACAGGTGAGAGAGAAACAAACATATCTTCATTGAGCCATTGCTATTCTGTGTTATCTGTCACTCACAGAAAGAAATTCTAATATATATCATATTTATACCAATTTGCCATAAATGTTTCAATCTATTTGCCATAAATGTTTCAATCTATTTATCAACTCTCATTTCTCTTCTGTTCATTTATTGACTATCTTGGACTGGACACCATATGTTTTAGTTAATACATTTTTGTATTGCTTTGATATCTAATAGGTTAATTGTTTCTCCTAGTTTCTTTTCAATATTATTTTTGGCTGTTCTTTGACTATAACTCCTCCATATGAACTTTAGAATTTGTCTAATTCCAGGGGGAAAAGCATGCTGGTATTTTTTTCCTTGAATTTTGTTAACTTATAGATTCATGTAGGGAGTATCAACACTGTTATGAAACTGAATGTTCCCATGCATGGGCATGGTATGTTTTTATGTTCTACAATAACATTTTGTATTTCTTCTCCATAAAGATCTGCACATCTTTTGTCAGATTTATAGTCCTTGATATTATTATAAATGGTACTTTTTATTATATTACCTAATGGATTACTGATGATCTAAAAGATATCATTAAATTTTTTAAATATATTTTATTATGCTATTACAGTTGTCCCAATTTTCCCCCTTTGCCCCCCTTCACCTGGTACCCCCCACTCCCTCAGGCAATCCCCTCCCTCAGTTCATGTCTATGGGTCATATAAATAAGTTCTTTGGCTGCTCCATTTCCTATACTATTCTTAATACCTCCCTGTTTATTTTTTTATCTAACAATTTGTACTTGTTAATCTCTGCACCTTTTCCCCCATTCTCCTCCTTCCCTCTCCCAGATGATAACCCTCCAAATGATCTCCAAATCTACGATTCTGCTTCTGTTCTGCTTGTTTGCTTCGTTTGTTTTTTAGATTCGGTTGTTGATAATTGTGCATTTATTGACATTTAAATATTCATAGTTTTGATCTTTTTTCTTATATATTCCCTTTAACATTTCATATAATAATGGCTTGCACTCCTTCAGCTTTACCTTGTCTGGGAAGCACTTTATCTGCCCTCCCCTTCAAAATGATAGGTTTGTTGGATAGAGTAATGTAGGTTGTAGGTCCTTGCTTTTCATCAATTCGAATACTTTTCCCAGTCCCTTTTGCCTAGAAGTTTTCTTTTAAGAAATTAGTTGATAGTCTTGGACTTCTGGCCAAGATGGAGGCATAGGTAGACACACTTTGCCTCTTTGCACAACCAAAAGAAGGACAACAACAATTTAAAAACAAAAAAATAACCAGAACTGACAGAAAGTCAAACTGTATGGAAGTCCAACAACCAAGGAGTTAAAGAAGACACATTCATCCAGACTGGTAGGAAAGGCAGAGTCGGGCAGCTGGGCAGAGAGGACTCTTGGCAAGACAGTGGCTAGAGGACTGGGGCAGGCAAGGCTGCAGCTGGCAGACTCCATGAGACAGTAGATTGCAGACTGGGCAGTCCCACATTCTCGTGCAGATAAACCAGGAGAAACAACTAGGGAGCCGGACGGTCTGCTCAACCCGGGGCCCCAGCACAGGGAAATAAAGCCTCAGACCTCTGATTGGAAACACCGGTGGGGGTTGAGGTGTCAGCAGGAGAAACTCCCAGCCTCACAAGAGAGTTTTTTGGAGAGACCCACAGGGTCCTAGAATGTACACAACCCACCCACCCAGGAATCAGCACCGGAAGGGCCTAATTTGCTTGTGGGAAGCTGGGAAAGTGACTGAAAACTGGCCAAGAGTGGAGCAAGCAGTATTGATCCCTCTCATACCCCTCACCTACATACAGCATCACAACACAGGAATCTGAGTTACCCCCACCTGGCTGAACGCCTAAGGCTCAGCTCCTCACTATGTAACAAGTGCATCAAGACAAAAAAAAATGAAAAAAAATGGCCCAAACAAAACAACAGATCAAAGGTCCAGAAAAAATATAACTAAGTGATGAAGAGATAGCCATCCTATCAGATGCACAGTAATCAGGATGCTCACAGAATTGGTTGAATTTGGTTGCAAATTAGATGGAAAAATGAATGATATGCTAAGAGAAATAAAGAAAAATGTACAGAGAACCAATAGTGACAAGAAGGAAACTGGGACTCAAATCGATGGAGTGGACCAGAAGGAAGAAAGAAACATCCACCCAGAAAAGAATGAAGAAACAAGAATTCAAAAAAATGAGGAAAGGCTTAGGAACCTCCAAGACATCTTTAAACATTCCCACATCCAAATTATAGGAGAAGAGGAAGTACCAGAAGAAGAGGAAAAGAAACAAGTAGAAAAGTTATTTGAATAAATAATAAAAGAGAACTTCCTCAATCTGGCAGAAAAAAATAGAATTCCAGGAAGTTCGGGAAGCTCAGAGAGTCCCAAGGAAGTTGGTCCCAAGCAGGAACACACCAAGGTACATCATAATTATATTACCCAAGATTAAAATGAAGGAGAGAATCCTACAAGCAACAAGAGAAAAGGAGACAGTTACACATAAAGGAGTTCCCATCAGACTGTCAGCTGATTTCTCAAAAGAGACCTTACAGGCAAGAAGGAGCTGGAAAGAAGTATTCCAAGTCATGAAATCCAAAGACCTACATCCAAGATTGTGCTATCTAACAAAGCTTTCCTTTAGAATGGAAGGGCAGATAAAATGCTTCCCAGATAAGGTCAATTAAAGGAGTTCATCATCACCAAGTCCTTATTATATGAAATGTTAAAGGAATTTATCTAAGAAAAAGAAGATAAAATATATGAACAGTAAAATGACAGCAAACTCACAATCATTAACAACCACATCTAAAACAAAAACAAAAGCAAACTAAGCAAACAACTAGAACAGGAATAGAAACACAGAAATATAGATCACATGGAGGGTTATCAACAGGGGAGTGGGAGAGGGAGAGAGGGGGGAAAGGTACAGAGGATAAGTAGCATATATAGTAGGTAGAAAATAGACAGAGGAAGGGTAAGA
The DNA here is from genome assembly GCF_014824575.4 of Sturnira hondurensis. Lineage (NCBI taxonomy): Eukaryota > Metazoa > Chordata > Mammalia > Chiroptera > Phyllostomidae > Sturnira > Sturnira hondurensis. The sequence continues at coordinate 2,327,428 of NW_028094767.1, forward strand.
ATAGCACAGGAAATGTAGAAGCCAAAGAACTTATATGTATGACATGGACATGAACTAAAGGGAGGAAATGTGGGTGGGAGGGGACATGCAGGGCAGAAGGGAGTGAAGGACAGAAATGTGACAGCTGTAATAGCGCAATTAATAAAACATATTTTTAAAAATACAGTGTTATAAATTTTGCTAAAAAAGAAATTAACTGACAGCCTTATGGGAACTCCTTTGTAGGTAACTATCTGCTTTTCTCTTGCTGCTTTTCAGATTCTCTCTTTATCTTTAACCTTTGATATTTTAATTATGATGTGTCTTGGTGTGTTCTTTTTTGGGTCTAACTTATTTGGGAATCTCTGTGCTTCCTAGACTTGTATGTCTCTTTTCTTCACCAAATTAGGGAAGTTTTCTTTCATTATTTTTACAAATAAGTTTTCAATTTCTTGCTCTTCCTCTTCTCCTCTGGCACTCCTATGATTTGGATGTTGGTATGTTTGAAGATGTCCCAGAGACTCCTTATTCTATTCTTGGGTGTTTTTTTTTTTGAATTCTCTTTTCTTCTTGCTATTCTTATTGAATGGTTTTTTCTTCCTTACATTCCAAATTGTTGATTTGAACCTCGGCTTCATTCCTTCTACTGTTGGTTTCCTGTGGATTTTTCTCTATTTTACTTAATGCAAACTTCATTTCTGCCTGGGTCTTTTTCATGCTGTTATGGTACCTAATGAGTTCTTTGAGCATCTTGATGACCAGTGTTTTGAACTCTGCATCTGATGGGTTGTTTATCTCCATTTCATTTCGTTCTTTCCTGGAGTTTTGTTCTTTTCTTTCATTTGGGCCATATATCTTCATCCCCTCAATTTGGCAGCCACACTGTGTTTGTTTCCGTGTATTAGGTAAAGCTGCTTTGACTCCCTGTCTTAGCAGTATGGCCTGTGGTAGAAAAGGCACCTTTAAATTGTGTGTGCAGAGATGTAGTAAGTCTCCAGAGTAGGGCAACCCATATCACTGCTTTGTGGCTCTCTGTGGTGGAGGGCTCGGAGAGCGGACAATGCTGCTGCCTGGCCTCTGTAGATTGCCTGGGAAGACACTGTCTCCCAGCACTCATTTCCTTGCCAGTCACTTCTCTTTCTCTGCTTCTCACCGTATGCCCCTTGTGCACTTCAGGCTGTTGCCCTGCCACTGAACCCCAGAGAGGTTGGGTCTGCATGAATCCTAAGTCCGTTTCAGGACCTTTAAGAGAAGTCTCTTGAGAATCCTGAACTTTCTTCCACCACCTCAACCTGCACTTGTTTTTGCATCCAGAAGTGATGGGGATTTATCTTCCTGGCTGGAACCCTGGGCTGTGTGGTCTAGTCTGGGGTTGGAATTGCTCATTCCTGAGGTATCCTTCCCAATTTTTATTCATCACATGTGAATGTGGGACCACCTATTCCTCCACATCTCTACACAGAGCCACACAGTGGCTCCACTTCTCTTATCCATCCAGATGACTGTGGCTTCTTTAAATCCTTGGTTGTCAGGCTTCCATACAGCTTGGTTTTCTGATGAACCTGAGTGTTATTTGTCTTGTAGTCTAGTTGTAAATTTTTCTGTAGTTGTGCACAGAAGTGAAGCACATTTACCTATACCTCCATCTTGTCTGGGAGTCCAGGATACCGTTAATTTTTGTATGTGATCTTGTATTCAGCAACCCTGCTGAACTCATTAGTTCTGAGAGTCTGTCTGTAGAGTCCCTTGAATTTTCTATTAGTTTCCATCAAGCAACCAATGGGCATGAAAAAAAGTGGAGTTGAATTGACTTGATGGTGACTGCATCAAGAGTCTTGAAACAGAAGAGTCATACAGGCAAGAAGTGTGGGTGCTAATAGTAGAGCCTAACCAGTAACCTGGTGACTGGACTCAGGCACAGCCGGGATTGTGCGCCAGGGTATAAGCCAGCACACCTCAGAGAGATCTGCTGGCTCTGGAGCCAGAGGTAGGACCATGAATCAACAGCTCAGTGGAAAGAGGGAGCATGGTTTAGGCCTGGGAAGATTCAAGCATCAAAGGCAGTAACTGAGCCAGACAACAACATCGCTCCCCTGAAGATCATTTAAGGCAGATCAGTTTGAGCCAGAAATAGATTTTGTCCCATCTGAAGAAACCTGGGAGCAAAAGTTGTTTTATCTTAGCTGAGACACTGGGTGCCACAATTGGACTCAATGTCCTTGTGAAGCAGGAAAGGGAAAAGAACTGGATCCCAACCAGGGATGGACCACTGGGAGCCAATGTAGACCAAAACCTTTTAGCTTCTTATAAATACTGAAAGGGGAGATAATTTTGTTGGGCTGCAGTGTCTCTCCGGGTACTTTAGTTAATGAATCTTTCTTTACAATCCCTATCACTACTCCTGGTGTTTTCACATTTTCATTACAGGGTCCTATGAGTTTTCCAAGAAGACTATAAATTTTAGACTATGACCCCTCTGAGTTCTAGATGTCTATCTAGGGGGCCCTGTAATTGCATTAAGATAGCGAGAAAAAATAGCTCTGTTACCTGAGATATGACCCTTAGTCTTTCCAGTTTGAAGGTTGAAAAACAGAAATGAGCAGAAATAATAATTGGAGCTATAGGTCCATAATGTGACAGATGCTTGATTCGTCCAGACTGCATTCTGAATTCAGAAAAAAGCCTGATGTAAATGGTTTTATCACCATGCTTGGGGCCAAAGAAGGCAGACACAGAACACCGTGGTTTCCTAGGGTGCTGCCATTCTGCACCAGCCTGCCACCCAGTGGTTACAGCAATTGATGCAACAGGTTACTGGAGTCACCACAAGGTTCACATGCAGTCATGTGCCCCTTAAGGAACATTCTGAGAAATGAGTGCTTAGGCAATTTCATCCTTGTGTGACCACCACGGGGTGTACTTACACAAGCCTACATGGTACAGCCTACACACCTTGGCCATGTGATATGGCCTATTGCTCCTAGGCTACACCTGTACAAAACAAGATTAAATCAAGGAGAAGAGAAAACGATGCAACCAAGATGCATGAGGCTGCTAGCAGCTAACATGATGTACTGTTTGCAGCAAACTACTTTTAATAAGTAGAAAGAGTACACTCCAAAATATGGATAAAAAGCAGTGTAATAAATAAATAAACCAGTAAAATAGTTGCTTGTCACCACCATCGAACATTATGTACTGTACATAGCAGCACATGCTACACTTTTATACACCTGACAACACAGCAGGTTTGTTTACACCAGCATCACCACAAATGTGGGAGTCATGAATTGTGCTACGATAGGACAGCTAGGACATCACTAGGCACTAAGAATTTTTCAGTTCCACTGTAATCTTACGGGACCACTGTTGAATATGCAGTCCATCTCTGACCAAAGCATCGTTAGGTGGCACGTGACTGCATAGCCTCATTCTTTTCTGTGCCTCAAAGTGGATGTTTACTGGGTCGAACCAAAAGGCAGAGGGAAGTAAACATTCCTGCTATCATGACAATAGCAAAAGAATTATTGATAAAATTATTATAAAAAGATGTTTCTGATTATAAAAATATATAATTCTTACACTTATTATATAATTAGGAGTCTACCAAACAAACTTTTTAATGTCACTTGCTTTAATATCAGTGAAATGGACCAGCTATAACCTCAGCTTATACCACAGTCAGATGATTGCTTTAGCCATAGACTGCTAGGAAGGACATGAGCATCTGCCACAGGGATTTCAGGACCACCACGCCGACTGCGAACAGCCTTGTAGATATCACTGTGGACAAAGGAACTTCACTTTCCCTCCATAAAAATTGAAGATAACTTGAACTCAGTGCCACCTTTATCCTTAGGACAAATGCCACCCATCCTAAAAATACCTTGCACTTGTACTCCCTGGAGAACAGGTTCTCCAGAGCCTGAAAGTAAGATTAGGTTACTTATTCTAAAAAAGTTTCCATTGTATTTAAACATTTGCTGTGAAAAGAGGTTACTCTGGGCCAACTCCAAGGATTCTCAGGGTAGATCTGAATGATCTACCAACTTCAGGTGTCTCCACGAGTGGCAGTTGTGGAGGACAGCAAACCACCAGGCAGAGTCGGAAGTAGTGCTGAGTGACACTGTCAGGCCCAGACCTTAAAGCTGGAACCTTCTGCATGCAAAGTCATCCATGATGGGGACCACTCATGGCTCACTTATTGCTTTACCTCTAACTTATATGCACTCAGAAGGCATCATCAACCCAAAACTCCATGATGATGCTACTCTCTGATTTGGAATAATCAGTGCTACCCTTGATATATGGGGGTTTTGTTCATTTTCATTTTTCATTTGTTTTGGTTTTGGTATAGAAAAGGTCTCTACTCTTGTTGAATGGAAACTAAATATTAAAATAGTCCTACTGTAGCTTAATGCCCAGTAATAGAACTGATCTTACACGTTTGGGTGCAAAGCTGTGGGAGAGGAAAATGCACAGGAAGGGACGTGGGGCATCTCTCTTCTCCATGATCTAAGGTAAAGGAAAGGAGCACGCGCTCCAGGCATTTTGCCATCTTGTAAATTACTTAAACCTCAGACAAACTCTTGAACCTAAGAAGATAGTACCTAGTACCTTCCTCTACCACTCAATACCTGTGTCCCTGAGCAAAATGCTTACCATCTTCAAGCCTCAAAGTACTTGTCTGTGAAATGCACATAATCCCTCAGAGGGAGCCATGAGTATCAAATGAGATAAGGAATCAGCTACAGAATAATCACACAAATTACCATAGTAGCTATTAAACTAAATCCTGGCATTAATTCTGTCTCATAGGTGATAAAAATATCAGTTCTAAATTGTTTTAAACTCACTATAACTTAAAAGAAAACAAGAGGAATACTTTATCAAAAATATACAATTACAGCCATATCCAGAAATCATAATAGCTATTGTCCCACTGATTACTACACAAAATAAAAGAACTGCTAGTACATTTGTAAAATCTACATTCAGGTAACTCAGGTTTGTTTGGTTTTTTTTTTAATACATACTATATTTATAATGATCTACTAGGAAAAAAATTTACCTTTTTTCAACTTTTCCCCTGCTCCTGCCAGAAAGTTTTAAATGTTCCTAAAATTTGAGGAAACAATTACAAGTATGATCTTGTTCCCTCAAGATAGCTTAAACTTCCTCCAGCAATTTCATTCATTACCACAAGGTTCCAATTATACAGATGCAGGGTTTCTTTAGGCAACACTGAAGTCTCAAGTCTATTTAGTGCCATCTCCTTGTGTCCCTCTTGAACTTACACACACAGCCCACGTTACTGTCAGTAAATTAAGATGCATCAACCCCAATCAGGAGACAGCAGTGAACTGCTTTCCTCACTGGCAGTGGGGTAGAAATCAGCCTGAGCAGCACCAGTGTTTTGCCTACATTGGAGAACAGTTTCTATAGAAATACTAGACATCTTCATAAAAATTTGTCAATGCAAAAAAAAACTGACATGAGAAATTTGGTGATAATATAGTATATGATAAGTTTTGATTTTCACTAAGTGAAATCCATATTTTTTAAAGTAATTTGTTCCTTCCAAGCAAATGTGTATTTTTCTTAAACACAGAAAGTTTACTTTTTAAAAAAATATATTATTTTATTTTTTATTTTTAGAGAGAGGGGAAGAGAGGGAGGGAGAGAGAGAGAAACATCCACCTAAGAAACACTGATGAACTGCCCCTTGCAGCACCCCCAACCCCACACCACAACCTATCATGTGCCCTGACCAGACTGGGAATCAAACCGGCAACCCCCTGGTTCACAGACCATTGCTCAACCACTGAGCCACACCAGCCAGGACAAAAGTTTACTTCTTAATAACCCAATTTGTAGTCTGTTATGTGCCTCAGTCCATAGATTACCAACAACACTGACAATACCTTCCACATCACCATTGAAAACACAAGAATTAAAAGAGTAATAAACCATAGAGCAATAGATCCTTTACTAAAAAATAAAACTTTCTGCCCTGGCCACATGACTCAGTCGGTTGGAGCATCATCCTGTACACCAAAGGTTGCAGGTTCAATTCCTAGTCAGGGCACATACCTAAGTTGCATGTTCAAGCCCCCATCAGAGTGCACATAGGAAGTGAGTTATCAATCTTTCTCTCTCTTTCTCTCCCCCTTACTCTCTTACTAAAATTAATAAACATATCCTTAGGTGAAGGTTTTTTAAAAATCTATTAGTCAAGATAAATTTTTGTCTCAAGGAACAGGAACATCGTGACCAAGACATCACCCATAAACCAGGAAGCAAAATGCTCTGCTAGAACCCCCTCCAATCTATTTGAAATCAGACACTTGCCTGCAGCTTTCATTGTTCCTGAAGAGTGCTAAAACGTGGCTTCTCCAAAATGTATACTTAGCCAAAGCATTTGGGAAAGTTATGTTTTCAAAAGGACAACACTGAATGGAATTGAAAAGCCCTAACTCTGCATCACCAGAGGTTTTTTAAAATCCTATCAGTTAATATAAAATTAGACAAATTGTACAAAAAGAAATGTTAGCTGAAATGTGTGAGGGCTCTCAAAGGAATATTATGTATGTGTAAGAAAAATATCTTGAAATATTACATTTAAATGCTAATATGTAAACTACAATAGAATCTTAAGGTCTTTTTACTCAATAGGATCTTTTTTGTATGTTCTGTTTCAAACATGAAGATGATACTAAACCTTCATCAAAAAGGCATGTACTTTACACATCATGAGTCTGTCAGAATGTGGAAGATTCTACAAAATAGATGGCCGTTAACAAATAAATGGCATAGCAAGGGAAAGAAGGAATAGAAGTGTTATAGGTTAAAAGAGACTTAAAAGCTCAGCATCTTTAAGACAGCACTACATATCATTAGAATGACTAACCTCCAAAATAGTTACTAAATACTGGCGAGGATGTAAGCAACAGCAGCGTTTATTCATTGCTGGTGGGAATGTAAAATGGTGCATCCACTTTAGAAGAAAGTGGATCACTTAGGTGATCACTTAGGTGATTTCTTACAAAACTAAATATCCTCTTACTACATGATCCAATGTTGTGCTCCCAGGTATTTATCCAAATGAATTTTTAAAAACTTATCTCCACGTGAAAACCTGTGCACACATGTTCAAAACAGCTTTATTCATATTTGCTAAAACTTGGAAGCAACTAAGATGTCCTTCAGTAGGTAAATGCATAAACAACGTGTGGTACACCCATGCAATGGAATAACATTCAACTCTAAAAGGAAATGAGTTATCAAGCCACAAAAAAAAACACAAAGGAAACAAATGCCTATTGCTAAGTGAAAGAAGCCAGCATGAAAAGGCTCTGTACTATATAACTGCAAATGCATGGCATTCTGGGAAAGACAAAACTATAGAAACAGTAAAAAGATTATTGGTTGGCAGGGGGTTGGGGGGAAGAGGACAGGTAGGTGGAGCACAAGGGATTTTCAGGGCAGAGAATCTATTCTTCATAACACCGTGTTGATGAATACATGGCATCATGCTTTTGGCAAAATCCATCAAACTGTAGTATAAAAAGTATGATGTAAAGTTACGGCCTTTAGTTGATAACAATACATCCATGTTGGTTCATCAGTTATAACAAATGTACCACATGAATGTACTGATGTGTTAATGACAGGGGAAACTGGAGGGGGGCAGATAATATGGGAACTGTCTATATTTTCTTTTCAACTTTTCCATAAACCTAAGACTGCTCTAAGAACTAAAATCTATTAATTTTTTTATAAGAGAGAGAGACTATTAGAGACATATCAACCAATTTAAATTGAACCTATTTTGGATCCCGTTTCTAAAAAAAAAGCTGTAAAAAAAGACATCTTTAAGACAGGAAATTTGAATATAGATGAGTAATTGGTAATATTAATGAATTACTGTGTGATTTGTTTGGTTTGATAATGGCATCATTATTTTTAAGACTTTACCTGAAATGTATGAAATGTCTGGAATTCGTTTTAAAATAGTCCAGTGATGGCTATGGGGCAAAGGGGAACCATGCAGAAAGGGAAATGTATGAAACAAAATTGGCAAAATATTGATAATCATCAGAATCAAGTAAATAGTTGATAATGCTTTATTTTCTATTCTCTCTACTTTTGTGCATGTTTGAAATTTTTCATAATGAAAAGCGTTTTCTAAGGCATGTGCTTTGAAATGTTTTTTTAAGGATTGTGGTGATCTGTTTCCCTCATGACTAAAGGGCCTAAGAACCTGGATTAGAACACGGTCTGGGTTTTCAGGTAGGACCACCTGCTGCACAGCAACGAAGGGTACAGTGTAGGGAATGGCTGGTTTTAACCAGGTAGTAGCTAGAATTTCTTTTTTTTTTTAATGCACTGACAGTCTAATCCAGAGGTAAAGTAATTTTCTTAAACGTGCATCATAGCATTCAATTTACAAATTCTCTTGTCTAAGAAATGAGGGGGGAAAGCCAATGATAAAAAACACAGTGACTCCGAGACACAACTGAAGCTATCACTGAAAGCCCTTCTAAGCTCTCATAGGTGTGATAGCTTTTACCTCCTTAGACCTACATAATAGCATTTGATTTACTGTTCCGGCGCCTAAGTAATTAGAAAACGTCAATAATGGGACACAATGACAGCTTTCAAAAGTAACCAGGTCAGCAGCCCCTGCCCAAACTTGCACCACTTTTGGACAGCCCTCCACCTGTGGACTGGGACTGAGTTTTGTTTTCCAAAATATCCTTCCCAGGCCATTTTTACAACAAATGTCATCAAAAGCTATTTTACCCTTGTTTTTTGGCATCCCATGTCTACCTGCCTTCTAACCCTCTTGGGGTCCCCATTTCCAACCCTCTGCCAGCCCCTTGGACTTAATAGGATCTTGCCTCCTTAGTTCTAAACCTAGGCACTCTGCAGCGGACCAATTAGCTGTCATCCTCAGGCCCTTCCTATTGATGGTGGATTTAGATGGCAGACCAAACACATAAGTCAAGCAAATTTTAACCCCTTATAAATTAGGAATTACATAGGCAGCATGGAAAGTATGTGGGGTTTGGAGTAAGACACACACTTTTGAATCCTTGTACTTAATCAAGTTACTCTTTCTCTGAGCTCAGCTTCTCTTAGCTATAAAATGACAATAATGACACCTAGGCCTACAGATGCTTTGAGAACTAAATAATGTGCAAGTGCTTACTTACCATGGTGTCTAACACATCCCAGGCATTGTGTCCAGTGCACCCTATTACATCAGACCACAGTGCTGGTGGGTGGGTTTTCACCACATGACTTATGGCCTGCAAGCACTGTTGACACAGAGCTACTTTAAGAAGTTAATAACTTTAATTTCTGGCCTTCTTGTTATCATCTCTTCTCCTTCAGATAAAAGTCCCACTCTACCTTGTAGTTTCCATAGGAGACAGTTTTTCCTTATCAATTCACTGATGTGCTTCTCCATGAAATGTATTGTATGGGACCCACCTCTGTTAATATCACAGTGTCTAAGTGAGAGACAATATGTGATAATAAAGCAATAGACCATATAGGGGCTTTTTTTTTTACAAATAAACAGAAATTAATGTAAAGGAGAATGCCAACTTTAAGATACTAAATATCTTTTCTCCAATTTCTGTCCCTTGAAATACTTTGGAACTTTCCTCTTAAAACTCTTTTAAATGCCAAATTCTTAAATCTCCCTTTCACACAATCTCATTACTTTACAGCCACATCTTGTAAGTTAAAACTGAGACCTGGTTAAGTGCTTTATCTAGCTTTATAAGTAAGACTGTCACTACGTAGCCTCATGAGCTGTGTGTCTTGCTGTTGGTTTCCCTGTGGGGCGGGGGTGTTGAGCCGCACTCTGCAGGTGGACGTTGTTGGATCTCTGTCCTTTGGTGCCTGTTTGTTTGTGGACACACAGGGTCCATCGATGATGACTGCAATCATCGCTCCAGCTGACACAACAAGTTCTGGTGACATTTTTTAAAATAGAAAGGAATAAATTTTCATAGTCTGATTTATTAGTGTTATAACTAATGATTTATAAGATAGCAATTTTTATTCTGGAGGGCCTCAGAAAGATAACCTAAACATAGCTGCATTGCTCTTTTTACTTGAATCACTGGTAGAGAAAACCAGTACCCTATTAAAAGAACACCTAAACGATGAAAAGTTAGCCATCCTTTCACCAAAGAATGGATCATAGCTCCTCTAAGAAGTAGCAAACTTTCACGTGTCATTTTAAATATGGTTGAAGTTCCTGTTTGGTGTAGCTCAATGGATTGAATGCGGGCCTATGAACCAAAGGACTGCGGTTCAATTCCCAACCAGGGAACATGCCTGGGTTGCAGGCCAGTTCCCAGCAGGGGACACACGAGAAGCAACCAAACATTGATATTTCTTTCCCTTTCTCCTTCCCTTCCTCTCTAAAGATAAATAAGTAAAAATTTTTAAATAAATATGGTTGAAATTGTGTGACACTTTGAGAATACAGCCATTGTTAAAATGGCATTTTGCTGTGTTCATCAGCAGGTTATCATGATGCTGTAGCACTTTCTAATGCCAAGACTCCATTGATCTCATTATCTTTTCTCTAATAAAACAACAATTTGTTTCAGAGCCAGTATATTTTTCAATGGTCAGAAAATATGAGTGCATATGTAGAGAAAATTCTGACCAAAAAGGATTATCAGGAAGGGCTGACTCAACAACACTGTAGCTTCACACATTAGTTAGAACCGTTTGGAACCTTAATCTTCCAGTCTGCCTGTGTCATTCAGTTTGGAGTTGCTTTGCCTGCACTTTTATCTTAGTTTTGAAGGTCATTCTGTTTCTCGTGTGATTTTCCCAGCTGATTTACTATCTGCTCCACTGGTATTTCACAACATTTGCAAAAACTGATTTCAAACTCCCTGCACTTAAAGAGATAAAACTGACATATCTTCTTAAATTTTTCTGTGTATTTAAAATTTACTATCAGTCTCTTTCAGGCTTTTCACAGAGGCAACATTACTTACGTCTTTTTTCAAATGTGGCTACTTTTTAGGCTCCCTTGTGACAAGTAAATACAATAAAAATGACCCAAAAATGACATATAATTTCTAATCAGCAACTGACTTCACATATTATATACTTACCACTGAAACAACTTCCAAGGATAAACAGAATTGTACACAAAAGTTTCATGATGCAAGGGTAACATGGAAGTTGTAGAAAATAAATGATATAATGGAAAGTACTATCCTAGGATTGGAATACTATAAAAGGCAATAAATCTGAATTGTAATAGTGGTTCTTGCTGACCTTAAATAAATCACTTCATCCAACTGCTATCTATTAGTTCCCTTCTTTAAAATATTTATAATAATATCCATGTCTCTGTGGGTATGGTACAAGAATTACCCACTTGTTTGGTTGTAAAGCACCAAGGAACTTTAAACTTTATTATTAAAATAACTGAGTGCATACAAACAGGACAGAAAACTGCACATTTACCTACTTTATTTTGTTTATAACTTGATCATTGTCTGAGGACATCTGACAGGACAGCTGCCTGAAGGAAAGAGGACATGGGAAAGTACGTCTCGATTATCCATTTTTGAAATTCCTTCCTAAAAATCATATTGCTCTTCCTCTAGAGAACATGCATTATATCACCTGCTCTCTCGAAAATAAAAATGTCCATATGTCCATATGTCCTCTAACTTTCATAATTGTTAGAGAAATATTCATACTTCCCTTGGACAGTAACTAAGAAATATCTCCTTAGAGGTACCTTTTACTTATAAACTCCTTAAAGGCAGAAGCCATTTTTATACATCTTGTATATTCCCAGAGCAAGCAGGGCAGGAACTCACACATAATATGAGGCTCCATAAATATTTCTTAAGCTGTTCTCTGCACAGAGCTGGGAACGGAAGCCCGTTGCCTTCAAAGGGTTGAATGTAATTTTAGGACTGCATAAATGTAACTACTCCTTAACTAGGGGCAATGAGCTCGGCACTGCCACTGGGTAGACACAAGGTGCCAGGCCAGATAAAACAAGGTGGAGGGCCAGATTCAGCCCATGGGCCTTGTGTTTGCCATCTGTGGTATACAGCATTACGACTTAAAACAGTGTACAATGATTAGTTAATTTCTCCATCCCCTCACAAAATTATACCCTTGTGCAAGTGTGTAGTGATAGCACTTAAGATTTACCTTCTTACCTTTCAAATATATAATGCATTATGGTTCATTATAGTCACCATACTGCACATTAGATCCCCAGAACTTAATCATCTCATAACTGTGAGTTTGTACCACTTGACTGGCATTGCCTCCATTTCTCTCAATCCCCAGCTCCTGGCAATCATCATTCTGCTCTCTATTTCTATTAGTTCAGCTTTTTAGATTCCACATATAAGTAAGAATAGACAGTACCTTGATTTTCTATCATTTATTTCACTTAACATAATGTCCACAGAGTCTATCCATGCATCCATGTTATCACAAAAACAGGATTTCCTTTTTATGACTGAAAAATATTCCATTGCATGCACACACACACACACACACACAGTCTGTCTAGAAGGTATTCAGCCATGTAATGTGAAAAATAGAGACATTGGAGAAGATATAAGATACAAGAAACACTGTAGATAGGACAATGACGCTTCAGTCCCCTTCAAAGGTGGCACCTTGAGACCTCACAAAGTTCTCCCAGTCACCATCAGCTGCCCCATTGTATTTTCCTGAATCTCATCAACAGTCTAAAATCTCTTCCTTTTAAGAGGTGATTTTAGTTTTGGGAAAAGCCAGAAGTCATAGGACACTAAAGCTGAGCTGTAGGGGGGTTGACTTACCTTGGTGACTCACTGTTTCACAAAAAAAAACTCTTCAGGAGATGTAATTCGTGACGTATTGTCGTGATGAACCTACCAACGATCAGCTGCCCACGGTTGTGGCCTTCGGAATCCTCTGAATAGTTTCCACAGAGAAATGTTCAAACTTAGCGCATAATTTGATGCAGATCTGTTGCTCTACTCACTCAGTCATTTTGAAAGTGACAGCCACACAGCACACATGCTCATTCAATGGCATCTACCTCCCACTGACTACAGTGAACTCATTATTGTTCACACATGTGCATTCAAGTCCATTCCCCCTGGCTGCCAGGTTACATCAATGTCATGCAAACTATTCTTGTTATATTAACAATGGCTGGACTTTTTCCAGACCTAGCTTGTAAGACTCACATGGTCTAGAACTGTGCTGTCCAATTTGGTATCACAAGAACACTTGAAATGTGGATCTTTCTAAAGAAGATATGCTGTAAGTATAAGATACATACCAAGTTTCAAAGATTTAGTATCAAAAAAAGAATGCAACATATCTCATGAAGGGTTTTATAATGATTAGGTGTCAAATTAATAAAATATTTAATATATTGGGCTACATAATTTATATGATACAATTCATCTTGTGCTCACTTCAGCAGCACATATACTAAAATTTATCTCACCTTTTTTGGTGTGGGTTGATTATTTTTTTAATTTTTGATGTGGTTATTTAAATGTTTTAATTATGTATGTGGCTTGCATTACATTTCTATTGAACAGCACTGGTTTAGAATGCTGGGGAAGGAAGAGTTGCCAACGAAAAAATTAATAACATCAACAACAATCTTCTATAGTAGTGAGCAGTCAGAAATTAAATCCCAGATGTGAGGAAGGAAATGGTGTCATATTACACTTTTTTTAATCTCTTGAAAAGATTATAAAGTAAAACAAAAAAGAAAGCACCTCTGGGCCTACAATCAATGAGAACTCAGTAGCAATAAGTACACCCAGAGCCCATTTGGCTTCTAATATCATTCACCGTGAAGCAAACACTGTATAGGATATATGTGGGACATCTAGCATAACATCTAGAAAGGTAGTGCTCAAAAACACAATAGTGACATGTAAAAGGGGTACAGAGGTCAACTGAAATGGCTCCCATTTCACCAAAGCTGAAACAATTGAACAAGAAATAATATGGTGAAGGTTTATAACCCAATGTATAAAACAAAGATGAGTCCATACCAAAAATAATAAATGATTGAATATACAAGTAGATGGGAGGAGAATAAACAAATCTCCTATACAAAGAGTTCTGCCCTTCAAAGGGATGGAAAATAATTCCCTACTCCTTAAGTAGAGGCTGCACAGTCACTTCCTTCCAAAGGGGGGAAACCTGACAAAGACTACGTCGGGCATGTGATGAAGTTTGAAGCCACCTGCAATAATCATCAATGGACTGTGTATTCCCTTGCAATTATATGATCATAATGACATCACCCCTGCAGTCTTCTTCCAAAACACATAACCCTAGTCTAAATATAAGAAAAACATCAAACTCAAAATTGAAAGACTTCCTACAAAACCTACCAGTACTCTACAAAATTGTCAGGGTCAACAAAAATAGGGAAAATCTGAGAAACTGTCATAGAGGGGCCTGAGAAGACACAAATGCTAAACTAAGTTAGGAACAATGTATCAGCACAAACTAAGTAGTTGTGAGCAATGCCCATGTAAGATTTTAACAGGTCAGACTAGACAAAAGGTATGGAGAACTCTCTATATTACCTCTGCAACTTTTCTATAAACCTAAAACTCCTAAAACAAAAAGTTCATTTTTAAAAAAAGATGTCCTTGGTTTGAAAGCTTTCAAATCTCTTGGAATCTTTATTCTCTGGTCCAAGTCCTCTATAACCTAGTTATTCAAAGTGTGGTCACTTTCAATACAGAATATCAGGCCCATCCCAGATGTACCAGTTAGGTTTCCAGAGAAACAGAATCAATAGGATGTGGGTTTGTACAAAGAATTATTACAAGGCACTGGCTCATGCAATTATGAAGACTGCAAATCCAAATCTACAACATGGGCCAGGAGGGTGAACACCCAGGAGAGTCCTGCTGCAAATAATGTCTGAAAGCTCTCTGCTAGAGAATGCTCCCTGGCTCAGGGCGCTGGCCTTTTTGATCTATTCAGGCCTTTGATTGAATAAAGTCTACCCAAATTAACGGAAGCAAACTGTTTTACCCAGAACTCATGGATTTAAATCCAAAAACACCCCCCAAGTTTACACATAAAATTAACTGTCACACCCGACCTGATAAATCTGAATCCGCTTTTTAAAAGGATCTGCCAAGTGATTTCAAGCATATTTAAGTTGGACGGCATTGTTCTACAAGGCTCCTAAAAAGCTGGAATGCCTGCCCTCAGAGAATTTTAAATCTGCAAGGTAATTTCAGTAACTCAGAAACAAAACTTGATTTGTTGTTTTTACTTGAAAACTTTCCTAACATCTACTTATCTGGATGCTAAGGGGCACCTTCGGAAAACCCAACCCTCCTTGCATGGCAAGGGTGACCCATTTGTGCCTGCATAGACCTCACCTGGTTTGACCTGGTTTATTGAATTACTACTGACTTGTGAGTCTTCCCTGGCTACAGTGAACTCCCCAAGGACATCTATCATACTTTTTTCCTTCCATATCTTTATCACCCACCATAATTGATGAACTTCTGAAGCCTCTGGTTAGGGAAGAGGGCCCAGATCTGTCCCACTCCCACCCACCCCTGCCCCCCACCACAAGCTGGTCCTTTTTCCTACTTCCTTTCTCAGAGTCAGCAAATACTAGGGGAAGCTGTTTTGAGCTTTAGACTTGTGGGGGCATATCACACATATATCAGAGGATTCTATTGGTGTAATCACGAACCTGCTGATGTTGGGTTATTTTGACCTACAGAACTGGCATTTTAATACAACTCTACGATACGTTTCTATTTACTTTTTTCTTTCTCAAAAGCTATTTTATGGGCAATATGCGGTCAAAGATAGACAGTACCAGCGTTGCGAATATTCACGGCAATTTACTACTGATAATTGAACGCCAGATGCACACCATCCACTTTTCAAGTTCGATCCAAAACCTCTCTTTAATTATGCGCCACTCAAGTACCCTTGACCCACCTCCAGGGTCCCACTCAGCCCTGATCTCGGAGGGGCAGCCCCCGCGCTTTACACTGGAGCGCAAAAGGCCGAAGCACTGTCCATTAGAACACTCCCAACGTTGCGTGCCTAGAACCCGCGGAGCGTAACACTGAAACGCGGACCACCGCCCACCACGCCAGAGCTCCCAGAATTCCGCTTTCCCCATTCCTGACTTGCCCACAGCTAAAATGGCGCTGGGGTGGAGTCCCCGCAGCCGCCTCGGGGCGGGGCCAAAGTGACAGGACAGGATTAAGGGGAGTTGCCAGATTGGAGGCTACCCCGGGACGCCGGCTGTCTGGCTCGGGTGCTCCTCTAAACCGGTAGATCTCTCACCAGCTCTCCGGAGGCGTCATGACGTCTCCGGTTCGAGACCTGCCTCCTAGTGATGGCGAAGGCGATAAGGTCTCAGACTATACACCCCTCCTGCAGGACGCCCCGCAGCCGGAAGTCGGTGAGGAGCGGCACGGTCTGGGAGCTTCCGCCGGGCGGCGGGGTGACCAGAGAGTACCGGCGCCCTCGGCCGGTGGAGCCACAGCTGCTTAGACCAGTGGTCGGTCGGGGGGAGTTGGGGGGTTGAGGAGGGAGAGCCTAGGCGCGAGGGCACTCGAGGAAGGAGAACTCGGTGAGGGCCCCACTTAGCCTTCACCGCCCGGGTGCCCAGAAACCGCTCCGAGACTGTGGGGGCGGGCGAGGACCGCTGGCCACTGCCGGCAGCTCTCTGCCCAGGCGCCGCTGGCAGTGGGCTCTAGGCTGTTTTCGGTAGTATCAAGTGGGGGGATGACCTGCCGGAGAATCTGCAAATCAATGAAACCAGCGAGCAAAGGGCTGGACACAGTACCCCGTCTAAGAGCGAACTGGGGGAGAAACCTGCAAATCGATGGGCTAGAATGAGCCGCTGGCTCTTCCTCTCTGTCACCTCCGGGTTTCCGCAGCTGCAGTCCGCCGGCATGTGATCTGGTAGCTCCTTGGGCGAGGATGAGAGACAAAAAAGCACTGAGGTTTACATTTGTGAGAATCCGGGTGGAAATAATTGCATAACCCAGGGAATATCTTGAAATTGTGCGGCAAGAGATTGAAAGTGCTGTGCACTGTTTTCTATGGTCATGCGATTTAAGTTACAAACGGTTACTTTCAAAATATAGCTATAAAGTTCTAAGGTAAGTTGCCAAAGGTTTTGCAACAGATAGAAAAGTAGGTACTTCACAACGCATTCCCTTTGAATTCGAAGGAATTAAATTTTTTTTCTATTTGATACTTTTGTAATGTAACTTCTTTAAAGTACCTAATTAAAACTAAACAATAACACAGTTTGTGTGCATACTATAGTTGCAAAGACGTGTACATAAGAAACAGTTGAATTAGAAATTCGACTTTTCCTGGCCAAGAGCAGTATAGTTCTGAGGCATCATTTTGATTTAACATTACCAGGTGGCAGCAGTGGAGGTGGCAACATTGTAGCTCCATCTGGCAGCTGGGAGATGGTTTTGGTGGACACTCATGTAAATTCTGTACCACAGGGACATTTCACTGGGAGCTGGACTTAGTTCGATAAACTAGTCTTTTTCTGTGGTATATAGTGTTAGATTTCTATCATTTTCTTCCATAAAAGAATCTAGTGTGAAAATACAGAAACAAATGTTATAATAAAGATATTCTCTAGATACTACTAAAGACTGTTGCAGTTTGGATGGAGATTATATATATAATTTTAGCTAAATATTAAACATCATTAGTGGTCAAGAAAATGCAAATTAAAACCACAATGAGTCATCAAATCCCCACTAGAATGGCTAAAATTTAAAAGGCTGAAGATACCAAATTTTGACAAAGATGTGTAATAACTACTTTGGAAACTGGCAATTTAAAGTTAAGCCTACATTACCATAAGATAGCAGCTTTATCTATAATAGTAAAAAACTGGCAACAACCTAGATATCCATCAACAGCGAATATGAACCAATAGAAGTGTGTCCATACAATGGAATACTACTCAGTAATAAAAAGAAACTTCTGCTACACAGGATAAACAATAACCTTCTAGACTGAAAGTTTTCTGAAAGTTTATTGAGCCATATGCTAGCCAGGAAAAGAACCAAATCCTGGAACATACAGTCTAAACATCCAGCAACAGGCCTAGATGGAGAGGACAAGCATGCCCTCTGACCTGGTATTGTTGGGGCTCTTACATGCAATGACTTTGGGGAAGAAAAATGTAAGTTTTTTAAAGTGTATTTTATTGATTTTACTATTACAGGTGTCCCATTTTTTTCTCCCCTTTGTCCCCATCCACCCAGTACCCCCATTCCCTCCAGCATTCCCCTCCTCCCTTAGTTCATGTCCATGGGTCATACATATGCTTTAACTTCTCCATTTCCTATACTGTTCTTAACCTCCTCATCTGTTTTATACCTACCAGTTATGCTTCTTATTCCCTGTACCTTTTTCCCCATTCTCCCCCTTCCCCATCCTTGCTAATAACCCTACATGTGATTTCTATTTCTGTGATTCTGTTCCTGTTCTAGTCGTTTGCTTAGTGTGTTTTTATTTTTATGCTCAGTTGTTGATAGTTGTGAGTTTGTTGTCATTTTACTGTGATTACTTTTGATATTCTTCTATTTCTTAGATAAGTCCTTTTAATATTTCATATAACAAGGGCTTGGTAATGATGAACTCCTTTAACTTGACCTTATCTGGGAAGCACTTTATCTACCCTTCCATTCTAAATGATAGCTTTGCTGGATAGAGTAATCTCGGATGTAGGTCCTTTCATGACTCTTAATACTTCTTTCCAGTCCCTTCTTACCTGCAAGGTTTCTTTTTAGCAATCAGCTGATAGTTTTATGGGTACTTCTTTGTAGGTAACTCTCTTCTTTTCTCTTGCTACTCTAAGGTGCTCTCCTTATCTTTAATCTTTGGCAATTTAAATATGATGTGTCTTGGTGTGTTCTTCTTTGGGTCCAACTTGTTTGGGACTCTCTAAGCTTCCTGGATTTGTATGTCTATTTCCTTCACTAGATTGGGGAAGTTTTCCCTCATTAATTTTTCAAGTAAGTTTTCAATTTCTTGCTCTTCCTCTTCTCCTTTTGGCATCCCTATGATTCAGATGTTGGAATGTTTAAAGTTGCTCCAGAGGTTCCTAAGACTCTCCTCACTTTTTTTGAATTATTGTTTCTTCATTCTGTTCCAGTTTATTTCTTCCTTCTGTTCCATATTATTGATTTGAGGTCTGGTTTCCTTCCCTTCACTGTTGGTTTCATGTATATTTTTCTTTATTTCACTTTGTATAGCCTTCACTTCTTCCTTTATTTTGTAGCCATACTGAATCATTTCTGTGAGCATCCTGATTACCAGTGTTTTGAACTCTGCATCTGATAGGTTGGCTATCTCTTCATCACTTGGTTCTATTTTTGGAGTTTTGATCTGTTCTCTCATTTGGGCTATATTTCTTTGTCTTGGTGCACCTGTTACATTGTATGGGGCTGAGCCTTAGGTGTTGGCCAGGGCGGGGCAACCCATGTCACTGCATTGTGGCACTGCATGTGAGGAAGCGGTCAGAGAGGGAACAGTGCTGCTTGCCCAGCTCTCACCACACTTTCAGTCACTTCCCCTGCTTCCCTCCCACACATGTGTTGTGCCCTTCCTGGTGCTGCCCTGGTGCTGATTCCCAGGTGGGTGAGTTTGTGTACATTCTAGGATCCTTTGAACCCCTCCTACAGACTCTCCTATGACACTAGCATTGTCTCCTGCCAACACAACTCCCATAGGTTTTTATAGCCAGAGATTTTGAGGCTTTATTTCCTGGCTCTGGAACCCCAGGTTGCAGGATGTATCTCACTCCCCAGTTATTCCTCATAGTTTATCCACACACGAATGTGGGACCACCTGGTCTGCCAGCCACCAGCCTCACCCCTGCAGCCCATCCGCCAGCTACCACCTTGCCATGCGACCTTTCTGCCCCCTGCTGCCTGTCCCCACCTCTCCTACCAGTCTGGATGAATGCTTCTTCTTTAACTCTTGGTTGTCAGAATTCCATACAGTTTGATTTTCTGGCCATTCTGGTTGTTTTTTTGTTTTTAAATTGGTGGTTATCCTTCTTTTGGATGTGAGAGGAAGTGAAGCATATCTACCTACATCTCCATCTTGACCAGAAGTTCCAAAAATGTAAGTTGTTTTGATATAATTTATATAGGCTATAGATAAAGGGGTAGGAGCTAGGAAGCAGGGATAATTTGGGGATAGTGTATAGTCCATAAGGAAGAAGTATTTACTACTTTTGTTTATTGATTTGAGAGAGAGAGAGAAGCATCCACCCCCGATTCCACTTATTTATGCATTCACTGGTTGATTCTTATATATGCCCTGACCAGGGATCACACCCACAAACTTGGCATATGGGGATGATGCTCTAACCAACTGAGCTACCTGGGAATGTTTACTGCTTTTTTTATTGGTTGTGGACAACAGTCAAGAAAGTTTATGCATACGCAGGATGTAGTGTTATCCAATGGTGGTGGACTGTCTCTTTTTAGATAAGAGGTGAAATAACCATCTGGAAGTTGACTCATAGTTTCAGCATACATTTAGGAATATGAGAAGTCTTTTGTTGGTTTCTTGCTCTCAATTCTATTAACTGATTAACCTCCCTTATCTCCTGCAGCCTAGTGTAATTTAATTTAGGACATCTCAGAATTCTGCCTTGTCACACATAACTACCTGGACAAATCTCAAAAACACTGAGAAAAGAAGCCACCGTGTCAATGTACGATTCCATCAGCATGAAGTTCTAGAATAAGCAAAACTAATCTGACATAACAGAAAGCACACCAGTAGTTGCCCAGAAGCATAGGCAAGAATTGACAGCAGAAGCACTAGGGTAATTATTGTGGTGATAGAAAAACTCTGCATCGTGATTGGGATGCACAGATACATATATACATTCATCAAAATTCACTAACCTATGAGCTTGAAATGGGTGCATTTTATTGTATGTAAATTGTACCGCAATAAAATTGGTGCCAAAAGAAAACAACTAACTCATAACATTGATTTTAGAAACAATCCCAACTTGATTCATGGGTCAAGTGTATAGCTCTTAGACCTGTTCCTCCTAACTCGACATGACTGCCTTCATTATAACAATTTCCCATCTTATTTTTATTCTTGACATACTCTCTGGAGAGCAAAAGTGGAGTAAAAATAACAGCAACACCTTTTGGTGGTATTTAAAATAAAATACCAGTTTTAGAGAAGAGGAACATACATTTATAGGACATTGCATTAATCAACAATGTTTTAATTAAGCTCTGTGTCTGAGATGCTGTGAGCAGGAGGACTAAAGAGGAGCACCAAGAGAAAGGTGAAAAGGTAGAGACGAGTATGACAGCTTTACAAGAGGCACCAGGTGCCTCCTTTTACTCTCATTTTGTTGGTGCCCACCTGTCCCAGCTTTAGCAATAATGTCTACCATGTACAGTATAATAGGAGAAACAACATAACCCTTGGTTATTTTTCCACTTTAAAAATTTTTTCATTAAAAAAATTTTAATTAAATTCATTGGGATAACATTAGTTAATAAGATTATAGGTTTCAAGTGCACAATTCTGTAATATATCAAGTGTATATTGTATTGTGTGTTTACCACCCAAAGTCAAATCTCCTTTTGTCACTATGTATTTGACCCCCTTTACCCTTTACTACCTCCCTCCACGCCTCTTCTCTCTGGTAACCATCATACTATTGTGTCTATGTCTATGAAGTTTTCTTTGTCTTGTTTGTTCATATGTTCCTTTCAGTTTTATATCCCAATGTGAGTGAAATCATATGGTTCTTGACTTTTTCCATCTGACTTTGCTTAGCATGATATTCAGTTCTTTGCTTAGCATGATATTCTCAAAAAATATCCATTTTGTCATAGTGGAAGTATTTCATCTTATGGCTGAGTAGTATTCCGTTGTATACATGTACCACATCTTCTTCATCCAATCATCTGTCAAAGGACACTTCAGTCATTTCCTTATCTTGACCACCATGAATCTTGACCACCATGAATAATGCAGTAATGAATGTAAGGGTACATATACCTTTACAAATAAATGTTTTCAAATTTTTCTGGTAGATAACCAGAAGAGGTATTACTGGGTCATATGGTAACTCTATTCTTAATTTTTTGAGGAATCTCCATACTGTTTTCCATAGTGGCTGTGCCAGTTTATATTCCTGCCAACAATAAATGAAGGCTCCTTTTTCTCTACTGCCTCTCCAACACTTGTGATTACTTGTCTTGTTGATAATAGCCATTCTAACAGGTGTGAGGTGGTGTGTCATTTAGTTTTCATTTGCATGTCCCTAATAGCTAGTGAAATTGAGCATCTTTTCTTATGTCTGTTGGCCATTTGTATGTCTTCTTGGGAGAACTGTCTGTTCAGGTCTTCTGTCCGTTTTTTAAATTGGATTGTTTGGGGGGGAGGGGGGTTTGTCATTGAGTTGTATGAGTTCTTTATATATTTTTTGGATTTAACCCCAGGTCAGGGGTTAAATTATTTCTCAGTAAATACCTTCTCCCATTTGGTTTGTTTTGTTTTGACAGACTCTTTTGTTGTAAGTTTAGTACCTAGTTTTCTTCTGTGTATTTTATTGTTTCCAGTCTTATATTTAGGTTATCTGATCCATTTTTGTGTTAATTTTTGTATATGGTGACAAATAGCAGCCTAGTTTCATTCTTTTGCATGTGGCTTTCCATTTTTCCCACCACCATTTATTGAAAAGTCTTTCATTTTTCAATGTATGTTTTTGGCTCCTTTGTCAAAAATATTTTTGCCCATATACATGTAGGTTTATTTCTGGGCTGTCAATTCTGTTCCACTGGTCTGCATGTCTATTCTTCTGCCAATACCAAGCTGTTTTGATTATTGTTGGTATTGTACTATAATCTGATGTCAGGGAGTGTGATGCCTCTGGCTTTGTTCTTTTATCTCAAGGACTGCTTTGGCTATGTGTTGTCTTTTATTTTGTGGCTCCATACAAATCAGATGATTTTATTTTTCTGTTTCTTTGCAAAATGCCACTGGGGTTATGATAAGAATTGCATTAAAACTATATTTCTTTGGGTATATGGCCATTTTAACTGCATTGATTTTTCTAATCCATGAACATGGAATATCTTTCCAGCTTCATGTGTCTTTGTCAATTTTTCCCTTTTATTTTGTTTTGCTTGTATGTTTTGCTTTGTTTTGCTGCTGCCAGTGTATATAAAATAGTCATTCTTGTCAAATGAGAAACTCATAAAAATTCAGAGAGGTAGATGTTAAGGACTGACAAAAGCAGAAGTTTATATAGTGTGGGACAGGCTACAAGGATAAGCTTTTTGTACAGGCTTCAAATTTAGCTCTCTTTGAATATTCCCCAGTTCATGAAAAGTGATTTAGAACACCTTCAAAGATTCTTTTCACTACAAAAAGGAACAGACTTTCTGGGGTCTGAAGGGATTGGTACTTGAAAGTATCTGCAATCAGCAAGGGGTCATGTTGAACATTCCGCAGACAATTTGTTTCTAATCTCAAAACTTCATGGGTTGAGCCTGGCCTCCACCTGGACCTCTTGAACCACTTTCTTCATAGTAATGGTGTTACAGAACAGAGGTCCAAGGGAGGCAATATTTGGCCCACCCAGGGACACCAAAAACTGTTACAGAACAGATACACTGGGGCCCGGACTCCAGAGGATGGTATACTAATACCATCCGGACCCCCTACTGGACCCAATCTTCTGTTGTCAATTGGAAAGACATCTCTCAATGCTAGAGATTTATGAAAAAGGAAAGAAAATGTTTATTTAATGCTATACAGACCTAACATCTTCATTAAAATATCAAAGTCCTTTAGAATATCCACCTATGCACACAGTGCTCCCTTCTACACCTGTCCTAACTCCGGGTACCATAAATCAGGAAAAGAGCACACGTCCGTTTTTCCCAGATGCTGGTACCATCAGCTGTGTCGCCGTCCAGGCAGGATCTCCAGTTAATCCAAAGTCATGCGGCACCTTCTCACGGTCCACTGGCAAGAGTCCTTTGTACCCATTTTTCCAGGCAAAGTCTCTCCTGCTTCCCAGGCCACACAGCCAAAGGGAGCACCCCAAAGCTGTGTGGGCCTCTTCTACCAAAGCTGCAGAGGTCTGTACTCCACCAAGAGCATGTGGCTTTCTTCTTCACCTGGCTGCAGGGGTCCCCACTCTGGCAAAGCCACATGGCTCTCTTTCACCTGGGCAAGAGGGGGTCCTCTGCTGTAACTGCATGGCTCTCCCCTGAATGGCTGCCGTGTCTGGGTTTAAATCCTCCCGCCAATCTTCCTCTGTACCCCTATTTCCAACTCCTCCCACAATCAGTTACGCCTACCAGTATTTCTATATTATTGCAAGTTTACTGGGCTGCCATTGTGTGTCTGGGCAGGTATTGCCCCATGTCCTAGAGCCAATCTTCTCCAAGCTCCACGCAGGTGCTGTAATTTGGGGAACCTGCCCCCCACTTGGGGGGGAAGTGACTTCATCCCCCTGGCTCCAAGCCTGGCCACAGCCATTTAACATATGCAAGTGACCCCCCAAAAGCTATAGATATGTTAAATGATCATGCCATGGATTATCTACAAGGCTGTGTCTGTACAAAACAGTCCTGCATGTTCCTGCTCCATGTGTCCCTTCCCCCAACTCACACCTGTGGTGGGAAGGGGTGAGGACATCTTATATGTCTCTCCAATATTCCTATATACCTTGAGTTCTGGACACCATTCCAAATTCCTTTTTTGCCCCCCCCCCGCCCCGCCCCCGCCAGCTGCACTCTGTATCACTGTTACTGGAGGAACCAGATACCAGATGTGGCACATGCACGAGCTGAGCAGATTTGTCGGTAGTGGGTCAGCTGGTCATGGGTCTGTGGGGCCAGACAGCAGGACAGTGAAGCAAAGGGCCCAATTTATTTTAGTAATATCTTGTACTTTTCAGTGTATAGGTCCTTCACATCCTTTGTTAAGTTTATTCCTAGGTATTTTTTTCCATTGAAACTGCAAAAGGAATCTTTTTATTCATTTCTTTTTCTGAAATTGTATTGTTAGTATATAAGAACACAAAGGATTTTCAAAATATTTTAAATTAAATTATGCCCCTTATATTAACTTTGCATGTTCACAAAAGAATGGGTGTTTTAAAAAACAAAAACCTCCCTTCTACATCAGTACATACAGACACAGGGAAAGTTCCCAAGACTGAAAATCTACTTCCCTAAGCACAGAGACTGAAAATCTACTTCCCTAAGTGCAGGGCAGGGTAAGACCCAAGAGTGAAGCTGGCCACTCCAGTCTGGTAATTAATAGAGTATATTAAGAGAAACATTATGGTGCCACAGTGACTAATTTAATTTCCAGTCCCAACTCCACTGACTAGCTTTGTGAGTTTAGCAATTACCCAACTTCTCATGCTTTTCTTTTCTATAAATGAGGGAAAATAATACACCTGATTCAAGGGTTCTTGTGAGGATTAAATAAGCTAATAGAAAGTGCTTAGAGAAAAGTTTGGCACATGGTGTTAGTTACTGTTATTATCATCATAATCATCATCATAATAAAGACCATTTGGATCTTCAATTCCTCAGAGAAGCTGTAATCCATAAAATGAGGGCCCATTTTTCACTGCCACACTCTATAGCAACCTGTGATTTTCTAGCTTAAAATAGTGCATGCTGTGCTTTCATTGATTTTGTTTTTGGGTTCGTTTATTTGTTTGTGTGTTTGTTTGCATCTGCTATTCTGTTAGGAGTGGTTTACGTTCAAGGTTCAGTTACTCAAGCATTGAGTTTCACCAGTATGCTTTGTGTGTGAATATAGTCTTAAATATAAGGTATGCTATGCTGGTAAAGAGCAACCATGTTTCAGGATGAAGGGAAATGGCTTTGGGTCATGTGATAATCAGTGTTAATATTAAAGCAATTGAGTCCATTTTAATGGAATTTAATGTTTTTATGTTTCTTCTACCTAAATAGGAATTGATTTGGGAGCTAGGTATACATAAGGATTTATCAGGAATTAATTAGCTAAGGCAGGATAAGACCAGTTGAGCATTTACCCTTTTTAAAGTCAAAACATTTTCTCCATTTAGGTAGGAAGTCTTTTCTAATGCATTTCCCTTGCCAAGGAGAATCACTAGGTCTAGTGTCCACTCTCATCATCTTTGCACAGGTCAGTTCCCCTCACCATGGGTTTTCCAGCTCAGTCAGCACCTCGCTGTTCAGTATTTTCTTGCTCTTCACCTATGCCCACACCTCTCACTAGAACACCCTTCCTTCCCAAGGAGTAAATGCCTGACACCTTCAGTTTTTCCCCAGTCTTGCCTCACCACTTACACCTCCTTGCTTCAGCAGAAACCTGCCTTCTGGGCATCCCAGTGTCACTTTCCACTGCTTTCTCAGGAAGTAATAATTTTCTCTTGCCTAGTATTTACTGATGAGATTGACTCCTCCTCATTCCACATTGATACTTCCAGACCAGTACCCCTCCACTGTCAATGCCTTTGGGCTACATCACTTTTCCCCTACATTGCTGTGTCTTCTACCCACTTGCTGGCACTTTGCTTCATTCATCAAACATTTGCCATCTGACACCCCTCCATCTTGTACACTTTATTTCTTACCATTATCCTGAGTGACTTTTCATCCAACACCATGTCCCCTCAGTTCTCTGGATTCCTACATGTCCAATGACTTCCTTCCCTCCTCTCCTTACAGAGCTCTTGTACTTTGTTGTGCATTTTCCTAAACCATTAGCACTCTCCATTTCACTGCCTTGTTGGGTCAGAATCACAGTCCAACACTATTTTCTTGCCAGTTCTTTCAAATTCCCTTGCCCTGTGCTTTGTCACCACCTCCATCTCAGTGTCCTCTTTCCTAGTGCCTACTTCTGAGCACAGGTGTGCAATTCTTCAAGGTCACACACTAAGGCAGATTGTTCCCACCAATTTTGCATGGGTATCTACTCATTTGGCAATCCTGTACGTTTCACTGGACACGTCACGCCCCTATTCTCTTCAACAATCTCTGACCTTTTTTCCCCAAAACATAATCTCTCACAAAGAGAAATAACTTAAATTCCTAACAAATGACTTCAATTCTTACTATCCAAAAAAAGGCAATAATAATAATTAAAACATTTCAGCTTTATTGAAGGTTTATTATATCCTAAGCACTGTTCTAAGTATTTTACATGTACCAACTCAGTTAATCTTTTTTTTAAAGATTTTATCTTTAGAGGGGAAAGAAAGGAGAGAAAGAGAGAAATATCAGTGTATGGTTGCTTCTCATGAGTCCCCTGCTGGGAACTGGCCTGCAACCCAGGCATGTGCCCTGACTGGGAATCGAACCGCGATTTTGTGGTTCACGGGCCCGCCTCAATCCACTGAGCTATACCAGTCAGGGCAGTTAATCTTTATAATAGCCTTTATATAGGCCAACACACTTGGAGAAACACCTAGTAAATACTCAGTAAGTATTAGCTATTACTTTTTGTTATTAAACTCAGTACCTGCTATCCCACTCAGAGTTACTCCAGTATCGTAGTCCAGCCACATTAAATCATTTGAAGTTTCCTGCTCTCCCTGTGCTTGCCTTTCTTATTTCCATACTTTGGTACATACTGCTGTCTTTGTTTGCATTGTTATACCTCTTCTAACCTGTCTGGTGACTTTTTGCTCATTAGTAAACACTCAGTGCATGTGTTTCTCCGGGAGGACTTCCCTGACTCCCATAAACACATGCACACACTGTGGCACTTTATCTTATTGATATAACTTTCTTCAGCATCAACAGGAAAGGAACACACTTTTACGGGATGCCTACTATACTGCTTCTACAATACTTCATTGACTCCACCCAAAACCTAGTGAGGTATATGCTGATCGCCTCATTTTAAAGTTGAGGAACCTTGGAAAGAAAACTTAAGTAACTTCCCCAAAGGTACACAGCAAGTGAAAATCAGAACTGAAGTTCATTTCCAGGTCTGCCTCACTGTAAATTAGTCTCTGTTCTCTCAGCTACACCCACTCCACATTTCCGAAGTTTAAACCATATTTGAGAAGCTGGTATTTGTTTTGATAGGAGCTCTGTTCATTATGCAAGCATGGTTTTCCTTTGAACTTGATTTCAGTGTGAGGGATGCTCAATGGATGTTATCTCTTTTGATCATGCAAGAATGCTTTTGTGAATGAATTTCAAACATCATCCAACTTCACAAGCACATTCTGGTTTATTGCTATACTTTTATGAAATAAAATTTTTCTGACTGATTTGTAATCAACAACCATTTTTATACAGATAGTAACCATCTATTTTTAATATTTCTTAAAACTTCATATTTGTATACTTTGTAGCATCTGTGTTGGCTTTTTATTTTCATATTATTGACTGAGCCCCCAAAAGTTAAAGTTGCCTGATCTATAACTTCTAGGTCAGATTTTCAGTAATATCACTAATAATTTGAAATCATTTTACATACCTTTCCTTTACTTCCCAAGCTTCTAGCCTCATGTACTATTCACATGATGAGGTATATCAGAGTCCAAGTCAAGCAACATGTAGGGGGGAAATAATAACATACAGTAAAATAAGGTAACTGCAAATAAGGACAGAATAGAGTAACAGCATTACAAATTTAGGGTAAGAGAATAACCAATACCGTCATTCCTCCCTTTTACTCACGCCCACAAGGGCTGCCAGTCTTCCATTAAATTCATCTCAAACCTGCCCATTTCTCTCCATTGCCTCTGCTTTGCTCTAGTTTGAGCCACCTTTATCTCTTACCTGGAAAGCCGCAATAGTCCCCTCAGTAATCTCCCTGTCTCTGCGTCCCCTGCCCCATCCAAACTTCTCCCCTTCATAATCTCCACACAGCAACCAGAGAACCAGCTCTTTAAACCATAACTCACATCTTGTCACTCCTCTGCTGAAGTAGATGGTGAACTTTGTATGTTGGCAAAGCAGACTGTATATAAATCTAGATTTTTCTTTCTTCAAATTACTCAAAGTAGCACATTCTGATAACCCTAATTTGTTTGGATTATGAGTACTCATCAGACTTCTTCTATTATTGTCTGAGACAAAAATGACGATTTATAAATGTGCTCTTGACCCAGCTCAGTGGCTAAGTTGGTTGGAGCATCCTCCCGTACACCAAAAGGTTGCAGGTTCAATTCCCTGTTCAGGGAACATTCCTAGGTTGCAGATTCAGTCCCTAGTTGGAGCACTTACAGGAGGCAATCAATCAATGTTTCTCTCTCCCCCTTCCTCTCTCTCTGTAAAATCAATAAACAGGTCCTTGGGTGAAGATTGAAAAAATAAATATGCTCTCCTATTAAACATGCCTTGCAGTATTCAAACTGTCCTTAACTGGACCACTGCCCACTTGGTTGGGGCAGAGAATAAATGTACCTAGATTCTGGGAACAGAGACAGTATGAATAGAGCCTTAGAAATGCATCTCTCCTGGGTCTGGACCCAACTGGCAGCAGTGCCATAATTCTGCTAGTTCTACTCCCAAAAAAGAAGCCAAGATGCCAAATGAAAAGTTCTCTGTAAAAAGATCTTGCACAGAGGAAAAATGATAGCAGTTGTTTAAGTGTGTGAGGGCTTATGGAAAAGTTAGAATTGCAGTATATTAACATATACCTAAATATAGTTGTGCCCTATTCATTAATGCTTCTGTATGAATCAGTCAGTCTGAATCAATACCAAAACCTTGGTACTCTGAAAAATGTATTCTTGTTTGATCTTAGGTCAGGAATCTTAGGATTCCTGAATAGGTGAAAACATATGTATATACTTATCATTACCAAATGAAATAGATATTCATATCTTTAAACAGATAGTTTTCAAACACTCTGTGTTTACCAAACTTAAAGGTGTAAGACCTAGATTAGCCAGTTCTTTTTGTCAGTCACTCTTCCTGAATTCCCATTTCCTCACCCCATTATGCAACTCAGTTAAGGAAGAAAAAAAGAGAAAATAGTGCATACGCCTATGATTGGAGTTAAAAATAGGTCAGAGTCTTCTCACATGATCCTTCTTTCACTGGCTCCCTTTTTTTTTTAAACATTGTGGTACATGCACTTCTTTCCCTTTTTGCTATGGGCCTTTTAAGCATGACCAGCTGACCAGCTGTCACAGATGCTGCAAGTGTCATAGAGTCTGCAAGTTTGCTTCTGGATTCTTAAATACATTTAGTTTAGGAGAGCCGTAAGTATTAATCATGGCTTTTGATTCAATATCAGCTTCTAAGGATATGTTTCAAGGTAAGAAATTTATCAAGAAGGGTTTCACACTCAGCATGAAATTATCAGTAAATTTTTTGTGCTGTGCTACATTTACAGTGTGATGGCTACTGATCTGTAGTCAGTAGCATACATGCTATCCTGTAATGAGTACTCAAGGGCTTATTGGCTATGTTTTAGATATTTTTTTAGAAATAGTGATGCCATTAAACCCCCTTACTTATTTTTCTTATATTTTTGCCAGTCAACAGGAAGTAAGGGTTCAGTATTGAGTCTGTACTAGAAATTTTTCTGAGAAAAGTTGACAAAGCTATAGCCTCCATGCTTTAAGAAACTCTTGCAGTGCAAGCTCTTATGTGTTGAATGTTTATCAAAACCAGATACCAGGAACAAATTATTTTTGACAAGTATGTTTAGATATGCTTAATCTGATAATAGTCTCGGGA
Organism: Sturnira hondurensis; assembly: GCF_014824575.4. Taxonomy (NCBI): domain Eukaryota; kingdom Metazoa; phylum Chordata; class Mammalia; order Chiroptera; family Phyllostomidae; genus Sturnira; species Sturnira hondurensis. The sequence continues at coordinate 2,358,189 of NW_028094767.1, forward strand.
AAATATTCATGATTTAATAATTTGTGTACATTCCAAAATTAACATTTTCGGTAATTTAGACAATATTATCTAAGCTTTTCTTTTAATGAGAGTTTTTCCCCAATCTTTATTTCAGCTCCAGTATGCTGCTCTGTCCGTTACAACTTAGCAATTTTGGCTTTTTTTGGTTTCTTCGTTCTCTATGCATTACGTGTGAATCTGAGTGTCGCATTAGTGGATATGGTAGATTCAAATACAACTTCAGATAGAACTTCTAAGGAGTGTGCAGAGCCTTCTCCTCCCACTCCGGTTCCTCCCTCTCCGGTTCCTCCCTCTCCGGCTCCTCCTAATCGAACAGTAAGTACTGTTTTTAAGCAAACAATCTTAATCCTAAAATATAGCCAGGTAAACATACTGAAAGATCTTTCTTCATCCTATAAAAACCAAAAACACTTTTTCATGTAAATTCTGAATCACTTTCTTTTGTGTCTTCCCAGGAACTGGTTGGACAGTAACTTAGAACTCTAGCTATTGCTGCTGTGCTGTCTGAAAAGTTGTTTGTCTGTTTCCTCTATAAACATATCATCCTTGAAGAAAATTGGGAAGAACCTGTTTGACCTTCCAGTGAAGGGGTTCAGAACAAGATGTGCTACTTTGGCATGTGAATTATTTTGAGCTGAAGGTAGTCATGAGCTTGTAAGCTCATGAGAAACTTTTACTTCTCCCTTAAAAATTTAAATTAGGGGCCTTGTTCGTAATAAGAGTTATCAAGAAGTAAAGTAACTTTTTATGACCTATCTGTAGGGGAGGGCAAACTTCTAATTATCTGCTCTGTCCTTCTTCAGTGGCCTCCTCTCCTGTGAAGCACAAAGGTGCCCCCTCATCTTTAGCTCAGAATGTCCTGTGTATTCATTGAACGATTATTGGAAAGAACTAATGAAAAATTAAAGAGATAAAAGGTACCTAGAATTCTTAAACTCAGGATGTTCAAAAGTTTTTGTAAATGATTTACCTCATGAGCCCAGTGAGAGAGGGAAATAAAATTTCACATTGTTTTTTCCTTCCCAAATCCAGAGAAATTGGTTACTGATCGTTTTTTCCCTAGGAATAGCTATTGCCTATGTCCTAAGGGACTGGGATGGCTTCCTGCCTGCCTGGGACATGCAAGCTCTCAGTTCTTTCTTTTGACTCTCAGAGGGAGTGACTCCGGAAGGCAATGACTTTTGCATCCTCTTCAGTCTGTGGGGAAGGAAGAAACTTTACCCTCCCAGTTCTTCAGCCTGACCTACTAACCAAATAGACATGACACAGCTTATCAAGAGAGAAATACCAAAATTTAAAATGTACATACACATGGGAATCCCACATATAAAAGAGAGTGAGAAACCTTACACACGCGAGGTTCAGGGACAGAAAGTCAGAATGAGGCATGTGTGGCATTGTGAGCTAAAGATGAGGTGAGGTGCCCTGGGAGTTTCAAAACATCATTGCAGGACTGCAGGAAGAGCAGATATTTAGAAATTAGAAATTTGCTCTGCTCTATAGATAGGTCATAAAATGTTATTTCTTGTGGTAACTCATTATGGGCAAGTCCCCTAGTTCTTTCAGGGAGAGGTAAAGTTTCTCATAAGCCTGCAGGGTCTTAATTGTCTTCAGGTCAAAATAATTCACATTCCAAAGAGGCACATTGGTGGGGGGGGGGGCTGTCTGAACACCTACAAATCCATGGTATTGTTTATTACTGCCAGAAATATTTACTGTTTGTTCCAGCTGAAACCCGACAAGACACTTGAAACTTTTTAATCAGAAATTTGACAAAATTGGAAGCTAGAGATTCAAAACCTGGAACCATGGAACTTTTTTAAAAAGCCTCCTCCCTTAAGCTAAAATAAAAATGTGTACTCAGAGGGAAAGAAGCAAATTAGGAAGACATAGTTGTCACTTAAGTTACAACGCAATTCCTTGAGGAATCAAGAATAACCGTTCTGATTTACAGTAAACATGGTCGCATAATTAAACATTGTTGCCTCCTCAGACAAACAACCACATCAAAATTACAACTAAACTGTAGAACAACCATCATTCAGAACCATCAGAAATTGAGCTGAATGGAAGTTCTACAACTATGGAATTGAAGAAACCAACTACAGAATTAAGGAAGAAACGGCATTGAGACTGATAGGAGTGGCAGAGATGTAGAACAGGCTGGTCCACACCCATATGTGGCAGATTAAAAAGCAGGAGGGATATCTCAGAAGGGAGGGATCCCAGCCCACACCTAGGCTCCCCAGCCCAGGATTCCACTGCCAGGAAGAGAAGTTTCCATAACTTCTGGCTGTAAATACCAGTATGGATTGGGGCTGTGGGAGATATAAACTGCTGGAGTCTCAGGCATTTCCTCTTAAAGGGCCTATGCACAAATTTACTTGGACTCACTCCCTCTGAATTCCAGCATGGAGGCAGTAGATTGAAAGACATCAGAGACATATGGGAGAAACTTAATTTTCCAGCATCAGTCATAAGGGCTAGAGCGTGGGGGCGGGGGGGGCAGCTTTCTCCCACACAGAAGTGCTGGCAGAGGGTATTGTCCCTCCCCATACAGAGTCACAGAGCCAGCAGGCAGGGGCCATATCTGAGATATGATATGGCCCATATCATATGATATGGGCTATATCTGATGTGAGCCATCAACCTGGCTCACACTGTTTGCCCCAACCTGGATTCCCAAAAAGTTGGCCCTTTCCCAGGCACCTTTTGGGCCCACACAAGCTGTTTCCAGTGGCTTTTCCATATGAATTGCTTATCTTAGCCCATGCTTCAGAGTTTTCTAAATTCTTTCTTTTTTTTTTTTTTAAATATTTTATTTATTTATCTTTTTAGAGGGGAAGGGAAGGAGAGAGGAAAGAAACATCAATGTATGGTTGCTTCTTGTGCATCCCCTGCAGGGAACTGGCCCCTGCAGGAAACTGGCCTGCAACCCAAGCATGTGCCCTGACTGGGAATCGAACCGCGATCGTCTGGTTCGCAGGCCCGCGCTCAATCCACTGAGCTACACCAGCCAGGGCTAAATTCTTTCAACCAAGCAGCACCTAGCTTTAGCAAACCCCATACCTCTCATTAAGTGGCTCCAAACCCAACAGTAGCAGCAGCTAGTCATGGTTCACAGCTGGGCCTCTCCTGGGCACCACCAAGCTCAGCATAAGTAGGAGCCGTCTACAGATTGCTTTGTAGCTACTGCTGTGTGACCCTAGACAGAACACAGTCATTGGCTGACCTTGTATGTGCCAACAGCAATCAAGGCTCAACTATAACAGGAAGATGTATACAGTTCACACAGTAGGCATACCTTGAGTACCCAGCTTGGGTAATAGCAGAGGCTGTGCCACTGGACCCTACAGAATATCTACTACAATAGGCCACTCTATCAAGCCTAGGAGATGTAGCAGTTCTACCTAATACATAGAAACAAATACAGGGAGTCTGCCAAAATGAGGAGAAAAAAGAACATGGCCCAAATGAAAAAGCAGATCAAAACCCCAGAAAAAGAACTAAACAAAATGGAGACAAGGAATCTACTAGATGGAGAGTTCAAAACACTGGTTTTTTGTTTTGTTTTGTTTTTTTAATTCTTGTTCAAGTACAGTTTTCTGTCTTATATTCCCAGCCCTGCCCCCCCCGCCATTGCTCCCCAAAACACTGGTTTTAAGGATGCTCAAGGAACTTAGTGAGGACCTCAACAGCATAAAAAAGATCCAGTCAGAAACAAAGGATACACTAATTGAAATAAAGAACAATTTTCAGGGACTCAACAGTGCAGTGAATGAAGCCAAGGAACAGAATATAAGAAAGTGATTTGGAATATAAGGAAGTAAAAATTTAAAAAAACTAATCAGAACAGCAAGAAAGAAACAATTGAAAAAAATGAGGATAGTATAAACAGTGTTTGAGACAACTTCAAGCATACCAACATTAACATCGTGGGGGTGTTGGGAGGAGAAGAGAGAGCAAGAAGTTGGAAACCTATTTGAAAAAATGACAGAAAACTTCCCTATATTTGGTGTTATATACAAGTCTAAGAAGCACAGAAAGTCCCAAACAAGATGAACCCAAAGAGGCCCACACCAAGACACATCATAAGATTTCTCAGCTGATTTCTTAAAAGAAACTTTGCAGACTAGAAGGAATTAGCAAGAAATACTCAAAGTGATGAAAAGCAAAGACCTAAAACCAAGATTACTCTACCCAGCAAAGCCATCATTTAGCACTGAAGGGCAGATAAAGAGCTTCCCAGACAAGAAAAAGCTAAAGGAATTCATCACCACCAAACTATGAATTCGTCACAATTCATGTTTCTCTTGTTAAACTAGTATCACATGAGATGTTTAAGGGTCTTCCTTAAGAAGAAGATGATCATAAAATGGCAATAAATACATATCTATCAACAATTGATTCTAAAAAAGAAGATACACAAGCAGACAGAAACAGAATCGTACATACAAAGAACATTTTGATGGTTGCTAGACAGGAGGGTGTTAGGGGAATGGGTGGAAAAGGTGAAGGGATTAAGAAATACAAATTGCCTGTTATGAAATAGTCATGCAGATGCACAATACAGCATAGGGAAAAAAGTAGCCAAAGAACATACATGCATGACCATGGACATGAATAACAGTGTGGGGATTGCCTGAAGGAGTGGGGGGGGGGGGTTGTTGATAGAGGGAGTGAAAAAAATGGGACAACTATAATAGCATAAACAATAAAATATAATTTTAAAAAAGAGTGAATAACCACTCCTATCTTCTTATAAATCTGTGAAACCAGAAATGTAAGTGTGGAAGCAGTTCAAAGCCCTGTGACTGGGGACCATTGAGAAATAAAACTGCCCTTTTCCCAAAGCCATGGGAGCTAAAGTTGGACAATTGGATGTAACCTTCAGAGAAATCACCACAGCAGCTTATATATTGTTGTGCCTATTGCAGAAAGGTCACCAGACACATTCAAACCTCAAACTAGGAGAAATCTATCAAGTTGTCACTGGCTGCCTTCACTCCATCTGAAAATGATTCAAGCCAGACATCTAGAAATCTTCTTGACTGCCTGCCTTCAGAACTCAGAAACTGGGATTAATAGTCTACTCAATCATTAACTATTGTTTTTCTTTTGTTTCCACAAAGATATTTCTTAAATGCCTGATTTGTTTGCACCATAGGCCTAACTTTGGAACCCACCTGTGTCACTGGCTTCTGAAATTAGATAACACTGTTTAATTAAACTGAAAGACTGAGGGACTAGTTTAATGAGACATGGAACAATCCATCAACCCAGCTTCTAGAATGTGTAACTTCTCAGAAGTTTCAAAGGCAGGGCTGAAGGTATTCAGAACAGGCCATCCCAAGATGTACCACATTTGCCTGTAAGTTATCTTGAGTTGCAGTCTTGTGAGAAACTTTTACCTCTCCCTTAAAGAATTTAAATTAGGGGCTTTGGTCTATAATGAGTTATTACCAGGAATAACCAGGGCAGACATCTAATTACTGAACATCTGCTCTTCTAATTGTTCTGCAGTGACTTTCCTCCCCTTCTACATGCCTTACCTTATCTCTGGTTCAGAAGGTCGTATATACTTTATTTTCCCTGTCTGCTTCTGAACCTCTCGGGTAGGTGGGGTCTCTGATGCTCTCATGTGTGTAGATTCCCACACATACAACTCATAATTAAATTTGGTTATTTTCTCTTGTTAATCTTTCCAGATACATCTAGTTCTTGTAGTGTCCAGAGAACCTATGAGGGTAAGAGAAAAATTTCTTCCTTTACACCAGAAAGTTTGATTATTTAAGATATTGTTGAATAGCTTTTGTAAGACTATTACTTAACAGCTGTTTTACTTATAAAGGCTACTGTTTCAGGAGAGCTTAGATAATCTCAGCTGCAGACTGAAAAATAAGATCAGAGCAATTTCTTAGGACATTTTTTTACACAATGTATACATGCCTAAAGCTAAGTCACTTAAGTCATTTTTGCCTGCCTTATGTTATAGTAGAATTGATAAGTGTGTATTCATCATTTGTTTAGAATTGAGTTTTAAACACTTTAAATACAGTCACGTGCCACTTAATGACAAGGATTCATTCTGAGAAATGCATCATTAGGCAATTTTGCCATTGTGTGAACATCACAGAGGACACTCACACTAATGTAGATAATATAGCCTAATACACACCTAAGCTACATGGCAATTGCAGTGCAGGGGAGGAAAAGTAATATTCCCTCCACCATTATGGGTTCTTGACTAGATATTCCTGTGATAAAATACAGATTAGCAGGAGAAAAACAGAAGTTTAATAACATGTATGCTTCTTTTATATGTGGGAGAGGCCCAAGAAAACTGAGTTACTTGGGAAAATGCTGAAGCCACCACCTTAAATACCACCTTCAGATGAAGACAGAAGAAAATGTTGGGGATCTGGGAAGTCAGTTGTTTTCCATTTACCTGCTTCTAGAAGCTGCATGTCTGATCATGATGGTTCAGCTACCTTGTAGAAAATTTGCTTGTTTGTCATAATAACTGGAAAAGCTCAGTAAACAAGAGTAAGTTTGTTGTGGAGATTTAAGTCATTTTCTTCTTCATTGATTAGAGTTTTTAGAGACAAGGTCATCCCCACCTTCCAGGTATAGAGAGGAAAACATCCTTTCGAATAGCAGATCTTACAGATCTAAGTGTCTTTTTAAAGGGTGACTTCTACTTGGTTTTCAAAGCTTCTCCTTTATCTGCTGTTTAAAATGCAACTGACCATCCTAAAATAATCCTTATGCTTAAATAGAAATATTTTGGGGTGGCAAATTCTCCCTGCAGCTCCTAGGCTATTAACCTATACAGCATGTTACTGTGTTAAATACTGTAGGCAGTTGTAACAAGATGTTAAGTATTTGTGTAATGTGTTGCACTACAGTGTCGCTAAGTGATAGGACTTTTTCAGCTCCATTAAAATCTTAGGAGACAACTATCCTATATGTGTTCCATTATTGACTGAAATGTCATTATGTGGCACGTGACTGTATTTTATTTTGCTTATCACACAGGGAGAGAGTACAGGGAGAAAAGCCTGGTGTCCTTGTTTATTAGTATATTTTCATCCATTTTCAGTGCTCACAAAGGAGTGAGATCACACTTGGGTGAGTCTCCTCTGCCATTTAAAAACAAGAGCATTCAAGCAGGGAAAAGGTTTTTCTGCCCAAACAAGCACATGTGCAAAATAACATCAAAAATCTTTATATTTGACATGAATAATGTTGCTAAATACATATTTGGGTACATATCACCCACTTTCACCACTCCAACCTATGATGTATAACTGTATAACTAAAGCTCTAGAATTGTACAGATAAGCTACAGATTGGTACCATAAACAAGGATAATGAGGGATTTGCTTTGTATCTTTCCCTTTGGCAAGTACTTTTGTTGCTCTAGCTACTTATCTTCATCAGCTTTACTAAAAAGAAATCCTCAAATGGTTCTTGACATGTAAGCGCGTTATACAGCTGCATGTATTAAAGATGTCAGATACTCAGATCAGTTACCAATGTTCATTATTACCTTACCATGTGCTGCTGCTAGTTAAAAGACATTTTCTAGTCACATGAAGTTTGTGGCTTGATTTAAATTCATGCTCATTCAGATGCTTGGTCTGAAATGTGGAGATAGTAATGATCTATATTTATCTAATAGTCAACATTAAGTGAACACTTAGTATGTGTCAGGCCTTATTTTATATGCCTCTTCCATTTAATTTTGCCAGAACATAAGTCCAGTAAGTGATAGAGCTAGCCTGGAACCCAGGCCTGGCCTCAAAGCATGACTGAGCCATTACAGTTTCCTCCTACTTACTAGCTTTCTGAATTGAGCCTGTGCCTCTTTTTTAAGCCTTCTTGGTCATGGTCACTACAAAGCCTCTGCAACTCATCCTGCAGTCTAGTTTCATAAAATAGCAAGCCTTTTGTGTAGTTTTTTATTTTCAGTCACTTTCCATTCACTTCTAGAGACCGCATGTCTGTATTACGGTGACTCAACCTACCTTGTAGAAAGGTCTGTGTTCTTCAGTCTAAAACAGTGGTTCAGAATTATTGTACATTTTTATATACTTACATGCCAGTAAGATAAAGAAGCTGTTTAATCAAGGTCTTAAAAGGTTGGATTTTTTTTCCTTCTACTCTCTGTAGAGTAAAAGATACCAATGGAATGCAGAAACTCAAGGATGGATTCTCGGTTCCTTCTTTTATGGCTACATCATCACACAGATCCCTGGAGGATATATTGCCAGCAAAGTGGGGGGGAAGCTACTGCTAGGATTTGGGATCCTTGGCACTGCTGTCTTCACCCTGTTTACTCCCATCGCCGCAGATTTTGGAGTTGGAGCCCTCATTGTGCTCAGAGCACTAGAAGGACTAGGAGAGGTAATTTTTTTGTGGTCTGTTTTTCTTCTTACCCTATATCGTTTTCTTGTCTTTTTAAAGATATCATTCGTTGGTGTGAACTTGAACCAAAAATTGATACTGGAGGATAATAGGGAATTATTTTTTCACTAGAAGATAACCTGCGTAGATTTCTTTTGTGGTCAATAAAGTCTGGAGTGGGAGCACTCTGAAATTGACAGCTTTACTCAAAGAGTAGAGAAAACATTTTCCAGGAGACACTTTACAGCTCTCCCTACTCTCTTATTATAGGAGACAAGAAAACAAAACACTATTAAAATAGTTAAGACATACCTCCTGAACTTTTGCCACAGTTCATCTCTGCTGTGTCATTGTTTGCACAAAATCTAAAACACATTATGCAGTAGATTATTGAATTGTCTCTTCTTTTAAATTTGTTGCTATGGAAAGAACTTCCTCTTTATCATTTGTTCTTTTTTTTCTGGTCCTCTAATTTAGAAACAGATGATCATTTTATATAACTTTCTTTGGTTCTGTGATTCTTCTGGTCTTTTTTTTTTTTGGTTTTAGAATTGTTACAATTAATTTTATGTCTTCTTTTTCTCCCCTCCTTACACTTTTATCGTTTTTAAAATTTTTAATTCTTTATTTTTTTCCTTTCCACTTCTTTGCATTTGATCATATGTATCTCCATCTTTAAATAATGATCTCTTTTGTTTCTAACTTAGAACTTCTATCTGTGAAACTAAGGCATAGATGTAGTTTGCCCTCTCTTAACACTTTTTTAACCCAAGCAAAATAGTGGCCTCTGGGTTTGGTGTAGAAAATGAAGGTTATTTTAGGTAGTAATGTATTATGCTATGTTGGAAAGCTACTAACTGGAGTCATAAAAGCAGAATTTGAATAACAGCTTCACTGTGAAAGCATTCAGTAAATCCTAATCTCTAGGCCTTGGTTCCATCATTTTTTTAAATTGAGACTAAAATACCTGCCCCATATTTAGTCATAGCTCAAGTTGGATAATGACTGCTAGAATACTTTGTATATTTCCAAGTACTATTTAAATTTAAGCTTTGATCAGTCATCTGAAGATTCTTATTTTGCTCTTATCAAATAGAGGTGTACTAAGTAAATTCCTCCTGACAATAAAAACTGCTCCCATGTCACCAGGTTTCTCTTCTCCTTACTGAGTTAGTTATACTTAATTGTAGTATATTGTCTCTATTCCAGATATTGAATCTCCTTCCTGCATATATTTCCATATTTTAGTATACTTTGTATTTATGCCACTCATTTAGCATTATACTCTATTGATTGTATTACTTTTACTGTCTCAGGTGACTGCTTTATTTCTGAATAGAATTTAAGTTGTGTTCTTAGGCTTATTCATCTTTATTTCTTCAATATGAACCACATGTACATTTCCACATCCGTAAACTTAGGTCAGCATCTTTCATCTGATCCACCATAAATATACCTACATTGTCCCTAGGTTTTATAATAAAAGTTTTCATAATTTCTGTGGACATTTCCAAACATCTAAATATTTATTCTACAATGACTCCTGTTGCTCAGTGATATGGATTGTTACCAATTTGGAATGCTGCCTAAAACATTTTTGCTTCTACTGGTCTTTCTTTCTTTCTTCTTTTTAGAAAGATTCAGCAGAAAGCACAAAGTATTAAAGCATGTATTCTCTCCATTAATAATAGCACTAGCTGCCATTTATCTTTACAACAATCATGCAAGATAGGGAGTATTATCCCCATTTTACATACAAAGAAACTGAAGTTCAAGAAGAATAACTGAGGCTACACAGTTAGAGCTCTGTGACAAAGGAGAGCTGTGAACCCACACTGCTTCGAATCTACCAAAACCTATTCGTTCCCACTGTCCTGTAGCATTTCCTCCTCTCCCAGGTCTCTGTGAGCCTCCCGGCCTCCACTGCTCCGTTACCTTTCCATAGCATAAGTGGCATTTACTAGACTAGTTATCCCCAGAAAGGAAAAAAAAAACTATAAACACTGTGATTGAATTCATTTTTTCCAGACCATTTTTCCTGTCAGTTAAGATCAATCTGAATTTCTTCCAGTATCCCACAGTATTAGTTCAGTATTTTTCAAAGTTATATATTGGTAACATTCCCATTTCATTCAGCTCACTAATAAAGTGAATGAGTAAAATTAACCTTTAGAAGAATACTTTGTGTCATCATTCAGTACATTCTTTTGGATCTGTTGTAACCCTTACCTTAGTCTTCACACCAGCTGACAGAATCCACAAATCTTTGTTCAGATTTTGAAAGTACTTCATTATAAAGTATTTTCACTAAAAATTGTGAAGACACCTCACTTCATGGAACCTGATTCTAGTTTGATCTTTATCCAGAAATCTCTCTTGCAATAAAATTCAACTCAATTTAAAACATTAACAAAACTACCTTATATTTCATCAGAAATATACTTTTTCCCTCCTCAGGGTGTTACATTTCCAGCCATGCATGCCATGTGGTCTTCTTGGGCTCCCCCTCTTGAAAGAAGCAAGCTTCTTACTATTTCATATGCAGGTGAGATAACTGTTCTTATAGAAGTTTCTGCTATCACTTGTTGTATACCAATCAACCTCAGAGAAGGAGTGTCTGCACTCCAGAGTCATCCACTGTGAGATGCCTCCTTTGGGGAAAAATTAAGTTTGGGAGTATAACTTTATTAGTATTTTTTTACTTGACTCAACTGTATATAGCAATGTGACTTTATTAACTAATGCCATTTCCTTCATCTGCCATCATTTATTTTAAAAATTTTTGACTTTTCAGATGTTGGTATAGAGAATGCTATGTTTTATTAAAAAATACAATGGCTGGAAAATTGAATACTTGTCCTTTTAAACTGTGATTTCTAATTTTATTGTCTAATTCACGCATCATGACTCTCTTCATATGTCTTTTTTCTATACATTTATTTGCCATCATTTTGATCTATAAGTGAGATAGCATGAGCTTTATATGTGAATTATAATTTTACCAGAGTACACAAGAACTCTAGCCTTTCTTACATGAACTGAATTAAAACTGTTTGAACTGACTGCTTTTACACAGTGGTTCAGAAAGTCCTCTCTGTGGTGACTTATTAGCTAAAATTTAAAGGATAAGAATGAACTAGTCATACAAAGAGCATTCCAGCCTATTAGAACAGCATGCACAAGGGCTCTCAGGCAAGAAATATATAAGGGTTTGAGCAAATGAAAACACTATAGGTGGCTAAAACATAATGAATAAAAGAAATACAGCATAAGAACTTAGAGAAATAGACAAGAGCCAGATAACATCTGGTCTTACAAAGGAAAGAATGAGGATTATTTTTTTCAAAATAGAATGGGGAGACCTGAGAGGTTTCTAATCCAGAGAGACATACACTAATTTATATTTTAAGATGATTCTTGCAGCTGTGTAGAGATTGACATGAGAAATCTGATAATAAGTTCAAGAAGAGGTACTATCTCTTGTTCCCCTTTTCCTATTCAATACAGTCTAAACTTGAACTAGTAGTCAACATTCTTTACATTCTTCACCACTTCATTTCAACTAGCCTATGCCGTGGCACATAGTACCTGGCATAGAGTAGACAGTCAGTAACCATTTGACTTATTCTTCCAGCTCTTATCTCCTATTCCTTCCTTTATCTAAATGAAGTTCCCAAACCTACTCTCTGCTTTCCTGCTTCCATTCCTTTACTCATCCTGTTACAGCTCCCTCTGTATCTTCTTACCTATCTTTTCAAAGTCCATTGCTGCTTATTACATCTTTTCCTGACCTCTGAAAGTCAGAGGAAATTTGTCTCATATTTGAAAATTCATATTGCTGTGTGACACTTAACACTTTCAAAGATGTGATAGTAAGACAAACACTTGAGCCAAGAAACTATCTGATTATTTTAGCTCCACCATACCAAGATGTCTTATATTTGGTGGTTAAAATGAATTTTATTATTTATTTATCTGAAATAATTACTCCTAATATATTTTGGGCAAATTATATTATTAAAAGCTTTATTCTTATTTCCTCAAGCATTCTACTCTAGGTCATGTTTATCAGCCTTAGAAACCATCTTCGAACCCCAGATACCTGAATTTCTAACACTTGTGGTATTTATTAGGTCTTATATTGATTGATGCCTTCTGATTCATCAATAGCTACATAGTTGTTAATGGAACTACATATTAACATATGCATTACATTGGGTTGTGGGGTTTTTAGTAAAATGATTCCTTAAGAAAATGGGCTTTTTGTATTTTACATGTGACTAATTCAGCCCTTGTAGGATCTGAATCATTCCTTCTCTTCTCCATTATTTGTTACCCATCTTCTTTAAACTGTAACTTGTCCCTCTATTAATCTCTCTGAAGTTTACAAAGTCTGTGTTGTTGTCGTAGGAGCACAGCTTGGGACAGTAATTTCTCTTCCTCTTTCTGGAATAATTTGCTTCTATATGAATTGGACTTATGTCTTCTACTTTTTTGGTAAGTTGATTGAAAAATTTGACCTTAATTATAATGTAACAAATCCAGAGCATAGGTAAACATGACTTGCCTCCTCACACAACCACATGAGAATTACAGATAAATTATAGAACCACCATTACTCAGAACTCTCAGAAATCAAGTTGAATGGAAGTTCAACAACTACAGAATTAAATAAACCACATCCATCCAGATTGGTAGTAGGAATAGAGATGTGAAATGGGCTGGTCTCACATCCACGTATGGTGGATAAATATTTGGGAGAGATATCCCAGGAGCAAGGAGTCCCAGCCCCACACCAGGCTCTCCAGCCCAGGGCTCCAGTGCCAGGACGATAAGTCTCCATAACTTCCAGCTGCAAAAACCAGCAGGGATTGAGTTGGTGGAAGAAACTTCTGGCATCCCAAGCAGTTCCTCATAAAGAACCCACACACGAAGATACTCAGACTCACTCCCTCTGAGTTCCAGCACGGGTAGCAGCTCGAAAGTCACAAATGGCATACAGGGAAGAACTGAAACATCTGGCATCAAGGTAAGAGATGGGGAACAGTTTTCTCCTAGACAGAAAGGCAGGCAGAGGCCATTGTCCCTTTTCTGAACCCTCCCCGCCACAGAGCCACAGAACCAGCAGGATAGTGTAGGCAGCCTCTGGGACAACTTCAAGCATTCCAACATTCACATCATAGGAATGCCAGAAAATAAATAGAAAGAGCAATAAATTGGAAATCTGTTTGAAAAGATACTGGAAGAAAACTTCCCCAATTTATTGAAGAAAATACACATACAAGTCCAGGAAGCACAGGTAGTCCCAAACAAGATGGATACAAAGACACCAACTCTAGACACATCATAATTAAAATGCCGAAGGTTAAAGATAAAGAGAGAATCTCAAAAGCAGCAAAAGAATAGCAGTTAGTTACCTATAGGGGAGTTCCCATAAGACTGTCAGCTGATTTTTCAAAAGAAACTTTGTAGGCTAGAAGGGATTGGCAAGAAATATTCAAAGTCACGTAAAGCAGGGATTTACATAGATCTATAGCCAAGATTGCTCTACTAGCAAAGCTATCATTTAGAATCAAAGGGCAAATAAAGAGCTTCCCAGACAAAAAAAAACTAAAGGAGTTCATCATCACCAAACTGTTATTCTACGAAATGTTAAAGGGACTTATTTAAGAAAAAGGATAATATCAAAACTATGAACAATAAATGGCAAAAATACATTTCTATCAACAGTTAAATCTAAAAAATAAACTGAGCAAACAAGAAGAACAGAGACAGAATCATAGATATGGAGAGGTTTTTGGTGGTTGCCATATGGGAGATGGGTGTAGGAGAATGGGTGAAGAGGTGAGGGGATTAAAAAGTACAAACAGGTAGTTGCAGAATAGCCATGAAGATACAAAATACAGTATAGAAAATGGAGTAGCCAAAGAACTTATGCATATGACCCATGGACATGAACAATGGTGTGGGGAATGTTTGAGTGAGTAGGGGTGCTGGGTGGACAGAAGGGGGTAGAATTGGGACAACTGTGATAGCCAATAAAATAAAAATCCAAAGTGTAATAGTAGTCCCATAATTGATTAAAAATAAATATTCTAATTCATGGAAGTAATCATCTCCTAAACCACAAAGTTCTAAAACACTACTGATAGCTTGTGTTTTAAGTTGAGATGGTTAAAATGATTTGCTAAATTTTGACCTGATACTAGTTTTGGAGTATTTAAATAGAAACTGTTCTTGAATCCAGGACTTAAATACTATACTTACTAACAAAAATTACTATTTTGAACATTGTAGATATATGTATTTTGAAAAATTCCTTCTCAAGAAAAGTTAGATGCTTTCACTTGGTAGTTCTAATCTTGTCTAGGGCCTTTTATTTCTCAATTTTATTAACATGATCATATACATTTTTAATAAATTAGGTTACCACAAAAACATTTTATGCAGGAAGTCTGTCTGCAGTCAAAGCAAAAACAACAACAAAAAAGCAATAAACATTAACATAAACAATAACAACAAATCAATAAACAATAGTATTATTTCTCTGGAAATAATAGGTTATGTAAATTTATATTTTAGAAGATTTGTCAGCATGCTCTTTCTCTCTCTCTCGAGCATGCCTGCATCTTTCCCCACTCCCTGCTTTCCCCGGGGCCTGCTGCCCTGTCTCTGTAGAGCACACCATGCCTGTCCCCTTCCCCCTTTCCTCCCCACAGGCACATTCTCTCTGCCTTGGTGTCCTAAGCTCCAAGGGCCCCTCTTTGGCCTCTGTAACTTGATTCCTGAGCCCAATAAAACCCAGCTGGCATTTCTTCCATGGCTCACCTCTTCTACCACTGACTTTCTAAATAAACTTTTGCAAATAAATAAATAAAAATAAAAGATTTCTCCGGTATACTTCGATTGGCAGAGTCATATGGTCAAAAGTTGTTCTCTTCAAAATTTATAGGAAATAATACAGATAGCAACTATCCCATTAAAGAATAAGAGGAACTTGAAACGAAAATTGAGTTGAAACCAAATTTACATTGAGTTTATAATGACATAATTTCTTCAAGACTTATAAAAGTTGCTGTTGGTGGATTCTAGTTTTACTTAACTATTATTTTTCTATTTTAAGGTGTAGTTGGAATCATTTGGTTTGTTTTATGGATCTGCTTAGTTAGTGATACACCAGAAACTCACAAAAGAATCTCCCACCAAGAAAAGGAATACATTCGTTCATCATTAAAAAATCAGGTAAGGACTTTGGCATATTAAAAAATTATTTTAAAAGCTCTTTTTCTTCAGAATGAAGATACGAATTTTTTTCTTTGACTATGCCACTATCTGGCCTGAAATCCCAAGATACCATTTTTAATAGATATTTTTTGTGCATTGCTCGCTAGGCAAAGTAGAGCAAGCAGATGAAATAAATGTACAAAATATTCATTTGTTTTGTCTGAGAAATTCCAATTCTCTCTAGATTAAATCTATGAAAAAAATACTTTTTAAAGTCATTTAAAACCTTCGAGAGCACTTATTTTCCACCTTTTTCATCATGGCACACATAAACTAATTACTAAGATTCTGCAACACACCAAAAAATATGTTTTTTGCCAATCTCACCAAAAAATGGTAATATGATTCATTCACACCAGACAGCTATTGTGTTGGCTGTTGTCATTTTTTTATTTGACAATCTAAGGAAAAAGAGGTCAGTGCCCCCAACTAAATAGTCAAGTATTGCATGTTTTAAAAACTCTTGCAGTGCACCTCTGTGCTGAAGCTCACCAGTTTAAAACTGTTGTTCTATCGTGATTATCAAGTAAATCTGAAGTTCATCTTTTCTTCTTAATTAGTAGAAAATAAAATGTGTTATTTATTAAATGAATCTTATAGCTTCATTTTAAATGTTAGATGTTAGAAAACTAATTGGTATGTTTTTATCCGTATTTTAAATGATTGTGATTTAATGAGGACAGCCCATTTATTATCATATATAATAATATAATATATACCTATTTGCCCTCATTAGAAAAAAATTTATATTTTATTAAACACAATAGCAAGTCAGAAATTAAAGTCTGCCATAATTTCACATAGCAAGTACTCAAGCCATGGACGCAAAATATCTGCCTTTTGGGAAAATAAAAGAATAATATGAAAACATTAGGAAAAATTAAAATATATATGTCTATAAAATATTTCATTTAAAATTTTTACTGCCCATTATGTTGTTATTATTCATATCTTCAATTTTTATATATAGTATAGCCAGGCAGTATTTAAACATTTACTCATTTGTATTTCTTTTAAGTTTTCAAATTTTGCTACAAATGCCTCCACAAACTGTTGAACTTTAGCAAATGTGGCATCTCTTGAGCTTTGCTAAAGGTTGGCAAAAACTTAGAAGAAATCAGCAATGTAATAAGGAAAGTTACTTTGAGAGCTTGGTGTTTTTTGTGGTGTGAATCAAATGACTTACCCACTTTTTTCCCTTAAGGAACAGATAAAAAGAATTTAATGCCTTATAAACAAGTCTTGCGACATAAACCTTGATATGTTTTGTCATATTTTCTCAGCATTAATGGCCAACAGCCAGCTTCTTCCAATACTTTATTTTTATTATATTTTTATGGACTTATGAAACTTTTTGATTTTAGATTTTTTTGTTAAAGCTTTCTCTACCTGATGTGTTTCTAAACCTGTCCATTATCCAAACCTAAGTTAATTTGTTCTTTCATCTGTTTCAGAAAGTAGAATATTCAAAAGCAAGAGGAGTTAGGAGGAATAAATCTTGGATCCACAGCATGTGCTCTACTTTATTCATTCTTTAAACATTTTGGGAGAACTTACTATGTCCTAGGTTCTTTTTCAGATACTGAGAACTTAAAAATTAATGACAGAAAGAAAATGAACAACACATGGTTCTTATGAGATCTGTGATCTCCAAAAGGAGACAGACATTAAGGAACAGAATTTCAATGAAGTATAGGCTGTGTGATGCGGTGCCATAAGATAGCACTACTGTTGTGGTGCTGTTGGAAAGCAGTAGCAATTCTATAATTATCTTAATTTTTTTAATTTTGCTTATTTATTTTCTGAGAGAGGGGAAGTGAGGGAGAAAGAGAGAGGGAGAGAAACATCAGTGTGAGAGAGAAATATTGATCGTGCCCCCACCTCTTGCACATGCCTCCACTGGGGACTGAACCTGCAATCCAGGCATGTGCCCTGACATGGAATCAAACTGGCAACATTTTGCTTTGCTGGACGATGCCCATCTGAGCCACACTGGTCAGGGCTACCTGAATTTTTATCTAAAAGGTGTGGGCTAAAGCTGTTAGTCAGGAGAGGAGATGTTTGCTCCTTTTTGTGGTTTATAGTATTCATGTTTTTGTCTGTGCTCAGACATGATTATAGAGTGATCTTATTTTTGTCTCATTCTATCATGTTTGCAGAGTGGCTTTGTTCAAGTTCAATGGTCAAACACTCTGACCAAGTTGATAGAAGCTGGCCAGCTTAGGTGACAACAACCTGGGGTTGCTTTTTCCTCTCTCACTAATAAAAGTATATCCAATCAGTCTTGAAAGGGAAGTTGGAAGCCAGACAAACTGGGGGATTGAGATGTGCAGGCATTCCAGGCCAAGGATATGCTGTGAGCATGGTATCTGCCAGGAAGTGCAGCAGTTGGCAAAAAGCAAAGAACTGCAAGAGATATAGGGGGTAGGCAAAAGTCAGATCATGGGGGGCGTCCCCTGTGTCTCACTAAAGAGCTTAGACTTTATCCTGTAGGCACTGGGATGCCATGAATTGTTTGTGAGCTTGGTGACAGAATGAGGTTTCCATTCCAAAGAGCTTACATGGATAGGTGTATGGAAAGAATACCTGCCCGAATAGGCAGGGGTTCCAGTTAGAATGCTTTCTCACTTATCAAGCTTAAAGTCAATACTGTATTACACACAGAAATGAGATTTCATTCTTACAGTGAGTAGATCTTACATTTATGGCAATGTATATAGTTCCAATTCTGATTTAGAAATTATTACAAAAAGAACAATAAAATCTTTAGGGCACTCAGCAGGTAAACTCAGAAGGTCAGCTTATAACTAATGAACTCTGTACTAGTGAGCACTTTAAGATCATCAATTTTTACTCAGTTTTGAAGATCTCTTTTTAATAAAGTGTGAAAAAACATTACCACTTCACTGGGGTTTTCTTTCCTAGAGATCTGGTATTGGTTTTTTTCTTTTATTTACTTGATTCCTGAAACAACATGTATTATAACTGTTTTGCTTCTCCTTTATACTTTTAAGAAAAAGAATACAATTTGGCAACAGTATAAAGCAAATGGGGTCCTTAGTTTGAATGTTTTATTGTTGTAAATTAAGAACATCTCTCACGCAACTTTTTCCAAATCAATTTGTTGTTACTTGCTTATGACAGGAAAACATTGTTCTGTGAATTTGCACTTAAAGATACTCAAGTATTTGTTAAATTACCTTACCCTTCCTATATTCTGAAAATTAACACATTTGACAACAAATAGTCTTTGGTAGTTTGTCTTTTTTTGTTTCAACTTGTATGGAAAAAAGCTGGTCTATCTATTATTACAAATTTAATAATACATTCTCTATACAAGATTCAAGACCTCATTGATATTCTTTCATAAATTCATAACAATTCACACATCTAAAGAAAATTTCCTTTCAAAATGTTGCTTGAGAAGGTGATCTGAGCAATTTAAAAATTTCCTTCATTTATCACCAGTGGTATTTTAGAAACAATAGCAAGAGGATAATTTTTAGATCCAGAATATCAGAAAAAGCTGTTTTGTACTTTTATTAAGGTCTTACTTTAAACCTGAGTGATCCATTATGGTAGGCACTAGCCCATGTGGCTATTAAATTTTAATTTAAAATAACTTAATTAAAAATTCTGATTCTCTGTTGCACTAGCCAGATTTTAAGGGCTTGATAGCCACATGTGGCTACTGGTTGCCACATTGAGAAATGCAGATATAGGACATGTCCATTGTTGTAGAAAGTTCTGTTAGACATCACTAACTTAAAACCTTAAAGGATTTTTTAGTGTCTGCTGAATACTTGGATAGTTTCTCCTAATAACATTTAAAAATTCATCTTTAACTTGAATGTTTTTATAAATGAAGATTTTTCTTCCCTGACCCTAACTTATAATGTGAAAATACAATACCATAAATTGATCTCACAGTTCTTATTGGGGGAAAAGAAAACTTTTCTTTTATTTTTAGTATATTTTACTGATTATGCTATTACAGTTGCCCCAATTTTTTCTCCTCACTCTCCTTTTTATCCTCACTCTGCTCTGTACCTCCCACCCTGCAACATTCCCCCTCCCCCATGCCCTTAGTTCATGTCCATGGGTTCTACATATGTTCTTCAGCTTCTCTGTTTCCTATACTATTCTTAACCTCTCCCTATTTTATGCCTATCAATTATGCTTCTTATTCCCTGTGCTTCCCTCTCCATTCTCCCCCTCCCCCTTCCTCTCCCCACTGATCATCCTCCACGTGATCTCCATTTCTGTGATTCTGTTCCTCTTCTACTTGTTTGCTTAGTTTTTAAGGTCCCTTCATGTTTTTGTCATTTAGGCTCAGTTGTTAATAGTTATGAGTTTGCTGACCTGTCACTGTTCGTATTTTTGATCTTCTTTTTCTGAGATAAATCCCTTTAACATTTCATATAATAAGGGCTTGGTGATGATGAACTCCTTTAACTTGACCTTATCTGGGAAGCACTTTATCTGCCCTTCCATTCTAAATGACAGATTTGCTAGATAAAAGTAATATTAGATATAGGTCCTTGCCTTTCATGACTTCAAATACTTCTTTCCAGTCCCTTGTTGCCTGTAATGTTTCTTTTGAGGATCAGCTGATAGTCTTATGGGAACTCCTTTGTAGGCAACTGTCTCCTTTTCTCTTACTGCTTTTAAGATGTCCTCCTTATCTTTAATCTTGGGTAATGTAACTATGTTGTGCCTTGGTGTGTGCTTCCTTGGATCCAACTTTTTTGGGACTCTGAGCTTTCTGGACTTCTTGGAAGTCTATTTCCTTTGCCAGACTGGGGATGTTTTCCTTCATTAATTTTTCAAATAACTTTTCAATTTCTTGCTCTTCCTTTTCTCCTTCTGACAGCCCTATGATTCGGATGTTGGAGTGCTTAAAGTTGTCCCAGAGGTCCCTTCATTTCTTTGAATTCTTGTTTCTTCATTCTGTTCCAGTTGGATGTTTATTTCTTCCTTTTGTTCCAAATCATTGATTTGGGTCCTGGTTTCCTTCCTATCACTGTTAGTTCCCTGAATATTTTGCTTTATTTCACTTTGGGTATCTTCATTTGTTCTTTCATTTTGCAACCGAGCTTAATCAGTTCTGTGAGCATTTTGATTACCAGGGTTTTGAACTCTGTCAGATGGATTGGCTGTCTCTACATTGCTTAGCTTCACTTAGCTCTCTTTCTGGAGTTTTGCTCTGTTCTTTCATTTGGGCCATATTTCTTTGTCTTGGTGCACTTGTTAAGTTGTTAGGGGGCAGGGCCTTAGCTATTCACTTGGGCAGGGCAACCCTCTTTGCGGCACTGCAGCTCTGCCTATGGGGGAGGTGCCAGAGAGGGAACAATGTGCTCACTTGCTCCGCTTTAGCCCCACTTTCCAACAAACTCTCCTGTGAGACTAGGAGGTTCTCCCACCTTCTCAACCCCCACATTATTTTACAGCTAGAGGTTTTGAGTTTTTAGTTTCCCTCTCAGCCAGCCACTCCTCACCACCTTGCAGCGGGTCCCCTCTGCCCATCCAACTGCCCATCTCCACCCTCCTACCCATCTGAATGAATGTTTCTTTAACTCCTGGGTTGTCAGAGTTCCATGCAGTTTGATATTCTGGCAGTTCTGGTTGTTTATTTTTGTTAAATTGGTTGTTATCCTTCTTTTGGTTGTGCAAAGAAGCAAAGCATTTCCACCTACGCATCCATCTTGGCTGGAACTCAAAACTGTTGTTTTCTAGCCAATTTACAAATGAACTCTAAGATGTAACATGTACATGTCATATTCTTTCCAAACCTCACATAATTACCATTTCCTTTTTGTGGGGAGACCATTTAAGATCTACTCTCTCAGCAACTTTGAAGTATATAATATAATATTACTAACTTTAGTCACCATGCTGTACATTAGGTTCCCAAAACTTACTCATCCTGTAACTGGACATTTGCACCTGTTGACTGACATTTCCCCCACCCCTCATTCCCTGGAAATTACCATTCCACTCTCTGTTTATATGAGCTCCTTTTTTTTATTCCACATGTTATATCATACAGTATTTGACGTTCTCTGATTTGTTTCATTTAGCATAGTGGCTTCAAGGTCCATTCAAGTTGCAAATGGCAAGATTTCTTTCAGCATTTCAATGGCTGATTGTCTAAGTCAGTATTCTCCAAGGGCTCCCAGACCTGTCCAATAGCAAGAATTGAGAACCACTGCNCTTTTTTTTATTCCACATGTTATATCATACAGTATTTGACATTCTCTGTCTGATTTGTTTCATTTAGCATAGTGGCTTCAAGGTCCATTCAAGTTGCAAATGGCAAGATTTCTTTCAGCATTTCAATGGCTGATTGTCTAAGTCAGTATTCTCCAAGGGCTCCCAGACCTGTCCAATAGCAAGAATTGAGAACCACTGCTATACAGGAATAAGTGTTCTCTCTCCTTCTCTTCCCCTATATACCCTATATCTTTGATACATAGTGGAGAAGATAAGAGCATAACTGCCAAGTCAAATAGGAAAAAGGTACTTTTTCCACCAGAAGGTTAATACTGGTTCTTCCTGTTTTTGAAATAACAGTGAGCCCTAGAAGTAGAAACATAAATTGATCTAACTTTTGAAAAAGAAACCACAGAGCCTTAGTATATAAGAAATGGAATTATCTGACACCCCAGACCAGTGGTCTCCAGGTTCTCTTTCTTTTTCTTTTTTTTTTTAACTTATTGGGGTGATCCAGACTTTCTTGATCATTCATCAATGAAACATTAGGGTTGGCTAACAATTTGAGTATATGCATTTGTTTTCCTTTTTTTTCTTTTTTAAATATATTTTATTGATTATGCTATTACAGTTGTCCCATTTTCCCCCTTCACTCTCCTCCACCCTGCACACTCCCTCCCACCCACATTCCCTCCCCCACTTTAGTTCACGTCCAATTTTTTTCTTTTTAAATCCTCACCCAAGGATATATTCATTGATTTTACAGAGAAAGGAAGGGAGAGAAAGAGCAAGAGAAACATCCATATGAGGGAGACATTGGTCAGTTGACTGGGGATCGAACCTGCAACCTTTTGGTTTACAGGATGATGCTCCAACCAACTGAGATACCTGGCTAGGTAGGACATTGAGTGTATATATTTTTTCATAGGTTTCTACATGTACTACTGTACTTATGTATATTATAAAATATATAAAAATAGACTTTTAAGGGGTGAATAAGAAATAAACAGGTAAATACATAAATTAAAAATTTTAGCCTTGGCTGGTGTAGCTCAGTGGATTTAGCACGGGCCTGTGAAGCAAAGGGTCACTGGTTCAATTCCCAGCCAGGGCACATGCCGGGGTTGCAGGCCATGTCTCCAGTGGGGGACACATGTGAGGCAACCACACAATGATGTTTCTCTCCCGCTCCTTCTCCTTCCCGTCCCCCTCTCTAAAAATAAATAAGTAGAATATTTTTTAACTTAATGGAAAACACCTTTTTATTACTTAAAATTAGTAATAATAATGTTATTTAATAGGAGCAGTGTGTTTGAATATGTTATAGTTGATGAGCCAGCCATGATTTTGTTTGGGGAGGCAGCCAACAAAGAACTCATGTGAGGAAGTGTCAGCTCTACTATTTTCCTATTGTTCGCTCATGCTTACATTACTAGAATTCCTTTCTACTGACTCTTTATAAGAGTCTTTTGAAGACACTGTTGATTTTGTGAGATTTGTTTTAAGTAACACATGCTAATAAAATCCATAAATGCACTGTAAAGGCGTGTATAAAATGTAATATGCTGTAATGCACTGAGGGCAAACAAACAAGTGAGGACACCATTAACCCCTTTGAATTGGGGTAGTCATACAACATATTGTCTGTGTCAGTCAGTTTTAACCAGTGCAAGGCAAATAAGAGCTTTGTGGGTTTTGGCGGGGGGGGGTTGGGGGTGTTTTCTTTAAGGAATTGCAAATTCCTTAAAACAGATTTGAATAGAAACTCAACTCTCTTCCAATGGGGAAAAGAGGACAGAACTTATAAAGACAGAAAAAGGAGGGGCTTCCAAAGGGGTAATGCAAGTTGCGTTGAAAGAGCTAAGATTGGTGCTGGCAAGCAAACTTCCACTATGCTGTACATGATTAATTGCTTATATCCATTGCTAGGTGAGAATTTTGATTTTTAAAAGAGAATGCAGCGATGCAGAGCCCTTTCCAGGGGCTGTATCGAGATGAGCTGTTGAGTTTAGCCATTGTTTTATGTGGGTGAGGCACATTAACTAACTGAGCTTCCTGGAGGCCTCCCGGCTCTGTTTGAGATTGCTCTCCTGACAGTATCAAATCCGTTTTGCTGTTTTTCTTTTACATCTGACATACTCCAGGGCCAGTCTATTTATTAAATATTAATAGAATTTAATATTCTTTAGAATAAAAGTGAGTATAGATAGAAGTTCTAATATGTCTCTTCGCACCCTGGTGGATCATCTTGCACGCCCCTGGGGTACTTCTACCCTACTTTGAAGACTGTTACTCCAACGAGCTCCACAAAAATAGTTCTGTTGCACAGTTCTTATAAATCATTGTAATTTAATACAGACTATAAAACGAAATATGAGTTCTAATAGGACTTGCAGTCTCTTTCATTTGCCCTTATGCCAACCTCTGAATTTGATTGTGACACTGTTCTCTAATTTATAGTTGGAGGAATTAATACTGCAGGTGACTTCTGACAACATTCATAAGGAGTGTGTGTGGTTGACATGATTGCTCTAATTACATTTCTGTTTTTCTTCTAATCTGAAAATGGACTCTATTACTCTTTAATATTTTAAAATAATTAATTTAAAAATCTGGAATTTACTAATCAAAGTTGATAATGTGTTCTAAATGGAATTTTGGCTGATAAGGTACGGATCTAAATATAGCAAAACATGGTTGTGGCTTGCCCTAAATGTGCTTGTTTTTTTTTTCAGCTTTCTTCACAGAAGTCAGTTCCATGGATACCCATACTAAAATCCTTGCCACTTTGGGCTATTGTTGTTGCACACTTTTCTTATAACTGGAGTTTTTATACTTTGTTGACATTATTGCCTACTTACATGAAGGAGATCCTAAGGTTCAATGTTCAAGCGGTAAGAAAATATAATCATATGCTTTTTATATACAGATTTTAAACTACACACAGAATTTGTTTCCATCTATGTAAAATTCAGTTATTTTGTATCTTCCATTTTACTCTAATATACTAAATTTTAGAGACTTCTCTTTTTGCTTCACAGTTGTTGTTTCTTTTCTCAGAATGTGTTAACACTTGATTCAAGGCATCTTTTGGTTGGCATCCCTTTAACCACAAAGTCCTACTAATCCCTAGTAACATGCCAGGACCTATCAGATGACAATTTCAAGCGCCACCAATATTCATTTCTACAGGGGATGGTGGTGGGGCTTTGCAGGCAGCTGAAGAGGAGTTGGGAGGTGCAAAGTCCTTGTGCAGAGGTGCAAAGTCCTTGTGCCATTTAGGCACTGGAAGGGCTACAGTTAGAAAGTTACATAAGAAGGACCTTTGAACTCATCAAATTGAGGGAGTCCCTATTATCTCTATTTACATTGATGGATTTTGTCTTTAAAGAGACTGAAGAGAAGCCTAAGGAGAATGAGGCACAGTTTGTAAGGAAAACTGGTAGTTCTTCTGGAGGGCCAGCCCCTTGTAATACAGGTTTCCCCTGCTAGGTGAGTGGTCTAGGCACCCATCTGTATCAGTGTACCACCTGTGGTGTGGTGAGAGGCTGTCTGTGGGTTCAGTGAACTTTTTTTGAAGACTCTTTCAACATGTTTCATTGTGGGTGATTTATGAGCACACCTGCCTCACTGAGTGTTTAGCAGTTTTGACCAAAAACAGCATGAGCCCCACCCTCCCTATTCACCCAGTCTTACCCCGAGCAACTTTGTTTTGTTTCCCTGGATGAAAAAAGTCCTCAAAGGGAAACATTTTGCTAATATGGAAGAGGTGAAACAAAAAAACAGCAGAAGCACTAAAAGGCATCAAAATCAGAGTTTAAAAACTGTTTTGAGCAGTAGAAAAAACATCTTGAAAGTGTGTTGCATCAATGAAGAGTACTTTGAAGGTGACTAAAGTTTAAACATGCCCTAAGAATAAACACACAATTTTTATAAGTAAATTCTGGGATTTTGGTGGTCTCCTCTGGTAAATCAAAACCATAACCATATACCATTTCACACCTATTTAAATATTTTTAAAAAACAGAAAATAACAAGTGTTGTTGAGGATGTACAATCATACATTACTGGTGAGAATGTAAAATGATATGGCAATTGTATAAGAGTTTGTCAAGTCCCCAGAAAATTAAACATAAAGTTGTCATATGACCCAGCAACTCCATTCCTAGGTCTCTGCCCGAGAGAACTGAAAATAGATGTCCACACAGATGTGTGTACACAAATGTTCATAGCAGCATTACTCATAATGACAAAAAGTGGAAACAATGCAAATGTCCATCAGCTAGTGAATAGATAAACAAAAGGTGGGATATTCATGCAATGGAATATTACTCAGCCATGAAGTGAAAGATACCCCTTGTCAGGGCCCAGGGCAGACCACCCCAAGACATCTCACACTGGCATATTGATGATTTCAAACTAAAGTCACTTAAGAAGCAGCAGGGAGTGAGAGGAGCTCTCTAACCCTCCTGCTAATCTAAATTTAGAAAGAAAGAATAAAATTCTCATCACGTTGTTTTTCATTGGACCCTGCAGATAAGAGATTCCAGGAGGCTGAGAAGGTAAGAAAAAGTCGACCTGTTTGCCAGCTTGTTGTCAGATTTCTCAAGGATCTCTTAGCTGCTGCAGTCCCAGAAAAAGGCAGTTTTTCCCAGCAGAGAGGGTTCCTGCTGGCTCACCAAAATTATCAGGGAGAGGGGAGAATTTCCCTCACCTTCTGTATTTCTGCAGTTCTTTCGGCTGGACCAGCAATAAAATAATACAATTGATACTACATTAACAGGAGAAAAACCAATTTAATACATGCACATGAGGAGCCACAATATGATGCTCATTCATAAGACTCAAAGAATTGATGGAACAAGGCACCATCAATATTTTTCAGACAAAGATGATAAATTTGTGAGGAATTGACAGGTCAAAGAAAGTACTCATTAGAGAAGGCATTTAAGCAAGGTTTGGGCTTAGGTAGTAAATTGGTAAAGACTTTACAAGGTTTGTTTACACAAGCTTTTAACCTCTGGATGTTTTTAACCCTTGGGATATGGGTGTCTCTTGGAAGCAGAGAGGACACCCGTCACGTGGAGATTCGTTTCCTCAAACAGGAGTCAGAGTTCCTTCCACTCCTGCTGCTTCTCCTGTGATTTTAGTCGAAATCATCACCAATTCATTGTGGGGTATCTGGGGGTGGCCTGCCCTGGGCCCTGACACCCTAGGAGTCAAGAAGCAGCCTCCATGCTGAATGTGAAGAGAGCAAGGCTGACTGCACAATTTGGTTAACCTGGAGTTAGCCAGCTCTAAACATGGTTAAAGTGTATCTCCAGTCACCTCTCTCTCAAAACGTACTGAAAACATTGGCCTCAAGAACCAAACCTTGAACTTCATTTAGACAGCTGAGCCATGAAGATCTCTTCTGCCTACCTTTGAAAAACAAGATCAGTTATACCAAAATATATCCACGAATAGCATTGACAAAAGTAAACTAAAACAGGCTTTGGCAATAGCATGGGATGGATTTGTTGTGAGCAACCTTTTTTTCCCTATGTTACCTGTTAGTAGAACCTGACCACAATCTACTACAGTGATGAATTGCATGCGAATCTAAAGATTATTCCCCTGATGTTTCTATCTGAGATTTTCCTGGGAGAACTGTGGGAAGAAGAAATATCAATAGCTGGCCAGGAATTACTGCTGTGCACTTAGTTGTCTTTATCTATTTTATGGATTTTTAAAGTTCTATAATGAGAGACTTTAAAACAAGAATTTTTATCTTGCATTTTTATAAAAAAAAGCATTTTTCTCTCTCAAAATTAAAAGAAATATGAATAAAGTTTGACAATAATTATCTAGTTGTATAGAAGTTTTTTTAAAGATTTTACTTTTTTATTTTTAGAGAGAGGGGAACGGAGGGAGAAAGGGAGAGAAAGAAACATAAATGTGTGGTTGCCTCTTGTGCACCCACTACTGGGGACCTGGCCCACAACCCAGGCATGTGCCCTGACTGGGAATTGAAGTGGCAGCCCCTTGGTTCACAGGCCTGCGCTCAATCCACGGAGCTACACCAGCCAGGAGGAGCCTTTTTTATATTATCAAGGGAACATTGATTAATAGCATTATATAAGTTTCAGGTATACCAACACTGTAATTTGGTACCTGTATTCACTACAGAATGCTCACCACCAAAAGTCTAGTTTCCATCTGTCACCATGTATTTGACCCCCTAGAAGCCTCTTTTCAACTTGGATTTTTTCCTTAAAAAACAGTATATCACATTCATGAAATGGCTTTTGCTTAAGGTAAAGCTTGCTTTGAGAAGCTTTGTATTTAAAATTATAATTCATTCATTAAAAATTTTAAAGCTCTTGATCTTTTTCTATAAGCTTGCTTTTTCGTATGAGTTTGGTTTCATCAGTTATTCTCACTTTTCTTTTTTCCTTGTTTTTTCTAATTCCACTGTTCCTATTTCTTACAACTCAGGGAGAGTTGGGGTAATATATATCACCCTATTTTAGATACTATACTTTGGAATCAACTTTTTAAATAAGTGAATGTAAGGAATTGTATCCTTGCACAGAAAGCTTAATAACTGTAGAAGATGCCCATGGAATGAATAAATGTTGAAGATTTTAGTAGTTTTAGGTTGTTGGGGGTGTTTTAACATCAGAGCTGTAAAAAACAATTGGCACTTTAAGTAGAAAAATTCAGTAACTGATAAACTTTCACCCTTATCCCACCAGGGAACAAGACCAAGATCTGAAAATTAACTTATCTGTTTGTGACAGTCTTTTCACCTGTAGGATTCTGGCCCAAGTGATGATAGATGCGATCCCACTATGCAGAAGCCCAAATGGAATAAAATTTAAAAAGGAGATTACACGCCATAATGCCATAAATAAAAGTTTTTATTTATTTAGTTCTTCAGTTACAGAAGAACTGGAAGCATAAAACATCTGAATACAGAGAACCACAAACTATAATGAAAGAAATTAAATATTTTCTTAAGCACACAAATTTAAAATATTAAAATGTTATGGTCTGCACCATGAATGGTGCTTAAATAGAATTATTGCATGATTTAAATATTGCTTATAAAATATCTTTCTACCTTTTTTGAGTGTGTAAACACTAAGGAGAGTACCCATCTCTCTTAGACTATAAAAACATTTGTTTTTATCAGAATTAGGCCATTTAATTTTGGCACCTCAGGTTTGTGCTAAGGAAAAATGAATAGAAAAAATGTTCTCTTTTTTTTTTTTTTGAGTGTGTGTTCTTTATTTCACAGAATTTGTGATTTTTTAAAAAAGTTGTCAAATCATTTCCTACCAAAAAAAATAACATATTTATTTTTATAATCAATTCTGTTTTCTATCTCCTGGTGATTTCATTTTGTTCAGCTGGTAACTTAAAAGATAGAGCGTCTCTCAGTCACCTCACTGCCTTTGGTCCACTGCTCAAAGCATGTGCTAGTGTACCAGGCACTTGACCTAGATGGTGTTCACTTAAAAATAATTCATTAAGAGGCCTGGCTGGGTAGCTTAGTTAGCAGAGCATCATCCTGATGCGCCAAGGTTGTGGATTTGATTCCTGGTCAGGGCACATACAAGAAGCAACCAATAAATACATAAGTAAGTGGAACAACAAATCAATGTTCCTCTTTCTCTTCCCCTTCCATTCTCTACAGTCAATTTTTAAAAAAATAATTCATTAAGATATATATTTATTTGTTTTTGTATGTTTTTATAATAAAAAATATTTTTAAAATAAATAAGTGAAAATCGAAGACAGAAACTGTTCAGTAGGGAAAATCCATAGGCTAATAGGAAGACTTGGCTTCTCTCCCTGAAGCTACAGCCCAAGTCCCAAAATAACAGTCAAGAATGCCTTGAGCAGACTTGACTGTGGTGAGCTCTCCTTCCCTCTGAGACAAGATCTTATGGACTGCACTGAGCTGAATCCCAAAATCCTTCTGTAAACTAAACTTATTAACTATAACTATATAAAATTAACAGTATAGTGCTATGGATATCTTTTGTTTTCAAGTGGCATTGGAGGTGTGTGTTTGTATTTTGGTTCTTCCTGCCACCATAATCCATCCTGTATCTTCTTATTCCTCCCAGAATGGAATTTTATCAGCAGTGCCATATTTCGGCTGTTGGCTATGTATGATCCTCTCTGGTCAAGCTGCTGACCATTTAAGAGCAAAATGGAAGTTTTCAACTGTATGTGTTCGAAGAATTTTTACCCTTATAGGTAAGTGAAATGAATCAGGTTTTGTTTTGAGTTATTTACTGTGTTTACAGTGTAAGGCAAAGTCTAAGTGATAATATTCATCATTTATTTTGCTCACATATTAAAACAGAATGTTTAATGCATGTAGTGCATCAGTTGACAGAATAGTCCTATTTGGAATTACTCTGTAAACACTTCTGGATACCTACTCCTGAAACGTGCTGTCATGTTCCACTGCTCGCTTACTCTGACTCAGAAATTATTCCACATCTTCAAGTGAAATAAATTCCTTTAGAATAAAATTTTTTAAAGGCCTTTCTCCTTTTTGGCTTTCCGTGGACCTGATCTGTTCAGTACAGTAGCCACCAGCCATATGTTGCTATTTAGATTCAATTGAAATGTAAGAGTTAGTTTCTCAGTTGCAGTATGTACTGCAATACAACAACCCTGTCATCACAGAGTGTTTCTGGGTCGCACTGCTATAGATACAGAGGGAAAATGGCAGCCCACTCACTAAGTCCCTTCCTATGTTATATTTTATGTTTAACTGCCTGTAATAAGCTATTCGTATTGCTTTCAGTTGTTAAAACCTAGATAGAGTGTTTTTCAAACTTTATCCAACAGTTTGTAATTTAATTTATTTTATTTGAATTTTAAATCACACTCTATTGCCTCTCTCTGGGACCATATTTTTCAGTTATTCTCTTTTTGCTCTTTTCTCTAACATTGTAGATAAAACTTTAACTGAGTCTTGGTCACATGTAGATTTAATGGACTTCATAAGGAGAGTTTCCTTTTACTTTTATATTAGTTTCGTTAGTTGCATGACTATGTTTTCCGAAAGTTTTTTCATGAAACTATGCAATTTAAATTTGAAGTCTTCTAGGTAATACAGTGTTTCTACAGTAGGTGGCAGTGATACCAAATATCAGATTTGTGCTGTATTAAGGTAGAGCAAGCAAATGTTAATGCTGGGGCTTTTTCCTTCTATAACCTTTTAACTACAGGAATGATTGGACCTGCAGTATTTCTGGTTGCCGCTGGATTTATAGGTTGTGATTATTCTTTGGCTGTGGCATTCCTAACCATATCAACAACGCTAGGAGGCTTTTGCGCTGCTGGATTTAGCATCAACCACCTGGATATTGCTCCTTCGTGAGTACAAATCTAAAGATTGGCTATGATTAATGTTAAATTATTTTTAACTGTGGTAAAATATACATAACATGATATTCACCACTTTAAGGGTACAGTTCTGTGGCATTAGGTGCATACACATAGTTGTACAGCTACCACCACAATCCACCTCCTGAACTTTATCTTCCCAAACGGAAACTCCCTACCTATCAAACTAACTTCCCCTCCCCCCTCCCCCACCGTCCTTGGCAACCACCTTTCCACTTTCTTCTCTATGGCTTTGACTACTCTGGAAATGACTAAATTCTTAAACAAGATTTCAGTTACACAATAATTAAAGCATGAAAATGTTTTTTAAATTTAAATTTCTAACTATCATTGCCTGTGTACACAGTGCTTCCATAAAAACAATAATACATTATAACTGCTGCTAATGGTAGAGAAAGCACGATCAGTGCTGTGTGCACTCTTCACAGTGAGGAACCAAAGAAAGGAACCTGCAACACTTAGGCACTGGACCAAGAAACTATTTGGAATGAAAGAGAGCCCAAGTACAACCTCTAGGACTGTAAGCTCAGAGAGTGCAGGGAACACTCTGTCTTTTGCACCACAGCGGTCCTAGCACCTGGGCCTGCTCAGTCAATCCATTGCATGAATGGAAGAATGAAAATAAACTTTCATACTCAGTACCATGTTGAAATTCTTTCTGATAAACTATTTGTGTATTGATCTTACCATATTTTTCTTTAAAGCTTTCTTTACTATTCATGTGTAATAAAATCAATCTTTATAGGTTCTATTAAATTGAAATACAGAATTCTCAGCCAACGTGCAAAATCCTTCACATTATGGCCCCAACCTATCTTTATAATTTTATTTCTCCCTCACTTGCCTCATCTTCTAGGGATTAGCTGAACTAAATTACTCTTTGTTTTCTAAAAATAAAGCACACACATGTACTTTCCTACCTTTGGCCCTTTGCTCATGGTAGTCTATATACCTGGAATGCCCAGTCATTATTAAATTCAGATACTGTGTCCTTGGCTAGAATAACTGGCCTGTGACCTCAGGACATCACATTCAGAGGACTCTGGTTGATGTTAATTTTGATTACCCAAGTGGTGTCAAGTTTCTCTGATAACTAGTTATGTTTATTCTCCTTCAACTAAAATAGCATCTCTGGAGAGATGCTTTGAAATCATGCGGACATCCTGCTCCTCCTCAAACTCCCCTCACCACCCCTCACTTTAGATTGAGTGTCTTTTGACAATCCATGCCAAACCAAGTTTTACTATGGCCATTTCAAGAAAATATTTCAACCTTGTCCTCCACACTTATCAGTCGGGATTCTGTTGCTTATCAATTATTAGTTTGGACTTCGAGATTCCTAATTTACTTTATGAGTTATAATCCATTATTGTCTGTATTTATTTTTTATGCTCACATTTTCTCAGATTTAGCCAATGGGAACACTTTTTAGCCAGTTCCTGTGACCTGTAGCCATGCCCCATCTTTATTTTTTCTTTTCCCTCTTGAGTACTTTCTTATTAATGGAACAACCAGATGTTTTTAATTCATCTTACACCTTCCCTGCCTTGGAATCAGCCATTTCTCCAAGGAATCCTGGTTCCTTTTAGTGATGACCGATATTTAGAAACCAAGATCCCTGCAAAGATGATATGCTTTCATTACTAAGTGTATTGCCTCTGCTAAGAAAATCTTAATTACCACTTAGAAATCACATAAAGCATTGACTATTGTCAGAGATTTATTTACAAAAACAAAAGTCTGCAATTTTATCAAATTATTTCTTTTACATCTTTTGTATGCTGAATAATCTTCTAGGCTTTGTTTTAAACCTTTTTTTACCTTCTTTGGGATTTTGAAAAATGATCTCACAGCCTTGAGAGAATTATAATGTTAACAGTGTAGACTTGTAAATCTTTTTAGAGTGAATTGCAGTGACACTTTTCTGTACAAATTTAGCAAAAAGGACATCTTTAAATATATATTATTTTTAATAAATGTTATTCTTTACTAATTCTAGTAATTGAAATATGAAATTTGTTTAGATATCTCTTCATTTCTATAACCACAACATTTTTAAATTTTTTTAATATAACAATTTTTTTAAATATTTTATTTATTTATTTTTAGACAGAGGAGAAGGGAGGGAGAAAGAGAGGAGCAAGACACTGATGTATGTGGGAATTATCAATTAGTTGCCTCTCGCACAACCCCAACTGGGGACCTGGCCCCCAACCCAGGCAGGAGCCCTGACAGGGAATCAAACTGGCGACCTTTTGATTCGCAGGCCAGTGCTTCATCCAGAGCCACACCTGCCAGGGCATATAACCATATCTTTTAATTTAAGAAATCAATGGATTAAATAACTGAGTTTGTTTATCAACTACATGTATATGTATTTATTTATTTTAATATATTTTATTGATTATGCTATTATAGTTTTCCCAATTTTTCCCCCTTTGTCCATCTCTGCCTGGTACCCTCATTCACACCAGTAGTTCTCCCCACCCCCGCTTAGTTCATATCCATGGGTCGTGCATATTAAATTCATTGGCTTCTCCATTTCGTATTCTATTCTGAACATCTCTCTGTCTATTTTGTATCTACCAGTGATGCTTCTTCATCTTTGCTCCTTTTCTCTCATTCTCCCTCTTCCCCCTCCCAGCTGATAACTCTCCAAATAATCTCCATGTCTATGATTCTGTTCCTGTTCTGGTCATTTGCTTTGTTTTTTAGATTCAGTTGCTGATAGTTGTGAATTTGTTGCCATTTTAATGTTCATAGCTTGGTCTTCTTTTTCTTAAACAAGTTCCTTTAACATTTCATGTAATAAGGGCTGGGTGATGAACTTCTTTAGCTTTACCTTGTCTGCGAAGCACTTTATCTGCCTTCCCATTCTAAGTGATAGCTTTGCTGGATAGAGTAATGTAGGTTGTAGGTCCTTGCTTTTCATTGCTTTGCTTTTCCTTGCTTTTCATTACTTCTTGCCAGTCCCTTCTAGACTGAAAAGATTCTTTTGAGAGACCAGCTGACACTGTTATGGAAAGTCCTTTGTAGGTAACTCTCTTCTTTTGTCTTGCTGCTTTTAAGATTCTCTCTTTATTTTTAACCTTTGGCATTTTAATTATGATGTGTCTTGGTGTGGTCCTCTTTGAGTCCAACTTGTTTGGGACTCTCTGTGCCTCCTGGACTTGTATATCTGTTTTCTTCACCAAATTAGGGAAGTTTTCTTTCATTATTTTTTCAAATAAGTTTTCAATTTCTTACTCTTCTTCTTCTCCTTATGGCCATCCCTATGATTTGGATGTTGGCACATTTGGAAATGTCCCAGAGGCTCCTTATTCTATTCTCTCTCTCTCTCTTTTTAATTCTCTTTTCTTCTTGCTGTTCTGGTTAAATGCTTATTTCTTCCTTATGTCCCAAATCATTGATTTGAATTTCGACATCATCCCCTCCATTGTTGGTTTCCTATAAATTTTTCTTTATTTCGCTTAATGTAACCTTTATTTCTTCCTGGGTATTTTTTATGTTGTTGCCATACTTGATGAGTTCTTTGAGCATCCTGATAACCAGTGTTTTGAACTCTGCATCTGTTAGGTTGGTTATCTCCATTTCATTTAGTTCTTTTCAATTCTTTTCCTGGAGTTTAGTTCTGTTCTTTCATTGGGGCCATATTTCTTTGTCTCCTCAATTTGGCAGCCTCCTTGTATTTGTTTCTATGTATTTTATAGAGCTACTTTGACTCCCTGTCTTAGTAGCATTGTAGTGGCCTATTGTAGTAAAGTCTCCTATAAATTGTGTGGGGCAAAGTCTTAGGTAATCACCAGGGAGGGGCATCCCGCTTCACCACTTTGTGGCTCCGTGTCGGGGGAGAGCTCAGAGAGGGGACAGTGCTGCTGCCTGGCTTCTGGAGGTTTGCCTGGCACTCACCCTGTTTCTAGTCACTTCATTTACTCCCCATATGCAACTGGTGCTGCATACTCCCCATATCCCCTTCCAGCTGTTGCCCTGGTGCTGAATCCCAGAGCGGGTGGGTCAGCTTAAGTTCTAAGTCCATGCAGGCCTTTAAGTAGAGTATCCTGAAAATCTGCTAGTTTCATCTGCCACCCTAACCACCACTGGTTTTTACAGCCAGAAGTTATGGGAATTTACCTCCCTGGTGCTGGAACCCTGGGCTGTGTGGTCTCACCTGGGTCTCAGATCCTTTGCTCCCACGTATCCCTCCAGATTTTTATCTACCATACGTGAATGTGGGACAGCCCATTCCACTGCCTCTCCATGCCCCACTGGCTCTTTGCACCTCTGTGCCCATCTCCACATCTCTGCCCCTCCTACCTGTCTGGTTGAATGTGACTACTTTAAATCTTTGGTTGTCAGACTTCCATACTCTTTTCTGACGGTTCTGGGTGTTATTT
Organism: Sturnira hondurensis; assembly: GCF_014824575.4. Taxonomy (NCBI): domain Eukaryota; kingdom Metazoa; phylum Chordata; class Mammalia; order Chiroptera; family Phyllostomidae; genus Sturnira; species Sturnira hondurensis. The sequence continues at coordinate 2,393,924 of NW_028094767.1, forward strand.
GCTTTGAGGTCTGGTTGCAGTTTTTTCTGTAGTTGTGCGAGGAGGTGAAGTGTGTTTACCTACACTTCTATCTTGACCGGCCCCCTCTATGTATTAAAAGAGCTGCAAAAAGTAACTGTATAATAGTGAATTCTATAAGATACTATGTAAGTTTATATTAAGAATAAAATTGAGATTGAAATTTAAAAATGCGATACTTGCTGAGATTAGGAATAGGAGGGAAATAATACACCTAAACAACATTTCACTCATTAGGATATTTTGTCCTCTCAACTTCTTTATACCCATATCAAAAAATTTTCTATAGAAATATTTTAACATTCAGCCCTATTCTCTACATTATGTTAAGTATTCACTTTTCATATATCTGTTTACTTTTGAATAATTCTTTCATAGAATTAATTATAGTAATAATAACACCAGACTACATATTAGTTTATCTCCCTAATTTATACCTTGATAATTTAATCACAGTCCTAGGATGAAAGAACCTCCCAAGATTCAGAATTTCAATGACAATTAAACTACTTAAATGTAGAGAATTGTGTGATTATGAATCTTGTAGTTGCTCATCTGATAGTGGTATCTACTTGCCTTAAACAGTAATATTTTTGTTAGTATTTAGAAATTTGTATGAATAATAATTGATTATATACTGACTACAAAATAGCCACCCATTTCACAACTTTGTGAGTCAATTATTTTCAGTCATAGTTTTCCATATAATTAAGATTGATTTAAACTTTTAAAACCAGAAATAGATGTGATTAATTATTAAATCCATTAGTTACAATCTTTGCAATATTTAAATTTTGAATTTCAAATTTATTCTTGCACAGTTATATATGATTTTTATTTTTAAGCTAGAAGTTTAGATTTATCTGGTTAAACAAAATATTTTTAATATGAAGATATATATATAGTGGCTGAATTACATTTTTAAATGCATAAGGGTCTAATCATAAGAATATTAATAAAAATATTGTGCTGTATGTAGAAAGTCTATTGTAATAAAAAAACTTTTTGAAATATCTCTTATTCAATCTAGCAATGTAATCATTTTTTTCACATCCCAAGATTGATCGTTCATGAAAGTTTTATCTTATAGTGCCTGTCACAAAGAGTATGCTCAGTTAATATTTGTTGATTAGTGACTCTCTGGTGTTAATCACAGGACTAAATGTTTAATTTTGGAACTATTTACAATACACCAGAGATTTTTGTCAAAAAGAAAAGAATTTTGTAAACCATACAAGCTAGAAAATATTTATTTAGTATACATATTGGTGGGTTAAAAACTGAAAGAGTTTAACATAAAGGTGAAAGAAAAGAAAAAGAAAAGCAAATTAACTTTAAAAATCTTTTATAAGTTTAGAGATAATTTGAAAGTTCTGAAACAAACATAAATGAAACAATAAAGAATGTCTTGAAGTTGAAGGACTAAAGGCAGAAGAAGCCATTTCTGTGGAATAGAGGACAGGAAGGAGCCAGCTTGCCTTCATTCTGCACAGTGACTTGAGGCATGTATTTGAGATTCACAAATAGAACCTAACCCTGACTACCCTCCCCCCCAAAAAGGGGATTCAAGGAAATAGCAAGTAATTAAAAGACTTAACAATCTTTCTTTATGCTACTAACTCAGGCACAGAGGAGTCATTGACTTCTAAAGTCACAGATAGTAAATGGTGGGCCTGAGGCTTGAATCAGGCCTTCTACCTTCATGGTCCAGGGATCTTTCTACTACATTAAGTTGCCTCTCAATTACTTTTTGAAAGATTAAAAATTGGCCATTGTCGAGGAACTAGAAGTTATTTTGAGAATCCAGAGAACAGAACTCATTGCAGAGCACACACCCTGGTTGCCTCAGTTAATGTGAGTTTACTAGAAAACTAAGTGAACAAATAGGAGAGGAAAAGTGATAAGGAGCATATTGTAAAATTGCCTCAGCAACCACCTAGCCAGAAAGAAGGTAGTAAGCCATTCACCCCATTTTATGGGGTGACAATGTAGTTCAGGATTCATCAGGTGACTGAAGTCTATCAGAAGTTCTGGGATCTGCCAAGGGGCCAACAGAGCTCTCTTAAACTGACAGTGAAAGAAAATTGGATTATCAAATAGAAATTGGAGCTTTTGTTTAAGAAGATCAAAGTGGATGCTGGAAAAGAAAAAAAGCAAATGCGTGTGGTGCCTACCTTCTAAGATTGTTGTGAGGATTAAGTAGAACACACAAACACTACACGTAATACTTAGCTCATAATGTAATAAATATATTTGCAAATAATTCAATAAACAATTATTATTTTCTGACAAATTTTGAGTCAGGTGCTATGACCAAGGTCAAATTAATCCAAGTAAAATATTACATAGATGATTGGTGAGCTCTTAGAAAAGAAAATATTGATCAGTAGGGAGCCACCATTGGATTACTGAGCCAAAATAGCAAGTAGTCTAATATCTCAATGTCATTTTCAGCTTCATACTTAGAGGAAACATAGTATATTAAAAGGTGTCCCAATGTGTCCTTTTGGACAGGATGGAAAAAATGAACTGGATGTACAAGTCGATAGATTTCCAATTATGAAATTTCAGTGTCATAGCAAGCTGATTAATGGATCCAGTCATTCAACACTGTACTCAGTGTTGGAGACACATCTGATATGAAGGAGTAACGGTCGCTGCTTGCATCTGTGTGAGCATATGCTGGCTTGGAGGGAGGTCAGGTCAGATCCTAAATAAAGCACACACCGAACAACTTGCAGGTGGGATCCTGAAAGTGGGCTTCGAGCATCAGCCAAGTGGTTGAACTCTACATCCTCAAGAACCTGGTCCAGCCCAAACATTTCGTGGGTCTTATAAGTCAGTGAAGACATTTTTCTAAATATGGTATGAAGCTAAACAACTTAGTGACAAATGATGCCAGCGAAGTTGTAGAAATTAGGAAAATGGTTAAGTGCCTGTATGCCTCTGGTAATGAAGAATGCTGTACGTGCTTTAAGCTTATCAAGGCACCAGATTTATGGCTGTGATTAACATATGTATGATCTATGTGTAAACAACATATATAACTTTTAAAATTATACAGCTGTACAATTGTAAAATTAATCTCATTTAAGTCAAAATTATTTCCTTTATATTTTGATTCAACCCTTAAGATAAGCTTTCAGTTTTTAGTTTCCTACTAGAATATCTTTGTTCAGAGCATACTAGTTGTTTCTAGTCCCCTGTCTTGGTTAACTGGGGGCTTACATGTCTGTGACCATGTTGCATAGGTGCTTGTTGTCTTGGTGACCACTGATGCCCATGCAGTCAATAACAGTGCTGGTTGGAACAACACTGGAAGACCACAGACCTTTAAGCATTCAGCACTGAGGCTTGTGGTAAAAAATTAAGCATGAGAAAATTGATTTTTCCTACAGACTGAATTCAGCAATGGCTATGTTTTTAACAAGGCAGTATTATAACATTAAAATATTAAATACTGATTTAGAATCAGACAAACTGGGTAACATGTTACAGTCTTTGTCTGTAGAATGAAAATAATCCCTCCCCATGGGGTTGAGTTTACTATTAAAATGGGATTATATCTATATGTGTGTGTGTGTATATATATATATATATATGTAAAACACTTAGAACCATGCCTGACATAAAGTTTTTCAATAAATCATCAGTGTTCCTATTAACATATAAATGTGCAGAAGGCATTTGTAAGCCTTTTGTTCTGTAGACTGAAATAGGGATTTTCTGTAGATAATTTTGTTGCCCCGGTTTAAGGGAATTGGATAGGTTTTTAACTGTTAATCCCACAGGATTCTAGTAGACCAATAGAGAATCCACACTGAGTCCGTGCCATGTGTTTTTTTCCCAAGCAGCCATCCATCTTTCATGGCTCTTCCTGGCCTAGTGTAATATAAATACTTGAACGAGCTTCTTGGTGCTAACATTTAGAATTTCACAACATTCATCGGCACTTAATATCTGTTGCTAAAAAGGCCTGGCAACATTGCACTCATTTCCTCCTACTGCCAAGGTGTTAATGGTTTAAAAAAAAAAAAAAGACAGGTTCTGCCAAGCTTGGTTAATTTAAGATACGCTCCCTGAAGGGTGTAAGCCAAAAAGATCTGTGCCACGTGGTTTTGTCATGGTATCCTCTATACAGGAGCTTTGAACATAAAAATTCATGATGTTCGTAGATAACTGAATTATATTCAGCAGGTATTTTTACTCAGTCACTGTATTAGTCAACTTGGGCTGCCGTATCAAATAGACTGGGTAGTTTAAAAAGACAAAATTTATTTTCTCACAGTTCTGGAGGCTGCACATCTGCAGTCACAGGGCCAGCACGATCAGATCAGTTTCTGGTGAGGACTCTCCCTGACTTGCAGACAGTCACCTTCTCTGTGTGTCTCCGCATGGCCTTTCCTCGGCACTTCCTCACAGAGTTCAAGAGAGTGATCTCTCCCTCTCTTCCTCTTTTTATAAGGCCACCAAACCTAGTGTGTTAGGACCCCACCCTTATCTCATTTAACTTTAACTACCTCCTAAAGCCCTGTCTCCAAATACAGTCTCATTAAGGATTAGGTCTTGAACATAGGAATTTTGGGAGGAGCAGTTCAGTCCATAGAAGGCTTTTTCATATCTAAGAGGGAGAGGAATTTCAGATCTGTAGTCTGCAGCCAAGGAATTGAGGGTTCCAAACCCTAATAGAAATCTCATTATCCCACGATAAGATTATACAGACTGATAAACATCAAGCTTCATTAATTTTGGCTGTAATTTTATTTTATAATAACCCTGTTTATCTCATAAAAATTTAAAGCTCTAATTGGACTTGTCCTATGTATAGGTGATTTTTATGAAAAATAATAAATGCCATTTACTTGGTTAACTAATTTTTAACTACACTATCACCTTTAATTTTTCTTGCTAACAATATCAAACCTAAATCTAATGAACCCTCTAGGATCTAGAGCCTAGATCCCACCAGTTTACAGGAAACACAGGAGACATAACATTAAGTTAAATGATACCTTGGGGAAGCAATCTACAAAGTCCAGAATATGGGACTATCTACAGGAAAATCCCAGTTCTGCAGTTAAGATAGCAGGCAATAAAAAAGGGATGAACTATTGATCCACACAACAATTTGGGATGATGCCCAGCAACCAACCCTAGTATGTAATTCAAAAGGTTGCATACTATATGGTTCCATTTACATGAAATTTCTAACCAGGAACTGGCACTGTTTGGAGCCAATACCCAAGAGGGGTGTGAGTCTCCATGGGACAAAGCCCCAGCAGTCAGTGAAGCCACAGCCCCCAGATCCGTGCACGGGGCCTGGAATGACTAGGGTCACGGGCACTTTCCCCAGAAAGCATGTACTGACTGAGCACATATGTTGTCCTGGCCACTGGAAATAATAAAGGGGAATAAAACATGAGTTTGCGGCGAGACTATGGAGGCAGAATTAGCAAACATGAATTACAGAACAGTTGCATCTCTTAAAACACGTAGTACTAGCTGTAAGATTAATAAAGATTCTAAGAAGACAGAGTTCAAGGTGAACTGAACTAGACAGAGAAAGCTTCACGGAACAGGTGCCAAGGAAGTGGTTTGGATGGACAGAGTGTGGGTTTCAGGTAGTGAATATAGTAGGAAGAAAGATAAGTGCAAGGAATGAGCCTGACAGATGCAAACAGCTGGAATGAGAGCTCTCAGGATCTGAAGTTGTATACTGTGCAGTACTAGGAAGCAAAGCTGGGTAGATGAACCAGGGTCAGGCCATTGTAAACTAGGCAGAAGATCACAGTAAGCATTAAACCATTCTTGTAGGTTTTTGAGTAGGAAAGGGGTTACCCTACAAAATTATGATTATTTAAGTTAAAATGTGTACAGTCTGAGAGACCATATGTGAAATGTCCTTTAAAATGGTTACACCAGTAGGTTCTGTTTCTTGATCAGGTTCTAATGACATGATTGTGTTCACTATGTGTAAATCCATCAAGCTGTATACCTATGGTTTTTACGTATTTCCATATGTATGTTGCACTTAAAATGGTTTTTTTTTTCATATATTTGGTGGGATGTCAGTGGGCTCAGTTGAGACTACCAGGTATGTTATGTGTATACTTCTATGAACCCATCAATGATAAGGGAAATAATCTCACTAACTTGCCAAAGGTCATACAGATGGTTTATGGAAGAACTAGGTAGGAATCTTTAGGTCTTCTGATTACCACTCCAATATGACTTCTTTATAGAAAATGATAAGCATTTTATTTTTAGGATGGTACCTAAGATCTTGGTTATGGAAGTCTTATTTAGTCTATATACCTTCCTTATGTACTGGAGAAATCAACAGATTATTAGCATTTCCCAAATACAGGCAGGAATCCTTTCTTTAAAGATTTGCATGTAAACATAGATAAGAATATCCCACTCCTCTAAGATTTACCCTTAAAATAAATCAGAACTTTTTCTGTGCTTATTAAAAATGCATTCTTCCCTGGCTGGTGTGGCTCAGTAGATTGAGTGCCAGCCTGCAAACCAAAGGGTCGCTGGTTCAATTCCCAGTCAGGGCACATACCTGGGTTGTGGGCCAGGTTCCCAGTAGGGGGTGTGCAAGAGGCAACCACACATTGATGTTCCTCTCCCTCTCTGTCTCCCTCTTTTCCCCTCTCTCTAAAAATAAGTAAATAAAAATTTTTTTGAAAAATGCATTCTTATACACACACGCCCACACACACACTGTAGACCAAACTTACCTACTTCTGGGACATTGTTCAAGGAGTTAACTACAAGCAGATATGTAATAAGTGGAGCAAGTAAGTAAAATTGATGTTTGATATGATCCCACTTCTATAATATATTTGAAATATATATATTAAAAAGTAATTAGGATATTTACCAAAATGTTAATGCTGATTATCTATCTATGGAAGCATTATAGATCATTTTATTTTCTTTTTTTTTTAAAGATTTTATTTATTTATCTTTAGAGGGGAAGGGAAGGAGAGAGGGAGAGAAATATCAATGTATGGTTGCTTCTTGTGCGTCCCCTGCTGGGAACTGGCCTGCAACCCTGGCATGTGCCCTGACTGGGAATCGAACCGCGTTTGTGTGGTTCACAGGCCCGCGCTCAATCCACTGAGCTACACCAGCCAGGGCATATTTTCTTAATATTTTCTTAAGTTTTCAACAATGAAATAAATTTTATAATCAGGAAATAAACCTTTTTTTTAAATCTTCACCTGAGGACATGCTTATAGATTTTAGAGAGGAGGCGAGGGAGGGAGAAAGGGAGAAGGAGAGAAACATTGATGTGAGAGAAAAACATCGACTGGTTGCCTTTCCCACGTGCCCCAACCAGGAACCAAACCCACAACCGAGGCATGTGCTTTGACTAGAACCACACCTGCAACCCTTTGGTTTACAGGATAATGCTCCAGCCAACTGAGCCACACTGGCCAGAGCTGAACTTTTTCAACTTAAAAAGATTTTAAGACATATCAAGCTTTCTATCTAGATATGTTCATGTATGGAAATCATATCTCAGCACTTTTCTACATCACTATAAAAGGGATTATTTCAATGGCCATGTTTATAGCATTTAGAATGCTAATTAACTATTGAAATGCAAGGTTTTCACCAGCTAAACATTTTAGTAATGTCATGTTTCAATAAGGCATTTCATTTAAAAATAAAATTTTGTAAGAATACAACCTAGGGCCCTGACCAGCATGGCATGGTTGGGTGTCGTCCTGCAAAGCAAAAGATCGCTGGTTCAATTCCTGGCCAGGACACATGCCTGGGTTGAGGGTTCAGTCCCTAGTTGGGCATGTCCAAGAGGTGATGATCAATATTTCTCTCTCACATCAATGTTTCTCTCCCTCCCTTCCCCTATCTCTAAAAATAAATTAAAAATTTTTTAAAAGAAAAGAATACAGCCTGGAAGTGGTATAGCTAGCTGTTGAAAAAAGCTACCTAAATATGTAGCACAATGTAAACATCTATGGAAATGTTTCTGCAGGTTTGCCGGTGTCCTCTTGGGGATCACAAATACATTTGCCACTATTCCAGGAATGGTCGGGCCTGTCATTGCTAAAAGTCTGACCCCTGAGGTAAGTAGGTAATTAACTTATAAACTGAAAAGATCTGAACAGTGCCCTGGAAGCTAAATATCTATGTCAAAGTTAAGTATATTTTAATTAAGGATAAAATTCTTAATGTTTATTCTTATACAATTCCTTATAGCAACAAACAGTAAATATATTAATGGGTAGGAATGTATATTTTAAAAGAACACACTTTGGATTTTAGACAGAACAATAGAAGTAAGTTAAACAAAGATCTCGTAGCCTAAGCTACATAAGTACTTATAAGTTGTGATATTATACCAGATAAGTGACTGTGTCTTTTACTTTAATGATTAAAAATTGGTAATGTATAACTATTCAAGAATTGGATGCATGAAGGTGAGGTGTCAGAATATCGTGTGAGAGTGAATAAGGAGCAGTTGAAATAATGGAGAATGTTTAGAGGAGCAGAGACTTGGGAAGACAGGTAAGGGTCTTCGCGTATTTGAAGGACCACTGGATGAGAGATGATGACTTGTTTTCAGTGGTTTCACAAAGACAGGTGGAGAGAAGGTATGAGGGGATAATAGGAAGTTTTTTGTTTAAAGCTGTTACTATATGGGATGGCCTGCCTTATGAATTAACGAGCCCTGAAACAGTCAACCATGTATTCAAAAGGCATTTCTTGGGTGCTTATTTATATACCAGATACTGAGGAGTCAAAAGCAAAAAATGACAAACAAGTTTCTGTACATGAGAAAATCATCATTGAGAGATTATATGAAATCAAATAAAGTACAGCATGACATGACAAGTACTGCAGAAAAAATGTGTGCAGTGAATACCCAGTTTGGGTGGATGAAGCCCTAGAGGACTGAGCCAGGGGTGTGGGGAGGGCTGTACTCAGTCTGTGCCCAGGGCCGAGCCCCAGGGAGCAGGGTGGGCCAAGGCATCTCTCTGACCTGTGGCTGGCAGCCTGGGCCAGGTCAGTAAGCAGAGATGCTGCAGGACCAAAGGTTGCCTACTTTGTGTAAGAAATCAGAATGAATGACCTCAAAGGCCCTTTCCAACTCCAGTTTTCTACTACTTAAAAAAATCTAAAGGACTGGTGAAATATATTCTTCAAGAAGCTGACTTATGGTGTGGCCCAGGGGACTGAGTGCTGGCCTGCAAACCGAAGGGTCGCTGGTTCGACTCCCAGTCAGGGCATGTGCCTGGGTTGCAGGTCAGACCCCCAGTGTGGGGCACTCGAGAGGCAACCACACATTGATGTCTCTCTCCCTCTTGTTCTCCTTCCCTTCCCCTCTGTCTAAAAATAAAAATAAATAAAATCCTTTTTTTAAAAGCTGACTTAAACCTCTAAAAAAGACTTAATTTTCTCTCTGTTTTGTCTCTGTGATCTAATAAACGCCAATTCTTAGAACTTTAGGATATGCTTACAAACTTTCTTGATACCAAATATACTGATTTGGTATGAAGGTACATGATTTCAGACATGTATGTGTTCACCACAGATGATGTTCCTATTTCTTCTCTGTTCCCACCATTTCTAATTCCTTACTGAAATGAATCAGTGCCCCTTGCTACTGTTTTCTCACATAATAGCAAGGTATGCTGGGAAAGAGGTTTGTCCCAAAGTTCTGTGTCTCTGTGTGGACACAGAAATGTCCGACCCGATCTTCATGGAACATCGTGACAACAAAAGAAAGTCAGCACACGGCCAGGTATTCGTGTCACTTAGTGGTGCTCCCAGCACTATGCCAGGGAGCTACGGATCCTAAATTAAAGTCTTGAACGTTTATAAAGTGGAGTTTGGATATATTACTAAAACATTTATTTTGTGTTATTAAAAGGATAGTGTTTTTATTTTTTAAACTTTTATTTATTGATTTTAGGGAGAGAGAGGGAATGTGAGAGGGAAGGGGAGAAGGTAGGAGGGAGGGGAGAAGAAGAGGCAGGGAGAGAGACACACATCTTGTTGTCCCACTTACGCATTCATTCTGATATATGCCCTGCCCAGGGGATCAAACCCACAACCTTGGTGTATCGGGATGATGCTCTGACCAACTGAGCTACCCAGCCAGGGCCAGGACGTTATTTTTAAAAAGGAAAAACACATTTTTTTTACAATTAAAATGAATTACAGTTAAAATTACTGCACTGCCTCAAAAACTCTGGTTAATGAGTCAGGGTATAAATAATTAAAAGTCAAGGTGTATCTGAGGTTCTATTTTGTTACAAACAAAACAGCACTCCCTAAAAACTGGTGGAATTTTTGATAGAAAGCCAACTAGGAGCTATGTGAGATTTCTGGTCCAATGGACTAACTTTAAGTTACTAGTTGCCGCCAGATAACACTCGGGCACTATTTTACTCTGTCAAACTCACAAAGGTGGAAGCTTTGTCGTAGGAACCCTACAGAGCTGTGTTAAGCATCTCTTTCTGGTATGTGATATAATTATTGACTGACCTCGCCTCTAGGATGGTGACACATTGTTAGCATATCTAAATAGTCACTAAAATTTAAGGTGGATATCTAAGATTTTTTTCTCCAAAATACATTCACCTCAGGTAAGTGTAACTTAACCACACAGTGCTCCTTTCTTCATGTTTTTCCTTTTTTCCTAAGTAAATAACCTCGTACTAGCTTCCTCCTGCCTTTTCTTTTCTTTCTCATTGCCAGTTCTGCTGGGATTGGCAGAATCCAATCCTAAATTAAAGGATTTAGGTTTGTTTTTGTCTGTTTGTTTGTCTGTTTAATGCTGCAAATGTAGCACTTTGATAATACTGAAATTGAAAAAATCCAAAAATGATTGTTAAAGTTAGTCACATGACCCAGAAGTTTAGATAACCGTCTGATACTTTTATACCAGTGGATTATACACTGAACAACTACATTTTGTTGATCTCTTGGTGACAAATCCAGTGCATGTCTTACGTTGTGTGCCATGCAGGAGCCATTGGAATCTTTCAGGCCAGGCTCCAACTTGAAGTGGGTCTCAGTTCATCCTTACTTCATCTGCGCCTGACCTTCCCCCCCAAGAACTTGGGGGATAATACGGAGGCATAATACTTGCCTAGTAACACACGACTCGAGGATATGCCACATGTTTTAGTCTTAGTAAACTTTTTAATGAAGTGTAACATGTATTTTTAAAATACACAAATCCTAAGTATGCTGCTGAACAACTTTTTGCAAAGTTGGTACATCCACCTAAACCAGCACCCAAACAGAACATGTAACTCTCTTGCAAAGCCCTCAGGTACCCCCTCCCACCAAGAGCTCCCACATCCTGACTTTTAACATCATAGATCAGTTTTCTCTGACTTTGAGCTTTATATAAGTGTTCTGTATGTACTCTTTGTGTCTGGCTTCTTTTGCTTAACATTGTGTTTGTGAGATGTGTCTATGTTGTTGTAGTGCATTCATTCTAGTTGCGGTGTAGTATTTCACTGAATAAATACATCACAGTCTCACTGTAATGGACATTGGGGTTGTTTCTTTTATGAGTAATGTTACTATTATAACAGTCTTGTGACCACCTTGTTTTATAAAGTGGGCTACAAACAAGAAATATTCATGCGCATTTTTTTCTTTTTCTACAGAACACTATTAGAGAATGGCAAATTGTTTTCTGGATCGCTGCTGTTATTAATGTATTCGGTGCCATTTTTTTCACACTTTTTGCCAAAGGTGAAGTACAGAACTGGGCCCTCGATGACATTGGACACAGAAGCTGAAGGAACCAGTAAATAACCCTGTCTCCATCCATGTATTTTTGTTTCTCATGCAACCGAAAAGTGCCTTTGATATTTTAATGTTGCAAGCATTCTATGCGCAAGAAAAAAATGTATATGTATTAAATTTTTAAGAATTGTAATCATGACATGTCACTAGTGGCCAGATTACTAAAATCATTTATTTTTAATTACTAATAGCATGTATGCTAGAACTTCTATTCTAGGCCACATGCCCAGCTGCTAATCAGGCACTGTGAAGTAGGGGAGTTCTAGTTATTTTTAAGGGCTGTACTTAGGAATGAGCTGAAGTGCACTCCTCTGTACCTTTGCTTAATTAAACTAGGTAATAAATCTCAGGTCTTGGTGCACACCTGTTCTATCTACTTTCCTCATAAAAGTCACTTGTCATCAGCAATCCCCGACCCTTACGTCTCAAGCCTCAGCGCCCCTACGGAGCTGCCAGCCTTTCTGCACAGTGGCCTGGCAGCCGGGCTGAGGGAAGCACGCCCAGTCAGCTGCCAGGCATTCCCTTCCTGGCTTCAGGGGCAGTGCCCTGCATTCATCAGAGGCAGCAGCCAAGACCGGGGTCAGTGCCAGGTCTTTGGATGGTGTTCTTCCCCTGAGGGCTGTTAATGTGTAGACAAAGCCCTGAGCAGACAGGGGCATTGAGATTCATAGCCGTGAGTCTGATGAATCCTCAAACTGTCCCGTCCCCAGAATATTGATTGGCATATAACCTACAAAAATGAAGTGTGACGCCGAATTAACCACAAACAACATTATCCTTGATTAAAACTATCTTCAAGTCAATCAGAGTATAAATTCCAAGTCCTATGTTCTATGAGCTACACCAGAATTTTTTTTTAAAATTTTTTTAGTTCCCTCTGTTTGTCCAAACTCAAGATTCTGGCTGCAGTTTAAAGTTTAAGTGACTTTTAAAGGCCACATCTCCTGAGACCAATTGTAATGTAAAGGTAAGAATCATCTCTCTGCTGATTCCTGAAATCATATTTTTCCACTTTTTCCTGGACCATCTTCCAATAGCTTTTGAACGTGCTTTGAGAGCTTTTATGTGTTTTAGAACTTGGTTTATGTTGTTTTTGTTTAACACTAACTGTCCTTCCTGACCTCTGATTTCTTCCAGCCTCACTGATTTAGATGGTCTCTTTCTTTGATCCCCTGGACACCATATTATGTATTTGTTTTGAGGGAGTTTTTTTCTTCTTTATTTTAAACTCAAAGACTCAGGCTCAATTATGAGGAAGAGAGAATTGGTTTTTTTCTTTTTTACTAGATTTATTGGGGTACCATTGGTTAATAAAATTACATAGTTTTCAAATGTACAGGTCTATAATATATTGTCTGTATATTGTATCATCGGGAAATAGGGGTGTGCTCACCACTCCAAGGCAAGTCTCTTTCCATCATCATTTGTACCTTTACTCTCTTCTACCTCCTTCTACTCCCTTCCCTCTGGCAATCACCATCCTGTGGTCTGGGTTTATGATCATTTTTTTTCCTTGTTTGTATTTGGGGGGTTTTTTGTTCGGTTAGGTTTTTGTTTTGTGTTTTTTAATCCCTTCACCTTTTTCACCCAGCCCCAGAGAAGTTCTTTATTCATTCACTCAACAAATAGGAATAGCTAAAGTACCCATCTGCTCCGCCAGGCAACAAGGATAGAGAGACGCATTTGACAGAGGCAGGCCCTTCCATCCTTGGAAGCCACCTTGGAACTTAGGCTACTCCATCCCCCTTCTCCGTGGTTTCCCCTCTGCAATGCGTATCAACACATGCTCGTCTGGAACCCTGTTAGATCAGTCAGGCACATCTTGAAGGCAGCATCCATTTGATTTATCTCGGCGTGGTCTTCCTTGTAACTATATATGCTTTGTCTTATATTTCAGTCATTTAATAAGTATTTAGAAAATAACCCTGTGGTTAAATGGGCAAAGAAATTGAATTTGTTTTCATATATATATATATATATATATCCTCATATACATGTTGTTTCCTTCTCAAAAAAATTAGTTACATATATGTGTGTGTATATTTGTGTGTTTGTGTGTATCTCCTCATATACATGTTTCCTTCTCAAAAAAAAAAAGTAGTTAAATCTGAGTGAAAAAATGCCAACCTCAAAATGTTGTAAGTGGCAGTTATTGGTACATGGTTTTGAAAGTATGTGAGAACAGCGTAGTTCTATATAGGCAAAATACTTCTCTTCCTAGTTATGCAGCAAATATTTACCAAGCATTCAGTATGAGCCAGGCAGGCTTTGTTCTTTGCACCTGAAATACGGCAGTGAAAAAAATGTATCAAACCTTTTTCTTCGGTGGCTCCAGCCTTTGAAACTTGCCATGTATAACATCATTACTCACTGAGCAGTCGCATCCACTGGGAATGAGCATGCCACTGACCTTGAGAACAAAAGTTCTGAAAGAAATTGAGGTGAACGCTGAAATCAGCAGTTTGTATTGATTTTGCTCGGCCTTTGTTTTGTTTTCAAGAACCAGAAATAGAGATGTTTGCATTTAAACCCTGCTACAAGTAAAAAAAAAAAAAATCTAATCTCCTCTCTAAGGTGGCTTATCACTGCTGTTCAAAATAAAATTTTCCCAACAGAAAAATGCTGATAAAATTATTTAAATCCAAAGGCAGGAAGAGCACTATAGGAAATGGCCCGGTTCCTCTCAGGAAAAGCATGTAAGTGCTTCAGATAAGTAGATGTAGGGCAAATAAATGTCTAATTTCAGTTCAAGAGTAAACTATCTTCCTCACGGAAATGTACATTAAGATGGATCACAAAGGCCTTTCAAATGCCTACGCCTTTTAGAGCAAACAGAAGCAGAAAAGCCAATTATAAGTTTGGGCCCTAAGAGGGTCCTACAGAACCCTCTTTCCGGGAGCTCCGCTGCAGACAGCACAGGCAACACTGAGAAAAAACGAGAAGTAACAGATTTTCTGCCACCCTCCTTCATGTGCCTCGAGAGGAACACTAGTAATTTTCCAAGCCTGTTTACTTTCACTTTATCTCCATGGTGCCGAGGAGGAAACGTAGAAGTTCCACGTCATTGGCTGTCCTGTGCTTGTAAGTGAGAAGCCATTATTGAACAAGTGAGCTGGAAAGGCATTTAAATGGCCTGCCTCCCACACACCATGGGGAGCCTATCACCCTAAATACTCTATTAAATCTTTTGGAAAAGTGCTGTTTTCGACAGCAACAACTGAAACATGCTGGCATTTCCAACAGTCACCGCCTCTCAGGGCCCAGTGGGCGCACTGCTCCAGGGATCCTGTAAAGCTCGGCCAATAGTCCCGGTTTTAAGCATTTTACAACTTCACACTCAGTCTGAAACTTGAGCTTCCCACACAAGTTTGGTTGAGATTGAAAGCAATCAGGACAGATATGTAATCTGGTCTCTTTAATGCTCAAGAACTGCTGTGTGTGAAGTACTAGGAGGCTATTAGAGGAATTCAGTGTAAATTACCTATACAACATCTAGTATAACACCCTTTTTTTAACACCAGATAAGTGGATGTAGGGCAAATAAATTCAGTCTAATTTCAGTTCAAGAATAAATTATCTTCCTCATAGAAATGTGAATTAAGATGGATCACAAAGCCTTCTGCTTTGTGAGTGCACCAGGGAAATACTTCAGAGGCGAGCAGAGCTGTCAGTTGCTCTGTGACCAGCGGCAGGGAGCGCATTCATCCCAGGACTGGGTATTTGACCACCACCTGCTACAGAGAAGCACACACGTGGCCAGTGACATCATCTGTGCTGCACTGTGATGTGTCACCTCCCTACCACTGCAACACCCTGAAAGATGTGTCCTCTGACTCTTCATGGACAGTCTTTGACCCTCAGAGGGTCCTACCCAGTAACCTTGGCCCCCATGCCAACCTCAGCGAAAGAAGCCCACTGGCTCAAACTATTACATTAGACCAGGAAAAAAAAAAAACCTTCCCTTAACAACATCTGCCCCATCACAGAATCAAATTCTTACTTAAAGGACAACTGTTTCTTATTCATTAAGAAAAATCCTACAAGAAGCCTGTGCATAAGGGCACACTAAAGATTTTTAATATGTTCTCCCAATATAAGTTGTCAAATTAACCCTGGGCCCAAAAGCAACTCCAGCCAGGACTTTGTTAAAATATTATCTTAGCTCCATGTGTGATGTTAGCAAATACGTAATTACTTAATCTTTGTTCATCTTTAGTCTATAGTACTACGAGTATTTTAAATGTTTTCTGTAAACCTGAGCAAGCCAACACATTTTAGTTGCTTCTGTGGAAAAAAAATTCATTATTTCTACTAATATAACAGATTGAAAATTTAATGATTTCGGACATTTTGATATGGTGCCAAAACACAGCCCTCCCCATCTATGTTCTCACTGAAAAATAAACTCCCTCTAGAAAACCTGTTGGCGGTCCATACCTGGTCCCACGAAAATTGTAATTTCAAATTATGGGCTGGGTAGCAAGGACTGAGGGGTAGAACATCAGCTCCCATTGGGAACTGAAAGTTCAGAATGCAGGAGGAAAATAAGTCGAGAAACCTCACCTGCATTTTCTGTGTCTACCCCCAGCCCAACGCCCTCCTCACTGCCAGCCCTGTGGCATGCCCCCTCCCCCACCCTCTCCATCTTCCCTGCCGGCAGCAATGCTCCGGCCAAGTTGCTGCCGCCCGGCCCCTCTGTTCTCTCTGGAAGGTTTTCTCAGTCCTTCTTTCTGCGCCTACTTTTGACCCACACAGTAACACGGAACCTAAGAAGGTGAGGAACAATGGTGAGTTTCTCTCCAGGTGTAGACTGGCCTGAGGTGCAGACAGGCATGGAGTGCAGCTTATTACACCTTCTGAGTCCCCGTTCTCACCCTGCGAGTCTGAGGCGGTTGAAAAGAGGAAGGGCCAAGACTGTATGAGACTGTCAGCTGGATGAAAACGAAAGCAGCTAAGGAAATAGTGAAGGCATGTTCCAAATTCAACGTAGTAGTACTTCATATTATAATGTTATAAATCACAATGTTTATAAATTTCCCAGAGTAGAGAATTGTGCCAGGTACCATATGAGGGCCCTAAATGTCACATTTATTTCATTCTCCCCACAGCCCTATCAGTAGGTATCAGCACCACCATCTATAGATGAGGAAACTGAGAAAGTCACACAACTCAGTAGCAGAGACAAGATTGGAGCCAGGTCGCTCTGATACTAGAGTAGAATCTCTTTAGCGCCGTGCCATTCTGTTTCGTTAAAAATCATGTTTGGAGGGAGGGCGAAGAGGATAAGCAGGGTCTAATATGGTAATGAAAGGAAACTGGGCCAGATGACATGGATGCCATAGGATAAGCAGATGTCACACTATAACCCTGTACCCCTGAAAATTGTATAATGGTATCAACCAATGCTACCCCAATAAACTTTATTTTTTAAAGAAGAAAGGGAATAAGCTTCAATACAATAGGAAAAAAGTCATGTTTGAACACTGTTAATGAGCATAAAATTACAACATTTTGGAGACCAATTTAGTAGTATATGAAAATTTAATAAACATATTCATTGAGCCAGCAATTCTATCTATAATAATCTAGCCTAAAAATTATTTGGCCAAGCACCAAACATTATTTGAAATATTATCAATTTTCTATCAATAAGACTATTGATAAATAAGTTCTGGTACATTTACAGTAGAGAATACTCTGCAGCCATTAGGAAAAAGAAAAAAGACCAGAGCCTTAAGTGGTGTGGCTCAGTGCATTGGGTGTGGTCTTGCCGCAGCCAGGGCTCATTCAAGAGGCTACTGATGAATGCCTCTCTCGTACACCGATGTTTCTCTCCCTTTCTCCCTCTCTACCCCTCTCTCTAAAAATAAATAAATAATATCTTTTTAAAAAACGGAGCAGAGAGCAATGTAGGACAATGTCCATACGTTTTGCTGGAGGATGAAAAAGAGTTACCTGGTAACAATATACAAATTGTTTTATCCTTTAAAAAAAACAAGTGAATTATGTATGTGTTGATATATACGTAGAAAATGATCTGCTAATAGTAGTAAGTGAAATCAGAAAGTGAATAGAAAAAAATATATTTACAGACTAGGACTAGAGGAGGGAAAGAGATGGATCTCACTACACTACATTAAGTACTTCTGTTCAGCACAATATACCCAAGTTAGTGGTTGACAGATTGCAGGAGACACTGTAACATCTTGTCGGTATAAGACATTAATATCAAGAATACTCAAAGAACTCTTGCAGATCAACAAGAAAAAGGCAGAAAACCTAAAGAAAAATGAGCAACGAAAAGACGATTCACTTAACAGAAGACCAGATGTGAGTCATAGGAAGAGATGATCAAACTCCTAGTAATCATAGGAAAAGAAATACAAACTGAAACTATAATGAGATATTACTTTAGACCCATCAGGCTGGGAAAAATTTAAAAGTTGGATGCTACCCAGTGTTGACAAAGGATGTGGAGAGATGAAAATTCTTGTCCACAAGGGGAGAGGAGAGACTATAAACTAGCATAACTGTTTCAGAAAGCAAACTATTTGTGTTTAAATTAAATAAGAATACACTATTTGACCCTGTATAATGACCCACACCTGCGTATATCTTGCAGCGTAATTCTTACTTAGGTCCTTAAAGAAGCATATACCACACTGTTTATTGTGACAGAGTTGGTGGCAGCCCAGGTGTCCCTCATTAGGGAAACATATGTTAAAGTGGTGTTTGTTTACTATAGAACGACATCACTCAGGAACATGCAGAGACCTCAGAAAATTTTGAGTAAAGATAGGACTTAGCACAACACCACTCCTGTACATTAAAAACCCATACATAACCCTGGCTGGTGTAGCTCAAGTGGATTGAGCATGGGCTGCGACAAAGGGTCACCAGTTTGATTCCCAGTCAGGGCACATGCCTGGGTTGCAGGCCAGGTCCCCGGTGGGGGCCATGTAGGAGGCAACCACACATTAATGTTTCTCTAACTCTCTCCCTCCCTATCCCTGTCTAAAAATAAATAAAATCTTTTAAAAAACCCATATATAAAAATATGATTTTCCTGATGTTGCATAATTTAGAACATACAAAAAACTCATTAGAGCTTGGCAATGCAGAGGAGAAGAATGAGAATAGAGAGGGGGGAGGGAAAGATTAAAATTAAAACAAGACTGTGGGCTTGGGCCACACATAAGGTCCTATGAACAGAAGACTGTGAGATAAAAATAATTTTTAAGTGGTACTCTGCAGGTGCTGAAGTTGGTCACGGGAAGTTATACTTCACTTTCTAATTTTTACTCTTCTTCATTATTTAATTATTTTTCAATGAATGTGCATTACTTGGATAATTAAAAATCAAAATCATTACAGATAAGCAGTTATTGGGAATCTTAGGGAAATGTTCATAATATATTACCAGGTACAGTGTGATTACATTTTATTTTTTAATGAAAACTTTATTGAGATATAATTTGCATACTATGAAATCCGCCTTCTTCAAAGTGCACAACTCAGCAGTGTTTAGTATATTCTCAGGTAGTATATTCAGCTATTACATATCTCATTCCACAACATTTCATGACTCCAAAAAGACACCGCAGTGTATGAGCTTCACTCCCCAACCCCACTCCCCGACCCCCAGAGCCCGCCTCCACTGATCTATTTTCTGCTTCTGTAGATTCGCCTCTTCTGGACATTTCATGCAAATGAAGTCACATAGCATGTGGTCTGCATGTCTGGCTTCTTCCTCTTACCATAACATTTTCAAAGTTCATCCATGTTGTAATATGTACCATCCTTTCTTCCTGTTTTTTGCCAAATAATATTCCATCAAATTGATGTTGCATTTTCTATTTACCCATTCATCTAAAGATGGGCATATTTGGATTGTTTTTTTTCTGGTAGTTATGAATAAAGCTGCTATGAACAGTCACATACAGGTGTTTTCTGTGGGCCAATGTTTTCAATTATCTTGAGTATATAGTGATTCCATTTGTTTAAATAAAATATGCATAGAAAAAATTGCATATATACACCAAAACATTAACAAGAATTATTCCTGGATACTGGGGCAATAGGTAATTAATTTTTTTCTTTGTGTTTTCTTATATTAAATTTTCAAAACTAAAAACAAGAGGATCTTCATCAGGAAAACAATACTACATTGTTTTTTAAAAAATACAACAACTCAGGGTCCGTCCCAGACCCTCCAGGCAGGAGCGCCCCGCCCTCCGGCTTCATTCTGCTTCAAGCTTCACACCTCAGCCTGGGCACAAAGTGGCTTCTGTGGCCGACAAAGTGGCCCTTGTTGATATTCATGGCAGCCCACAGGCTATGCCAAGTGACCCATATTTACTTGCCAAAAAACAGACACCGGTGGAGCGCGCCCTTCAGTACTGCTGTGTTTATCTGCTCCCTTACCCCAGGGTAACGCCCGTAGTTTTCACTGCAAGGATTTCATATTGTTTCAATATTTCTTGAAAGAACTGGTATGAAAGGTAGGCGCGCGTGTGCACACACACACACATCCCTCCCCCCTTCCTTCAGAACGTGGAAACAATGCCCTAAAAACCACTCAACAGCACGCGGATCCTGTTACCCTGGACCCCAAAGAAACCCTCCAGATTTGAGCCACTTGGTGGCGAAGCGCAGCCCCGCGGGCACTTCCCACCGGGCGGGGTGGGGCGGGTATTTACAGCTCTCAGGAAACGGGAGTTTGACTCATGTCGGGCTAACTTGTGAATCAGAACTATCAAAAACGACTTTTCTCCGAGGAGAGATGATTTTGAGAGTAGCCATCTCTGCGCCCTCACCCAGAGAAAACACAAAGAGAACCAAGCGCGACTCTGCCGGGGTGGCGCAGGCCTCAGGAACAATGGGAGGTCCCCGCGGGGCCTCGGGGCCTCGGGCGGGTTTACCCTGCACCGCCCTGCGCGATCGCACCTCCCCGCAGCGCCCGCACCGCCCCAAACCGCCCGCACCGCCCCAAAGCGCCCGCACCGCCCCAAAGCGCCCGCACCGCCCGCACCCAGAAGGGCTGGGGCAGCCCGCAGCTTGCGGCAGCGGGGACGCACCCCTCCCCCATGCCGCCAAAAGACTACTTCTTACCCTCATTTCTTGCATTTTAACCTAAAATGCAGAACTAGCTCTTAAGATTACAATATAATTAGAGTAATTTTGTAAACCCCACAGATGCTACAGGACCCAAAAGCAAAGGCCTGGCTCTCGGGGCGACCAGGGTCACCGTGGCAGCAACCGGCGGATGCCGGGAGCCCCCAGCTCAACTCCTCCCACTCAGCCCGTTGGGGTGGGAGGTACTGGACAGGACCCTGCAAAAGTTGTCTTAACTCCCCTGAAAACTATCCTGAAAGAAAGGTACCAGGCAAACCTCTGCCTGCGCGCCACGGGTGAACGGTAGGCTGGCGTCGGAGGAGGCCGGCTTGGACAGGATTCTGCCCCTTTAGGTAAAAACAGGGACTCGGCCAATACGTTGGCTTGAGGCCTGCCTGGTGGTTAGAAGGTCGTTTCTGGAAAATGCAGTGTCTCCCACAGAAAGTGTCGAGCTTGGGGATTCTTGTCCAGGAATCGGTTACTCTCAAGGAATACAGACGCTGCAGCCAAGATCAGAAAATCAATAGAATGTTTAATGCCCTGTTTTGGGTTGTTGGTGTGTTTGCTGGGTTGTGGGATTGGTGCAGGCCCGCTGTGAATGTGTTGGTCAGCCCCACCAGTGTCCAGGGTCAGGCCGGGGTCCCGGGGCCATCCCCAGCTGGTCACTCCCAGCTGCCAGGGTGTTTCCAGGGGTCACATCTGAGTGCAGCCCACGCAGTCCCACAAGGTTGTGCCCCAGCTCTGAGCCAAGTGGAATGAAAGGAGGTCTGGGAGGATGGTCCCTGTGGGGAAATGGGGCATCACCGGGGGCGTCAACCCACTCTGGCCAGCGCCCCTCATCCCTGGAGTCCACGCCACCCGGCCCCCTGCCCAGGACAGATTCCTGCCAGTCCAAAAGCCCAGAATGCCATCTAAAGTCAAAAGTTGCCTCTCTAAATCTTTCTCCCCACCTCCCAGAACACTGGTCCCCCATACACTAATACCCCCAACCTCCAATACACTAATAGGGTGCATACAAGTCCCTCCCCTCCTCCCCGTAGAAGAGATGACCTTACCACCCAAACCAAGACCCTTAAGAGGGAAAGGAATGCTATCAGGAATTTCACCTTTCTGGGGCAAGCCAGAATGTTAACTAGTGCCTTGGGTCACCATGTGGGATTTGAGCAATTTATCTAAATTCAGAAAACCTTGACTACTCACATTCTTCCAGTGAAAAGGAAGGAGGGAGGGAAAGAGGGAAGCAGGTGGGTGTATTTTAAAAAGACAATAACCCCCCAATTCAGCACTACATTTTGAAAAATATTCAATTTTATTATGAACACTTTGACCTAGTGTATTTTGCACTGCTTTTGTTAAATACTTGGTGTTTATTTGTAAACACTGCAACACTTTCTGTGGACATCAGCAAAGCAGGGTCAGTATGTGTTGCATGGGATGAGCCTCACTGCACCAGACTGGCCTAGCAATGATAATTCTTCTCGAGAGACTCTCTCTGTGCACTATCTTTCCATACATACAGTTATTATTTACATATACATAGATTTTGAAAGAATAGAGTTACTTTTTTTAAAGATAGCATTCTAGCTCCCCAGCTATGGGTAGTCAGCAATAGCCCAATGAAATTTTTAAACAAAAGCATGGCACACACTACATGCATACACTGTGTGTTCCAGGAACTTTCCATATATGAACTCACTCAGTCCTTGTTACAACCCTATGAAGTAAGTACAGTGTTATCATTCCCATTCTACAGACAGGGAACCTCAAGCAAGGAAGGTTAATAAAATTGTCCAAAATCTTACCTCTAAGAATGCATAGACAGGATTGCAGCCCAGGATCAGAACCCAGGTGGCCTACTGCCCGGGTCCAGGCACCCAAGCTCTCAACTATGCTGAGCAGATTGTGAACACTTCCTAAGTGCAAAAGGGGATGTGCCATCTGGCTTAACTAAGCTCATTTGCTAAAGTAGTTAACAATGTGTCTTCCTGCTGCCTATACCTCTTTAATAGATGCTCCCATCAGCCATCCCAGAATAAAGCCGCCACTAGGATTCGCCACGGTGGCCTGATGAGGCCTTCAGCGGTGTGACCCGGCGTTCTTTCCCTCTAACCCTCCACTGAACTAGAACGTCAGATCACACCTTCTGGCCGCAGCACTTTCCCTGCGCATTTCCCTCCGCCTGGGTTGCCTTGCGAGCCAGCTCTGGCCACTTGACTTCTTTTCTTGAAACCCCATCTACCTTCAAGGTCCAGATCAAACCCGCATTCCATTGTCACCTGAGACAGAAACTCTCTCTTCAAAGTCTGAAATCCTTCAAGCCACCTTATCAGCACCACTCACAGGCCTTCCTATCTTATCTCTCCTCCTCAGTCAGCAATTTCTTCCCCCAGGACACTCAGCACATTCTCACACAAACGGTCCTCAGGAGGGTGTGCGGCCCCTCACCCATCGTCTCTGTTAAATACCTTCCTCTGGAAGAACCACGGTTTTATTCAGGTATCTGTCCATCTCCGCTTCCGGAAGTAGACACTGATTTTTTGTCAGAGCTAGTGCTGGCCAACAGAAATGTAAAGTGAGTTGCATGTGTAATTTTAAATCTTCTGGGAGCCACATTAAAAAAGTAAAAATAAACAGGGAAAATTAATGTTAATAATAAATTTTACTTAAATATACTCAAAACGTTATCATTTCAACATGTAATCAATATAAAGAAAACATTAAGGAGATGTTTTACTTGTCCATGTGAGAGAGATGTTTCTGGAGTCTGGTGAGTATTTTACAGTTAGAACACCTCTTACTCAGACTAGACACCAAGTGCCCAGTGGCCGCGTGTGGCTAGGAGTTCCTGTATAGGACAAAGCAGGTCTGAGCTCATCAGCACGGCATTCCCACGGCCAGCGGTACTGGCCCAGGAGTGGAGGCAGGAAGCCTGCCTGGGCTGATCAGACTGAAGTGGAGCAGTTTCAGTCCCACGGGGAGGCCTGTGGCTCTGGTTGCCTGGCAGCCTTAGGAACCGGCCTGGAACCCTGGAACCATGAGGGGGAACTTGCAGGATTGGTGTTAGAATGGCACCAGTGCTGGGGATGATGCGGGTGGGTAAAAAGGTGGAGGGATTAAGCAAAAAAAAAAAAGAACCCACAAAAATGAAAAAGCTCATAAAACACAGACAACAGTATGGTGATTACCAGAGGGAAAGGGAGGTCAGGGAGGTGGAAAGGGGGGATACATGGTGATGGAAGGAGACCTGACTTGGGGTGAATATACAGATGATGGATACTGTATTGTGTGGGTATATTGTGTTTATACCCACAATACAATATACAGAATTATACACATAAACCTCTGTAATTTTATTAACCAATATCATGCCAATAAATTCATAAAAAAGTAAAAAAAAATGACACCAACATTGAAGATGATAGGAATGGGAGACAGAGAAACCCTGTGTCCTCAGCGACATCAGTGAAGCACTGATCACACAAGGCATGGAGCTCACTCTACTTGTGGTTACGAAAAATAATAAATTTCCCTTTCATTTAAGCCATTTCAACTTACAGCCCCCAAAGTTTTTGGTAGCTTCCAAGAACATACCAACATCAGAGCGAACCTTGAGTCCAGGCCTGCTGCCTTCTCCAGGCCTATACTCTCCTCTGCTAGGGTGCTTCTCGAGGTTGGCAGCTAGTTCTTTCGGATCCCACTTAGATCCTTTCAGTGGTCCAGGGACTGGAAATAAAGAGCCCCAAAGGTGCTGGTGCTTGTAAAGGCCTCACCCACCGGGCAGGTCAAGGCAGGGACAGTCATCATCTGGGGACACAGAAGTCCCTTCTCAGGGCAGCCCGGGCTGCCCTGCATGCTCCAGCTGGCCAGCACTTGCTGTCTGCCAGGGCAGGCATTTGTCACAGCCTTCATCACCTCTCCTGGGATCCGTAAGCTCTGGGGCTGTCCCAAAGCTGGCCAAGCAAGAGCCCTTTGCCAGGTGGCAGCTCAGGAAGCCACACTTTCACTGTGACATGGCAGCGTTCTCTGGCAGGGCGCTAAAGATAGGACTCAGCATCCTAGGCCAACTGCTGGTGCGAGGAGTTTGGAAGGAAGGTCAGCAAGGTTGACAAGGCTACTGTCAGCTATAGGGCCACCAACTGAAGAAAAGCAGCAACAAGGACAATGGACTGAGGAAAATGCCGCCACAGGAGTAAGACACCATACCTCCTCAGCCCAGGTCACAGTACAGTGCAGCAAGCCATGTGTGAACAAATCTGCTCTCAGTCAAACAGACCTTCCTGTTCACTCAAACACACAGGCCTTACAGCCCCCAAACTGGAAGGGGAAGCACAGCCACAGATACTCAAGCCTCCCTCTCCTATGCCTTAGAGAGTTGGCTCTGTGCACCAGGTGGTAAAATTCCGGCAACGTGATACAATGAGGTGAATGCTGGAGCAATGGTCCCACGGTCTCCTTGAGGCTCAGTCCCTGAAATGGGGATCATTACATCAATCTCCGAGCTTACCCAGGCTCGCGTTCTAAAGTGCGTGTGAAACCCCTTGTAAGCTCCAAGTGGTGTAAATGTTCACGAATGGTTTCCTTTATAAGAAAAAATACCTCTGGTGGACTTTTCATACCAAGAAGCTACCATCTACTTATTACATATGATGCTTCAGAAGAAGAAATGGCAAATACGGTGTTTTAAATTAAATTGAGTGTTCTTACAGCATCTATTCCTGTCCCCTTACTCTGTCTGTGCCTCTGGTTCCTGAACTACACAATGAGACCTCAGAATCCCACACCACACACTGTGGGAGACTGGAGTGATGGCTGGATGAGGTTACAGATCCAAAACGTTTACCGAGACTTAGAGTTTATACATCAAGGGTGTCACACCCAAAACATTTACAGCATCTACTTGCAAAGGTGTGGGATGCGACTCCTGTTTTGTGAAACATTTCAAACACTGGAAAGTACAGACAATAATGTGACACCCATATTACCATCTGTTAAATCCGGATGGTAGTCACATGGGCATCATATGAT
This sequence comes from Sturnira hondurensis, assembly GCF_014824575.4. Taxonomy (NCBI): domain Eukaryota; kingdom Metazoa; phylum Chordata; class Mammalia; order Chiroptera; family Phyllostomidae; genus Sturnira; species Sturnira hondurensis. The sequence continues at coordinate 2,419,886 of NW_028094767.1, forward strand.
TCTCTATACTTTTTAATGTTTCATAAAACAATAATTTATTAAAATAATAATTTTTAAAAGACCTAAGTATCAATATCTTCTCTTGAATACATTTCTTTTAATCTCCCAACTCTTCTGATACTCTGTTCCCCAAACTGAGTTAGAAGCTGTGTGTTTGTATCTCTGTGACACTCTGAGGTGACTTCTGTTAAATTACTTATCACACTTCATTATAACTTCTCATTACCCCAGGTTTTGAGGTCTCTGAGGGCAGGACTCAGCCCCCTAATCCCTGTCCCCTCTCCAGGGCTGACGCCTGTCATGCTGTAGGGCTTAATAAATGTCTCATAAAATCTAGCTAAGTAAATTAGTATTGAAAGACTCATTTCTCTCTAAGCCTTCATTAACAACCAGGATCTTCTCTCCTCCCCAGGACTGTTTCTCCTCTTCCTTTCTCTTTTGTATTAGACAGAAGATCTGAAAGTTTTAACTAACTCTATGTGTCTAAGAAAAATCTGATAGCTACATATCAGAGCAGAACTGTACTTTGATTAAAATTGATTTACATATTGCTATAGAGCGAATGTTGGTGGCCCCCCCCCCGAAAATGCCTATGTTAAAACCTAATCCCCAAAGTGATGGTATTTGGGGAGTGACTGGGTCATGAGAAGAGAGACAACGAATGGTACTCATGCCCTTATAAGAGAGACCCCAGAGAGCTCCTTTGTGGTGTGAGGACGCAGTGACATGAGAGCTGTTTACAAACCAGGAGGAGGGTCCTCACCAGACACCAAATCTCCCAGCATCTCTATCTGGGACTTCCCAGCCTCCAGAATTGTGAGAAATAGAAGTTGTTTATAAGCCAACCAGGCCATGGTATTCTATTAGAGCAGTTTGAATGGACTCAGACACTGCACTGAAAATGCAAAAGGAAAGGCAAGTTCAAGTACAACATCACTCTCTAGATATTCAAGACTGTAAATACAAATTTGAAAAATATGGCAATTGTTGAATACTGATAATCCAACAAGTCAGTCTCATGACATGTCTCCACATTGTTTGGTGCATGGGAACAAATATATTGTGATAAGATTCCTGTCTTTTTTCTTATTGTAGTCATAATATTCAACGAGTAGGACTGAAATAAGAGAGTTGGGTTTATCTACCATCATCCTCAGAGTATTGAGTTTTTTGATCACCCACACTGCCCTTTCTGATACATATTTAACTGAATATTTGTTTTCAGTTTCCTGATAAACAAAGGCAATTGTCTTTAAGGTTAAAATCAATATGCTAAAAACTCCACAATTGGCCATTGCACACTTCCAGAAATTTCCCTTAAATTTATAGTTAACCAATCTCTCCAAATGCTATTATCCAGGACAAAAGCCGGTATATCTGGTTCCAAGTGCAATTGGTTTATGTCATGTCCTGCCTACCTTTCTGGTCCCATCTGCTGCCTCTCCCTTGCCACACCCTGCAAGGCCGCCATGCTGAGTAAGTCATTCTCTTTCTGATCTCCTGGCCTTTACATGTATTATTTCTTTGGCCTACATTAGAATGTCTCTACCCATCCCCAGAGTCCATTGTCACCTCCTCTGGCAAGCTTCTCTGAGCTCTCCTTGCTCTGTCAGTCATTGCAGATACTTCTGTTTCTTTTCTGTTTTTTCATTCAGCTATTTCCACACTCACCTGTTTTGCTGGAATTATCTGCTCCCATGTTGTGTCTCCATGAGTACCTGAGAGCCACTGCTGGTCCGAAACTACAGTCTACTCATCTTTGTAGTTTTAATGCCCACTACAGCACCTGACCTTGAGTCAATGGTTAGTGAACAGATAGATGAGATTGAACAAATGAATGAAATAATGTATATAACACAGCACAGCTGTATTTAAAGTCACTTGCTCATATGTTACTAGGAAACTCACAGCAAAATGGTTAAGACGCGTAGACACACAAAGAAAAAGGACGTGACCGAGGATCCATTTAGGTTAAATAGGGAGACTGTGGGTTCCGTGGGCTGGGCCTCCTTGCTGGCACTCTGGGCCCTGCTCCCTCTCTGGAGCTGTGTGCCTCCGGAGTGGAGGAAACTCAGTGCAAAGGTGGTCATTTTTACTACACTGAGGGACTTTCTTGGCAGAAAGCATGCTTGCTCATCAAGCCTTGTCTGACTCCTGCTGTTGTTCCCAAACTGCTCTGTTTCCAAAACTTTTCCAGAGACTGTAAGCCATGTGTACATCAGGGTAAGCAGAGGGGGAAAACACCAACACCTGGAGAGCCAGGGGAAAAAAAGCACAGGTTATATAATGAAGAGGCATCAGCGAGATTAGCTACAGCTAGAATTCAGCTGGAGCCTACAGACTTCAACCACGTGCTTTCAAAGATCAGCTAGGAGAGCAGCCTAATCTTCCCTTTGCAAGTATGAATCCTTTCAAATAATCCTACACTCTGTGTAGTGGCATTCTTCATTTATAAACACATTATCATATCTAAAAACATACTTATTTGACTATTGTACCCAACATGCACATAAACTAACTGGAAAACTTGTAACAGTGTAAAATGACCAGGAAATACCTTCTGAAGTGACTTTTGAAGACTGGCAGGATTTGGGGCAGGGAGAGGCTGGGAGTGTGTGTGCAGAGCTGGCCCTGAGGCATGCTCTGTGACTATTAGGTTTCTGAGTCTGGTTTGGAAGACATGATTTGTTAACCAGTCATCATGTTCAAGCAATGGCTCTCAAACTGTGGTCCAGAGACCAGTAAAATGTGCATCACTGAAATTTGCAAAATGCAAATTATCGAGCCCCACTTGAACCAAAGGAATCAAACTCTGGGACCCAGCGCTCTATGTTTTCACCTGACCTGCAGGTGTTGAGTAGGCGTCCTGAGGTTAGCAGAACTGCTGCTCTAAAGTACAGAGGGGCAGCCTGCAGAAACTGCAGAACAAAGGCCGTGAGCCAGCTCATGGGCATCCTGGTGTGCGTGGAATTTGGAACCTGGCATCCCCAGTTGGCCCGGATTCACAGCCGCTGCAAGATCCCACTTCGACCACAGTGCACAGTCCTTGGCAGTCTAAGTGCTGCGGGTCCCACCCACTGTCCCACCTCTGCTCAGCTTCCCCTCACTCAATCACAATTCACTCATTCATCTTTCAATTTACCCTCACACCACTGACCTGTAAGCAATTTCCAGACAGAATGTGTAACAGACCAAATAAAGGCAAACGAAAGCCTTGCATGTGCACTTTGTACCCTGCTCTCTTACACAACTTCAAATTGCCACAAAGCAAGCTGAGCCCAAAGAAATCAGATTCCATGCTGCAAGCCCGGAGCAGGCTGGGAACACCACGTGAAGCTCCCTCTCCTGACAACCCTGGGGGGCCTGCCTGGACTATGTGTGGTCCTGGTTCCCTCAAGGTAACAAGAAACCAATTACACAAAGCAATCACAGTTGATATGTTAAAATATCCTGTAGAAATGTTGCTGTGTGCTACTTCCATACAGCACTTAAAATATTTGTATGATTTAATTATTTTTATTGATTTTAGAGAGAGAGAGAGAAGAAGGGAGAGGGAGAGAAAGATTGATTTATTTTTCCACCTATTTATGCATTTATTGATTGATTCTTCTGTGCGCTGATGGGGATCAAACCCCAAAACTTGGCGTATCAGGACAATGCTCTAACAAACAGAGCTATTCAGCCAGGGCAATTTTTTTTGTTGTTTTATTTGACTACTGTATCCTGAGATTGATGCTGTGAAAGAGGTTTATAAAAATCAGAAATTAGCCCTGGCTGAGTAGCTCCATTGGTCAGAGCATTGTCCTAATATACCAAGGTTGTAGGTTCAACCTCTGGCCAGGGCAGATACAAGAATCACCCAATGAATACATAAATGAGTGCAACAACAAATCAATAATTTGATGTTCCTCTCTCTTCAAATTCAATCAATAAATAACATGTTAAAAATAAAAATCATAAATTATTATTATTTTAAAAGTTTTTAAAAGGTCTTGGTGAGGGTCACGATTTCTGCAGGCTCAGCTGTGAGGACGTTGCACTGGATCAGGTTGTCATCGCTGAGGCCCTGCAGGGCAATCCCCACGTAAGACTCAGCAAATTTATGACCTAACGCAAATCTGTTTCTGTTTAAGCCCAACTGCCACAAATGTGAGGAACCACCTGCCTGGTTTCAGAAGCTGTAACCCCCATGGCTAAGGCTGAATAAAGAGACCTTGGAACCATAAGCCACTGAGGAGACAAAGCTTCTCTCCCTGGCAAGGGCACCACCTCGGCACCCTTTACTTCACCCCTCTTGGCCCAGGGTGGATGATTGGTTAGCCAATAATGGGTAAGATTCCTCAAAGGAGGGATGACTTAAGACAGGTATGGTCACAAAGGGGCCCTCAGGGAAGGACTTGGGGGGGCTATAGCAAAAGGGGTGATGGACCCTTGCTCCTTGGCTTTGATGTAACCTGAGTCCTCATTCTGTCTGCAAGAAGTCTCCTAATCTCTTGGCTGCCTTACTTCCCCTGCCTGATTTAAGCCTAAATAATGACAAAGGGTGGTGCAGCCCTGGGAAGGAAAGGGCTGGTTCCTTGGGACAATCAGGCCTAAGAAAGAATGCATAAAATCCTGTGAAACCTACTTTGATAAGAACGTCCTCAGTTTTCTGATAAGGGTCCAAACATGAAATGAGTTTGTTCCCCAAAATTTTACAGCCCTTTAGCTAACTGACCCTGACTCAGCATAAACCCTCATACTTCTTTGTATGTTATCTATTGTTTGATTCTTACTGCCTGACAATGATTGATGAGCTTTACCTGTATTCCTGAGCAAATTGAACCAAATAAAAGCCCACTGAGGAACAGGTTCCTGGTTCTTCTCCTTTGAGAGATCGGCCACCTTTCCTCTCCAAGCAGATCATGTCTTGGTAGACTTATTCTCATCCATGGTGGGTGGGGGTGCTCTGCAGGCTGGAGCACCCCCACACATACACAAACACCATTTAATCACGAACAATCCAGCTCCTTAATTAGTTAAATTGAACCAATTCAATAGCCCCAGAATAAAGTACAAGACCCTAGCGTTCTAAGGCCACTGTGGTCTACCCCCCGCTTTCACTGATTCATTCTCGCCACAGCCTTTGAGCTCTACTCTCCTCCAGACACTTGGGGATCTAAGGGATTTTATCCAAGGGTGATGAGTACAAGCATGGTCTTGCCCTCATGGAGCTTACATTCTAGCTTAACTCTGCTTTCAACCTCATTTCCCACAGATACCTGCAAAGTTTTTCCCTTGAGCCAGACCCCATGTGGACTTATGGTTTACACTTCCCTGCCCTCCTGGGGGAGCTGGTGCCCATCCCTCCACATGACGTCTCCCTATCCTCTTCACAACAGTGTAGTGAAGTTCTGGGCATCCTTCAAAATCTCACTCAAAGGAACATCACTTTTCCACAAAATGTTATAATGCCTGGTATGTGCTTCAAAATACTTCCATAGGAGAGGGGTAAGTAGGTGGGGATAAGATGAAAGAAGACTGGCCATGTGTTGTTAATGGCTGCATCTGATGGGTGAGTATAGGGGTGGTGGTGGGGGATGGGGAAGAATTAGATTATTTCCCCATTTCTTCTACTTTTGCATGTTTAAACTTTTCCGTAGTAAAAAATTAAAAGCATATGTGTATAAACAAATACACATTTTGAAATAAAAGTGTTAAATAAATTTTATATACTAATAATACTAACAACAATAATAAACATTTTGGACCAACACAGAGAATGAAGCAAATGAATCTTAGTGGAAATGCTGAGAAAGATAATGTATGTATATTTAACCTCTATGCTAATCCAAAATGTTGTTTTGTTGTTTGTTTTACACATCTGTCTTTCCCGTAGACTGTCAACTTCTTTTTTGTTCTGTTTTGTTTTACTTTATTTTAGACTGTCAACTTCTTGAATTCGGACCCTTTTGTTCTGTCTTATTTATTTATGTATCTTGGGACCTAGCACATTCTCCAGTGGTTGAGCAAATGCAAAATTGTCCTTAAATACATAGTCACCTTCTAGTAGTAAGTTAGGACTATAGCCCCAGAGAATAGAAACATTTTCTATTTTCAGATGTTTAATGGCATACCATTAAATGAGTGACATTGTAAACTCCAGCGTGGTTTCACATTAGAGAGCACTAAACTCTTCCTTGAATCTGACCAATGAATGAAAAGGAAATCAGAAAGTGGTGGAATGACACACTTTTCCTGGCAGAGTATCTGTGGAAGGAGGCCTGCAAGCCACACCATCTTATTCACAAATAAGCTAGCATTTGCAAAGATTCTTTAGCAAAATATTTGAACTACTATCTCTCAAGCTTCTCTGCAGCAGAGCTTCAGATGAATTTCTGTCAGAGTGGGTGCTTCTGCTTGTCAGGAAGCCCCTTTGCTGTCTGCAAATCACAGGTGCAGGCTAGAAGTGGAGAGTTGGATGCTGGCTAGTTTGCTTATCTTCCTGTTAATCAGCTTTATTCAAAATGCCTCGACAAAACACACTTTAACAGTAAGCAATGCAGACTGGTACAACCACTATGGAAAACAGTATGGAATTTTCTAAGGAAACTAAAAATGGACGTGCCTTTTGACCCAGCAATTCCACTGTTAGGAGTATATCCTAAGAACCCTGAAGCACCAATCCAAAAGAACCTATGCACCCCAAAGTTCATAGCAGCACAATTTACGATAGCCAAGAGATGGAAGCAACCTAGATGCCCATCGGTCAAAGACTGGATCAAAAAACTATGGTACATTTACACAATGAATTCTATGCTGCAGAAAGGAAGAAGGAGCTCCTACCCTTTGCAACATCATGGATGGAAATGGAAAGCATTATGCTGAGCGAAATAAGCCAGGCGGTGAAAGACAAATACCATATGATATCACCTTTAACAGGATTCTAAACAACAAAACAAACAAGCAAGCAAAATGTAACCAAAGACACTGTNTAACAACAATAATAAACATTTTGGACCAACACAGAGAATGAAGCAAATGAATCTTAGTGGAAATGCTGAGAAAGATAATGTATGTATATTTAACCTCTATGCTAATCCAAAATGTTGTTTTGTTGTTTGTTTTACACATCTGTCTTTCCCGTAGACTGTCAACTTCTTTTTTGTTCTGTTTTGTTTTACTTTATTTTAGACTGTCAACTTCTTGAATTCGGACCCTTTTGTTCTGTCTTATTTATTTATGTATCTTGGGGCCTAGCACATTCTCCAGTGGTTGAGCAAATGCAAAATTGTCCTTAAATACATAGTCACCTTCTAGTAGTAAGTTAGGACTATAGCCCCAGAGAATAGAAACATTTTCTATTTTCAGATGTTTAATGGCATACCATTAAATGAGTGACATTGTAAACTCCAGCGTGGTTTCACATTAGAGAGCACTAAACTCTTCCTTGAATCTGACCAATGAATGAAAAGGAAATCAGAAAGTGGTGGAATGACATAATTTTCCTGGCAGAGTATCTGTGGAAGGAGGACTGCAAGCCATACCATCTTATTCACAACTAAGCTAGCATTTGCAAAGATGCTTTAGCAAAATATTTGAACTACTATCTCTCAAGCTTCTCCACAGCAGAGCTTCAGATGAATTCTGCCAGAGTGGGTGCTTCTGCTTGTCAGGAAGCCCCTTTGCTGTCTTCAAATCACAGGTGCAGGCTAGAAGTGGAGAGTTGGATGCTAGCTAGTTTGCTTATCTTCCTGTTAATCAGCTTTATTCAAAATGCCTCGGCAAAACACACTTTAACAGTAAGCAATGCAGACTGGTACAACCACTATGGAAAACAGTATGGAATTTTCTAAGAAAACTAAAAATGGACGTGCCTTTTGACCCAGCAATTCCACTATTAGGAGTATATCCTAAGAACCCTGAAGCACCAATCCAAAAGAACCTATGCACCCCCAAGTTCATAGCAGCACAATTTACCATAGCCAAGAGATGGAAGCAACCTAGATGCCCATTGGTCAATTACTGGATCAAAAAATTATGGTACATTTACACAATGAATTCTATGCTGCAGAAAGGAAGAAGGAGCTCCTACCCTTTGCAACATCATGGATAGAAATGGAAAGCATTATGCTGAGCGAAATAAGCTAGGCGGTGAAAGACAAATACCATATGATATCACCTTTAACAGGATTCTAAATAACAAAACAAATAAGCAAGCAAAATGTAACCAAAGACACTGTAATACAGAAGGTGCTGACGGGGTCCAGAGGGGAGAGTGGAGAGAATCACAGGGGAAAAGGGGAAGGACTCACATGAACAAGTATAAAGGACACATGAACAATAACTAAGGTGGGGGGCAGAGATGGGAGGGAGGTGGGGAGCACTGGGGGGGGGCAGGGCTGGGAGTACAAGAAAGAAGACTGTACTTGAACAAGAGTTAAATAAAAATTTTAAAAAAATAGTAAGCAATGCAGATTTGTATGTTCACTTGCCTATGGCTTGCTATCTGCAGATTTATATGCAGGAATCCAAGAGGCCTGGGACAGGAATGCATGGCTGCCTATGAGCTTAAATGGCAGACATTCTTTAAATGTCTGTGGACACTGTCTCTCCTTCCCCCCACACACATCATCTTCTAATCTTCAAGCCACCCAATGTCCTAGTTGCTGGACTTGCCCTCCTCCAACCCTTCAACCGAAACAGCCCAATAGCATAACAATACTTCTTATACTTGAATGTGAGTGCATATCATTTGATATGTCACTGAAATAAAGATCTGGATTCAGCACATGTGGGGCGGGGCCTGAAATGGGCCTTTTTTTTTTATAATTTATCCATCTAAAGGAGAGAGAGAGAGGAAGGGGGGGGCAACATTGACTTGTTGTTCCACTTATATATGCACTCATTGGTTGATTCTTGCATGTGCCCTGACTGAGGAACACAACCTTGGTGTATTGGGATGATGCTCTGACCACCTGAGCACCCAGCTGGGGCCAAGACTGTGACTTTCAAACAAATTCCCAGATAATGTTCCTTGCTGGTCTACAGACCACACTTTGAGCAGAAAAGCTGTGAGCCAGCAGACTTTCTGTAAAGGGATGGACAGTAAAATTGTAGGTTTTGTAGGCAACAGGTTCTCTTTCCAACCGCTTGATTCTGTCATTGTAGCTTAAAATCAGGTGGACAACACGTAACTGAATGGGTGTGACTATGCTCCAATAAAACTTTATTTGTGGACTGTGCTATGTGAATTTTATAGAATATTCACATGTTAGGAAATTTCACTCTCTTGATTTTTTCCCCTACCCTTTAAACAGGAAAAACCCTTTCTACCTCACGGGTAGTACAAGAACCAGCAACGGGCTGGGATTGGCTGGTGCACCACAGTTGTCCGCCCTTCTCATCAACACAGACTTCGGACACCCAGTTTTGGGTTCTCGGCAATTTCCTCTTTCTCAGGCCAGCAACCTCTCCTCTCAGAATCTCATTTTCTAACTTTAGGAAGGCACCCTCTCCTCTCGCACTACCATAGTCAAATAATCACCAGCACCAGTGAATTTGACTGGGGTTCTCAAGAAGGTTTAGAATGACTGAAAGGGATGGATTGCGACACATTGGAAAAAGTAGCAGTCATGTGGGCCTCATGATTCGGTGAGACATACTGCATTTCCTTCTATGGCCGTGTGTCAGTTGGAAAAAAGGAGTGATGTTATATATCTGAAATTCAGCGATGTATCTGATGGTATGGAGAGGAAGGTGGTAGTCACGGTGAAGAATTATTACATTTGTTGTAAAGAGACCCAAAAGACTGAATCAATGTTCTTGCAAGATGGGACAGATTCCTCTAGGCAGGACTGGGCTCCTTGTTAATAGAGACATTCCAAAATAAGCTGGGCAATCAACTGACCAGAATGTGGGAGGTGGATGAAGAGTATTGATTTAACTAAATTAAGTTTAAGATCGCAAATGAGATCAACCCATTCTGTTTTATGATACTTCTGTAGCCATGCCGTTACCAGACAGGGACCAGGCCCAGAGCAGGTCTGCCCAGGGCCGGGCTGTGGAGCGTGGTTCTTGACTTTGTGCAAGAAAGATTTCACACGTGTCCAGGTGATTTCAGAGCACATTTATTAAAAGTTGCAGATGGTGAAATAAGGACAGGCTTAGGATAGAAGAAACAGCAGGAGAGAGCCTACACAGGGCCACTTTGGCTCACTGAAAAGTCAGAGAAAAGGGGGCCTAGGAGACAGGTTCAGGGGGTTATCCCAGGATGAGCTGCCACTGTCCGTTGCTCTCTTGGTTGTGAGTCTCCTGGGGTCCCTTAGAGTTTAGGAAATGCTCTCCTTGGCGGGGAAGAAGTGGGGAAAGGAAAGGTGTGGGCATGGTCCTGGGAGGGAAAGTGCAGGCTGGCTCCTTATTTTGAAGGTTTTTATTTACTTATTTATTTTAGTTTTTAAAAATTAACGATGGACATTTATTTGTTTCTTTTATATTTATTGACTTAGAGAAAGGAAAGGAGAGAGGGGGAGAGAAACATCGATTTTGTTGTTCCACTTATTTATGCATTCAGTGGGTGATTCTTATATGTGCCCTGACCGAGGCCAAACCTGAAACCTTCAAGTATCAGGACAACCAACTGAGCTCCCGGACCAGGGCTGCAGGCTCTTTATGGCTGGGAGTTTAGTAGACGCCTTAGAGGAGGATCTCAACAGAATATTCACCAGCTTTACACTGGCACCAGAGTGACATTTATTCCCTTAACTTCATCTGTCCTTGGGGGTGGTTGGCCACTGGCAATAATTGGATTTCTGCTACCCATCTCCCTGAGTAGAATGATTAAAGCTATTTACACTCTGGTTGGAGAGGAAAATGTAAACCACTTGCTATGTACATTCATAGTAATTCTATGTACATTCGAGCATGAAAAAGTGCCTGGCATCTTTCAGTTCTTCATTCCCACTTCCACATGCTCTCCTAAAGCTGCCACCAAGAGCTCTCAGAATCAATCACTCCACTTTGGTGGAGCTGGGTGGGCAGCCTTGAACTCCAGATTGCCAAGGGAAGCGGCAGTTTCCAGACTAGACATAATATCAGTCACAGGGCTTAAAAATGACAGATCACTTTTAAATGCAAATAGCCACGATTCATTTCTTTTCACCTCCTGTTGTTTCAGTTGGCTCCTCTGAGAGTTGAACGTACCTACCTAGCTGGAAGCTTTCAACACTTAATAGTGCTATTGATGATGCAAATATTTTCCATCTGTCCCTTTCCTTTCATTTTCCTTCCTCTTTGGTTTCTTTTTCCCCTCTCTAGTATGAAAATGCCAAAAAGTGATATACTTAAGTGCTAATAGTGGTTGTCTTTAGTTAACGGGATTGGGAATAGGTGCTTTTCTCCCTGCCCCACCCCCTCACTCTGTATTTTCAGGTTTGCCAATGTTAAGTCAGTCACCTTGAAACTGTGTGTATGTGAGCAGAGACATCTGTTGCGGGGACACCACCAGCCATCGGCTACCTTAATAGGGGAGAGAGTAGGATAAGATGTTGTATTATGTATCTCAGTGTTCCTTCCCTGTTAGGTATACTTTTTAAAAACAGGTTTTTAAAAACCGTTCCTCTAGGTTTTGTTTCCCTTCTGCCCTGTTTTCCTCTTTTTCTTTCCGATTCTATCTCGTCCCAACAACTGAATTCTGTGTTAGGGAAGCAACTGATGACATTACTGGAATGAAAGGGCCACTGTCTGGTCTTGCTCTGTGACTACAAACCGCCCGGTGGTTCTGTATGGCCTCTTTCTCCTGGAGGGCTGAGATTCCTCCTTGTAATTCCACTGCTATTTTTAACATCCCTGCAGGGTAAGGAGAAAGCCAGGCCCTGAATCTCTGAGCCGGTCACAAGTTTTCTAAATCTCCATTTCCTCTGGAGCAAATAACACAGAGCCTGAAGAGATCACTTGTAGTTTAGAAAGTGGTCTTGTATAATCATTTCTTGCCATACTCTTAAACTAGCCAGGCCCCTTAGTTATTAAAAGGCCACAGGGAAAGCAGGATTCCACGTGCATATTAATTTGTGTTGGGCAAGGATCTTACAGTCCTCGTATCCTGTGCGGCAACACTGTACTTTGTCCTCTAAGCATGAATGAAGAAAGCCCCAGACAGCGCCCAGCCTCGCACATCCGGCGGAGGGAAAGGAAACCTCGGGCGCAGACACTCCAGGCACTCAGTCCCCTGGGCAACGCGGCCTTGATAATTTCCCTCATGACTCTGAAGACTAATTTTTCAGTCTGTACTTGAAACCCGCCTATAATTGTCCACTGAGCATAGAGGAAGAGGCTAAATCAGCCCCTGGAGAAGGCACCGCTGAGTCCGCTGGGCTGCCCCGACTGTTTCCCGCTGCGCCCCTCTGGCCAATGGGGAGATGAAGTGTAGATCCCACGCAGCGCTCATTTTTAGGTACATGAGAATCATTTTAGCTATCTCAAGTCTGGGTTTTCCTTAGAAATGTGAAAACCTCCTTTAAATATTTTTAACTGGTACTAACAGCAGAAGTCCCTTGACTCCCCAGAAAAACGGGAAAATAATTTTAGGACTTTTTACGATGAATGGCCAGGAGGTACATTCACATTTATTGTTGTTATCAGTACTGTTTGGGACTCACCCTCTATAAAGCTTTGAGTGTAGATTTTAACCACACTTGAACTCAATTTTCTTTTGATTTAGGGTTTGCGCTTACATAGCTAAGATTTCAGTGAGACGAAGAGTATAAGAAGTTTTTTCAGTCAGGGTTTTAGGCTGATAGAAATATTTTAACTTGAATTGCCCAGTATACGTACAAACCAAAGCAAATAGATTTTGGAACCTCACTATGTGCCACACATAAGAAAAAACCTACCCAAGCCCAGATTCTCTAGTCAATAGAAGCCTGTATGCTGACTTTTTTTTTTTTAAGAGAACTTTAAAAAAGTAGCCTCGTGGACATTCTAGTGAGTGTTCTAAAATGAACACTAGTGTCCTGGAGGTCACTTGGGCAGACAGGCATACATGAAAAATAGAATTTTTGTATGATATTAATAGGCCTGCTACAGCCTTCCACCCTCAAAAGAGGGGGTTTCTGGACACCTCAGCGTTGAGGGTGCCCAGGTGAGCTGGATGACTGCTCTGCTCAAGGAAGCTGAGGGCGGGAGAAAGGAAAGCTGTCACCCCTGGGTGGGGTACAGAGCAGCACAGGGGGCCACTAGGAGCAGCTGGTCTCCGTGGAAGACAGAGGTTGACCTATTCTCTGTCTTTTTCTTTCTACGCTAGTTATGACCTCTGCTATCACAGTTTTGTTCTTTCTCCATCCGCACTCCAACCCTTCCTACTCACTACGCAAACACAGCAAAGGGGCAATGCGGGGAAGTCCTGGGTTGAGGCGGGCAGCAGGCTGTTGGCTAGAGACCCAGGGGCTGTAGGCTAGGGCTGCTCTTGCCGTGTTTCTATCTGATTAGGGAACTAAAAGGCAAGTTTCCAACATCAATTTTTGTATGTTTATTCTCTTTTTCTAAGTTCTTTTCAAAGTGATTACCAAACACTGTTGGCTTAGTTTTGTTAACAGGCCTTTTAAAGAGAAGGTTTTTTATTTATTGATGAGAGGGGAGAGAGAGAAACATTGATTTGTTATTTTGACATGAACAAGTGGCCATTTGGAGTGAGACTGCTTTGTCAGTGGATAAAAATGGAGAGAATCAGGCAGTCAAAGGTTAAATGAGAGATAGACCAGTTTCCAGAATTTTCTACCTCTCTTCTTCTTCAAGAATTGCTAATCACCACTTTTTATATGTACATGGAATTACGTGGGAACCTGGTTAAATGGGCATACTTCCAGGCCCTTCCCCAGAGGTGGCATCCAATCCATCTGAGGTTGGGCAGGGCCCGGAAATGCGCACTGTATCCTAGGTAATATACTGATGTCTATCCCTCACACACCACACTTTGAGAAATGCCGCATAGCATTAAAATTAGCAATCACTTAAGTTTTAAAAAGAATGTTTTTAAGGGAAACACAGTTAAACAGAATTTTGACCACAGGACTTTTTCAGTCTTTACTAAATAAACTAATGTTCACTATTAATATCCTAGTGGGGACAGTATGCCAACTTTCTCAAACTTCTTTCACCAAGAAAGACTTTTTTTCTACCCCAAGAAACATCTTTGCATTAAGGTCCTGTGGAACATACTTGGCATTGCTGGTCTATTCCAGAATCATTTCTTGGCTGTTCCAGTAATAAGATGTAAGGAGAATTAAAAACTTTCTCTTTAGTTTGCTATGCCATTCTCTAACCTAGCAAATAAATTCAGCATGATACCGACATATGGAATCAGTGTAGGTAACACAGGAAGAATATACAGGGTCCAGCAAAATATAATGCCTTTTTTATTACAAAATCTTTATTACAAAATCATAAGCATGTAATTCTGTAACATAATAAAATCATACTCGAGCATACCATATGACATTTTAGGTGAAATATTCAAATTAAAACTACAAATTATTACACCCATGTTATTATTGCCCTACCAACCACACTCAAGCAGGCATTACTTCTGCCAGACTCTGTGTTTTAAACGAATGGAGAAGAGGTTTTACATTTCTTGCTAAACCTTGTTTCATGGTGACACAAGGCTTTGGAATCTGTTGTATCTGGGATCAAAACTTGCCTCCAGTTTATTACCAGCTGCAGATCTGTAAAAGGTTAAGTAGTGTCTCAGAATTATTGTTTCCTCGCAGGTGAATGGGGGGAGAGTAAAACCTCCCACACTGTCAGGCCCTTTTGTGAAGACTAAGTGAGACAGCGTTTGTGAAGCACCTGGGATACAGCGAACCAGTGTTCATCTCCCCTTATCGAAGGTACATCTATAAATCATTTATTGGAAAAGTTGGATACCCCTGTAAAGACTTTATTTTTTTTAGGTTCAGATAGAGAAAGAGAAGTCAATGGGAAGGGATACTTCAACTCTACACATATAAGACTTCAGAAGTTTCTGCCATAACTTTATCCCTTTCCTTATTATTACAATGCCTCAGTTTAAAATGTAAATAATGCAATTTTAATAGTCGATATTTTACAGATGGACTACAAGAAGGTTTATTATGCTAACAATGTCAATAGAATTGAAATTAAAATTTGTTTCTATGTGAGAACAAATACTGGGGCTGAGGTTTACACATAGGGTGGTTAACTTCTCAGGGTTAACCCCATGTTTTTATTTCTACCAGTAAAAGGCTGGTAGTATTCATGAGGCTTGCACAAAGCATTGTTGGGGAAGGGAGTTGCTTCCCACCCCCATGCTAGAGGAAGTGAGAAATTGTCAAGGTGTCATCAAAAGATTTTTTAAAACTGTATTTTGGAATGTTAGACTTACAGAAAATTTGCAAATGGGGTACAGAGAGTTCTCATATACTCGCACTCAATAGAAGATTTATTTTAAAAAATAGCCTAAGCACTTCGTTTTATGTGAACAGTAATCACAACATTCTAGTGACATAATCTTGATGACTTCATTATTTTGCTGGCCACCCTAGGCTGGGTTCTCTTTCTCCCTGTTCTCTCTAAACCAAAGTTATCATTTCCTAACCTCACTGTGTCTCTTGACAAAGCTCCTTAGGCGATGATAATGCTCTCAGCACCCTTCATTCTAACTCCTAGGAGTTTTGCCATGTAACGCTAGGTGGGCCAATTCAACACCTTGGTGGCAACTTGGCTTTGACCCATAGATAGCACTATTGTTGCTGACCGGCATGGGCCTCAATTAAAGGAGCTAACACTTAAAATCTCAGTAGGATACCTTCTGGTTTCTTCCCATTCTTCCAGAAAGAACCTTTAGAGGTGTTTTGTCATGTCTTCTGGGGACTAACTTAAATGATGCTCCGCAAACATGACAGGCATCAAATCACTCATGCCTACCTTCCCCAATACGTTCTAGCACTGTACTTTTATTTTAAAACAAAAATTAAATTTAGATTAAATGTTTTAAATTTTAGTTTGAAGATATTTCCTTTACAGCACTATGCCCCATATAAAATACAGCCTTGCCGATCAGGTTGCCTGGCACAAACTTTTTACTTCAGTATGGGGTTTTTGCCAGTGCACGTTATTCTCATTATACCGATTCTAACAATCACCATTATCATAGGTCATTACATTAGAAGTAAATAAGTTATTTTTGCATGTTAACTCTTCATGTCTTTAGTGAAGGTGATTGGACTCAGTAATCTGGGTGGGAGAGGGGAAAAGAATTTACTCCGGGGCCAGGCAGTCACTTCGACTTCCCACTTTGAGCAATTTGATTTCTCACAGCCTCATTTTCCTCACCTGGGGAAGGCTTGCAGCATCTACCCCATGTCATAGTTGCAAGTGACAGGACTCAGATCACACCACCCTAAAACCCGGCACTTTGGCATACTGAATATGTTAAACGGAAAACTGTGAGATCTCCCCCATCTTGCTTGCAGCAGGTCATAATACACTTTTGTGAGAAGTGCCCTCCTTGTACTTGCGCTAAGAGAACATCTTTACCTCCAAAGACAGAGAGATGCTGAGAAGAATCTGAATGAACAGTGCTTGTCGAGTTCCCCCCAGTTTACGACCCTTGGTTCATACCCTTTCGTCTTACTGTGTATTTTCACAACTTTCCACTAGTATAAAAACACTCAGGTTCAACCATTTTGGAGGGGGTCGCATAAAAAGTACATCTGTATACTTTTCTCCTGTTAATCTGACCTTTGTCAATCCCTCCAGCCCGAGAACCTAGGTGGGTAGTAGGAGAAAGAATTCTTTGCCATGACAGAGTAGCTCTGTTGGTTAGAGTGTTGACTCACTACGCCCAAGTTTGTGGGTTTGATCCCCAGTCAGGGCACATATAAGAACCAACCAACGAATGCATAAATAGGTGGAACAACAAATCAGTGTTTCTCTCTCTCACTCTCTCTTTCTTCCTCTTCCTCTCTCCAAAATTCAATATAAAAATTTTTAAAAAGAATATTTCCCTCCTCTACATTAGGACAAAAATGACACAATGTATAATACAGTGACTTGTAGCAAATGGGAGTTCTCAATGAGTTAATTAATTAATGCATGTGGTTTCTTGTACATTCATCTTGTCTTCTCCACTGAACTATAAGGTTCCCCAAAGGTAGAGTGGTTTGTGTGTCCACAGAACCCAGCTCTCTACTGAACAGGGAATAAATTCCAATCAAAGAATATCACTTCACTCCCATTCTCCAAGTTTCCAACCAATCTGAATTTTAATGAAAGCTACTTATGAAGTAACATTGACTCACCAAACTCTCACAGTTGCAACATAAGCCACACGAATTGAGTCGTTTCATCTTAAAAGCAACAACAACAACAATAAAAACCCTAGCTATTTAAATGAAGTTATCACAAAAGCTCTGTCCATGTACTAGAATAGTTCAACACTGATGAAGATAAAGTTAAAAAGTGATTAAGTAGAAAAAACTGCGAATGAATTTGGGGGCAAAGAGGATAATTTGTGCCCCCCCCCCTCAAAGTGCCTAATTTGTGACCAGAAGTGTGAGGGGCTTCAAAAAGAGCTATTGGAGGATAATTATTACAAGGCTGTTAATTAAAGTGCCATGTGTAGTTCTATCTTAAGATATCTTTAAAGAATCTTTAAAGACTAATAGCTTGTTAGCCTGACTCAGATTCTGCTTTTTGGTCTGTCCTTTCACTATTCAAACAGGAGTGGGACTTGACATTCTAAAGAAAAGTTGGGATGTTTCACACATTGTGCAATTCAGTGAGCCTAAATAAGCTGTAAAGACCTAAGCACAGGGAGGGGAAATGGGGGACATCTGCGATAGTGTCAACAATAAAAACAAAAGCTTCAGTGCAAACAAAAAATCAGTAAAGAGCAGAGGCAGCAAAACTACAATGGCCCGCAGCCCAAATCCGGCTGTCTTTGTTGATCCTGCAGCTAAGAATGGTTTTAATGTTTTTGTAGTTGAAAACAAATCAAAAAAAGAATAAATTTTTATGACATGAAAATTATATGAAATTCTAGTTTCAGTAGTCATAAATAAACTCGTATTGAGACACAGCCACACCCATCATTTACATATTGTCTACGGCTCCAGGGAACTACAATGGCAGAGTTGAATATGTATTTGCAGCAGATACCACATGGCCAGCAAAGCCGAAAATATTCACCAGGGCCAAAGACCAACATGTGGGTTTTTCGTTATTTCACATTTAACTGTTTATAAGTTTATGCAATCAACTTGCATGCAGGCTACAATGTCATATGTATTTCACGCATGATCTTACCACCAGCACTTAGATCAGCACTTAGACTGTGGTCAGAGTAATGCCTCATAATAAGGTAAATAAAAATAACTTCCTGCACAGCTATAAAACATAACTTTTAAGAACATAATACTTCCTATCAGTAGATGAAGGGATCAAAAATGGTGGTACATTTACACAATAGAGTACTATGCAGTAGAAAAAAGAAGGAACTCCTCCATTTTGTGACAGCGTGGATGGAAATGGAGAGCATTATGCTAAGTGAAATAAGCCAGGCAGTGAAAGACAAATACCATATGATATCACTTATAAGAGGAATCTAATGAACAAAATAAACTAACAAGCAAAGTAGAACCAGAGACATCGAAACACGGAACAGACTGAGAGCAGCCAGAGTGGA
This sequence comes from Sturnira hondurensis, assembly GCF_014824575.4. Taxonomy (NCBI): domain Eukaryota; kingdom Metazoa; phylum Chordata; class Mammalia; order Chiroptera; family Phyllostomidae; genus Sturnira; species Sturnira hondurensis. The sequence continues at coordinate 2,438,568 of NW_028094767.1, forward strand.
GAAGGGAGGGGGATAATGGAGGAAAGAAGGGGAAGGTACTAGTCAAAGAACATGAATGAGTGACTCAAGGACATGGACAACGGTGTGAGATTGACCGTGAGGGGGGGTAAGGGGGATGAAGGAGAACAAAGGGAGAAAAATATGGACAACTGTGATAGAATAACAACAAAAAAATCTAATACTTAAAATGTTCTTTCTGGTAGAAAAAGTAGAGGTTACCAGGGCCTCGAGAGAAGGGAAGAAGGAAGAATTATGTATTATTTAATGGATTAAGGGGTTTTGTTGAAGATGATAAAATTTTTTTAGGTATAGATAGTAGCGATAGCTATCTAACATTGTGGATCTATTTAATGCCACTGAATTGTACACTTACGGATAGTTAAAATAAAAAAATACTGTGCTTTGTGGAGGGTTTTTATTACCACAATAAGCCCTACACACACATACGCCCAGAGAAGCTTTCCAGGTTATTTCCAAGGGTTAGTTATTTTCTGTAAGGTTATTACCTGAACCCTGTGTTTTGTGTATAGCACAGAATGAAGAAATGATACTTGACCTCTTCAAGCTCACTTTTTATGGTTATTTGATTCTATCTTGAGGTAGTAATCAATTACTCTTTAATTCTCAAACTCAAAGTTCACAATCATAGACTACAAAACAAATCAGTACCAGGACAAACAAATAAACAGCCCACACAATAAATAAACCAGGAACTTGGAGAAATGAATTAGTGTGAGAGGAATGTGAATATCTCTTTCTTCCTACTAAAGTTGAAAAACTTCCTTTCCACCATTGTTTTCTAGAAAGAGGTTATTTCAGCTTTTTGGCCTGAGAACTGATAATGTCACTTCTAGCAATATTGTCGTTATTTCAAATCTCACTGAAACAGGACTGGATACCTGGTGGGTTAAATTAAGCACACGTGTACGCACAGTGTGTATTTTGTGCACATTTTGTCAAAGTTAAACAAAGCCAGACAGTAATTAAAGTGCTAAGGATGGATTTTAACCACTAATTTATCAGTGTAATGGGGGGAGTCCAGTGCGAACTGAACTCAGCTTTGATTTATACAGAGGAGGACCTGGCATTTTAGGGGAAACTGAAGAAATGCTGGGGAGGTGTGAGGGCTCAGTAGGGTCAGGGAAGTGAAGAATTACAAAAACACGGGTCAGGGGAGCCGGCGGCCTCTGTGAACACAGAGTTTGTTAATCAGCCTGTGGAAGTTGGGCTCCTACCCTATCACACCCTCCATCCTCAGGACCTGTTCGCCTCCCACAGGCCCCACCTCCAAATACCATCACACTGGGGACGAGGCTCCACCACACTCAGCCCACAGTCATTGTCACAACTTACAGCTTTCCCTACCATTCATTTATCTGTGTACAAGATGACATAAGTATGAATCTTATTTCAACATGTTGAAAGTCATCATTATGGCTCTCGACAGCCACACCTCACGTTTGCCTCCTTTTAACACAGGCCACATCACCCCTCTGCTCTAAATCCTTGTCTGGCTGTCTGCCTAATTTAGGGTGAAAATCAGTCTTTATATTAGCCATCAAACCTATGTCTTTTTGCTCTTCACTCCTCCCCTCCATTCCAACCACGCTTGTTCCCTTGCTGTGTCTCAAACATGCCAGTACCTGCCCCCTTAGAGGCTCCCACTCTGTTCTCTGGAATGTTCCTGCTCTTCCCCACGTGGCTGGCTGGCTCCCTTAGATGTCTGTTTCCAGGTCGTATAATCAGAGAAGCCTGCGGAGCACCCTGTAACACACTGTACCCCAGTGGTTCTCCAAGTGGGGTTCCTGGACCACAGCATCCGCGTCTCCTGGGAACTTGTTAGGAAGACAGATTCTCAACCCTTCCTTTCAGGGAATATACACTGATAATTCAAAAGGACATAAAACCCAACTCTCATCATCCGATTAGCAGTCCTTTCAGGCTGGCATTTATTTATTTATTCAATCCTTTTACCATTCAAACTGATGGTACCATTACAAGACTTTTGTCAGAAACTATGGCGGCGGGGCCGGGGCGGGGATCTCAAAAAGGAAAAACACCGAATCTGAGAGTACATCTGGTTCAACCCCCTCTTTTTCCAGGTGAGGTGAAAGGGATGCAGAAAACTGGTGGGACCTGCACCCAGCCAGTCAGGGCCCGGGAATCTGAGGCCCCAGGGGGTGTTCTTTCCCCTGACGCTCTCTCTCGGAGATGCTCCTGACAGCCAGCGAGTCTACCTTCCAGCAATTTATCTAGACTCTCCTCAGATCCAGTCATTCGTTTGCATCCTGGTCATGCTGCATTATGGGGAGGTATAACCACTGCAAAAAAAACCCCGACAAATTATCACTAGCCAAATTGGCATCAGTACAAACTCTGTTAACTGCTTTAGTCTATAACCAGCATGAATTCTAATTTCAAAAGGGAAATAGTTTATATTCCCATACTTATATGATAAAAGTTGATCACTACATGCTTAGACAAAACCTAGGCACTGCTAAAATATTACAGTGTATACTTCCAAACATTTTACATTACAAAAAGCAATATATATTCTTTCCCCCCAAAGTCAAACATTATAGGTAGGTATAAAGCACAAATGAAAATACCCCTCCTTTACCTCTACCTTTTTGGAGGACAGAATTCTTAGATGGCCCCCAAATTTCCTGTCCCCTTGATGTATGTGCCAACGTAATCCCCAGGACAGTGAATACGAGGGACCAGAAGGTTTGGGTTATGTTACCACACTGTACAATCAACCTTAACATTAGAGATTATCCGAGTGGGCTTGGCCTAACCCCATGAGTCATCTAAAAATCAGAGTTTTTCCCTGATTTTAGGGAAAAACCGAATGAGGTGAGAGATTTGGAGTGCAAGAAGGATCAGGCACACTGGAAAATGGAAGGGACTACGAGGCAGAGTTTGGACAGCCTCCGGGAGCTAAGAGCAAGCAGCCCCTGACCGACAGGTGGCAAGGAAGTGGGACTTCAGGTTCACAACTATTACTACACAAGGAATAGGATTTTGCCAGTAGTAATTCTGGTGACCAATTCCGACGGAGGCGAGGGTGGGGTCCCCCCACCACCAAGCAATTCTGAGACAGCAGCTGCGTGTCCTGCAGTCCAGCTCAGCGCTGATACCATCTATCCAGAGACAGAGTCGGAGCCCACAGGTCACAGGAGGGCTCGGTCCCGCAGGGCTGCTTGTCGTTCCTCTCCTCCTCACTTCAGACACCATTGCCAAGTCCAGCTTGTCCCCTCTGCTTCTGACCCACCAGCTGCAGACCGAAGGCTCCAGGGACCCCCCTCCTTGGGTCTGTTTAATTTTTCTCAGTTTACTAGGGCATCTTGCAGAACTCAGGGAAACATTTTACTTCCTAGATGAATGGTTTATGGTAAAAAGATATGGATAACTCAGGAACAGCCCGATGAAAGAGATGCATAGGGCAAGGTACGAGAGAAGTTCGAGGAGGAGCTTGGATGCTTTCTTTCCCCAGGCACACCAATCTCCCCTCAAAATGTTCACCAACCTGTAAGATTTGGCGGGGATTTTATGGGAGGCTTCATTATATAGGCATGATGGGTTAATCACTGACCACTGACAATTGATACAACCTCCAGCCCCCACCCCTCCTCTGTTCCACCCTTGGTTCTCCTGGCAACCAGGCCCTACCCTCACCTAGGTGTAGGTCCAAAAGTCACCTCAAAAGGTCACCTCATTTACATTCAGAAGGCACCTTTATTGATCTCATCACTTAGGAAAGTCCAAGAGTCTTAGGAGCTCTGTGTCAGAAACTGGGAGGAATATCAAAGTTATGTTTCTTCTTATAAGTCACAATATCACAGCAACCTGATACTGTGGATTCATTCCCAATTCAAGTGGATTCATCCCCATGGCCCTCCAATGAGAGAGAGAACACAGCCCCAAAACTTGACTTCAGCCTGGGGTTCCCTGAGCAGAGAACACAGATTTCTAATTTACATGATAGTACTAGGTTGTTTTTTTTTTAATTGATTTTTAGAGAGAGGGGTAAGGGAGAGAGAGAAAAACATCAATTTGCTCTTCCACTTATTTATGTGTTCACTAGCTGATTTTTGTACGTGCCCCCAGCAGGGATCAAACCCCTTTCAGGACGATGCTCTAACCTACTGAGCCAGCTGGCCAGGGCAATAGTGTTAGTTTTAAGTCGCTGAGTTTGTGGTAACTTGTAACACAGCAATAGAAAATTAATAAACTCCTTCAAACCCACTTCTGAAGAGGTGATCGCTTTACACTCTTTGAGGTTATTTAGGGATATCCGGTTCCAGATATTTTAATTTATACACAAGTATATATTTAAGTAAGAACATTGTTGTTATTTGCACCTTGTTTCCTTCTTAATACATCACCAACAACTCTCCACATGGTCTTCGTGTGAGTTTTATAAAACAAATTCTAGAAGGTTTGTCAAAGTGTATGCTACTTAAAGTTTTGAAAGACACTGTTAAATTGCCTTAAAAAAAAAAAAACTACACGTATGCCCAGTCCCACCAACAGTATATGCGTCCCTACTTGCCCACATCTCTCCCTTACTGAATAGTCATTCTCACTCTTTAATGATGTTCCTGTCCATTTGTGTTTGCTTATAGCCAACAAATTTAGAGTCTAGTAAAAACTTACCACTATAGTCTGCTTTTGTTTATTAAGCATTATTGAAAGTCTAGGAATGTAACTTAATACTGATCTTTACATATAAACGCACATAAACCAGGGTAAAATTACTGAAATTTGGGATACCTGTTGATTAAGTATGTGTTGTTTCAAGATATAACTACATATTTTGGAAGAATCACAAAATGTTACTGAGTTTTGGTAGAATATCTTTTCAAATCTTTTTTTAAACCTCAGAAACCCAAAATACCATATTTAAAAAAAATCTCTACTATCTCTTGCTTGAATTACCTTTTTTTTTTAAGTCCAAAACATACGGTCAGCCAAAACTTGTAAGCAACCAAGAAGCCCTTCAGACAACTTGCTGCCAACACCCGTGTGCCAGTATTGGTGTGGGTACAAGTCTTCACCCCTCCAAGGCCTTTTGTTTCTGTTCTCCATTCCTGAAATGTAGCGAGATTGCACCGTCCATCATCAAGTAGGCTTAAACCGCCAGGAAAGTGTAACTCAGAATTAAGTATTACATAAACTGTTCAGTTAAGTTTTAAACAGGTCGATTCCTCTGTGGAAATGAAAACTGGTTCTTTCTGGAGGAAGGCCCTTGGAAACACGACGTGTGTGCAGGGAGAATGGAGCTTTTGTCTGCCTGCCTGAAGAGGGAAAGTGCCTCCTCTCCCATTCTGTAACTGGTGCAGTGGCCTTCAGCATTTGCCCTGAATTTAGAATTTAACTGGTTTTTCAAGTCTTCAATTCATTCCACAAGCATTTGTTAGTACAAGCGTATCCTAATCAGTGCTGGAGATTGTAAAGACCGATTTGGAGATTTCCATGAAAAAGCCTCAAACTGTGTATCCAGCTTTGTTTACTTTAGAACAAGGTTCCCCAACCTCAGCACTATTGACATACTGAGCTAGAATTATATGTAACTCTTTGCGGCACGGGGCTGTCCTGAGTACTGTTAAGGCCTTTCACAGCACTTCTAGCCTCTGCCTACTCAATGTCCATAGCGTCCCCAAGTCATGACAACAAAACATGTCTCCAGACATTAGCAATTGTCCCCTGGGAAAGGTGTATGAAGTCACCCCTTGTTGAACCATTGTTCTAGAAACACATGGATTATTTATTTTTCCTTAAACAAACCATAAACTTACATGTCTTTTAAAAATATTTTATTGTTTATACTATTACAGTTGTCCCAATTTCCCCCCTTTCCCCCTCCACCCAGTGAGCTTACATGTCTTGAATCACTGTTCTCTCAGCCTTGCATGACAGTCCGAATCCTTTACACCTTTCGAGACCCATGTTCTCTGTGAGGATTGCCCAGGCACAGGAAATCCAGTGGTGAACCACATATACCTGGTCCCTCCCTGCTTCCTCCAGCCCTATGTGGCTGCAGAGAGGGAGGGATTATTAAACAGTCACTATAGTCATGTATAAGAACAAACTAAAACAAGTACCCCGAAGAAGACAATATAGAAACTTGGTCCAATAAAAACTTATGGATAAGAAGTCATCGTAGCTTTGGGCTGAGGGAGCAGTAGAATGTATGAGGAGAGGCTCAGGGCAGGTTCTCCCTGTGAAGGTGACTGAGGTGAGCTCTGAGGAGCCAGTCAGCTCTAACTAGAAGTGAGGGGCTCACCCAGGCCCTAGTTAGTGGTGGTGAGGGAGATCCCCAGACACTGTCGCTCTGAAGGAATTTATAATCTAAGGGAGAGGGTCATATTGAGTATTTCCCATGTGGTTAATGATATGCAAGACATTGCAAAAGGGGATGGAGGAGTGCAGAAGAGGGCACCTAGCCGGACCTGGGGGGTTCAGGGAAGATCTGAGAGACTCTCACTCTCACTTCACAGATGTGGAAACCGATCCACATGCACATTGCCCAAGATCACAGAGCTCCTGAGGAACAGAGACCTGAGTCAACCCCAATGCCATGTTTTTTCTGCTCCCCCAGCTTCCTTCCTGCAGTGCGTGGCTCATTTCTCCTGTTTAGCATTGACTTAGTCCTAATGTGCATTATACAACAACACACCCCATGATTCTAGGACGGTACATGTAATTTTGCTAAAATACTATTCCATTATGATTTTTTGGGTCAAAAGTGACTTGGAAAATTATCATAGTATTTTTTAAATACATTATCTGATTAGAAAGATTGTCAGCTCCTTTTCAGAAACCACCAAGCAATAATGCTTAAAAAGTGGTTATGGGTTTTCACATTTATAAGCGGGATAATAGTATCAACTCTCAGGATAGCTGTAAGGATTAAATTAATTTCTATGCATAAACCATTTAGAACAGTGCTGGTATAGGTCTGAGCTCAATAAATGCTATAACTACTGGGTGAGAGAATGATTGATGGGTGGCTGAGAGAATGGATGAGGAAATAGGACCTATGTTTGTTCTCAGTGTGCTCCCTCAGCCCACACCACCCCTACTTGTTTCTAAGCCAGTCTCCGATGTCACTGTGATTAACTCTCTTTTCAGGCCACATGAAATGTCATTCTCTATTTGCTATGCAGATATAAGAGCAACAATGTCTAGGACAGTCCCCGACGCCACCAAGGCTGGGTGGGATATAACCCTCACTCCAAGTCAAACCTAAAAAAAAAAAAATATCAAACAAGAAACACACAGTGCAGGTCCAAACTAGAAAAAGACAGACCAGGGCACATTAGAAGGCTACTGGAAAAACACATGAATTTTAGAATGACTTTTAATATTACAGGAAGATTTTTATGGTTGCTTCTCAAACTGAAGACAGTGTGCATGTGCCAGTGGAAGAGACTGACTTGAGGTGAAGCAGGTTGCATTCCCAGGTTCCCTCTCCATTCATCCAGTCATTCACTCAACACATGGTTATTGACCATCAACTATGTGCCAGGCACCAGATCCCATGCTTTAAAAAGAAAAGAAAACAAAACAAAGTCTGGCAAGGTTTCTACTGTCATGGAGTTTACTTTCTTTTTAAAGATTTTATTTAACCCTAATTAGTGTGGCTCAGTTGCTTGGGTCCTGTCCTTCGCTGGTCTTACCAAGTCCTGTGTCCATTTGCGCTGTAAAAAAATGTATCCTGAATTGGTTGCTTCATTTGATGATAATTAATGAAGAACAAATGCATTTTCCCCAGCTTTCATAAAATCCTGTCTTCCAATTAGGCATTCTGACACTGAAGGCTCCCAGTTTCCATTCCGTAGCTGCAATCCGTCTTTGTGTTCTCTGACATTCCTGTCACATCATGGACATGCCCACATCTAAAGAGGGTTTCTGTAGACCATTTTTGCTTCAGGTTAAGAATCTGATAATAGACCCCTTCTGCTGTCTGGCTCTCATTTGTTCATTGACTGTTAAAGTTCAGTGTCAGAATAAAATGTTTTCAGCAGAAGATCGCGGTTCAATTCCCAGTCAGGGCACATGCCTGGGTTGCAGGCCAACTCCCAGCAGGGGACGCACGAAAGGCAACCATACAGTGATGTTTCTCTCCCTCTCTCCTTCCCCTCTAAAGATAAATAAATAAACAAAATCTTTTAAAAAATGTTTTCAAAAACAGAAAGACTTGGGCCCTGGCTGGTGTGGCTCAGTGGATTGAGAGCCGGCCTGCAAACCAAAGGGTCACTGGTTTGATTCCCAATCAGGGCAAATGCCTGGGTTGTGGGCCAGGTCCTCAGGAGGGGGCACTAGAGGCAACCCCACACTGATGCTTCTCTCCCTCTCTATCTCCCTCCCTTTCCCTCTCTAAAAGAAAATAAATAAAATCTAAAAAATTTAAAATAAATAAGGGAACATTCCAGAACAAGCATAAGAAAAAATAGAAAAACTTTGATAGGCATCAGCTTAATTTTGTAGACACTTATTTAGAAGATTGTTATATAGTGAGGTATTTTATGCTTCCTTTGGGTTGTTGTGTTTTTTTCACTGTATTTTAATAATACACAGTGTTAATCATGAATTTGTTTAAAGTACAACAGAATATAAAATTTCAAAGTCTTTTCTCATTAGTTGTTATATGTTTTTAAGAAGATATGTGAATGCACTCATCATCAATAATGTTGATGGTGATGGTGATAACACTTATTGAGTTTTTACTGTGTGCCAGGCTCTGTGCTAACCATTTCACATTGTATTCATTTATTTAATCCATGAAGTATTACAATCCTGTTACAGGAACAGGATTGGAAGGAACTGAATGTCAATAAATAAACTTAAGAAACTTGTCTAAAGACACATATTAAGTGTCAGAGCCAAGAGTAATTCAGGGATATTTGATTCCAAAACCATTATTCTATATAATAAAAATATGTTATTAAGTAAGATAATATTATTAAATAGGATAATGCTTACATTAAACATTGATGTGCCTATTCAGAAAAAAACAATGGAATAACTGAAGTAAAATAATATACAAATAAGTCTGTCCAGAAAGTGTCCAGCCACGTAATATAAAAATAGAGACGTTTATTGAAGAAGATACAAGGTACAAGAAACATTGTACATAAAGCAATGACACCTCAGTCCCCTTCAAAGTAGGCACCTTGGGACCTCACGCAGTTCTCTCAATCACCATCAGCTACTCCATCATATTTTCCTGAATCTCATCAATGGTCTGAAATTCTCCCCTTTCAAACGTGATTTAAGTTTTGGGGAAAGCCAGAAGCCACAGGATGCCGAATTGGGGCTGTAGGGGTGTTGAGTCACCGGGTTATTTGATGTCTTGCCAAAAAACTCTGCACAAGATGTGATGCATGAGCAGGCAGTTGTTGTCATGAAGCTGCCAACCACCAGTTGCCCATAGCTGCAGCCTTCTGAATCATCTGAGTAGTTTCTGTGGAGGATTGTTCAAGCTTAACATAAAATTTGATACATATTCTTTGCTCTACTCACTCAGTCATTTTGAATGCAGTGGCCACACAGTCCACACACTCACTCAATGGTGCTTACCACCCCCACTGACTAGTACAGTGAAGTCATTGTTCACATACGGCCATTCCAGTCCACTCTCCTTGGCTGCCAGGTTTATTATGTTTTGCCCTGTATAATGTGCACTTTTTTGCCCAAATTTTTGAGGGAAAAATAAGGAGGTGCATTATACAGGGGTATAATGAGTACATGCCATGGGTAAAATAATCCCATGCATAATATGCACAAAACATGTGTGTGCATTATAAATGCAAAAATATGGTACATTGATGTCATGCAAACCATTCTACTTATATTAACAACTAGAGTCCAGACAGAGTCTGGAGTCCAGACAGACCTCACATGTTAAGTAATTATTATAAGAAAATGACAATTTCAAAAGCAGTATCTGCAAAGTTCATTATAATCATTTAATTATTTTTAACTGTTACAGTCTTGGACAGAGTATAATTATTTTCTATCTCATAGTTATAGTGATTTAACAGGTAAAGTTTAAAAGCCTTTTTCAATGTGGCAAAATAAATGATATCTGCCTCACATAATTATGTATCGTGTCTATATATTTAAAACATGCCTCTTGTAGACAACATATAATTGGATCTTGCTTTTTAAAAAATCCATCCCAACAAACTCTGCTTTTTAATTAGAATGTTTAGTTCATTAACATTTATTATAATTATTGAAACTGTTGGATTTTGGTCTACTATTTTACTTTTTCTCTTTGTCCTTTCTGCTTTTTTTCTCTTCTTCTTTTAGATTATTTTGTTTCTTTTAGATCCATTCTATCTACTGGCTTTCTAGCTATACAAGGGGGGCCGCCCCCCCTAAAAAATCCAGTTATCTTCTAGATGGAGGGCCCCTTGTAGTACAAGCTTCCCCCACTAGGTGAGTGTTCTAGAAACCCATCTGTATCAGTGTACCAGCTGGCATTGTTGTGAGAGGCTGCATTTCACTTCAGTGATTTTTTTTTGAAGACTCTTTCAAAGTATTTGCCCATTTCATGATGAGCGATTTACACTGTGCTGAGTGTTCAGCAGTTTTGACCCAAAATGACATGACAGCTGTGTCCCACCCTCTCTATTCACACAATCTCACTCTGAGACTTTTTTTTGTTTCCCCAGGTGAAAAAAATCCTCAAAGGGAAATGCTTTGCCAATGTGGGTGTGAAACAAAAAATGGCAGAAACACTAAAAGGCATCAAAATTGATGAGTTCAAAACCTGTTTTGCACAGTGGAAAAAACATCTTGGTAGGTGTATAGCATCAAATGAAGAGTATTTTAAAGGTGACTGAAGTTTAAACATGTAAAAATAAATGCACAATTTTTTATAAATTAATTCTGGTGTGTTTTTTTTGCAACCTCCTCATGTCTCTTCAGATATTTTTGTCCTTATTTATTAAGTAAATTTTATTTATTGATTTTTAGAGGGAGAGGAAGGGAGAGAAAAAGAAAGAGAAACACTGATATGTTGTTTCACTTATTTATTCATTCATTGGTTGATTCTTTGTGCTCTGACTGGGGATCGAACTCACAACATTGGCATATGGGGATGATGCTCTACCGACTGAGCTACCCCTGAGCTACCAGGGCCATTTTGCCTTATATTTTAGTGTTAGCTCTAAAGGATACACTGCACATGCATAAGTTTTCACAATCTACTTAAGAGTTAACATCGGATTTTTGTACAATGCAGAACCTTGCAATTCTATAGGCCCACACCTGTCCTTTAAGCCACATGTAAGACAATGTTATAAATTTTGCTTTAAGTAGTATTACACATTTTAAGGCAATTAAGAGGAAATGTCGTATTTTATATTTACCTAGGTATTTATCATTTCCATTCTGTTTCTCACTGAAGATTTGAGACTGTTTGGTATTATTTTTCTTCAGGATCAAGAACATCCTGTAGCATTTCAGCCCTGGCTGGTGTAGCTCAGTGGATTGAGCACAGGCCTGCAAACTACACAGTCGTGGTTCAATTCCCAGTCAGGGCACATGCCTGGGTTGCACAGGCCGGTTCCCTGCAGGCCAACTCCCAGCAGGGGACGCACGAAAGGCAACCATACATTGATGTTTCTCTCCTTCCCCTCTAAAGATAAATAAATAAATAAATAAAAACCTTATTTTTTAAAAAAAAGAACATCCTGTAGCATTTCTTATAGTGCCAGTCTGCTGCAGTAAATTCTCATTTTCTTTTATCCAAAAATATATCTATTTTGCTTTCATTCTTTTATTTTGCTCTGTTTTTCCTAATTTCATTCTGGTATGATTTCTATATGGTAAACAGCATATATTTAATGTGTACACTTTGGAAAAAACTCATAGACACAGACAACAGCCAGGGGGTGGGGGTAAGGTAGAAGAGGGTAGATGAGGAGTAAGTGGTGATGGAAGGAGACTTGACTTGGGGTGGTGAACACACAACACACTATACAGATGATATATTAGGGAACTGTACACCTGAAATCTACATAACTTATTAACCAATATCACCCAATAAATTCAGTAAAAATTAAAATAATACAGGACACAGTTTGGTAAGTTTTAATATATGTGCACACCCATGAAATCATTGCACCACAATCAAGATTACGAACATATTCGTCGCTCACCAAAGCTTCCTCACACCTCTTCCCAGTCCTCTCTTCTGTCCCCTCCCCAAACCCCTCCCTAGCCCCCAGCAACCATCGATGTGCTGTTGCTACATATTAATTTACACTTCATATGGTTTCATATCAACAAAGAATTATAGTATGTATTCTTTTTGTATGGTTTCCTCAATCAACACAGTCATGGTGAGTGTCACTCATATTGTTACACGTAGCAGTAGTTTTTTCCTCCCTATTGCTGAGCTGCATTCTGTGGTGTGGATACACTAGCACCTGTTTACCCAGTCACCTGTTGACGGACATTTGGGCTGTTCTTCACTCTGGGTGATTACAAACAAAGCTGCTGTGTACATTTGGCCCCATGTGTTTGTGTGGACATATGCTTTCATTTTTCTTGACTAAACCCAAAGAAGTGATAATATGGAAGATGTACGTTTACTGTTTTAAGAAATTGCTAACATTTTACATTCTCCCTAGCCACGTGAGTTCTAATGGTTTGCGAAAAGCAGGTAGGGTCTTTTAAATTTTAGCCATTTTAGTTTGCGTGTGGTGATATCTTATTGTGATTTTATCATCTTAATTCACGATGGATATATTCACTAAAGAATTCTAGATCGTTAGGATTTTTTTTCTTCACTTCAAGATGTCATTCACGTATCTCTTGGCTTCCATGTTTCTGATGAGACGTCATCAGAAACGGTCATTTCAATTGTTCCTTCCCTACACGTGTTCCCTATTTTTCTCTGACCATTCTCAGTTTTCTTCTTGACCTTTGGTTTTAGCAGATGGACTATGATGTACCTAACAAAGGTCTTATTATCTTGCTTGGGTTTCACTGAGTGGATTATGCCTGCCCTTTACTAACTCAGGGAATGTTCAACACTGTTTCTCCATAATACACTAACTAATGTAGAGCAAAAAAACAAAAAAGTAGAGCAAAAAACCAAAAAAGTAGAGCAAAATAACAAAAAAGTACCTACCTACAGCTTTCACTTATCTTCTGCAACTGAAACTATGTGTTGATGCCTGACAGTGAGAACCATCCTTCCACAAAAATATATAAAAAACCCTTTTGGAGTCACTCATTGACAGCACAGAGACATAACTGCCTCGTCCCTCATCTATTCACTTGTTTATTAAAGAAATACTTGCTGTGCAGGTACCGTTTTAGGTGCTGAGGATAAAATAATGAACAAAAGAGACAAAATAATAACAGTTAATTCTCAGAAAATATAAGGAATATTTAAAAATATATATTGTCTTATTTAATACTCATAACAACTCTTTCACTAATATTCCCGTTTTACAGATGAGCAAGCTGGGACTTAAAGAGGTTAACTAATACTTCTAAGGTTACATAGCTAGTAAATATCAGAGATGGACTTTGAACTTAGCTAGTAGCTCTAGAATGTACACTTCGAATCCCCACTACTTTACTCTCCAAAGGCAAAAATGGGGGCCAGAGGGTGGGCAGCCGTTATGGTTGGTCACATGAGCACTAGGCAAATCCTCAGTCATTCTGACACTTTTCCTTATCTGTAAAATTAGTGGGATTCACTGGATAAAAATTAAACTCTCTTCCAGCTTGGGGAGTTTATTATTGTAGACCTTGAGAGCAAAAGCTGGTACAGGTGAACTGGAATTAATGGAATCAAACATGGAAATAATATGGTACTATATAAAAAAGGCCAGAAGCAGTCATTCTGCAGTGACTCCACAGGCAGGCAATACACAAATTCATGGAGAGACTGTTGAGTTTTCACACACATGATGGCTTTCAGATTCTTTTTTCAGTTTGAGTAAGTGAGTTCCAAAAACTGGAAAATGATCTAATAGCTTGCCGTAGTGGCTCCCCACTAACTGAGACATGGTTTTTCCTGTTCAGTGATGACTGTGTGACATGCTGTTTCCATAACAATCATACAAAATAGATAGGTGTTTTAAAAACTAAGCCTGCAAAGTCCTTTTTGCAGCAAAAGCAGCTTGCCAGTAGATATACTAGAAACAGATGATTGTAGAAAAACAAAGGAGATGACAAAGCAACAATTCCAAAGATACCAAACTAAGGAATGGACATTCAGTCTTAGAAAGCCAAGGATGCAACAGGGCTTCAGAATTAGCAGCGGCGGTTAATGCTGCATCTGATGTTTTAAAAAACTAGTTTAAAAAAAACTTGTTTTTTTTAAAAACATTTCTAACTGCACAATATTGAAAACACAACATCTTTAAGATTCTGAAAATAGAACTTTCAGGGAAATTAATAAGCAAACGTAGAATGCAGGAATGTTAAACTCAGAGACCAAAGCAAGGTCATTGTGGAATTTTCTTAGTAAAGAAACTTCATCCTATGACAAGATGCCAGTTCATGAGGACTCTGAAACAACAACAACAAAAAGCAACAATGAAGATTTATTGAATGATTACCAGGTGCCAGGCATCATGTTAAATAGCTCACATTGTCTTATCCTCACCACAACCCTCTGGGGTAGATAGTATTTACCATTATCTGCACTTTATGGATAGGACAGCCGAGGCGTTGAGAGGTTAAATCACTTGCCAAACATCCCTTCACTAGCTGTGGCAGAGCCAATGGGGATTTGAGTGGAGACTTTTGGACTACTGAACTGCCTCACTCTGAAAGCACTATACTATGTATGCAGGCAGTGGGTAAAAACGAAAAGGAAAAATTAAAAATTTGCTACCAATTATTGTGCTGGCTTGGTGCAAAGAAAAAAAACCCACCCGAAAATGCTCACACTTGAGATACTTTTCTCATCTAATTTTCATAGTAGTCTTACGGGGTAGGTTTTGTCATCCTCTTTTTATGGAGGACGGAGCTGAAGCTTAAAGAGCATACATAACTTACCCAGAGCCACACAGCCCGTAAGTGATGAATTTGAGACTTGCACCCAGGTCCGTCTGTCTCCAAAACCCCAATGTTCTTCACAGGTCCCTTGGACAGATCTGTCTTGCTCTCTATTCCTATCCAGGCAGGAGCAACCTCTGTCTCCCCCCTTCTCTTCTAGGGCAGTCACCCAAAACACTCATGCTCCATCCAAGGTTTCTGTCCACTGCCTGACTTCCAGCTTCTGCCCAAGCAAGGTGAGACTCTCTCTACCCTGAGAAGCTTTCTTTCTGCTATCCTCATATTCTCCCACCGCCACCTCCAGGCTGGGCCCCTCCTGAATGGTCAAAAGCAGCCTAGGTGTAGCTGGTTCCAGCACTCACACTCCACTGCAATCATCTCTTTACTGTTAGTGTTCCCCCTCCCTTCCTCTCCAGGGCTCTGCTGCACACACCATCCAAGAGTGATTGTTTTTTGTCTCCTCAAGGTCTAGCTCAGTGCCTGGCACACAGTAGCTGCTCAGTGAATGTTGATGAATGGAGAAATAAAGTCTGCCCTCTGAAGTTCTGGACAATTACCAACATATACTGAATGCTATAATTGGAAAGTCCTGGCCACTTACAGAATACACACACACACTGTGTCACATGTTGGTGAATCTATAGTTCTATACTTAAATGAAATGGACCAAATACTCGTTATTAGAGTAAATAATGACAATTAGTAAATTTCTTTTTATTTTGAACAGATTTTTCTTTGGGGGGTTTTGGAAAAGCTAATGATCTTTTTCTAACTATAATGATCACCAACATGTGTAAAAATGCTTTGTGTCTTCAGGTACATTTTCTCATTTCATCCCAATGGTCAGTTCTGTGAAACAGGCATTATTAGACAGTTTACAGAGGATAACAAGCTCAAGGATGATTTATTCAAGATCACACAGCTGACACATAAAATTGCTGGGAATAGACCCTAGCTCCTTAGTGCAGTGTTCTTTCCACTAAGTCACCTATGGAGACATAGAAATACCGAAATGAACATTATCTACAAAATGCTGACTCACAAGAAACAGTGAAACCGTGAGGGCAGGTTTTCCTTTCGGTCACAACAAATGAGAGGGCACCTATCCTGGTAGGCACTGGCTTTGGAATCATGAGAGCAATGATAGAAACCCTTTTAGATCCCTTAAACTTCCTGGCATATTATTCTTCAGACTTTCTTGAAAGCCCAAAAGGAGAGTAACATTTCATGCTATGACTTTTGTACAATTTTTTACTATGTACATGTATTACCTATTTCAAACCTTTAGAAATAAAAGGATACCAATAAGCTTATTTTTTTTCTGCATCAAGTTAATGTCACAAAGCAAACCAACTGAGGGCAGGTGTTGTCCATGAAGGTTATAGAAACGTGACTTTAAGTGGATAATTGAGTGCCTCCACATGGTGTGCTGTCATTGCATATGAGAATGGTGAGGTAGGTGCTAAGGTTGAATCAGCCCCGTTACAGATGCCCCATGAAACCAAGAATTAGGGACCACCACAGCTCTGTAAGCAGCAGAGGAAAGACTGAACCCCAGACCTTCTGACTTCAATGCTACTGCTTAGACCCATTAGAAAAAGTGACTAGCTCTCTAGTCAGATTCCTGGGTTCCAAAGTTGCTCTTTTGAGCCCTCATGTACTCACAAGAGAAGATCTCCAAGAAGTATTAAGTGAAAAAAGCAAGATGATAGATTGTATTCATCATTTTGTACAATAAAAGGTGAAATTTTATAAAAGAATGTATGTTTGCATTTGCTTATTATGCATAACAATCAGTTGCCTTATAGATTCTCCGCCTTCAAAATGAGGGTGGTGGGGTTACATTAAATACTGCAAATGTTAGAAATGCCTGGCACCCAGAAGTACCATTTTACTTGGAATTCTCAAGCCAAATATTCCTTGACTTAGTCATATTCTAAAATACCCTTTTAAAAGTAATTTTTAATTGGCACAGGCAAGATGAAACGTGGCAAACCACAGCAAAATACAATTACCTAACGCTGCTTTAAATTAGGCCCAATTGAGTGATTAGCCAAAACTGAAAGGTGTTTGAATCACAATCACAGATCTCAGAGAACCATTACTTTTCAGACTTTTGCCAAATACATAACTAAAATTTATTTTTAAAAGCGTTGTGTAGATGTTTTCTTTTTAACAGTTTGAAATAGCGTAAACAACTTTAAGAAAAATCTTAAACAAAATTGCCAGCTTAGATTATGACCCAAAATCACACTTACAAGCCCCAACGATGTTACTGTTTTAACATTTAAGTTAGTAAAAGACATACTGTATCTGCTGTAGGGGCGGGGGGGGCGGGGATGAGCTAGGATTGTGTTCAAAACACTGGGTCTGGGGAAAGAGCTTTAAAAAAAAAATTGCTTCATTCTTTTAGAGGCCTAGGCACAGTGACGAAAACCGACCCCCACTCTGAGCCACGTGGTTTTTCTGCCTCCTCCCAGGCGCTTCCTTCCTCGGCCTTGGTTCCAAAGAAAGTGACCTCAAGTTGTGGGCGGGCCCGGATGACCTCGGCCCGCCGCAGACCCGTCCGGAGGGCCTGAGCAGGCCGGCTCCTCGCCCCAGATCCTACTCCGTCCACAGGTGTCGGAGCGCTGGCTCGCGGAGCGGGCGCGAGGTCAGGCCCGCCCTGCGCCCTCCTGGCCACCCGCTCCGCGGCCCGCGTCCCCCGCCCCGGCCCGGCCCCGACGGAGAGCAGAAGCGTGAGCTCTGCTCCGACTTTAGGCTGGAGGCCAGTATCCAGCGTTAACTCACCATACGGTTCGGATGCCTGCCCCTCCCCGCCCCAACTCACTGTAAAGCTGGGCCACTATCGTGACATTAATGAGAGCACCCACTCAGTGCTGCTCAGTAGGTTACTAGGAAAGTGCAACGAGAGAATTTGGCGAAAGGAGCGAAGCTAGAAAACAAACATAGAAAAGGCTTTTGTTGCTAGAAGATAATGTATTCCAGGGAAACTTTTATGTGGTCTAGTTTCTCTTATGAAAACTATCTCAAAGTTAAACTGAGGAGGCTAGAAAACTTTTAATGAAGACACAGAAAAACCTGATTTTTAGAAGTTTATATCTATCTACAAAGAGTGGTAAAACAAGAAAGCTAAGATATTTAGATTGTGAGAAGTAACTGTAGCTAGGACTAGAACTATATTCTACCATGAGAAAGAAAGTAAGCTAACGTTTAAATGCTTCCAGATTGTTTTATGTATTAGTTTTCCAATTTGATTGTGGTTCCTCTCCAAAAGAAATATTTCCTTTGTACATGCCATAGGGCTTTGTTTGCACTGGACACATAGTAGGCTCTCAAATCTTTGTCAAGAGACTTGGAGATGTTTCAGAGATGCTCTACACAAGGAAGAACACACAATGATCTGGTAATTCGCTCATTTAAAAAAAAAGCTGCTTCTTCAAGAGTGTTTCTCAGAGTCTGCACAGATTGGCAACCAAAAGGCCTCATCCAGTTTTGTCCTAGATTTATGCTAATATTCAGTCACAAAAAATAGGACGACAGAAATCAAAGCCATTTATTTAAATGGTATAGGCGACTTTTGAGAAGCAGACGTTTCACACTGGGTGGATAATTTTGCTGATGCAGTCTCTACATGAGATCATGTGGAAAGACTGAATTTGAAAATTCTTTTTAGATTTTTCATGTTTGCAATCAAATGAGTGTCCAACTGAAAAAACTGTACAGGAGGACCACACACACTCAGGGTCCCTTTAGTGTAATAAAACTCGAGTTCTAGAGTGATGGGAGAGGGGTACAAGGGGGCTAAATGGTAATAGGAAAAAAATACAATAAAAATAAAAATCCCTAGAGTTAGAAGTAAAGCAAAGTGTAAGACTGAAATCTATCCTAAACTGAAAAAGTGGACGTGTGGGTGAAGGAGTGAAACGGACTTCGCTAAAAGCAGATACATGGCTTGGACTGGAACCGGACAAGTGGCCACTCCAGGAGCATATTCGTGGCGCTCACGACCACGGAGTGACCGCCCCCGATCCCCTACGTCCTCGGTCCCGGCTCCCAGGGTCTTTCGCACTCCTTTTCAGCCCGACAGAGAGCCGAGGGCTAAGGGGTGGGGAGGAGCCCGCCCCCTGTGGCTGCGCGCCCAGCAGGGGAAACAGTTCTAGAGGTTTGTCCCGGACCTGCGAGAGGACAAAGGTGAAGACGGAGGGTGTATTGCGGGATGATGCGATACCCCAACCTCGAAGTCATCTTTGCAGTTAAACCAGAAACCGTAGAAGAAAGATTCTGGGCATCCCAGCCCCAAGTCACCTCGCCACCCCACCCCCCAGCTGCTGCTGCAAGTAATTCATACAAAAGGAAGACTCGCCTTTGCCTTGGGGAATCCCAGGGACCGTCGGTAAACTCCCAGTAACCTAGAATCCTGGGCTCGTTCGTCCCGCCCCCCGCCCCCTGCTCTCGTCATCCGGGTCGTGAAGAGCATGCGCGAGGCGACGTGTGCTCTTCAGTGGGCTGACTGCACATCAGCTACAGTCCCCGAACATTGGGGGGAAGGGACGGCGATTGAACCGGTGCCTGGTGGAGGTGGCGCGGGGTAAGCTGGGAAAGTCGTGTCGTGTGCTGGCTCCGCCCACTTCCCCGAGGGTGGGGGAGAGCCGTATATAAGTGCTGTAGTCCTCCTGAACGTTCTTTTTCGCAACGGGTTTGCCGCCAGAACACAGGTGAGTACCGGGCGTGGCTTCCGCGGCCTGGGCTCCTGGAGCGGGCGGCGGCCCTCGCGTGACTTCCCCTCCCACCGAGCCACTGAGCCACCTGCGCTGTTCTCGACCCGAGTTTCGGGTTGTAAGCGGGCGGGAGAGTTCGAGGCCTTGCGCTTCTTCTTAGGCGCCTTATGAGCCTCGTGCTTGGGTTGAGGCCTGGCTTGCGCGCCGTGCCCGTCGCCGCGTGCGATTCCCCCCGCATCTTCTCTGCCCAGTTACGCTGAAGTCTTAGCCCATTTGAGTTTTCAGAAAAAGCATCTGAGTGCTTTTTTCTCCTGTCGGTATAGTTCAGCCGAGGTTGGTCGGGGTCTCGGCAGTTTGGGCTGGTTAGCGTTCGTCGGGTGGGCGGCGGCGGGGCCCTCCGCCGGGCGCACATGTCTGGCGGGGTGTGGGGCGCCCGAGTCGGACGGGGAGAGTCCCCGAGAGTGGCCGGGCGGCTCCGGGGCCGGCGCGCGCCGCCCTGGGCCTGTCGCCCCACCCCGGCAGCGAGGCCAGCCCGCCTGCTCGGCACCAGTTGCATGCGCGGAAAGATGGCCGCTCGCCGGCCCTGTGCAGGGAACTCAAAATGGAGGACGCGGCGGCCCAGGGCGGGCGGGTGAGTCACCCGCACAAAGGAAAACGGCTTTTCCCCCGGACTGTTGCTTCCTGTGACCCCTCCGTGTGCCGGGCGCCGTCCTGGCGCTTGAGTATCTACTCGTGGCCTAGGGAGCCGAGCTTCTCGGGTTGGGGGAGGGAACTTAGGCGACAGAGTTTCCCCATACTTGGTGGGTGGAGACCAGAGTTGGGCCAGTTTGGCATCAGTTATAATTCTCCTTGGAATTTGCCCTTTGATTTGCATCGAGGCTGGTTCAAGAGCCTGTGGGACTGTGGTTTTAAAGTTTTCCTCCCAATTTAGGTGTCGAGAAAACCATCACTAAATCAAAGCCAAAATGGGAAAGGAAAAGACTCACATCAACATTGTGGTTATTGGACACGTAGATTCCGGCAAGTCTACCACTACTGGCCATCTGATCTACAAATGTGGTGGGATTGACAAAAGAACCATTGAAAAATTTGAGAAGGAGGCTGCTGAGGTAGGTAAAGTAACGAAGATTAAATAAGTGGACTTATGACAGACTTTAAGTGCTCACTTTCCAGAAGTCTCCGGTGTCATATTGGTTAACTTACAACAAGATGATGTTGGCATTGAATCCCTTTGCTCTGCAACATTTCTGTTAAGTTGGGGCGGGTAAGAAATTTCAAATTGGAGTGAGTCTTAGTTACTAAGTAACCATTCTAATCCTTACAGATGGGAAAGGGCTCCTTCAAGTATGCCTGGGTCTTGGATAAACTGAAAGCTGAACGTGAGCGTGGTATCACCATTGATATCTCCCTGTGGAAATTCGAAACCAGCAAGTATTACGTGACCATCATTGATGCCCCAGGACACAGAGACTTCATCAAGAACATGATTACAGGGACATCTCAGGTTTGTAGGGATTAATCTTGGGACCTGTCTTATACATTGGTCTTACCTGTTTTGAAGAGTTTTCATTTAGGAGGGTATGGCCTTGTTTTCTTTTAAAGGCTGACTGTGCTGTCCTGATTGTTGCTGCTGGTGTCGGAGAGTTTGAAGCAGGTATCTCCAAGAATGGGCAGACCCGTGAGCATGCCCTTCTGGCTTACACACTGGGTGTGAAACAGCTGATCGTTGGTGTTAACAAAATGGATTCCACTGAGCCGCCCTACAGCCAGAAGAGATACGAGGAAATTGTTAAAGAAGTCAGCACCTACATTAAGAAAATTGGCTACAACCCTGACACAGTAGCATTTGTGCCAATTTCTGGGTGGAATGGTGACAACATGCTGGAGCCAAGTGCTAATGTAAGGGACTTAATTTTTGAAAAAAACCCTGAGGGGGGGGGACACAGAATTGCAGGTAACAATTCTGTGATTGACAATCTTGTGTTTTAGATGCCGTGGTTCAAGGGATGGAAAGTCACCAGGAAAGACGGCAGTGCCAGTGGAACCACGCTGCTTGAAGCTCTGGATTGCATCCTGCCACCAACTCGTCCAACTGACAAGCCCCTGCGTCTGCCTCTCCAGGATGTCTACAAAATTGGTGGTAAGTTGAACGTTGCTATCAGAATGTAACCTATGGGTGGCTGCGGTTCCTTCAGAGGTATTGATAATTATGGCCTACACGTCTTTTTTAGGCATTGGGACTGTCCCTGTGGGCCGAGTGGAAACTGGTGTTCTCAAACCTGGCATGGTGGTCACTTTTGCTCCAGTCAACGTTACAACTGAAGTAAAGTCTGTTGAAATGCACCATGAAGCTTTGAGTGAAGCTCTTCCTGGGGACAATGTGGGCTTCAATGTCAAGAACGTGTCTGTCAAAGATGTTCGTCGTGGCAATGTTGCTGGTGACAGCAAAAATGACCCACCAATGGAAGCTGCTGGCTTCACAGCTCAGGTAACACTTAAGTAATGTCCTGTTTTTAATTTACTCATGAGAGCCTTGACTGTCTCTTGAGACTCATAAACACAAACCCTTTTCCCCAAAGGTGATTATCCTCAACCATCCCGGCCAAATCAGTGCTGGATATGCACCTGTTCTGGATTGTCACACAGCTCATATTGCTTGTAAATTTGCTGAGCTGAAGGAGAAGATTGACCGTCGCTCTGGGAAAAAGCTGGAAGACGGCCCAAAGTTTTTGAAATCTGGTGATGCTGCCATTGTTGATATGGTTCCTGGCAAGCCAATGTGTGTTGAGAGCTTCTCTGACTATCCTCCTCTGGGTAAGGATGGTGTATTTAATGTAATTAGAAATTTTCCTTAAATGAAATTTTGTGAGTGTGCGCACCAAATGTTTCTAATGATACACAATTTGTTTTAATAGGCCGCTTTGCTGTTCGTGACATGAGGCAGACGGTTGCTGTTGGTGTTATCAAAGCAGTGGACAAGAAGGCAGCTGGAGCTGGCAAAGTCACCAAGTCTGCCCAGAAAGCTCAGAAGGCTAAATGAATATTATCCCCAACACCTGCCACCCCAGTCTTAATCAGTGGTGGAAGAACGGTCTCAGAACTGTTTGTCTCAATTGGCCACTTAAGTTTAATAGTAAAGGACTGGTTAATGATTACAATGCATCGTAAAACCTTCAGAAGGAAAGGAGAATGTTTTGTGGACCATTTGGTTTTTTTGTGTGTGTGGCAGTTTTTAAGTTATTAGTTTTTAAAAATCAGTACTTTTTAATGGAAACAACTTGACCAAAATCTGTCACAGAATTTTGAGACCCATTAAAACAAAGTTTAATGAGAAACCTGTGTGTTTTTTCAGTCAACACTGTAACTTTCTTTTATTTAGGTTAAAAGTAGCCCATAACCTATTTCTGGTGTTATATTTGCTGATGATTCAGAATTGGATAAATCTGTTAGGGTTTTTTCTTTCTTTCCTGAGTGGGAATTTTTTCACCTTGTCCTAAGGGGAGGAATCTTGTAGTAAAAGCAGTGGGAGGGGCTCTGGTGCAACACTAAATAGGTTAGGACCGATAAAGTAAATGTTTATGTGTAAGTTAGTCTATAAAGGCCAAATTCTGGTATATTAAGTCCACGTGTTTCATATAAAAGTTTTGTAGTTAACATCAAGTAAATTTTGTTAATGTCAAATCTAGTTTCCAGCTTTACTGAAATGTGAATTCACGTTTACAAATGATGAGCTAGTTTAAAGAACTTAAAATGAGGCTTAAATAGTATTGAACACTGTCTTGCTACAGTTAATTGTATCTAGATTCTAGGAAAAATAAATGATACTGGAAGTTGAGTGTGTTTTGTCACTTTAAATATTGAAGGTCCACTTTCAATAAGTTGGATAAAGGAACATCACACGGGAGGTTTAAACCTAGAGTTTAAAGAGGTCAAGCGGCAAATAAGTGTAAATGAAGGGGGAAGGGCCCAGTTGGGAAATATTGCTTGGTGCCACTTGACAGTTACCATTGAAAATTAAAGTGGCTAAAATTTGTTGGATGCCAAAAATAAACACGTAGAACTGATGAATTGGTAACTTGTATGCAATGATTAGTTGCAAGGGGGAGATAGGTATCATTTGTTAGAATGTTTGGGTGTTAGAATGTTGAATGCTTTAGCCATCTAAAGTCTGATTTTTGGCTGTTAGAGCACGTGCCAAAAATCAAGATTACAATATATACTCATTTGAAAGTGCAAAATGATCTCAGGTGCTTATAGTTGTGGAATGCATCCAGTTAATTTTCAAGTTGATTATAATTTCGCTGAAATTTTTTAATTCTAAAATAGGTAAAATAGCCTTTACACTACTAGCTGAACATTGATGAGAGCTGTAGAGACTAAAAGATTTCTTTATAGTTCATGAGAAAACTACCCCTTAAGTGGCTGATAGAAAAGCAAATTTAATGCTGTAGGCTTGGCTAGTGTAGGATCAACTGTCCAACCTCCCACATCAATGTTTAATTACAGAATAGCTCTATAGAAAGGGCAAGGAGACTCTGGGAAGTGAGTTTACCTAGACAAGATACCACCTTTTCAGAATTCGTTTTGTGTAGGTTAAGATAATTGCCTGGTTTGAGCACCACCTAGTGGTAGTCGCCACAAACTTCATGGATGAATACTGAGTTCCTACACTGAACTGCATTTCCTTGTGTTTTAATTGATTAAAACGAGTGGATTTTGAAAAAGAATAAACTGGTGCTTGAAAGCTACATTACTTTAAAGATTTTATTTAGAAAGGGGAAGGGAGGGAGAGAAATACCTATGTGTGGTTGCTTCTCACATGGACCCCACTGGGGACCTGACTAGGAATCAAACTGGCAACCCTTTGGTTTGCAGTCTGGGCTCAGTCCACTGAGCTGCACCAGCCAGGCTGAAAACCACTTTTTACTTTTTAAGTTGACCAAATGCTATAATACTTGTAACGGTCTCAGGATCTTACTAGGATTTGTTTTCAGAATTCTAGTGTGGCTTTAGAATATGAAAAAAAATTGGAAAGACAACCTGGTTGAGTTAAACACAGATTATCTGTAAGGCATGTCTGATCTTTTAAGAACTATTTGTACTCTATGCCCAGAATATGCAGTGCAAAATATGCAGTTTTGGTCATCTCAGAACACAAATACACCCTCACCTTTTCTGTAGCTAATCCTATCGATAATGCACTTCCCATATCTCAGGTACATCCAATAAGAATGCATATAGTTATTACTTTGCCAACATTACCTTGGGGTTTTAGTGACTTAGCATTTCTATCTCTCTGTGGTGATTTCAAAAAACTATTCATTTAGAGGTTGTGGCTTAAATATCCCTGGCTCTGATCAGATTATCTGCAGCTAACAGAGCTCTCCCATAGCAGTAAGAAACACCTAAAATATCCCCTTAGTATCTTAAATATTTGCTATTTACAAGTTTCTTTTAGACAAAATGGAAGCTGACCATAATTTTGCAGGAAAGGGTCAATGTTAAATTGCTAAATAGGTTGACTAAGCTCTGGTGTAGCAGTAAGGTGGGCACTGCAGAAGCAGTTAAGAACGTGAGTTCATTTGGTTTTTTGAGTTCTGGTTCTGCCCAATAAAGGCTATTAACTGTACAAATCAGTGCTGAAGAGCTCTTCATTTTCAGTAATTTAAGTATGGGGTATAAGAATCTTGAAGAATATTACCAGGACTATGCATTTTCTTTTCATTAAAATTTACCTTTTCTGCTGAGTTGAGCTCCGAGCTCATACCAAACGAAGCTTTTCCTGACCATAGCATTCACAGTTCCTGAAATAGGAAACTCTAGAAAAAGAGTGACAATTTCATGTTTACCAAGATGGCCTTGCATGTTTTAGACTGATAATCAGATGCTAGTTCATTTGTCATCGTGAAATACTGCAGATAAATACGGTCAGCTGAGAAAGCTGCATTCTGGAGCTATGAGCCACACCCTGAAGGGAGCAAACAATACGGGAGGCGAGCATGCTGCTTTAGATGAGAGGAGGAAGAAATAAGACATTTTCCCCTTTTTTCTGTTTACCTACCTACAGTTTTCTTCCCTGATCTGGTTTTACTTTTCATAACTGCATTTTTCACTTACAAACCCATAGGTTCTCTCTCTCCTAGGTAGCATCAAAGTCACTAACCTCCATTATTTGTGGGTCTCTGGGAACCTCTCTGGTTAGTTAAACTAGAATTGAAGCATAACTATTGTAAATATATTACTTGCTCAGTCAGTAGTGATTTAGAAGAGAAAAATGTATTAACTTGGTCAGGAAACTGCTACATGGCTCTTGAAAGGTTGTTGACTCAATCCAACAAATCTCCGAGAGGGTCCATAAAATAAATGTGTATTTTTGAAATAGAGGGTTATGTTGTAGTCCAGCAGTTACCAGCAGAAATCAGTGCCATCTGATTGGACTGCTTTTAGTAGGCCCCTGGGTCTCTAAGTGTTTAGAGCTCAGTTTGATATCCATGGGACAGACATCATGACAATGACAACAAAGATAATGCTGAATTGATGTAACAATAATTATATCTTAAGCAAGAAAAGAATACTAGAAACCTACCAAGTAAGCAAAATATTTTAAAGTTTTTCCCACTTTCTTATTAAGGTATTTACGTACACTAGATAGAAGTCACCCTTTTAAAGTATATGGTTATGAAAGTTTTGACATGTCTACATATCTCATGGCGCTCTAGGTTCCTGAAACTTCCCCTGTGTCTGTCTCTGTAGTCAGCACTGGTCCTCTCCCCAGTCCTTGGTAACCACCAATACTTTCTGTCCATGTAATTTTGTTCTTGCACCAATGTCATATACCTAGATTCAAACAGTATATACAGCCTTTTAAGTCTGGTTTCTTAGCATGATTCTTTTGTTGTGTCTATTTTGAATATATCAATAATCTGTTCTTTTGAAAAGATGTAAGATAGTTTATTCTTTCCCAGCCAAGGGATATTTGGTTGCTCCCAGTTTTGGATGATTACAAATAAATGTTCACATATAGATTTGTATTTGACTATAGGTTTTCATTTAACTTATGTTAAATAACTGGGTGTGGGATTGCTGGGTCATATGGCAAGTGTATGCCTTACCTTTGTAAGAAACTGCCAAACAGGAAAATATCAGATATTTCACGCAGCAACATTTTTACTGATATGTCCCCTAGAGCAAGGAATATAAAGGAAAGAATAAACAAATGGGATCTCATCAAAATAAAAAGCTTCTGCACAGCCAAAGAAAGCAGCATTAAAATAAAAAAACAACCAACTGTATAGGAAAACATATTTGCCAATGATACCTCAGACAAAGGTTTAATCTCCAAAATACACGAAGAACTCACACGACTTCACTCTAAGAAGACAACTAACCCAATTAAAAAATGGGGAAAGGACTTTAACAGACACTTCTGCAAGGAGGACATATAGAGGATCCAGAGACACATGAAGAGATGCTCAATATCGCTTGCTATTAGAGAGATGCAAATTAAAACCACAATGAGATACCACTTTACACCGGTGAGAATGGCTATCATAAACAAAGCAATAAACAACAAATGTTGGAGAGGGTGTGGGGAAAAAGGGACTCTGGTCCACTGTTGGTGGGATTGCAGACTGGTACAACCATTATGGAAAACAGTATGGAATTTTCTCAGGAAACTAAAATTGGACTTGCCTTTTGACCCAGCAATTCCACTGCTAGGATTGTATCCTAAGAACCCTAAAACACCAATCCCAAAGAACCTATGCACCCCAATGTTCATAGCAGCACAATTTACAATAGCCAAGAGTTGGAAGCAACCTAGGTGCCTGTCAGTAAATGAATGGATCAAAAAACAATGGTACATATACACAATGGAATTTTATGCTGCAGAAAGAAGGAGCTCCTACCTTTTGCAACAACATGGATGGAACTGGAAAGCATTATGCTGAGTGAAATAAGCCAGGTGTTGAAGGACAAATGCCATATGATCTCACCTTTAACAGGAAGCTAAACAACAAAACAAACAAACAAGCAAAATATAACCAAAGACGCTGAAATAGAGAACAGGCAGACAGTGATCAGAGGGAAGAGGGGAGGGAATTTCAGGGGAAATAGAGGAGGGATTTAGAGGAACCTATATAAAGGATACATGGACAACAACTGAGAAGGGTGGAAATGGGAGGGGGTGGAGCACGGGGGTGGGATGGGATGGGAGTAATAGAAAAGTGTACTTGAAAAATAATTAAATAAAAAAATTGAAAAAAAAAAGAAAAAAACTGCCAAACTGCTTTTCAGAGTGGCTGAGTCATTAGTAATAGATTAATTTTTAAGAGAGGTTTTAAATTTAATTTTGCTATGATTAATTTTTTAACAAAGAAAACTAATTTGACTAAATGAGTGCTACACTGAGATTCTGTAGGACCGGAAAGAGCTGTGACAGTGTTATGAAGGGAAAGAAGGATGCTGTGAGAGGGAGGAGTAAAGAGAAATCATTTGGATTGCCTAGAGAAGGTATATGTCAGGAACAGCTGAAACCTGGAGGATAAGTAGGAGTTATTAAATTGGATAATATGAAAACACTGCATTACTTCTTAGACATATCAATATATGAGGCTTAACTTGGCCTCATAACTCTATGACAGTAGAATCAGAAAAATCTAAGAAAATCTAAAAGCCTTTTAATCTAACCCACTCAAATCAACTTTGAATATATTCATTGAAATCTTTGCTTGATTAATTCATTAAATCCTCACAATCTTTAAAGAGAGGCAAGTATTGTACTCATATTACAGACTTAGGTATAGAGAAATTTTTTCTTGATATTTATTTAAATCTGACTGCTAGTGGCTTACAATTATTATGCCTAGCCTATTCTCTAGGATAAATGAATGATTTCATTCTCTTTTCTACCAGAACCACTGATTCAATTGACATCAATCAATACCTCTTAGTCACTTTGAGTTCCTACAGTAGTTTTGTTTTAAAGATTTTATTTCTTTTTGAAGAGGGGAATGGAGGGAGAAAGAGAGGGGGAGAAACATCAATGTGTGGTTGCCTCTCATGTGCCCCCTACTGGTGACCTGGCTTGCATCTCAGGCATGTGGCCTGGACTGGGAATCAAACCAGTGACCCTTTGGTTCACAGGCCAGTGCTCAATCCATTGAGCCACACCAGCCAGGGCAAAAGTAGGTGGTTTTGTTTATTTTAATGAGAGTAACTAGCAGCAAAAGCTGATAGAAGACAGTATGATTCTGCAGGTGTGGTTTCCAGAAGTCAAAGAAAATATGGCTAATATCAAAAGAAAAAGTTAAATAGCCCACTTGGTTAAAGTTTCAGTAAAATCATGTGATTGACGGAGTATCCTAGTTGGTGTTGTAATACACTATAGTGTTGCCACATAAGCAAGTCAAGTTCCAGTGCTGTCTGGAGCCTGAGGAAGTGGTTCTCAGCCTTCTGGTAAGAGAATCTGCAACATTTACTGAGACCTGGGATTCTAGCCATTGAGGTGAAAGGCTTGCAGCTATATCATTGCCAAAAAAGAAGGGCCTGGCACAGCCTTGACTTGCAGTCCCTCACTTTAGTTGTTATACTTTCTTCTCCTCTCCCTCCCCTCCTCTTCCTCACCCTTCTTTTTTTAATCCTCAACCAAGGATATGTTTATCAACTTGAGACAGAGAGGGAGAGAGAGAGAGAGAAACATCAGACAGATGCCTCGTGTCTGCACCCTGTCCAAGGATCGAACACCCACAACTTAGGTATGTACCCTAACTGGGGACTGAAACGCTCAGCCTTTTGATGTACAGAACAATGTCCCAACCCAGCCACCTGGCCAGGGTGCTATTGTTGTACCTTCTTGATTGACCCTTTGGACTTCTGTTGAGCCTCCTACAGGATTCTGCATACAGCCAAACACTCAGTTAAATGTCTCCTGAGAAATAAGGTGGTTTTTATTCAGTTATGGTTGGATACAGAGAACATTTTCTCATAGCAAGTCTTAATATCGAAGTTATGGAATACATGTCTTGGAGTTCAGTTTCTCATATTATATAGTTGCTCATTAGTGTTGTTCTTCAAAGCTGTGATACCTGTCTCTCAAGTCTGTTAAACTGTCCCACGTTGAGGTTGTTCTTTGTGAAACAGAAAATGCAGAAAATTCAATATTTCCTTTCATTGCTTGAAATGTGCACACATACACAAACAGTCTGATCTTGTATTAAATATAGTACAGCTTAGCAATGTTTCCTTTTAAACGTAGGCAGTGTGTTTTTATGTTTCTTAACATTTTGTTTTAAATTTGGATTGTCCATATTTTAAAAGGGTGTAGACCAACTCTAAGAATCCACAAAGCAACCAACATAAGTAAAGACTAAAAATGAATTCCTTACAAGGCACTGAACTGAAAACAAAGTTTTTTACCCTAGCCAACACTACAGATATACTATTGTCTCCAAGTATGCAAAGAGTATTTTAAGTTGGCAAAAGATGCTGTTCAAAGGGAAATTCACACTCTATATTCCCTATACAGTCTCTAAGCTCTGGGATGACCCTTACATTAGACGGACTATTATAATGGCTAATTAAGCACAACAATTCCATAAGTAGTTTGTAGACTATTTAACATGAAATAGAGCTCTGGCTTGTGTAGCTCAGTGGATTGAGCTCGGGCCTGCGAACCACATGATCCTGGGTTGATTCCCAGTCAGGGCACATTCCTGGGTTGCGGACCAGTTCCCAGCAGGGGACTCACGAGAGGCAACCATACATTGATATTTCTCTCCTTCTCTCCTTCCCTTCCTCTCTAAAGATAAATAAATAAAATCTTTTTTAAAAAAGAATATGTTTAAAAGACTTAAAAAAACATGAAATAGTCTACAAAGGGTGGGAATGGGAACTGAAGGTTAAACCAAGATATACAAATTTCTAAATCACTTAGAAGGGACGAAGAAACTTAATCTAGTGGAACACCTCTGGTTCTTATGAGGAAGAAAGCCCACTGAAAGAGGCAAAAATGTGTAAAGTTACAATACTTGAGACCCATGCTCAACACTAACTTGCAATTACACTTTAATCATATCACTTAACCAAACTACAGCCTAGGAAGATATAAGTAGGACTTGTTCTTAAATGCTTTTTAAAAATTCTTACTTTGAGGAATACACTGATGTAAAAGAATCCTCATATATTGGAGTTTTCCCATCAGGCAATAGTTCTATTCAAACATTTGTCTTTTTGTCTATTTGTGAATAGATTTGTCTTTTTCAAACATTTCTTACAGTAAGGAATATATTTTCTATTGCAACACAGCATAAATACACCCTATTACATTGCATCTAGGGCACCTGCAATTGGAAGACACAAATGCCACCAATTATAACTGTAAGATACTAGGACATGGTTATAGGGCATACACCAATTTAGAGATGAAAATATATGGAATTATATGGATCTTAAAGTTGGTTAAATAAGATGTGTATATAAATTACTGAAACAAGTTTCAGAGATTAGTACTTACACTTCAGTGTATACTTGTCCAGGCAGGCATTCAAGTGGCCCAAAGCTTACATTTAAAAAAAATCTGGTCTGCTCACTGGAATGTGGAGTGGCTTTTCATTAGACTTCAATTTCTGTAATAGAATGCAAGTTCAGTTTTCTGCACATACAGATTATTGATTTTCTAGGTTCCTGAGCCAGCACACACTGTAAAATTAATTGCAATTTAGCTTCTGCCAAAAGCAGCTGAGACAATGGATATTTATTGAGGAAAGCTAATGGTTCTCACAGTTGGCTGGGCATCAGAATAGCCTATGGAGCTTGTTAAACACAGATGCCAAGACCTTTCTGGCATCTGGGCCAACTGAATCAGAATTGCTTGCGATAATGCTTTGCCATTTACTTTAATAAGTGCTATTGGGAATTCTGATTTCCAATCAGGTTTAAGAATCATTGCTCAAGGGCTTGCCAATCATACATTCCTTTAGTTTTATGTTTAGTATCAATAACAGCTTATTGATATATGTCATATGAGAAAATTCACCTTTTGAAAGTGTACCGTTCAATGGTGTTTAGTACATTCACAGAAAAGTCCAACCATCACCACAATGTAATTTCAGAACATTTTCATCACCTGAAAGAGAGGTGCCTTTTTAATGACAAAGAAGCCACCCAGAGGACCCCCTTTACAATTCACTGGGTCAGTTTCATACCAGCCTCAAGCCTAGACCAAACTCTGGGAGGACTGCAATGACCAGACTGGTTTAAAGGAAGATTTAGCTCCTGGGCTTCAGGAAGGAGCAGACAAAATTATGGTTCTTTTGGCAAGGCAGAAGCCAGTGGACAGACATTGGTACTGGGAAGACAACTAGCAGTGTCCATCATAAGAAGTTACTTAGTATCTCCAAATCTTGTCTCCCTTGTCTCTAGAAGGGGAACAGTTTGTTTAATCATGAGGTTAAGTTCAGTAATGCACGTAAAGCAGTTTCTTCTTATCTGGTACACAGCAAACAGTAGTAGCTACTTTCATCTTTTATAAAATCACTAATAAAAGCACTATTTTCCCTAAGGGATTGTGTGACAAATTGCTTTTAGATTTTAGTAATAGGAAAAAGTTTTTTCCTGGTCTGCTTGATGAGACAGAACTGTAACACACCCAGGAAGCTCTCAGCTAGAACTTTGATTTTATTTTAAATTTATTTATTCATTCATTCATTTATGTATCATCCTGTGAAGTGAAAGGTCACCAGTTCGTTTCCCAGTCAGGGCCCATGCCTGGGTTGTGGGTTCAGTCCCCGCCCCCCCGCTGTCCCCGGTGGAGCTCATACTAGAGGCGACTGATCAATGTTTCTCTCTCACATTGATGTTTCCCTACCTCTCTTTCTGCCTCCTTTCCCCACTCTCTTCAATATATGTATAATAATATATAAATAAATATGTATAATAAAATATTATTATTTTATTATACATATTATTTTATTATAAAATATTTATTGTTTTATAATAAAATACTTATTTAAGAATACATAAATAATAATTTATTTTTAGAGAGAGTGGGGAAAGGAGAGAGGAAGAGAAACATTGGCTGTAGCACCCTGACCAACATGCCCCGACCAGGAATCAAACTGGCAACCCTTCAGTTTGTGGGACAATGCCCGAACAACTGAACCACACCAGTCAGGGCAGCTCTTAGTTAGAATTTGATATTTAAGTGTACTCTGTCTTTTACTCAGCAGATCTTTAATTGTGAATTGTTCTGTTTTCTTTAAAATGTCTCAACTACATTTTTTAGAAATAAGAGATGGATAAATTATCAATAAATAAGCCAAATGGGTTTTCGAGCCTTGTGATACATATACAAATTAATTCATTTGGCTTTAGAAAACTTATGGTAAAATACACACAACATAAAACACACCAGCTTAACCATGTTTAAACACAGAATTGCATCAAGTACACGCACATTGTTGTGCCACCATCAGCACCGTCCTCCTCCAGAGCACTTATCACCTGGCAAAACCGAACTCTGTATCCGCTGAGCAGTAAAGCCCCCAGCCCTCCTCCCCCCAACTCCTGGCAAGCACTCTTCTGCACTAGATACTGCAGGTACCTCGTATAGATGAAATCACCCAATATTTGTCCTTTTGTGACTGCCTTATTCCACTTAGCAAAATGTCCCCCAAGCTCATCCCTGTTGCAATGTGTGTCAGATTTCCCCTCCTTTTAAAGACGGAAAAATACTCCCTTTTATTTATATATTTTCTTAATCCATGCATCTGTCACTGGACAGATTTGCATGGATTAGTTTGCTCCCACCTTCTGGCTATTGTGAATGCTGCTACTATGAATATGACCCTGTTCAAGGGTCTTCAAGAGCCTGATTTCAATCCTTTTGAGTCTATACCTAGGACTGGAATTGTTGGATCATGCACTAATGCTGATTTTTGAGGGAACTGCTATACTGTTTCATAGAGCTGCTGCACCACTTTACATTTCCACCAATAGCACATAATGGTTCCAATTTTTCCACAGCTTTGCCAACACTCGTTATTTGCTGTTTGATAATAACCATCCTCGTAGGTGTGAGATAGCATCTCACTGTGGTTTTGATCGACATTTTCCTAATGACTAGCAATGGTTGAGCATCTCTTCATGGGGTTATTGGCCATTTATATAACTTCTTTGGAGAAATGGCTGTTCACTCCTTTGCCCACTTTTTAAATTGTTTTTTGGTTTTTTTGGTTGAGTTGTAGGAGTCTTTTATATATTCTAAATAGTAACTACTTGTCAGGTATATGATTTGCAACTATTTTCTTCCATCCCATGAATTATCTTTTTACTCTGTCGCGTTATTCATCTGGCTTTTAAGTTAGAAAATACTAAAAATCTGCTTAAACTAAAATTAAATATATAAATATCATAAAACTAAGCTTCACTATTATATTAGGCGCTTTGGAAAGTGGGGACAGTGTATGAAGACAGGGAGGAAATGAAGCTGTAGAGTGTGAAGC
The DNA here is from genome assembly GCF_014824575.4 of Sturnira hondurensis. Classification (NCBI taxonomy): domain Eukaryota; kingdom Metazoa; phylum Chordata; class Mammalia; order Chiroptera; family Phyllostomidae; genus Sturnira; species Sturnira hondurensis. The sequence goes on from NW_028094767.1 coordinate 2,472,832, forward strand.
TAGGAGAGCTATGGAGAAAAAGAAGGGCAGACACAAAAGTAAGTAGTTCTTAGTATCTGTGTCATATTTTTATTGTTTATTCAGCTGTTTTGGTTTTGCCATGTCTCGCATTTAGGAATATTCATTCTCTCAAAAAGCATGACCTAAGTGTCCACAACCCTGGCACTGCCTGCTCTCAAGAAGCTTTTATCTCATTACGTGGTTAGGGTAAGAGAGGTATTAAAAATTAAGGTGGAATGAAGTTCGGTGCAACTTTAGAAGTGCTGTGAGGAGGGAGCCTGCGGGGAGCAGGTCGCCTTCACCACGAGCCTTCCAGCGGAAGCAGCCCTGCCAGCCCCGAAGGAGCCTCTGTGGTTGCTTTGGGTGGCTTTCCTGGTATTTCCGACCACTTCTCTGAGGGCATTCTTCTCCAAGTTTGTATTTCTGAAGTGCAAGACTCATGGCCATTCCAATGCAGGTTGAAACTCAAAAATGACAAAATATTTTAAGATGATCAGTACTAAAATCCAAACCCTTGGCTACAAGGAAACTTCCTAATTCAAGGACACGATGGTTTAATTTGGCATAGGTCCATATCTTCACTCCCCCTCCCCCCCCTTCCTCAGTAACTTCACAGATGCTGTTTCCTAGCCATTTCCTCTTTTTATTTTGGTGTTTCTGTTGAAATGAACTTTAGTCCTAGCTTTTATAACTACTAGGCCTGTGGTGGGTACAGGAAATCACAAGCGTGGCCACTTCAGTGGGAGGCTGAGTACTGCCCCTGTTGGGGATTTTCTATGAAGTGACAGGCCTGAGGTTGCATTCGTAGCTTTTTCCTAGGGCACCCAGTCTGTAGCCCAATGGTTAGCAGCACCAGAAGGTGAACTGTTTCAACATATTCTTTCAAGTCAGGTAATTTTGCATAAGTTAATGTATCATTTTAAATTGTAGATTTAAAGAGGTTTTATATCCTAAACTAAGTGTCAGAACATATAACAATGTTTTTCATTGAACATTTTTCTTTTTTTGAAAAGATTTTACTTATTTTTATTTTGAGAGCAAGGGGAAGGAAGAAAGAGAGGGAGAAAAACATCAATGTGTGGTTGCCTCTCACACACCTGCTACTGGAGACCTGGCCTGCAGACCAGGCATGTGCCCTGACTGAGGATCGAACCAGCAACCCTTTGGTTTACAGGCTGGCACTCAATGTACTGAGCCACACCAGCCAGGGCTTGTTGAACATTTTTCAATGAGTTACTACTATAATGCAACTGCATTTCAAAACGTAAATTTCTTTATATGTGTAATGTCACTAGCCCCAAACTGTAGCTGTCAAGAACCTGTCAAAGCATTTAGGAACTTTCTTTTTCCTCAAAATAAATTTTTGTTATATTCCATTCAATATACACTCCATTCACTGCTGTTACTCTTGTATTTAATCAGAAAAACAGCTTTAAACACAGTGATTTCCTTCCTAGTGTTAACCAATTACCATATAACCCCTTCTTTAAAAAAAATACAATGCAGGGTGGTGGGTACAGCAAGGGAGAGTAATGGGAAGAAAATGGGGACAACTGTAATTGAACAATAAAAACACTACAGAAAAAAATACAATGCATTAATCAATATCATCCCTGCAGTAAGAATTTTGCCCAGATAACTAATTCTGCTATAACTAAAAGTTACTACTTTTTGAAATTAGTACATCAAGTGTCAAAAGGAATTCATCACTGCTAAATAATCTAGCATTATAAGCACTTTTTACTTGCTACTGAACTTGACTGCTTTATGCAAAGACTAAAGTTAGATGAAACAAGTCCATGAAAATGAAGTGCTATCCAATTGGCCATATACAATTATAGCAAGATACTTGGCTCCCTTAACTCATAATCAGGCTTAACACCTAGAGGTATAGTCAGAGTGACCTTCAGGTTCTCAGAACTTGGTTACCTGCTTTGGAGTGAAGCTTACATGAAAGCGTCTCTAGGCTGATGGGAGATCTGAGTGGGCATTTCCAGGGACGAGCAGGGCCTTCTGGCCCACTGGGCTGTGTTCATTGGTAGTCTCTCCAGAAAGGCCGAGCTGTGTAAGGAGCCAGCCAAAGGGCTCAGCTGGTCATCCCACCCTAACCCTGTGTCTATACATCAAGTCCTGGAGAGAAAAAGGAACGCCAGCATTGTTCCGCTTTCTCTGTCAGTTCTGACTTGAAAACACTAAAACACTAGTCGCCAATTATCAGAGATTTGTCTTCAATGTTAAGAAATCATGGCCATGACAGTTTCATAAAAAATACTGTATGATATAAAATAACTACCTTGACTTTATTTTCCCTTCCTTTACTTTATTCTGCCTTAACCAGGTTACCAATAAATTTTCTACATTGTGGATGATAGGAAACCATGATGATTTCCAGTCCTTCTATTCTATACAAATTAATGAAAATCAAGCCCTGGCTGGTATAGCTCAGTGGATTGAGTGCGGGCCTGCGAACCAAAAGATCACAATCCAATTCCCAGTCAGGGGATATGCCTGGGTTGCAGGCCAGTTCCCAGCAGGGGACTTTCGAGAGGCAACCATACATTGATACTTCTCTCCTTCCCTTCCCCTCTAAAGATAAATAAATAAATAAATAAATAAATTTTTTAAAAACTTAAAAAAAACCCAAAAACCAAATTAATGAAAATCAAAGACAATTACTGGTAAGGATTTCCTATAGAAGTACATAAATTTTAGAAGTCAGCTTTCACCCTGCATATTCCAATACTGGAAATTAGCTGAATGACCCTGCATAATTTTGTCAGTTTCAAATTTATAGTACTAAAAATTTGAGGGCTCTGAAATCACCTCCTAACTAGCATAAATAAGCAGAAGACTGCTAACTTTCAAAACAAAGATAAGACTTTTAATTTGGTATATTTAATGGACAAAGTCTTTACAAAGGTGCAAATTGCGAGCATTTTTCTCAGCTTTATTTTAGGTCCACTAAATCTCTCTTTAATGAACTTTGCACAAACTTACATTAATAACCTCATTGTATTAGAGCACCTAAGAGAAAGAGTATAAATTAAGAGTTTATTTTTTCAGATATGCAAAAAGCACAATGATAATCTGTCTTCTTCATAACTTAATGGCAAAGCTGTAATAACCAATAAGGTTATTTTAACAGGTGCTATACAGAAATATTTATCGCCCATCTATACACTTATATAAACTAAAGGTTTTCCTCGAATAGAAAGCTATAACTGTTGCTCTTTGAGTTTCTCTGCATCACATAAGCATTGGCCAGTTTTAGGCATCTCAGTCATGGCCGCTGGTCTCTGCTGAGCGGTCCTCACAAATCTGAGCAGATTGATGACAGCGGCAGGCGTCACTCCAGGGATGCGGCTAGCGGCCCCGATCTAGAATGAAAGCCCCCAAAAGAAACATAAAGTGAGCTACGCCAGCATTTTCCTCCCAGTAACAATCTATATATTATCATTTATAATTTTCTTCAAAACTGCTATCTTATATGTGTTTTCAAAATAACTCTACAAAGAAAATGTGATTGTTACTAATATCTTCATTTAAAAAATAGGAAAACTGTGGCTTAGAGAAATTAAAATGATTTGTCCAAGATCACATAACTAACAGATGTTAGAGCCTACTTTTTCTTTTTATTAAAATGATGTGCCCTGGCTTGTGTGGCTCAGTGGACTGGGTGTGGGCCTGAAAACCAAACAGCTGCTAGTTCGATTCCCAGTCAGGGCACATGCCTGGGCTGCAGGCCAGATCCTCGGTGGGGGGCATGTGAGAAGCAACTACACATTGATATTTCTCTCCCTCTCTTTCTCCTTCCCTTCCCCTCTCTCTAAAAAAAGAAATAAATAAATTCTTAAAAAAATACGAGCCCTAACCCGTGTGGCTCAGTTGCTTTGGTGTTGTCCAGCAAAGCGAAAGGCTGCCTGTTTGACCCCCGGTTAGGACACATGCCTGGATTGCAGGTTCAGTGTCCGGTTGGGGTGTATACGAGAAGCAACCGATCCATGTTTCTCTCTCACATCCATGTTTCTCTCCCTCTCTTTCTCTCTCCTTCTAAACATAAATAAACTCTAAAAAAAAAAAAGAAACCCTAATGTAACCTCCCCAGCGTGTGTTGGGCACCACCACATAATTAAATATTTCTGTGTTGTATTTTTACAGTGAAATATCTGAATATTAACTCTACGTGGCATAAGGACTAAATAGCCATATACCAGTTTAGGTCAGTTTCGCCACAAATGAGTCTGCAGCAGATATTCACGATAGTTTCTTGTATTCTACAACTGTGGATGAGGGGTTGTTCTGAACTGGGCAACCAGTGCCGTCCTACTGAATTTTCTGTGACGATGGAAATTTCCTGTAACATTTGTGCTGTTAGCCACATTAGCCACATATGACTACTTAGCTCCTGAAATGGAGCTAGAATGACTGACAACTTTAATTTTAAATTTTATTTAATATTAATTAATGTAAATGGTCTACTTGGTTATTGGCCATGACCCTGGGCTGTGCAGCCTATGACTATCCATGAAAATGTAACCCAAGGTGAACAGGACGCATGAGGTCTTGAAGTTTAAGGTTTGTTTGCCTGATCTCCACAATGCCTACTCCTAAGAACAACATATTATATGAAGAAATCACTCCTCCCTTTAAAAATCATTAAAAGAAATTTTTTCAAACCATATTTTTGTTAAATACTCATTTGCTTTATGAACTACTACTAATAAACAAAAATAGTGTTCATTAAACAATAAGGCACCACCAATTTTTAAGGTACAAATCAGTTTCAGAGATGTTAAAATGTTATCTTAGATTCAATACATACAGCCTGTCAGTCTTTAGCTACTTTACTAGAAGTTCACACTGCACACTACTTACAGATGTGTGTTGACCCATGTGTGCGCACACATGCACACACATGTGCACACATATACACAATTAGGCTGAAGCATGGAGGGGACTGTTTGGTTCTCCTCTTTCTCCTAGTAGCTCCCAAGGCCATACTATCAAATTCTAGACAAGGATCCAAATAGTGATTTGAAAACCACCAAATTGCCTGTGCTGGTGTGGCTCAGTGGATTGAGCATGGGCTGCAAACCAGAGGGTCGCCAGTTTGATTCGACTCAGGGCACATGCCTGGGTTGCGGGCCAGGTCCCCCAAGGGGAATATGCGAGAGGCAACCACACATTGATGTTTCTCTCCCTCTCTTTTTCCTTCCCTTCCCCTTTTCTCTCTCTGAAAATAAATAAATCTTAAAAAAAAAGAAAAGAAAACCACCACATTGTAAACACCAAATTCTTGACTTCTGGTTATTTACTTATACTAAGCTTTCTCATCTCTCATAAAAATATACTGACATCTGTTATAGAAAGAGATTCTGAAAATATGAGGTTAAGTTTGCTATGATGAAACAACACATTAATTATACGGCCATAGTAACTGCAGATTTAAAAAATTAAAGCACTGGCTCTTAATTTATAACCTGCTCCTCCCCACTGCCTGTTTCCTTACCGTCTGTGGGCGACTGAAATGCAGCTTCTCTCGAACTTCGGAGGACAAAGACACACCCCTGAGAGTCAGATAATCTAGGTCTGCTGGCAGCTGGAGAGCTTCATCTCGCTGGATGTTCTTTATTTCTTGCTGCTGATGGAACAATACTGATTCATAGGTGGCTGGTGAACAAAATTAATTATGTTATGATACTCAGAATATATCAACAACTTACATTTTTATGGCTTCTTACAATTTACAAAAAGCTTTTGCATACATTATTTCCTTCAACACTAATCTCAGCACCATGAGATAGGTCAGGTACGGGTTCCCTCTGGCAGATGAGGAAACTGAAGCTAAAAGAAAGAGAGGGCGTGTCTTACATTAACTGTAAGACAGTTATATTAACTGTCTTACATTATATTAACTGCAGCATGCTGCCTGGCAGTTCGTTGCCTGTCCTTTCCATTCCAAAGATTTGGAAAATTAACAGTAAGAAAAGAAAATGCATTCCTTTTCAGTGTGCATTTTGATAGAACATCCCCTAATAGGCTGTGCGTTTGAATTTTAAGTTCTAAACATCAGATGTTTCTTCAAGAAAAAGGTTTTCTGAATTATGAACATATAAGCTATAATTTTAAAAAGTTTAAAGTTCAAGTAATTTAACTAAGGTTTTATTCAGAAGTAAAGTTAGAAAGATAATTCAGCCATTATTTTGCAATTACAGCATTCTGCTCTTAGAAAAATCAACTAGAAACCTACTTTAAAACCTAAATTGAAGTGATCATTCTGTCCTGTTCAAGAAAGCAAGTCTTCCCTGAAGGTTGTGGAAGCACCTGCCTCTGTCACTTGAATGGCAGCCAGGAAATCTCAGTCAGCTCTGAACCTGGCTCTGCCAATGAATGATCCTCTGACTATGGGCCTGTCATTATCCTTCTGGGCCTTAGTTTCTTTATCTAGAAACTTTAAGGGCTCGCCATCATAGCTTCTGATGATCGTTATGGCAACAAAGGGTAGTTGTGAGGTGCACAGGCCTTACGGTCAGACAAGCTCGGTTCAAACCCCAGCTCTGCCACCCACCAGTCGTGTGTTCTCAGGCAAGTGACCACTTGTCTGTACTGATACTGACACCCGCCTTTCACAGGACAGTTATAAGTATGAAATGGAGTAACGCATGGAAAGGGCTTAATACAACATCGTGATGCAACAATTTAGCACAACAAATTGTAACTGTAATACAATTTTATGACCCATGAACAGACTCAGCAGGGGATCACGGAATATAAATTAGGAATAAAATATATGTATGTGTGTTAAACATATATTTATGTAATCTTTCAAGTATGTATAGAGCACAACATGAGAGACAACACGAAGAATCTGAAACTGATTTCTGCCCGCCAGAAACCTGTTGTCAGTAGAGGGTCTGAGAAGTGATCTGAAAACTACCGGTATGTGCTACATTCTAACCTAGTGTGGTTTCTCTTAAAGCATGAATATAAATCAGCATCTTTATTTACAAACACATTAAAGATAATTATTCTGGATTATTCTAACCTGAACCATTGATTTACTGGATAAATTAAATTATAAACCAAGTTTAAAACATGGAATTTAATCACCTTTCCCAGGTGCTAAGATCCTACATGTTCAGTAGAGTAATTTCTATTTAATAGAGAAATCATGATACTGAAATAAAAGGTCAACATTACTTCTTATGCATTAGTGTCCTACTAGTGTCTGGGCATTGGAAAGAGTGATTCTAGAGTCTAGGTGGGTTTCCGTCCGTAGCTCGACTCTCGTTAACTTGCACGGTGCGATGGCAGGCACCGTCTGGGGCACCAGCAAATGCGGCCAAAGCATAGCAAGGCGACAGACCTCTCTGGAACCAATAGAAAATGCCAATGCTGAAGGAATGTAGGGTTCTTACCACCTCCACCAGGCCCCAAGGAGCTTAATGTCCTTTCCTGTTTAAACAGCACATCATCATCCAACTTTTCCTACTGTTCTACCTACCTCATTCTGTTCCCTGACTTGCTCCACATAATTTTCCACTCTAGGAAAAAACATCCTCTATCAAAATACAGAAGATGATCCTATTCTCAATATTTTTATGTTTTAAATTTTTATAATGAAAAACTTTTAGAAAATGCAGTAAAACTGCAAAAGTCATCTGTGGCTTTGGTGGTCAACATACTGACCCAGAGTGTGTGAGAGTGTACCATGTGCTGCAATGTACAGTGTAGACCCTGCATTTCTCTCCTGATGCAAAATAAGTATCTGTTAGTGGTAGAGTATTCCGTACATTGTGAAAGCCAAACAGTATTGTTTTTTCCCATTATTAGAACACTATATAGGGAAACCGTAAAAGGAAGTTAAAAAAATAAAAATTTTTAAAGGAGTGCTTTATAGTAGCAGTTCCTAAACTTGAAATATGCACACTAAGCACCTGGGATCTTGTTAAAATGCAGATGTTCACTCAGTCCGTCTGGGGTAGAGCCTGGGATGCAGCATGCCAGCATGCCTACCGAGCTCCCGTGGGTGGCAATGCTCCTAGCCTGGGAACCCACTTAGCACGGAGTGTAAGCCTATGCTGGTCCTGTGGTCATGATGGCTCCTCTCAAAACAAAGCTCTTAATGTATCTGCTGTCCATTCATAATTTGTACAAATGGTAAAGAGAGTATATAGGCATCTTAAGTCAAAAATGCATTTTCTACCTTCTATTTTCAGTCTTTCGGCTAGCTCTCTACATTCAGTGTACTTCTTCAAGGGCTCTGGAACAGCCCTGGCCAGTAACTCCATGTCAACTTCCTCATACTTCAGAACATCTAGAGCTCTGCAAATACACAAACTTTTCGTTAACATAGGGGTCCATATCACATAAGACAGATTAAAAACAGAATTCCTTGGAAATAATCATCTCTGAATAAATAACAGCTGATTTTTTCCAAGTACAGTGAACAAATGCAGCAGCATCTGCAACACAGGAGAACCTCAGCAAGATGGGTGTGATTCTCCCCAACTGCCTTCCTTTTTCACGAGAAATGAACTGCTGGTAAAGGTTGTCCTTTCTTGTATGTACAGAATATCCTCTGAAATCAAGGGTTTCATTGAATTCTGTAAGCATTTACACCCAAATCATAGCCATTTAAGCCCATGTTGTTAATGAGTCATCCTTGTGTGTGCTGGGAACCAGCCGAAGGAGTTCTGCTTGCTCCAAGACTACAAAATATTCTGCAGTTTCCCTCTTTTTGTTTGGTTCTCACAGGCCTCACTGATATCTACAGTTCCCCCACATTTACTGCCTGAATTCATTTTATTTTTATTTACTTTGATCTTTCCTTCTTTCAATAGATTGCCTTTTTGAGAAATTCTCGCCACCCAAAACCAATTAAACCAATTAACTATCAAGTCAACAGAAAGTCAGATTTGCCCATCTAGGGGTCCCAAGTCTTTCTAGGCCTCCTACCAACCTTCTTTCTAGCCCATTCTGTTATCACAGTCATGCATTCCCACCCTTTGCAGATATTTGATTCATCTATTCCTCAGAAAGCCGGCTCCAAGAAAGGCCATAAATTCTCTCCTGACAAGAAACTTGATGATTAACTACAGAGGCCTTACAGATAAGCTATATTGAAATCATAGGACACTAAGCTCCAAAAGGGTAATGGTGGTCAATTTTGAAAATTATAGAACATAGAGGAACACACCTCCTAATAACTGACTAAGAAAAGAGTTACCTTGGAATCTAGTGGATGGAGACCTTGAAGACAAGCCCCTGACCATCTGATTTATTTTTTTAAAAAATAGTAAATCATTTGTTTACAAGGCTTGGTGCTGCTCTAGGTTCAAACTTCAAGACATGCTTTGAATCAAGCATGAGCCTCAGAGTACAGAGATCTGGCACAGAAAGAAGTTCTTGTACTTCACTACAAGGCAAGAGAATTTCTGAGCTAACTAACACATCAGTGGGTTTCCATATGATCCTGCCAGGAAATGAGTGTGCACATGCACCTGTGTATCTCTGGTTAAAATGGCTAAAAGTTTGGTTCAAGTCTGGTTCATCTTGTCAGTGCTTAGCACAGAGCCTGTCATACACAGAGTAAAAACAATCAAAGTATTTTGCCAACGTTCTATTTTTTTTAGTTTTATATAGTGAATGCCAACTGTAATCAAGATATAAAAAATTAATAGGAAAAGAAATAAATTATATTCTGCTGAAATCAAACATGAGGACTGGGACCCTGCTTGCTGCCTCCTAAAGGGAAACCCTGAATTAAAAAGAAAAGCATTTGGCTAAATTACTTTAAAAAAGAAAATCACCTTAACAAAATAGCTATCTTGGAGTAAGTTTGGTAAAAATATAAAATTGATAGCCTTCTTTTAGATATTTTTAGTTTTTTCTGAGAACAAGTCTTTTACATTCTTGGTTAGGTTTATTCCTAGGTATTTTATTCTTTTTGAAGCAATTGTGAATGGGATGGGTTTCTTAATTTCCCTTTATGTTAGTTTGTTATTGGCATATAAAAATACAACTGATTTCTGGATATTAATTTTGTAACCTACTCTGCTGAATTCATTTATCAGTTCTAGTAATTTCTTCGTGGAATCTCTGGGGTTCTCTATGTACAGTATCATGTCATCTGCAAATAAAGATAGTTTTACTTCTTCCTTTCCAATTTGGGTGCCTTTTATTTCTACTCCTTGTCTCATTGCTGTGGCCAGGACTCCCAGTGCTATGTTGAATAAGAGGGGTGAACGTAGACATCCCTGTCTTGTTCCCCATCTAAAGGGGAACACTTGTAGTTGTTGCCCGCTGAGTACTGGCAGTGCAGTTGTCATATGTGGACTTTATTACGTTTAGGTATGCTCCCTCTATTCCCACTTTGCTGAGAGTTTTTATCATAAATGGATGCCTCCTTTCTATGAATGTATTGATATGAATATGTGGTTTTTATTCTTCATTTTGTGCATGTGGTAAATCACATTGATTTGTGAAATGTTATACTAACCTTGCATTCCTGGAATAAATCCCAGTAGATCATGGTATATGATTTTTTTGATGCATTGTGTATTTGGTTTGTTATATTTTGTTGAGGATTTTAGTGTCTATGTTCATTGGGGATATCGGTCTATAATTGTCTTTCTTTGTAATGTGTTTTATCTGGTTTTGGAATTAGGGTAATGCTGACCTCAGAAAATGAGCTTGGGAGCCTTCCCTTCTCTTTAATCTTTTTGAAATAGTTTGAGAGAATGTTAGTTCTTCTCAGAATGTTTGGTAAAATTCACCCGAGAAGTCATCCAGTCCAGGGCTTTTTCTTGGTTGGGAGTTTCTTGATTACTGTTTCAATTTCACTAGGATTAATGTCTATTCATATTCTCTGATTCTTCTTGATTTAGTTTGGAAAGTTGCATGTTTCTAGAAATTGATCTATTTTATCCAGGTTGTCTAATTTGTTGGCATATAGATATTCATAGTATTTTTTACAATCCTTTCCATTTCTTTGGTGTCTATTTGTCCTCCCTCATTTCTGATTTTATTTATTTGGGTCCACTCTCTTTTTCTTGATGAGTCAGGTTAAAAGTTGTCAATCTTGTTCATCTTTTCAAGGAGCCAGTTCTTGGATTCATTGATCTTTTGCATAATTTTTTTAGGCTCTAATTTGATTATTTCTGCTTTGATCTTTATTATTTCCTCTCTTCTCACTTTGGGCTTTGTTTGTTGTTCTTTTTCAAGTTCCTTTAAGTGTAGTCAGATTGTTCACAAAAGTGCTTTGTTGTTTCATGAGATAAGCCTGTAATACTATGAATTTCCCTCTTAGGATTGTTTTCTCAGTATCCCACAGATTTTAGATTGTTGTGTTCTCATTTTCACGTTTCAAGGTATCTTTTGATTTCTTCCTTGATCTAGTTCTCGATCCACTCATTGTTTAATAACCTGTTATTTAGCTTCCATATCTGTGCTTTTCAGTGTTCTTGTGATTTAGTGTTTCTTGTTTCATAACTTTGAGGTAAGAGAAGACACTTGATGAGATTGCAACCTTCTTAAAATTATTGATACTTGTTTTGTATCCAAACGTGTGGTCGATCCTAGAAAATGTTCCATGTGCACTTTAAAAGTATATTTTGTATGCCCTGGCTGGTGTAGCTCAGTGGATTGAGTGTGGGCCTGTGAACCACACAATCGCGGTTCGATTCCCAGTCAGGGCACATGCCTGGGTTGCAGGCCAATTCCCAGCAGGGGACTCACAAGAAGCAACCATACATTGATATTTCTCTCCTTCCCTTCCTCTCTAAAGATAAATAAATAAAATCTTTTAAAAAAGTATATTTTGCAGGTTTGGGATGAAATACTCTTGAGGCATCAATTAAATCCATTTGATTTAGTGTGTCATTTAAGCGTATTGTCTTGTTAATTTTTTGTCTAGATGGTCTATCCACTGAAGTCAAAGGGGTGTTAAACCCCCAACCATTACTATATTTCTGATCTCTCCCTTTATGTCCATCAAGATTTGCTTTACGTATTTATGTGCTCCTACATTGGGTGTGTAAATGTTTACTAGGGTTATATCCTCTTGTTGGACTGTCCCGTTATTACTATGTAGTATTCTTCTTTGTCTCTTAGTATAGCCTTGGTTTTAAAGTCTATTTTGTCAGATGTAAGTATTGCTACTTCAGCTTTTTTCCATTTACATTTGCATGAAATATTTTTTCCTGTCACTTTACTTTTAGTCTGTGTGTATCTTTCAATCTGAGCTGGGTCTCTTGGAGGCAGTATATATGTGGCTCTTGTTTTCTTATCCATTCAGCTACCCTCTGTCTTTTGGTTGGAGCATTTAGCTACTTATATTTAAGGTGATTATTGATAGGTATGTATGTAGTCCCCTTTTGTTGTTAGACTATTTTCCTCTGGAGTTTTTTTTCCCCTCTTCCTCTTTTTCTTAAACGAAGCCCTTTAACATGTGTTGCTATAGTGGTTTGGTGTTAACAAACTCCTTTAGCTTTTTCTTGTCTGAGAAGCTCCTTATTTCTCCTTTGATTTTAAATGACGGCCTTACTGGTTAAAGTAGCTTTGGTTGTAGGCTTTTACATATTTTTAAATGATCAATTAGCATTTTAAACTGAGTTGAAAACAATCACTTCCCCTGCTTTCACTATGACCTCTCTCTCTGTATATGTATCAGCCACATATAATGCAAATTCTAATTATGTAAGTTTGAAACAGTGCAATATTTGATCAAAACAAAGCATATGTTATAAATTCTTCATGCAAAGTTTGAAATAATGTAAAACCTCCTAAATTTAAACAGCAGAAAGATTGAATGAACTACAATTATAAACTGTTCACACCACTAGCATGTAGAGATGAAAGATGAACAAGGACAGGTTTTGCCAGGCTGTTAATGAAGGAGACAGCACTTGGAAAGATTAGAGACAACAAATATGAATAAACAGCATTACAATGAATATAACGTTTAAGTCCACAAAAATCCCTCACAAGGAAAATAAAGGTTAAAAAAAGGGAAAAATATATATTGGAAACACATCTACAAGATCAATGCCCCACAGATACTTTTACGCTACAATAATTATGTACTTACACCTCCTGAGAACCACCCCCTTCCCTTACTGGCTTACTTTTCTTTTTAATTGGGAAAAATCAGTGTCAAATAGGCGAACTTTTCATTCAGGGTCCTTAGGAACATATCTCTGAATCAAAAAACTCTATTTTAATATCCTTTAAGAGTCCCTATAACCAGAGTGATAAAAACAAGGATGACCCTCTCCTAAAATGTAACAAGGGACACATCAAGTAAACCCAAACAATTTACAACACTCTGCATAATCAAAGAAGTTTCCTTGCTGTACAGCTCATAGACAAGGTACGACCACCCAGGTTGCTCCATGCCTGTAAGAGAAAGCAAGCAGGCAGCCATATTTCTTGGTTTGCACCCTCTAAACCTTAGCAAACCCAGAACTCAATGGAAGCCACAAAAATTGTATAGAGAGTAAAAAAAATAATAATTTAGAATCACAAATATTTTTCATACTGAATAAAAAGATAAGTTTCATCCAAAGAAATCTGAAAAAAAGCCAAAAGCAGGCTTCATTTAAAATGAGTAGATAAGGATTCTATAAGAATTGTGTCTCTCTTGCCCTGGCTGGTGTAGCTCAGTGGATTGAGCACGAGCCTGCAAACCAAACAACCACGGTTCGATTCCCAGTCAGGGCACATGCCTGGGTTGCAGGCCAGTTCCCAGCGGGGGACTCATGAGAGGCAATCATACATTGATATTTCTCTCCCTCTCTCCTTCCCTTCCTCTCTAAAAATAGTAAAATAAAATCTTTAAAAAAAAAAGAATTGTGTCTCTGCCATGATCTCATTTTTCTGTAAAAAGTGAGAAAGGTTTATATTAAAAATGCATACCTGAGAGGCACACTTTTATCCGTACTAATAGAAGCCTCTGGAATTAACTTTTTCCATTTAGAACTTGAAAACTCAATGGATCTTAGCATGGAAATGCATTCTTGTATAGAAGACTTCATCCAAGAAGCCCTTTCATATCTTTGTTGGGACACACAGCCAGCTTCATTATACCCTGAAAAAGTGCAGGAGAGAGTATGATGAGAGAGGTTTGAGAGACTACACTGAGAGAAGTTGGACAGAAGAGTAAACCTGGTTGGCGGATTCAGTGAAGAGTCACCTCGGAACGTGAGGCGGCTGTCTGCATTGTCAGGGCGCAGCGACAGACGAAACTCTGCGCGGCTAGTAAACATTCGGTAAGGTTCGTTGGTGCCCAGAGTGGTGAGGTCGTCAATCAAGACTCCTATGTAGCCTTCCGTTCGGCTAATGACAAAAGGAGGCTGGCGTCTGACCCGAAGACTGGCGTTGATTCCAGCTATCACACCCTACAAGAGGACTGAAATGTTTAAAAGGCCATTACGAAGTGAACAAAGAGCTAGCCTATTCAGAACACTGTCTGGAAGAAACCGCAAGAGGCGGTAAGAAAGCAGGCACTGCTCAGAAGATAAAAAAGACTCACAAAATCTGAACCTTATTCAGAAACACAAATAATTTTTAAAACACACACACACAATATGGGTAATGTACCACTTTACAATGCTATGACTCATTATTTTCAAAATACATTCCTGAAAGGCCTAGATGGGATACCATTTTTCACATAAAACCCACCTATAAACTTTTCTAGCTTATTCCCACTGACAAGTAAAAACAATACAACTTCCCACTTAAAAGGAATAATATGTGATCATTTTCAATAGTTACTTTAAAACAGTAATAAAGCCACAGTGTTTTTTAAATCCTATTGCATACAGTAGCCATCTCCATATACAATGAAACAGAAGCTCCTATCAATTATGAGTAGTACCTGAGATCTACATAATTATCACACAGGCGTTAGGAGGAGGAACACCAGTTACATAGTCCCTTCCTGTTTACATTAATGTCGAACAAACTTACTTGAGCTGCAGCTTCCTCATAGCCAGTAGTGCCATTTATCTGTCCAGCGAAGAAGAGCCGTTGCACCAAGTGAGTCTCAAGAGAAGGAGTGATCTGACGGGGGTCTAAGTAATCATACTGAACACCATAGCCTGACCAAAGAATGAGTGATGCAAAGTAAGTAAAAACAGGGCTGGATTTGCTTTGAGGTAAAGATATAAAGATTATCATTCAATGCCCTTCAGAGATGGAGACTATTTTATTTTTATTTGTTTAAAGACTTTATTTATTTCTTTTCAGAGACAGGGGAATGAGAAGGAGGAGAAGGAGAAGAAGGAGGAGAAAAACATTGAATTGCAAGAGAAACACCAATTGGTTGCGTGTCACATGCCCCCAACCAGGGACCTGGCCCGTAACCCAGGCACGTACCCTGAGAGGCAACCCTTTGGTTTGCAGGAGGATGCCCAATTCACTGAGCCACACCAGTCTGAGCAAAAACTGAAGACTAGTTTAAAAGCACAGATGTTGGGCTTTGTCTTGTGAGGCTCTAAGCAACCATGACTGTAGCTAAGATCTCCTCACTCTCTGCTAAGGCAATACTGAGCTCATGCTGAAGGGCAGGGGTAATTCTCTATACCTGGCTGGATTATTTTAGCTTTCTCCAAGCCTCTGATGCACGTGATCATTTTCTCTTGTAATTCAGCTGGTAGTGTCACAGATAACCCTTGGGGGTAAATGAGGTCAGAATCTATTCCTTCAGGTTCCAACCAAACCTGATGTGCACGGTTTGGAAAACGCAAAACCTTTGATTCAATGGAGGGACAGTACCTAGAAGAAGGCATGGAAATAAAAAAAAATCAATGAAACAAACAAAAGAAGGTTGGCATTGTTCCTTGAAGTTACTGAGCAGTGATATTTTGTCCTTACCGAGGTCCTCTTGTAGTTTCTTTAACATGACTATTTAGGTGAAGGTTCTCAAGGACAATCTCATCCACTCTAGGGTTGGTGTGAGTCAAGTAACACGGCAGCTGATCTTCTGGCTAAAACACATGAATCAGATGCAACACTTTTGCCTCTCTACTAATTTGCCTCTTATTCAAATAAGTTGCATGCAAAATATGAACTTACTTTCATAGCAATTAAATCTTTGCATATTGCCGAGTACTACTTACGAAACATTCTTGCCAAAAACAACCCAAAAGATGAACCTAAATTTTTAAGCAAGCCTCTAAATCGGCCAGTTTACAGAAACACAGAGGTTGGAGAAACATGTTTGAGGCACCAGAGGGATAAAATCAGGCAAATCTAGAATGTTGGATCTAGAGAACAAATGACTATTTCTTCCATACATAAATGTCAAAAAATAAAATAAAAGAGGGGGAACTATTAAAAAGGTATAGCATCTAGCACAATGTATGAACCTAATCTGATACCTGGTTTAAAGAAAACAGCTGGAAAGAAACATATAAAATAAATGTAAACATTTTAAATAAACATTTTAAAACAACTAAAAAAACACTAAAACACTGAGTAGTGCATGATGTTAAGAAATCATGTTTCATTGGGTGTGAAAATGGTATTGTGGTTACTATTCACAAAGTTTTTATCTGTTAAAGACATATACCAAAGTATTTATATGTGAAATGGTGTGATGTCTTGGACTGTTGCTTAAACTCATGAAGAAGAAAAGTGCTGAGGAAAGGTAACACCAAACGCCAAAAAATGTTACGTGTTGAAGCTGGGGGATGGGACACAGGAGATTCATTACACTATGTCTTCTACTTTCTGTAAACTTAAAATTTTATAATAAAAGTTTAAAAATACACATACCAAAAAAACCCACAAGCATTTAAAAAAAAAGTCACAATCTACATTTCCCAAAGCAAAAATATAAAAGTGACTTTAAAAAAAAACAATATTTGAAGCCACTCATTAGGATAACGCAAGAAACCAGAACCTTAAATTATTAGTCCTTAATTCTAAAAACACAATATACTTTTCTTAAATACTCAAAAGATAGGCAGAAGTAACCTGTACTCTTAAAAAAAAATTCAGTACCACAAAAGACAAAAACTCTTTAGAGAGAGTTTTTGAGAAAAGACAAACTTCTCTCTTTATCATTAAAGAGAAATGATAAATGAATGCCATATATGATCCTAGATGGGGAAAGAAAAGGTTGCTATCAAGGACAACATTGGAACAATCAGTAAAATCGGCCTTGGACGTTACACTAGATAACACTATTGTATACAAGTTAAATTCCCGAATACATCACTGCATGGAGGTTATGTAAGAGGATATTTTGTGCTTAGCTGAGATACAGACAGAAGTATTTAGGGGTAATGGGTCATGACCTTTGCAACTTCCTCTCAAATGTTTCCGACAAAAAAAGAAGAAAAAATGTGTATACTACTGTTTTATACTATATATATAACTAGAGAGAGAGAGAAATATGGTCAAATATTAACAATGGATGAACTTCAATGGTTTATAGGAGATTGTTTTAATTGTACTGCAACTTTTCTGTAGGTCTGAGATTGTTTCCCCAAGTGTAAATAGGCAAAGTTACTGAAGTAATGAAATTTAAGAGCATATAATAAAATGACCCAATCAGCCAAATTAGCTAATCCTTTTAAAGATAATTTATTTTGAACCCTAAGTTAACAGTGATGTAAAGTGAATTGTTACTAAGAAAGGGGGGCTTGGGGGAGGGAGGGGCAGAGGGAGGGAGGGAGGGAGACAGGGAGGGAGGAAGGAAGAAAATTAAGGAAAGAAGGGAGGCTTAGGCTATATCCTTCTGTAAGTAGCCAACATTGAGCTGTAAAGACAGATTTCCACAAATTAACTTACCTTAATCCATACTGTTTCATTAATAAAGCTAAATGGTATGGGTGGGTTATCTGGTGTCTGCTTGTTTAGAATGCTGAAATTAATCGACTCTTTGGCAATCCGGGGTGGAGTCCCAGTCTTCAATCTTCCCACCACAAACCCCAACTTCTCTAGGGTCTGAGCCAAGCCTATGGAAGGCTGATCCCCTAAACGTCCCGCCGGATGCATCTCCAATCCAATTACAATCATGCCTCTCAGAAATGTCCCAGTAGTCAGAATCACGCTGTCCGCATGCACTTTGCTTCCATCCACTAAAGGACAGAAAAGAGTAAAATCCTGTTCTAATTATTATTATGGATCAAATTAGAATATAACTATTTACATTAGAACTACAGAAAAACTTTTTCTTTAGAAACTTGAGAAGTAACTTTACACGAGTAAGAGGCCTATATTTTATCAATCTCTAGCATCCAAGAAAGCTGGGAGGGAGAACATAATGTACTATCACCAACTCACATGCTCCTAAAACTATACCAGCACTGAAAATGATTACATCAGTCAATTTTGAAAATGAATTAACATTAGACTTCTGGTTAAATCTGACAGACCATCTCACATGATCCTTTCACCCTCTTCGAACTCCAAGAAAATAAAATAAAGGGACAAAAACAGTATAAAACCACAAGGACAGTGAATGGGTGAGAATTTTTCAAAGGCTGAGACATTACAAAATACTTTTGGAAGACAGAAAGTGTCTGAAAGAGTGATAACTGATCTAGCACAGGGGAGAAGACGGAAATCAAGAATCTGAAGAGCAGACACCAATGGACTAATGTTCATTAGTGGACTAATTTGCCCTACAAAGGCCCAGAAACTGGGGGACTAAAAAAGAGAACTGAGGAATGGACGAATGAAGCTTGGGGCTGAAATTAGAAGAAGTAGTTGAAATCTATACAAAAATTTATATCTGCAGACAGAATTTCCTTAAGGAAATTTTAGGTTTATTCTGTGGGTCATGGGGAGTTACTGTTTAATGGGCACAGAGTTTCAGTTTAGGTTTACAAAGTTCTGGAAATGGACAGTGGTCAGAGTTGTACAGCATTGTAGATGTACTTAATGGCACACAAGTATACACTTAAAAATGGCAAATTTTATTTTATGTACATTGTACTATAATAAAAAATTATATTATTGAGCATGTAAAATGTAAACAGGGTAAAAATAGCATTTAAAGATATGAAATTAAGTAAGAAAAGCATAAGCAAAGTTACAAAAGTCTACACACAATATAATCATTAAATCTGAAGGGGACAGGAGAGAAAAAAGAAAATGAATATAAAACTAATTTAGTAACTGTTCACTGACAGAAGAAAGAGAAGATTAAGCATACTATATAAAATCACAGTTATTAAGGTAATCACCAGAACAAAAACACAAGCATTTAAAAAAGAAACATAGCTCCCAAATAGCAAACACAGACTAAGTGGTTAAAATAAAAGTGCAGAACAGTGTACAATACGCTACTATATGAAACACACACACGTATGAAGATACACATACGTGCACAGATAGAACAACTACACAAGGAACTCGGAATGCTCCTGAAGAAGAAAATTGCTTGGCTGGGGGACAAGATGAGAGAGTGAGACCACCTTGTCACTCTACACCCTGTCCCGTTTAAACTGTTTAGCATGCATATGTATCCCCCCTTCAAAAAAATGAACAAATCTATAATACAAGTTAATTTTATAACAGGGAAATGAAGTCAAGATCTGTATTTTAAATGATGAGATTCTCCATCATAGTTCCTCTCACCATTTTGTTCCCAGATTGCCAGCCAGCATTCTGAGAACTACGAGACAGTGATATTTGGAAGTCCCCCAACAAAACAGTCCAGTGCGATCTCTAATCACCATAGTAGAGTCAGCCAAGCAATAAAATTAACTGTGCACTCGCAAGCCTTCCAATTCCAGTGTTTTAGTGCCTCATTTTGAAAATTCTAAAAAGACAATTAAAGTTCCCCAGACACTTGAAGAAAGGCATGTAACATGAAAGTAACAAGCCCAAATGAAGAAAATAAAGAAATCTGGAGAAAATAATACATAGATCAGAAGGAAACATCAATAATCAATCATTAGCTCTGGCTGAGTAGCTCAGTTGGTTCAAGCGTCATCAGAACTAAGAAAAATAAAAAGTAAAACAGAAAAACCAAGAGAAAAAACACAGTCATGCAGGTGATACACTTCTACACATGTAGAGATGAGCCCATAATTTAACTAAGCTTTGCAAAGGCCAAAATGAAGTGAGAATTACGATTTTTTATACAATTTTCCTCATTGATGAAAACACAACATTTCCTAGAATAGGTCAAACTCCTCCATACTCTGCTCTAAAGTGAATTGCCTGCATGGAGTCTGATGCCGTTATTGTGGTGCAGGATTAGCACCTACCCAAAACAACGCCCCTGACCCGGCATTTCCCCGTGTGCTCAGGTCCTGGCTCTGCAAGAATCAGATCCTCTACAGCTCCCTCCTGAACAGTGAGCAGTGGTGTATTTAGGATTTCTTTCTGTGAAAAGAGAATGCAAGTTGAAACAACAGATCAATCACTACAATCAATCTCTCTGGTTTTTTATGCCCTATTCTTACCTGCATGTTCTGTTTATAAAGTTTCCTATCAATCTGAGCTCTCAGACCCCAAACAGCTGGTCCCTTACGCCGGTTTAATACTTTGTAATGTACACCAGACTGGTCACAGATTCGGGAACACAGGCCATCCAAAGCATCAACTTCCCTCATTAAATGCCCCTTTCCGATGCCGCCAAAGGAAGGATTACAAGACATCTGACCTAAAGAAAACAGACAAAATAAATATATCAGCACCTTGCAATAATGAGTGTTTAACAGGGAAATGTCTGAACAAGTAACTAGAGTCATCTCATGTGATAAAAAAAATTAAAAACTTGAAACAAACACTAAAAATTCCAAAGTCCCAGTGGAATGAAAGAGTTATTTGGGGCATTTTGGAAGACACTACTGCCTATAGTGTCCTCTCAATCTTTTCCTTGGTGCATATTTTCACTATTTCATTAGGTTTCCTTTTCCTTTAAAACGTGTTTTTGAAATCCTTACCTCACGAAACCTTTCCAAACGAAGCATACTTTTAAGAACTCCCATGAGAGATAACTGATGGACCTCTTACACATTGATGTTTCTCTCCCCCTCTCTTCCCCTCTTTCTAAAAATAAATAAACAATATCTTTAAAAAAAAAGAAGCCCCTTGACACTGGTTCACTGTTATGATCAATTATATCTTCCCTAAATGTCATCTTTCTTTTTGCAGAAATAATTTAATGATAAGTTCAAAGTAGAGGCCATATTTTATATCTTTTCTTTAAATTCCCCTAGTTTTATTCGGAAGTCTAAACTCACATGGTTACCTCAAAGGTTTTGGGCGGGTAGGAAAGCTACGTCAACAGCTGGGCGTCCACGGCAGCTACCACCACGCCCTCCAATAACTGTTCCAGGTTCCACAGGGAGGCTGAATAGTCCTGGGGTTAGGAGCACGAGTTGGGAGGGAGGGGGGGATCTGGTTCAATTCCTAGATCTATACCACTCATAACCTCTGTGATTTGGGGAGCTATCTAATTTTTAGTATCTCTGTTTGTCTCCTTTAGAAACAGGGGTGACCGCTGTAGTAGATTATTCCCTCCTTCCTTTGGTATATAATCACAATTTTATTTAACACTCTTCTTTATGAGATTTTTGGTTTAGGGGTTGTGACCTAAACTCAGTTTAGGGTAAATCTTTATTGATGGAAATACAGTAATCCTATTCCTACTTGCCAGTGTCTGGTTTAATGACAGGAAGTAAGTCATGAGAGGTTAAGCTGGTGGGTGGAGGGGTAGTCTCTAGGAAGGCTTTTTGTTTTTTTCTCCTCTTTAAAGAGACAAGAAGGGAAATATCCCTTCTTCTGGTGAGAGGGGTCACACCTGGAGCTACCGCAGCCATTCTGCAACCAGGAGGGTAACCAGAGGGAAGACACTGGAAGAGTGCACAGAGGCGATGTGGAAGGCATGGAGTCTTTGGACACTGTGACAGTGCTGAGTTAACCAACCTCGGAGCTGATCCACCTGCAGAGGTCTGTTAGAAAAGAAATTCTCCTTTTCGTTTAAACTGACTGAGTAAGAATTTGTTAGTTGTACAATGAGATAGTGTATCTAAAGCAATTAGCGCAGTGTCTGGGCTAGAGTAAGCAATAACTAACATTTACTGGTAATTGTTTTAATTTACTTCCCAGGTCGGTGTAAAATATTCTTTGCTTCTGAGCTTTACTTTAAAAAATCACGTAATTTCTTTGCTTTCTTTTTAACATTTATTTTAAATTGTAAATAATTTTCCTTCACCAGCACCATTAAAAATTCTTACAATTATTTCTGCAAGTGTGTAAAATAACACTATTCACGGAACAGCCTTACATGAGTATCTTAGAAGAGTGTTCCAAACGCTGTGCATAAAATCAATAAGCATAATAGTGAATATTCATCTATCGAGTTTATATGACAGCAACCAATTTGCATTTCTGAGTTTCTAAGTCAACATATTCTTTCATATGTTAAACAGTTTTATTAAAGAAATACCAAAAATCAGTAGTGAGAATAATGTAATTCATTCCCAATTAGTCACTCAGGTCCAGTCTTATGTCTTTTATATCGCTCAGCACATTTCTCTCTCTCCCACATTTTATCAACTAAAAATATTTTAGACAAGTCTTTTTGATTAGAAAAACACCACCACATAAAATAACTTGATCACACTTAAAACATCTGAATTATCTGTTAATGAATAAGTAACGAAAATATAAATATACAGAAATGTGGAATATCACCAAATACGATTTTTTTTCTGATTACTCTGTACCACTCTTAAGTAATCCTCTTCCCATCTTTAGAGAAGGAAGGTATGTTTAAGTTAGAGGTGATAACCCACTGGTATGCCTGTGATGTTCTGCTCAGTACACATAAGGCTTTTAAAAAAAACAAACAAAAGAATGAATGGGAGTGTATTTTCCAGTTCACCACTGTTTCCAGTACTCCAGGTTGTTTTATATCCATCTGGCTTCACATATTTAAATTATGTTTCTGGCTCATAGACCATCCCTGTTTTAGATACTGCTACTCATGAAAATGACTTAGCTTTAAATTTTTTTTAATTTATTGATTTTAGAGAGAGTGAGGGAGGGAAGGGATGAGGAAGACAGGAAGAGGGAGGAGAGGGAGAGATTGATTTATCGTTCTATTTATTTACTCGTATACATTCATCAGTTGATTCTTATATGTGCCGACCTGGGACTGAACCTGCAACTTTGGCGCATCAGGACGATACTCTAACCAATGGAGCTACCCAGCCAGGAAATGACTCTGCTTTTAACTTCCATGACATATCAGTTAATTTTTCAAAAATCATCAAATCCCACTAATTTTGGACATTTTTTCAAACTTTTATCCCCAGAAATGAGTCTTCTCATGCACAGAAGGAAAAACAAAACAAAAATCCAAAACCCCAGGAGCAAATTACTGAAATTCCACCACTTTATTATATCGCTGAACTAGACAATTTCCAGGTACTGTATTGAGTTATGGTACTATATTATAAACCTATTCATAAAATTTACATCTGTGAAAGTCAAGTGCAAAGAAATCCTCATCTTTTTAAATTCCTGAAAGCTTTTTCTCAAAGAAATGTAAGTATCAATGCTGAGCACTCTCCTTATAGGCATAAAAGTTGGACAAGTCGTTTTCTCTTGCTTAGTCCCCAAAATCTTTCTCAATACAGAACTCCAAGAAGCCAGCTTTCATTCCCAATCATTTGCAGTTAGAATAAGGAGATCTGTTGGTCATCTGTGCTCTTAAATAGAGACCACTATCTCAAGTGTGGTACTAGTACTTGGGGTGCACACTAGTGGTAGAAATGTATAAATCAGTCAATTTTTCACTGTACTAAAGAATTTAAGATGGCTCTGTTGAAAACCTAGTGGTAAAACAACAGTTAATGTCTGACCACTTAATGTGGGCCAGGCACTATTCTAGATATGTTGCATGTATTTTCTGACTTAAACTTTACAGCAACCTGATGAAGTTGGTACTATTATTTCATTTCATAGAGAAACTGAGGCTTAAATAAATTGCCCCTTGGTCCAAGGTCACATAGATAATACACAGGAGAGCCAAGAATAAAATTCAGAAACTCTAACAACCTCTTTAATGGACAATATTCTCCATGAAATGCATAGGCCATACAATAGAGAATCAACAGGTTCAAAAGTCTTGTCTTCTTTGTTGTGAAAGGCAAAAAATTAGTTTGCCAAAAATCATGATTTTCCAGGTTGGTATAAAATAGAAGACTTTCTGCCTCTGACTTCAATATTGGCAAATGATGTGACTGAATCATAACAGGACAATTCTTGCATTCTGAATTATTACAGAAGTTAAACTTCTTAAGCCAAAACTACCTTTGTGAGATCAAGTAGAAAACCTAATACTCCACTGTATCAAGTTACCTTAAAAATGAAACTTTGATTTTCAGGTAAAATTGTTATTTACTAATCTCATCTATAAGATTTATTAAAATGTATCTGAGATGTATTTACTTTAAAACTTGTATCACATTTTGGTAACAATATGAATGAGTTTTGTTGACAATATGAATGAGAATCCCTTTATCCCTGACAGAAGTACATAGTGATCACCTTAGTTCAATAATACTTTTTTTAAAGATTTTATTTATTTATCTTTAGAGAGGAAGGGAAGGAGAGAGGGAGAGAAATATCAATGTATGGTTGCTTCTCATGCGTCCCCTGCTGGGAACTGGCCTGCAACCCAGGCATGTGCCCTGACTGGGAATCGAACCATGATCCTTTGGTTCGCAGGCCCGTGCTCATTCCACTGAGCTACACCAGCCGGGGCTCAATAATACTTTTTTGTTCATTACATTTTTGTTATTATTATTGAAAGGTAGTACAATAAACAATGTTGTATAATAAGCAAAGTACAATCTTTTGGGTAATCACATAGTTCCTCTCCAAAAGAACCACTGTTAACAGTGTATATTTCTCCATTGTTACAATCTAGATGGCAATTTTTAAAAAGTATTTCAGTATATAAATATGTGACTTACAATTTCTTATTAGGACAGTTAATATTTTAACTACCATTCACTCTTAAGCAAAATGAAGGAGGAAAGACATGTGCACGCATAATTTTCATGATAATTATTTTAAGCATCTATTATGATGAAACTGAGCGATCTTGTTGTAAATTATGGCCATTCGACCAGTGCCTAATAAGGGGCAAAAATAAAAATAAAAAAAGCACTGTGAGTCCAAATCACAAAACGAGCATTGTTCTGGGGAACGAGCATCTAGTAGAAATACATTCTTCAAAAGGACTTCACAAAATCTCAAGAAAAACACAATGGTCGTTTAATAAACGATCTCTCATGGTTTCTTTTTATTAAAGATTTTACTTACTTATTTTTTACAGAGGGGAAGAAGGGAGGGAGAAAGAGAGGGAGAGAAACATCAATATGTGGATGCCTCTCATATGACCCCCACTGGGACCCTGGCCTGCAACCCAGGCCTATGCCCTGATTGGGAATTGAACCTGCGACCCTTTAGTTCACAGGCCGGCACTCAAGCACTGAGTGAGCTACACCACCCAGGGCTGATGTTAATTTACTCTTTACCCAAAGCACCAAGCTAGTTCACGTGAAATGGCAACAATAAAATAAGGAGCTATCAGTAAGTACAGTACTCCTAGTTCCCCCCTTTCCCAAGGCACAGTCCCACCACATCCCCTAAGCAGCCAGTTTTGTCAACAGAAGCATAATCCGTGCTTCACAGAAAATTTCTGCCAGGTGCCCGCCTGATTCTGCGAGACACAAATCAGCTAAAACCAGACACCAGGATTCTCACCATCCTTGGGAGAGGGAGTAGGTTGCCCACATCAGGCACAGGAGGGAGAGAAAGAGATTATATTCGTAGCTTGCGTCCTACGCAAAGCTCCACTCCACCCGTGGTCCTCACCGATCGTGTCCACGCGATGCGTGAGGAGCAGCGTCCGGGAGCCACACCGAGCGGCAGCAGCAGCTGCCTCGGTCCCGGCGTGTCCTCCGCCGACGACGACCACATCGAAGTGCGGGGTCCAGGGCGCAGCGCTGTCACTGCTGAATCGGGTCAACGGAAACTGTCGTTTGGTGAAAGAAGCCGCAATCCGGGGACCACAACCTCGGAGAGGGAACATAGTTGGAGAAAGGCAGAATCTGTCTAACTTTAAACCTGACTCAAGCGGCGCGCAAAACGACAGTAAAGCTTTAGGAAGCAGCCATCTTGCTCTGATGTCACGGCGCAGCGCACGTCTCCGTCGGCTGTCGCCTCTGACTGGAGGTTTGGCGCGACTTTCAGACGCGCAAACTGCGCTGTTCGACTAGGCGTGTGTATCTGAATCCTTGTTGTAGTTGCAGGTTGTCCGATAACCTGTGGATCTGGGGTGAGGTCCACTCGGTCATTTCTTGCCCTTTCAGGCAAGTTGCAGCCCTGATCGCCAGGTGGCCACTTACGAATAATGATTTTGAGTACTGCTTTATCAGATTCTTTGAATTTTCTGGCCCACAATCAACTTGACTTCTGTTTGTCTATACTGAGTAGAGTCTGAGTAGAAAGTGATTTGAAAGGAGTTCAAGTATGTTTGGGGATGAAAGATTCGTGATGGCTAATTGGAGGAATCCAACAGTTGAAGGTTAAATGTCCAGCCTTTGGGAATTGATATTTTTTAAATCTTCCGTAAGAAAACTTTGGTTAAAGAGTGAAACAACCTGTGTGGGAGTTTTATTCTGATCATTAAAATCTAGCAACTATATAATTTTGCTGTGTTATTACATTTAAAATATTGCATTCTTTTTTCATATTTTATTGATTATGCCATTACATTTCTCCCATTTCCCCTCCATTCATTCCCCTCCACCCTGCACAACCCCCCTCCCCCACCATCCCCCTTTAGTTTATGACCACCTGTCACAAGTTCTTTAATTCTATATTTCCCATACTATTCTTGCCCTCCCCCTGTCTATTTTCTACCTACCATCTATGCTACTTATTCTCTGTACCTTGTCCCCCTTTCTCCTCCTCCCACTCCCCTGTTGCTAACCCTCCACGTGATCTTCATTTCTATGGTTCCGCTCCTGATCTAGCTGTCCTTTGTTTTTGTTTTAGGTGTGGTATATTGCATTCTTTTACACATTTTAAATCTTACAAAACTTTTTAGAGCTAAAGAGCTTACAACTTTCACTGGCCTTCCAATCCCCATCTCTATAATCATTGTCAGCATTTTCTTGCTAATTCCTCCTAGTTTATTAATACAATACTAATGCTACTATTAGTTTGCACACATAATATTGTGGCTATGTATCTTTTTACTTTGCTTTTTTTTCTTTTTATTGATTCAGAGGGGAAAAGGGAGAGAAACACACATTGGTTGTCTCCCACTTGCGCCCCACAGGGAGACAGAGCCAAAACCTGAACCCTGGACACGTGCCCTGACAGGGAATGGAACCAGGGACCTTTTGGTCTGGTGTGCAGAAGAAGACGCCCAACCAACCCAGCTATTCCCACCAAGGCTCACTTTGCTTCTTTTTTTAACAACGTATTTTTTACTCTCTCAGTGTCAGTGTTTATCAGTCTCCCTCACTTTGTGGTGCTATGTAATATTCAGTTGCGTATGTGAACTGTAATTTATTTAATCAACTCCTATTAGGGGCATTTGTGTTGTTTCTAATTTTTTGAAATATGATCATCCTTGTACAGATATCTTTTAAAAATTTATGATGCTGCCCCAACTGGTGTGGCTCTGTTGGTTGTTCATCAGTCTTTGAAGTAAAAGATTGCTGGTTCAGGGCACAGGCCTGGGCTGCCTGTTGGGTCCCAGTCCCAGCGTGCGAGGGGCAACTGATGGATGTTTCTTTTGCACAGAGGTGGTTTTTTCCTTTATCCTTCCCTTCCCCTCTCTCTAAAAATAAATAAATAAAGTCTAACAAAAATAAATTTATAGTGCTCTTTCTATAAGTGAAAATACTGGGTTAAAGGACTCCTCGGTGTTTAAATTTTTGCAAACTGCTAATTTAACGTCCTAAAAACTTTTGCATCAGGTTGTACTGATAGTGTAAGATTTTGTCAATACATTGTAGCAAGCATTGGATTTTAATTAAATTTTGACTATATATGTTTGAGATTTTTAATGAATATAGGATATGTACACTGTTATGTAATCTACTTTTACACATCGTAGTTTATCATGGACATTTTTCTATGGCAATAAATACAGACATGTCATTTTCGAGAACTACACAACATATTATATTTATAAATATTTTTAAATCAGTAGT
The DNA here is from genome assembly GCF_014824575.4 of Sturnira hondurensis. Taxonomy (NCBI): domain Eukaryota; kingdom Metazoa; phylum Chordata; class Mammalia; order Chiroptera; family Phyllostomidae; genus Sturnira; species Sturnira hondurensis. The sequence continues at coordinate 2,501,049 of NW_028094767.1, forward strand.
TTCAGTCTTTAATAAGAGAATCACAGGCCGACATTTTCAATTTTACTAATCTCTCCACATAATGTATATTTATTTCTTAATTTTTTATATTGACTTTAGAGAGAGGAAGGGAGAGAGAGAGGAAACATCTCTTTGTTGCGCCACTTCTCTATGCATTTATTGCCTCTGATACGTGCCCTGACCGGAAATCAAACCCACAACCTTCCTGCACCGGGACCACACTCCAACCAAGTGAGTTGCTGGCCAGGGCCACGTGATATATATGTAAATGAAACCTTTCTCTTTCTTATAGAGACATTAATCACAGGCCCAAAGATAAGATGTTTAGCCAGGGATACATATATGAGTAACTGGGTTTCTACTGCAAAAGAAGATAAAGCTCTTCATTATACTGAAGTTAGTCTGTTGCCATTTGTGTTGAGAATCCCCCAAACCATCCTCAGTTGTGTTTGCTTTTCATTCCAGGAAGAAATCCCATTTTATTCCTGGCTAGCAGCCTTCTCTTCTCGAGTGGAAGAGAGGGGAGGGGGTCACTGTTGGAGTGGAGATGTTGCTGGGTGGTGAGAAGGTGGGGTTGCTCCTCTGTGTCTTACTCATGGCCAGCTGGGATCTTGGGGTTTATTTCTGCATCACCACTACTGTCTGTCATTTGTTGACAACCCTGCTTGGAATTTACTGTTAAGTTAGATTGCCCTAATCTACCTTACTTTGAAGGATCCCCAGTGAGCCAAGCTGGGGACAGGGCTTTTGGGAATCCTGGAGATTGTACTCAGAGGTGTACTGAGTATGAGGGTCTTGGGAATTTTGTTGCCTTGGTCGAGGTGGTGTTTGCAGCAGCAGCAGCAGGGGCTGTGGCTGCCGTCCTCAGGTTTAATGATAAGTTAGGGAGACTCACAGAACTCAGAAAAGCTGTTATTCCTGATTATGGTTTACTACAGTGAAAGGATACAGATTAAATTCAGCAAAGGCAAAAGGCACACAGGGCAGAGTCCAGGAGAGACCAGCATAAGCTTCCAGTTGTCTGTCCCTCCGGAGTCATTTGGACAGTGCTCAGTTTTCCTAGCAATTATGTGTGACAATACAGAGTATCACCAACCTGGGAAGCTAACCTGCTCCTGGGTGGCCAGGGCTTTTACCGAGAGTCTCGGTGCTTGCATGACTGACCCCGTTACTCAGTCTCCAGCCCCTCCAGAAGTCAAACTGATACAGCATCGACGAAATCACACTGTTAGTGTAAACCCTCTGGCATGGCCCAAAGCCTCACGTGTATGCAAACACTTAAACAATTTTTTTCCAAGGGTCGCCATCCAGAGACCATATTGTTGCTCTACTGTGACGGATGTTTATGTAGCTCTGAGACTTCAATTCCGGGTAATGCAGCTGCTTACAGGGCTTTCACTGTTGGCCCCTGAAGATCACAGTCCCTTTAATGGCTTTCTGAGGTATATTAAATATTTAATCGTGATGTATATCCAAAACTAACATAACATTAAATGTCAACTATAATTAAAAATAAAATTTAAAAACAAGGTTAAGTACTAAAAATCACGATAATACTTAAAAAACCATGCCCTCCCTTTCCACTGGAGACCAAGAGAAAATAGAGTTGGGTGAAGGACCCTCAGCCCAGATTCGGAGGTGTAGATCTCCTGCTGCTCTTAGAGGTGGGTCTTGGGGATGATGCAGTTCTGATTAGAGAGAGGTTCAGAGTTTCTGCTTTTATTGCTTCTGTTTGTCCCAAGGGCTCTTGCTCCATGTGAGGTTATCATTTCTCCAGTTCCTCCAAGAGCTTCGAAGGTCTCTGCATGAAGAGATACAGCCCCATGTCCACTGCCAACAGGAGTCCCAGCACCAGGCAGAACATAGTTAGGCTCCCTGGTGAGATGGGTGGAATTGCCAGATCCTGAGCAATGACGTTCCCAGCCTCTGGAAGACATGGTCAAAATTCCGATAACCCCCCTGTAGAAGTAGCAGCCATTGTGTTTACTGCCTGTTGTTGCCTTTGGAATGTAGAAGTCAGACTTCTGATAAAACTTCTTGCCTCTGCCACTTTGGAAATATTGGACCTTGTGAACAGGCCCCCTGCTGGAACACCAACCAAAGGGCCTGGAGCACGGACAGGCAGCGTGGACGGGAGCTGCACCGGGTCACTGCGTGCAGAGAGGTGGATCTGACAACTGTACTCCCCACTGACTAACTCTGGCCAATGGGTGAAGTAGCTGGAGGTCCAGTTTGGAAGGAGGTTTTCACTATGCCACCACTAAGTGAAACTGTCTCCCTCCATGTGGGTCCCCTGGCATTTCAGGGTCGAATTGTTCCTCTTGATCACCCTGACCCATTCAGGGTTCACGGACACCACAGCCTTTGGGAGATCTTCAGCTCTGCGCCCACAGAAGCCAGAGGCAGTAGGGCCGTGGGCGGCGGCAGCTGCCACATGCTGGCCACGAGAGCGAGCAAGTTCCCACAGACAGCTGGAGCCCCACAGTGCTTTAGCAGACCTGAGAGAGGAAGTAAAGCAGCCTTCCCCTACACCCCATTACTCAACAGCTTCGTTTTCAGGGAACATCATTGACTCTAGAATCTGAACTGTGGAGGAGGAGCAGAGAGCCTAGAAGAGAAGCTGAGGTGGGTGTGTCCCTTAGCCCCACATGTGTCTGTGCTGAGCACCTGGTGACAGGCTGTGAGGAACCCTCAGAAATCTCAGGACATTTGCCCCACCTGGTGGAGCTGGGTACACCCAGTGCCAAGAAGGGGATAGCTTGACTCAGTGGAAGAGACTGGGACGAGGGAGAGGGTTCCCTGAAGGTCTCTACTTCCATCTCACACCTTCTTCTTCCTGCCCTGGCCCAGGCCCATGTCCCTGCAGCCCAGCTACCCACCTACAGAGAGCAGGCACTTGAATCTTCATACCCCTACAAGTGTCCCTCACTCCAATATTATCTTCACCAACATGTTCTTTCAAATTTAAAAATGCCCATGCCCTGGGATCTGTAATCTGGAGGAGCTTCTAACTATTTGGTATGAATTCGATAACAAGGTCCCCATCATCTTTAAAAGAAACCCTGGCTGTGGGGGAAATGGACACTGGAAAAAGCAAAAAGAATTCAGAAAAGGTAGAGGGCTGAGGATCAGCAGCAAGGTGAGTCCAGGACAGGAGCTCTGTGCCTTCACCCCAGGGTTACCAGGGCTGCACTGAGCCACAGCAGTACAGGTGTGCTTCGGCCCTCAGGGACCCGTGGGCCTGCTCAGGGCTCCTTAGAGAGAACGTGGAGGTGTGGTGGCCTGGAAGTGGTAAGACTGTTGATCTCTACTCTGTTCTCTGGACGTCTGCAGTCAGCACATCCACACCCTCCCACACACCTTCCCCTCATACCTACCCTCCTGCCTCAGTCCAGGCCTCTGAAAATCTAATTGCCTAGGAGGTGAATGGCAGGCAGATGTGGAGGAGCAATGCTTGGCCAGCTCAGGGGTTGATGACATTGTTTTGGAACCAAGTCCCTTTTCATGCCACAGTCCTTTAACTACTCTTCAGGTTTCAATTTTTGTTGGTTTTGCTCCCGGTTAGAGTTTTCTGTCCTTCCTGTTCCCATCCATGCCCCACATGTGTTCTTGCCCACAGACTAGGTGTCTGAGTGGGATGAACACCGGAAACAAGGCAGGTGGCTGTTCCTCAGTGGCCCCTCCAGGGCTGCATTTATATCTTGCAAAATCCAGACCACTATCTAAAAGCGCCTCGACTTCCGCCAAGATGGAGGCATAGGTGGAAACACTGTGCCTTCTCCCACAACCAAGTTTGAACACAACAAAGGTTTGGAGAACTAGGACACACCCAAAGACTAGGAAACGGAATTATACGGAAGCCCGACAACTACGAACCGGTCAACAGGGACGGTAAGAGAGGCGGAGCCAGCAGCGGAGCAGGGTCGGGCAGGACAGATCCCCCAACCTGCGCAGGCAGCCCAGAACCAGTCTGGGTGTGGGGTAGACTGACTGCGGTCGCACATTTGCGCACAGTGAGACAGACCACGCAGGCCCCAGGGGGCCAACCCAGTGGTGGAAGGCTGACAGCGGTGGCACACTCGCGTGCCGTGGAACGAAACACGTGGGCCTGGTGACGGTGGTGGCTGCAGCGCCAGGGCCGCGGCGGCAGGCGGCAGACGGCAGACGGGAAGCCATTGTCCCTCTTTGACCTCCCCCCCCATACAACGTCACAACCCAGCGACTTAGTTGCCCTGTTCTAGTGAACACTTTAGGGCTCTGATTCTGCTATGGAACAGGTACGAACAGCCCAAAAGATGGTGCAAGAAGAACTCAAAGTCCCAGAGCCAATAACTCTAAGTGACCGAGAAATTGCCAGCCTCTCAGAAGCACAATTCAAGACACTATTTATCAGGATGCTCACAGAACTGGTAGATTATAGTCACAAATTAGAGGAACATAGTCACAAATTAGAGGAACATATGAAGGCTAAACTAATTGAAATGAAGGGAGATGCACAGGAAACCAATAGTGATGGAAAGGAAACTGGGACTCAAATCAATGGAATGGACCAGAAGGAAGAACAAAACATCCCACCAGAAAGGAATGAAGAAATGAGAATTCAAAAAAATGAGGAGAGGCTTAGGAACCTCCAGGACATCTTTAAACGTTCCAACATCCGGATTATAGGGGTACCAGAAGGGGGAAAGAAACAGCCACGAGTGGAAAACTTATTTGAACAAATAATAAAGGAGAACTTCCCCAGTCTGGCAAAGGAAATAGACTTCCAGGAAATCCAGGAAGCTCAGAGAGTGCCAAAGAAGTTGGACCCAAGAAGGAACACACCAAGGCACATCATAATTACATTAGCCAAGACTAAAATGAAGGAGAGAATCCTAGAAGCAGCAAGGGATAAGGGGACAGTCACCTACAAAGGAGTACCCATCAGACTGTCAGCGGATTTCTCAAAAGAGACCTTACAGGCAAGAAGGGGCTGGAAAGAAGTATTCCAAGTCATGAAATCCAAAGACCTACAGCCAAGATTGCTTTATCCAGCAAAACTTTCATTTAGAATGGAAGGACAGATAAAGTGCTTCTCAGATAAGGTCAAGTTCAAGGAGTTCATCATCACCAAGCCCTTATTATATGAAATGCTAAAGGGACTTATCTAAGAAAAAGAAGATGAAAAATATGAACAGTGAAAGGACAGCAAACACACAGTTATTAACAACCACACCTAAAACAAAAGCAAACCAAGAGGACAGCTAGATCAGGAGTGGAACCATAGAAATGAAGAACAGATGGAGGTTTAGAAACAGGGGGGTGGGAGGGGGAGAAGGGGAGAGAAGGCACAGAAAATAGCATAGATGGTAGGTAGAAAATAGATAGGGGGGAGGGCGAGAATAGTGGGGGAAATATAGAATCTAAAGAACTTGAGACACGTGGTTATGAACTAAGGGGGGGAGAATGGTCGGGGAGGGAGTGTGGGGGTGGAGGGGAATGAAGGGGGGTAATAGAACAACTGTAATGGTATAATCAATAAAATATATTTAAAAAATAAATAAAATAAAAGCGCCTCAAATGCCTCTGGGGTTTAAAGCAGAGAGCACCTCCAGCATTCTCCTCCAGGGTCATGTAAGTGGCTTTCTGCCTTGAAGGAATTCACTTTGGCTTTTCTTGGAGGTTTTCTCTTCTGAATGGCCTTCTGGGTGTGGCCATCAATGGAGGGAGGACTTGTTAGCTGCAGAGGGAATGATTTGCACAGGCAGGAGCTGAGACAGGCAGGCCAGCTTTTTGATCCACTCATTTACTGATGGGCACTTTGGCTGTTTCCAGATCTTGCTATTGTAAATAATGCTGCTGTGAACATATGGGTACATATGTTTTTCTAATTGGTGTCTTGGGAGTCTGAGGATATATTCCCAGATGTGGAATTGCTAGGTCAAAAGGCAGTTCCATTTTAAATTTTTTGAGGTGACTCCACACTGCTTTCCACAGTGGCTGCACCAGTCTGCATTCCAACCAACAGTGTACTCGGGTTCCATTTTCTCCACATCCTCACCAGCACTTGTTATTTGTTGATTTATTGATAGCCTATTTGACATGCATGAGGTGATATCTCATTATGGTTTTAATTTGCATCTGTCTAATGATTAGCAATGTTGAAAATTTTTTCAAATGTTGAATGTTTGTCCATGGGCCATTTGTATTTTCTCTCCTTGGAAAAGTGTTTGTTCAGGTCCTTTGCCCATTTTTTAATTGGATTGTTTGCCTTCCATAATTGATTTATTAATTGATTTACAGAGAGAGTAAGGGGAGACAGAGAGAGAGAGAGCGCCATCAATTTGTTATTCTACTTATTTATGCATTCATTGGTTGATTCTTGTATGTACCCTGACTAGACATTGAACCCACAACCTTGGTGTATCAGGACGACACCCTACCAACTAAGCTACCTGGCCAGGGCTATACAAAGACACTTTACCAGCTAGAATATTCCATGGGCTTAAAAGTTAGCTCCCCAGAGTCTGTCAGATGCCAGTCCTTTCTTTGGCATGTACAGAATCTGAATATCCTAAATCTACTGAGTTAACCCTTTACTGCACATCTATTTTATGTGTTAAGGGAATCATCTTTGATCTTAGGTTGCACTGTTTTATCTATCTATTTTAAGAGATGATCAACCAAAATTACAGAACCCCTAGAAACACAGTATTATGGTCCCTGGATTATAAAAGCCTATTTTACTACCAAGATTGTAGAGAAGAGAATTAAGAAAAAAGAAGAATAAAAAATATATCACCAGAAAAATATCTGGACCTTACAGATAATATTTTTAAAAAAAAACAGATAACTTGCTTGTTAATGAATTTTCTTTCCTTCTACTCTAGTTAATTTCATATCTACTAGTTGCTGAGTAATGAGAAAAGTTGAAAATCAAATCTGCTGTTGAGAGGCATAGTTTCATGATCAACTGAGGCAGGGTATAAGCAACAGAAGGAAAAGGAGGTCCGTTATGAATTGGTCAATTTTATTACTATTTTGGAGAAAGGTTGGATCTACAGCAATGAATAATCCCAGTCCTTATCCTCAAAGAGTTTGCAGACTAGTAACTGGACACACAGCTATGAGGTGATCCAGTAACTGTTAGGATAAAGCCAGTGAGCTGCAATTAGAAGTTGCAGAGAGAGAGTGGTCCTGTTCATGGCAGATGATGGGGAATGTTTGCTTCTTAAAGGAGTTGACTTTGAAGTAATTCATCATAAAAGTACAGAAAAGTTATTGAAGAACCCTTATTATCTGGTCTCCAAATACCTTTCTTAGCTTCTTTCCTTTTGCATTTGCTGTTCCCTAAGCCCGATATATGTTTCCTTCTTCCCTTGCTCTGTACCCCCATTTCCCTACAACCTTTATGGTGTTTCATGTTTCGGAAGAATGTCATTCAAGGCAATTGGAATAGTTACAATGGACAAGAAGATAAAGATTTTGTACGTTAATGTTTTTTCTTCACAGCCATTTATTGATATATTTTGCTTGCCTTCCAAGACAGCAAGATACTCTGGTTTTCCTCCTACTTTTCTGGCCACTGCTTCTCAATCTGTTTTGATGGTTTGTCCTCCTTGAATACTGCACTCAAATCCAAGGGCACAAGCAAACCAATCCCCCAATCCCATCATTAGGGGATCTATCTCCTGGGGCTACTCCTAACATCGATTCTATAGTAGTCTGGGTCCAATCAGGAAATAGAAATCACACAGTAGATTAAACAGGAGATGTTTAATATAAGAATAATTAGTAATAATAAAAGAATAAGTATAAGATATAAAGAACCTCTAAATAGTACTCTAGGGTTGAGGGAGAGTACCCAAGGAAGAATAAATTTGAGATGGGTTCAAATCTCAAGTGCAGAAAGATTCCAGAGAGCATGGGCTACACAAAGTGGCTTGCAGAGGGATCAGTAGTTCTGTGTGGACTTCCCGGTCATAGGTGGGCTGCACACCGGGCCTGCAGAAAGGCCAGCTGCCTGGTGTGTTGAGCAACTCTCTGGACCACAGGGCCTGACAGGGATCTTGGTTTCCCAGTCTAGTAAGCTGTAGACAGGTTATGGCCAGGCCTACGCTGCAAGATTCCAAGGGAATCACTCTCAGGGCCTGTGCCTGGGATAGGTTCTGTCAGATTTTCTCATACCCACAAGGCCTTTTTCTTACTAGCCCCCTTCCACTCCCTCCACTATGCTGGAAATTGCAGGAAACTTCTTCCTCCTGCAGTGTCCCTTCAGCAACCTCTACTGAGAAAGCTTAACATAGAAGGCACTTGAAAATAGAAATGCTTAGAAGAATTCTTTATCAGAAAGCATGTATTAAAAGGGTGTATATGCAACTGAGAGAAAATAAGCTGGTAACTGACACATCTCATACCTCATAAGCTCAAGCCACACTGGTTTGAACAGCTAGGCATAGTCCCACCTTAAGTCCTTTGCACTAACTTTTCCTTCTGCCTGGAATACTCTTTCCTATGTATCCCCTCCTTTATTCTTTGCTCAAATGTCACTCTCCTAGTATTTTAGTATTGTGCCATTCCTCATTTCTGATCCCTGTTGCACTATTTTTTCCTTCTTTTAAAAATTTTATTTATTGATTTGAGGGAAAGAGAAAGGAAGGGAAGGAGTGATAGAAATAGAGATAGATAGGTAGACAGGTAGATAGATAGATAGATGATGGATAGATAGATTTGTTGTTCCACTTGTCTATGCATTCATTGGTTGCTTCTTGTATGTGCCCCAACCAGGGTTCAAACCTGCAACTTTGGCATATTGGGACAATGCTCTAACCATCTGGCCAAGGCCTTATTTTTATTCCTTTTTCAGTACAACTTATCATCTTCATTATATAATTAACATATATATTATATTCACTGTGTTTCTCCATGTCAAATGCAAGCTCCAAGAGAGCAAGGATCTGTGTTTATCAGTATGTCCCAAGAACCTAGAATAGTAGGCACTCAAATATTTATTGACTAAGTGAATTACTGAGACAAACATGAAACATAAAGCATAAAATGTAAAATCAAGTAGGGAAAATGTATACCCACAAATGAATCTCTTGATTTTTATTTTTCTTCTAGATAAAGTCCAAGATCCAGGCCCTGGCTGGTGTAGCCTGTGAGCGAAAGGGTTGCTGGTTCAATTCCCAGTCAGGGCACATGCCTAGGTTGCAGGCCAGGTTCCCAATTGACAGCATGCAAGAGGCAACCACACAATGATGTTTCTGTTTCCCTCTTTCTCCCTTACTTCCCCTCTGTCTAAAAATAAATAACTAAAATATTTTTTTAAAAAGTTCATGGTTCACATCAAGACTTAACTGAAAAGTCATTCCCTCTATGATCTGGATACTGTTTGCTGCAGCCAGATTGAGTGAGGAACACATTTTTCTCCTTTGACAGGCTATCAGCAGAGGTGTTTAATTCTGGCCCAGTGGATTGCTGCTTGCATGTTTTTGGATAAGCAAACACCGGTGGACTTTTGAAGACTGGAAATGGCTGGAAGATGGCATTAAACTACGTGCAGTCATTTCCTGGATTCCACGACAAGCAACTAGAGCCCTTGGAGGAAAAATTAGAAGCATAGAGCAGAGGACTTCAGAATGGAGCAGGCACCTTGACTAGTGTGGTTCAGTGGGTTGGGTGTCATCTGCAAATTAAAAGGTCACCAGTTGGATTCCCAGTCACGGTACATGCCTGGATTGTAGGCCAGGACCCCGGTTGGAGGCATGTGAGAGGCAACCAATTGATGCTTCTCTCTCATATTGATTTTCTCTCCCTCTCATTCTTCCTCCCTTCCCTGTTCTCTAAAATTGGAGGGGGGGAGGGGGGGCAGGAATTGAGTAGGCATACCCCTGGGCATCCAGGAATACTGCTCAACTACATTTGCAGTTTTAAGGAAATGGATTTCCAAATTTCAACTTCCCTGATTTTACTGTTCCCTGAACTTGGTTGGCTTGTGAACAAGGCTGACTACACAACAATCCTTCCATTTTACAAAGTATATCTCTTGCATCACAATTCAAACTATGGCTAACTACCCAAGTGTAAGAAAACCTCTTTGTCCTAAAGAAAGGCATATATCAAATTACTGGATTCAGGGAAGCCTTTTAAACAATTAATCCATTGTCAGATAAATGTATAAATAAAATGTGGTATATACATAGAATGGTATTATTATTCAGCCTTACAAAGGAAGGCCAACACATGCACCAACATGGATAAACCTTGAGGACGTTATCTGAAGTGAAATAAGCCAGTTACAAAGAGTGTGATTCCACTTCTATGAGGTAACTAGAGCAGTCAATTCATAGAGACAGAAAGGAGAAGGGTGATTGCTAGGGACTGGAGAGAGGGAGGACTGGGGTGTTAGTGTTTAATGGGTAGAGCATTTCAATTGTCCAAGATGAAGAGTTATAGAGATGGATGGTGGCGATGGCCGCACAACAATGTTAATGTATTTAATGTCACCGAACTGTGGTATTAAGAAGTAATCAAGTCATTCTCAACTCAAGGGGTTCCTGTCTCATATGTATAACTATGAAGGACTTGATTTTAGACATAGATTTTTGAAAGCCTGTATTGAGAATTCTAGAATCTGAACAGCTGATGCAGCATGGATTATTTAAAATGTATAATTTTTTATGAGTTTTTGAGAACCAATGAATAAAACCCACAAATAAGAACTTCATACAATTTCTTTAAAATTGTGTGTGCTTTTCAAAAATAAATACTTATTCCATAAAAAGAAATATTTGTTCCAATTACAATCAATCTTAATCTTTCAGTATTCTAATAGGTGAACATTTTATTTTTCCCATTAATAAAATCCCTTGTTTTTAAAACTTAAGATTGAAAAAGTTTGTAAATTTCAATGCACAAGAAAGCCTGTAGATTTCCAAAATTCATTTAGGCAGTGCGTCTGGCTGTGAATACTCCTGAGAGTGTTTCCTGCTTGTTTCGGGTTAGGTTTTTGACGCAGTAGCATAGATGACACTGGCAGAGTATTAGCATCTCTCCTCGGCCTGGGCGATCGGTCTAGTCGCTGTGGGGGCGTGGCCCCCCGTGACCTCCCAGCGTGGGTTCACCTTTCTTGCGTGCTTCCTGATCAGCTGTGTTCCCGCCAGACTTTCGAGTTTTAAGTTTCATTTCCGAGACTGCTCGTTCCTCTTCCCGCGGCGTCTTGAAGCGGGTAGCAGAGAGTGCCAGGCATGGATCCTCAGCGCGGAAAGGCGACGCGCTTAGCTTTGAAGGCCTCATCTGCCACCCTCGAGGTTTCGGTGCAGATTACAAAAGGCGCCCCGACGAAGCCCACCCGGACGAAGCCCGCCCCGACGAAGTCCACCCGGAAGAAGCCCACACCGACGAAGCCCACACCGACGAAGCCCAGCGAGTGCCCGGTGGTCCCCGACGCTGCCCAGCCGGAAGAGCAGAAGAGCCGCTCCTCCAGGGCGTCGGGATCCCAGCGGAAAAAGAGCGCCCCCGGCCCCCAGGAGATGCGGCAGGTACGCGCACGGGGTGCGCGCGTTAAGAAGGCGCCTCTGAACGCGGAGGATTTTTTGGATGGCCAGGCTATTCTGGCCGAGCCACCGGAGGCCCAGGAGCCGCGCCGTCCCAGGGTTGGATCTTGCCGCCAGAGGGGCGCTCGCTCCGCCCGAGAGCAGAAATCCCAGCTCTGCCCTATGGAGGACCCTGGCCAGCACCCGCTGGTCCCAGCGCCTAGTCTCACAGGGAGGGAGGCGGCGCCCTGCAGCTGGAAGCCCAGGGCGGTACTGACTAAGTTGAAGCTGAGCCGCTCTGAGATCTCGGCAGCAGCTGAGGTTGTGAACGAGGTCGTGGACCACCTGCTACGTAGACTGCAGAGCTCTGAGTCCGAGTTCAAAGGAGTGGAACTGCTACGTACTGGGAGCTACTACGAGCAAGTGAAGGTGAGCTGGTAATAGCCTCCCCTCCTGTGCCCCAGGCGCATGGCCGGGCTTCCTTACCCCTCTCCCAGCCTCTCCGATATTCCCACCTCCTACAGCCCCTCACTTTCCTTTGGAAGAAACTCGGACTCTAGTTCATCATTTCTGATTAAAACGACGAACAGTTATGCGTCCGTTTATTCATCACTACACCCAACGAACATAGGGCCTGCCCGTATTGATTGCTAGCCATTCAAGACACTGCTCTTGGGAGAATTCAAATGTATAGATTCATTCATGCAAGCAGACCTGTATTGTGTTTGTCTAACAGTGCTATCGTTGGTGGTTCTTGGTCAGATTATGACTTGGATGATTAGGAGTGATCTGGGAAAAAATGTACAAACTTAATATGTCTAAGAAACTTTTTTTCTGTGAGGACATATATGCTCCAAAGGAAAAATATTTCCAGTCTCTCCCTCTAGCCTTCGCAGACCCACTGTCTTACCAATTTATTTTTTCAAAAATATATATTATTGATTATGGCATTACAGTTGTCCCATTTTTTTTCTCCCTTATTCCCCTCTGCCCTGTACTCCCCTCTCCCACCATCACCCCCCCCCCTTTAGTTCATGTCCACGGGTCATACATATAAGGTTTTTGACTTATACATTTCCTATACTATTCTTCCCTGACAGTCTTCTACCTACTATCTATGCTACTTATTCTCTNCCCTCTGCCCTGTACTCCCCTCTCCCACCATCATCCCCCCCCCCTTTAGTTCATGTCCACGGGTCATACATATAAGGTTTTTGACTTATACATTTCCTATACTATTCTTCCCTGACAGTCTTCTACCTACTATCTATGCTACTTATTCTCTGTACCTTTTCCTCCCTTCTCCTCCTCCACTCCCCTGTTGCTAACCCTCCATGTGATCTCCATTTCTGTGGTTCTGTTCCTGTTCTAGTTGTGTGCTTAGTTTACTTTTGTTTTTGTTTTAGGTGTGGTTGTTAATAATTGTGAGTTTGCTGTCATTTTACTGTTCATATTTTTATCTTCTTTTTCTTAGATAAATCCCTTTAATATTTCATATAATAATAGATTGGTGATGATGAACTCTTTTAACTTGACCTTATCTGAGAAGCACTTTATCTGTCCTTTCATTCTGAATGAAAGCTTTGCTGGATAAAGCAATCTTGGATGTAGGTCCTTGCCTTTCATGACTTGGAATACTTCTTTCCAGCCCCTTCTTGTCTGTAAGCTCTCTTTTGAGAAATCAACTGACAGTCTGATGGGAACTCCTTTGTAGGTAACCGTCTCCTTATCTCTTGCTGCTTCTAGGATTCTCTCCTTAATTTTAATCTTGGGTAATGTAATTATGATGTGCCTTGGTGTGTTCCTCCTTGGGTCCAACTTCTTTGGGACTCTGAGCTTTCTGGACTTCCTGGAAGTCTATTTCCTTTGCCAGATTGAGGAAGTTCTCATTTATTACTTGTTCAGATAACTTTTCACCTAGTTGCTCTTCCTCTTCTCCTTCTGGTACCCCTATAATTCGGATGTTACAACATTTAAAGATGTCCTGGAGGTTCCTAAGTCTCTCCTCATGTTTTGAATTCTTGTTTCTTCTGGTTGGATATTTCTTTCTTCTGATCCACACCATTGATTCGAGTCCCAGTTTTCTTCCCATCACTATTGTTTCCCTGTACATTTTTCTTTACTTCACTTAGCATAGACTTCATTTTTTTTATTTGATTTGTGATCAAATTCAACCAATTCTGTGAGCATCCTGATTACCAGTGTTTTGAACTGTGTATCTGATAGGTTGGCTATCTCTTCATCACTTAGTTGTATTTTTTCTGGAGCTTTGATCTGTTCTTTCATTTGGGCCATATTTTTTTGTCTTTATGCACCTGTTACTAGTGAGGGGCAGAGCCTTAGATGTTCACTAGGGTGGGGCAACCCACACAGCTGGGTCATGACCCTGTATGTGGAGAGGGGTCTGAGAGGAAACAATGGTGGTTACTCTGCTCTCAGCTGGGATTCAGTCACTTCCCCCACTTCCCACAAGCAAATTGGGCCCTTTTGGTACTGATTCCCATGTGGGTGGGTTTGTATACATTCTAGGACTTTGTGGGTCTCTCTAATGAGCTCTCCTGTGAGGCTGGGAGTTTCTCCTGCTGACACGCAACCCCCACACGTGTTTTCAATTGGTGGTTTGAGGCTTTATTTTTTCACACTGGGTCCCTGGGTTGTGCAGTCCATCCTGCTCCCCAGTTTTTCCTCCTGGTTTATCTACACACGAATGTGGGACCATCTGCTCCACCAGAAGCCTGGTCCTCCAGCTGTGGCCTTGCTACAAGTCCTCTCCACCCAGCTGCCCGTTTCCACCCCTCCTACTGGTCTGGATGAATGTCTCTTTAACTCCTTGCTTGTCAGACTTCCATACAGTTCTATTTTCTGTCAGTTCTGGTTGTTTTTGTTTTTAAATTATTGTCCTTTTGGTTGTGTGAGGAGGCACAGTGTGTCTACCTGTGCCTCCATCTTGGCCGGAAGTATGTCTTACCAATTTCTTATAGAGATATTATGGGAAGCTCACAGAGAGTGTTGTTAAAAGAAATTTAAGAGAGAAACTCCTACAGATACTAAAAAGCATGCTACCCAACCACACATCAGCTGTAACTGTTTTTAAGTGTGTATTCCACAGCTCCATTTGTTTGTGGGTGGTTGTCATTAAAGCCATCACTCCAGTATAAATCAAAGGTTTAGGAGTAGGTTCCTGATTGGAATTTGTTTTCTGAACAGTGGCAGTGGTGAAAGTGGACAATCTTGTCTTGTTCTTGATCTTAAGGAAAATGCTTTCAGCCTTTCCCTATTGAGTATGATGATAGCTGTGGGTTTGTAATATATGGGCCTTTATTATGCCGATGAATGTTCCCTTTACTCCCACTTTGCTCAGAGTTTTTAATTGTAAATGGTTACTGGACTTTGTCAAATGCTTTTCTGCATTTATTCATATGGTCATATGGTTAATAGCCTTCTTTTGTTTATGTGGTGTATCATGTTAATTGATTTGTGGATATTGAAGCAGCTTTACACCCCAGGAATAAATCTCACTTGATCAGGGTGTATGATCTTTTTTAATGTATTGCTGAATTTGGTTTGCTAATATTTTGTTGAGGATTTTTGCATTTATGTTCATCAGGGATATTGTCCTGTAATTTTGTATGTGTGATGTCTTTGTCTGATTTGACAATCAGGGTAACGGTGACCTCATAAAATGAGCTTGGGAGCCTTCCCTCCTTTTGAATTTTTTGGGAATAGTTCTTTTTAAAAATTATGTTTATTGATTTTAGAGAAAGAGAAACATCAATGTAAGAGACGTTTCCTATATGTGCCCTAACTGTGGATCAAACCTGCGACCTAGGTATGTGCCCTGACCTGGAATCGAACCCCCAATCTTTTGGTGTACTGGGCAGTGCTCCAACCAACTGCGTCATACCAGCTCAACATTTTTTGTATTGGCACTCAAGCCACCAGGAGAGGAAGGGAAGTCAGCAGGCACCACCTTCTCTTCCCTTTCCAGAGAAGCTGCTGCTAAGGACCTTCTAGACGAAGATAGGGTCTTACTTCACGTTGTCTTCTTCTCTACCCTTTCTGGCCCTGGGAGAAGGAAGCCATTCACAATGCTGGTTTGTCCTGCTCCCCACCTGCGTGCCCCAAGTTCACAAGCTGAGCCTTTTCCACATGAGCCAGTGGCTGCTGATGGCAATATATGATATGGGACCGTGGCTGTTTACTGAATAAGTATTTTTAGGGCAAGAAAAAGCACTCAGAGGGAAAAATAAAAATAGGCAAACAAGCCCTGATGGGGAGGACATGTAGATTTTGAATTCTCAATATCAGCTCCTTTGAGGAATGCTTATCATGGGAAGGACTTTTCTTCAGAGATGGTGGTGTGACACCCAAGTGGTAGTTTTGCACATAATGCACCCAACAGCCAAGGACTGTAGAGATCATGTTTGTACTTTGGTACTATGGAACATGAGTGTGAGGGCACCTCCTTTTCTTGTGCACTTCACTGCATTGGGGTAGTTTTCCAGAAGAGATGCCTGGCTTGCCCCTCCCAGTCTCTGTCAGCCACAGATTTCATGTCTCTGTGGATGATGTTCTTTGCATGCAAATAGTCTATTCCCTGAAGTGTCTATCCAGAGATGTCGGCTGGCTTCACACCATTGGGTCACAATTGCCAGGTTGTCCTTCATCATGTACCCCATGAAGAGCAGGATGTTCACGTGTTGTGTTTTGTGCAGCACAGCCACTGTGTTCCTGAAGGCCGGGTACTGCTCTGGTGTAGGGTCAACAACCTTTAGGATCTTTACTGCAGTGTCTCTGCCTTTATAAACTGTCCCAGAGGAGCCTGACCCAATTTGAGTGGAGAGCATCACTTCACTGGCTTCTGTTTCCCAGTAATAGCTCGAATCTCTCAGTCCACAAGTCCTAATTTTGTTTTTCTCCTGGGTCCTAGATCCTGGTGCCCAGTCTCTGTGTGCTGGCACTGGAGTTTTTGGCTGTCATTAGTCTTTTGGGCTCAGATTGTTGGGGCTTGTGGACAGGGCTGAATGTGAGGCTGATTCACTGTGACTTTGAATCATATCCTCAATCATCCTGCTGTCCATAAGCAGGGTGGTACTGACCATGTGGACATTAGGTGTGGACATCAATCTCTGCCTATGGGAGATGGAGTCCTCAGAGGAAGGCCTGGAGGTGTAGAATGTGCAAGTGGGGTGTGGAGTGCCTGTGCTGAGAACTAACAGGCATCCAGGAAGTAGACTCTTGAGTCCAACACATTGTCAAAGAAGGCAGTGCTGAGAACCCACTATCACCAGCTGTGGAATTTGGAAAACAATGAGTTGTCTGACATTACCCCAGTCCACAACATAGTGGGTGTTTTGGTGCTACAGTGCTCATGACATTTGTAGCCACAAGTCTGACATGGAAATCCATTTAGCAGGAATTTATGCTACATGTCACAGAAGGCAAGCTGTGTTCTGAACAAAGTTGTGTGTTGGAAGGGAAACATAATCCAGAAAATCTACTTGAATTTCTTCTCCAGTCAACCAGGCAGCATCAGTATTCCATTCTAAATGTGGTTTTTTACCTCTGTGTTCGTGGAGAAGTCTGAACACTGCACAGCACTCAGTGGCAGGCCACTCGCCCTGAGTGCTTTCATAAGGCAGTCGTGCAAGGTCAGACCATTTCATACATTGACCACCGTTCTTTGCTTGTTTGGCCAGAAAACACAGTGTTTCTTGTCTTGATGCTTGGCTCTGATAGCCAAACTGCTGAACTATTGTGGGGCAATTGCAGCTCGGGCCATCAAACACTGAGTCTTTGAGTCCCAAACCATTGCTGATCATTTTCCAGGTCCCCTGTATGTGCTCCATTGATGCAGCTTACACAGTATTGTAAAAACCTGAGGGAGGTGGCCCCTCTACGTATCTATCCTTGGCTGTGTGCTAGGGCCACAGAGCCTGGCTTACTCCCCTCCCCCTCGGCAGGTGAGGAAGCAGGTGACAGTCACACTGGGGAGTCTCCAGCCCAGTGGGGTCGGGCAACTCCCACATTATCGCACTTACACTCCCCTTGACGCTTCCGGGAACATGCCCCAAAGCCCAGCCAGCTGGCCCTCTTGGGACCCAAGGAGAGCAGTAGGGAACCCTTCCTATCTCAGCTCTCAGGCTCCTTCTCCTGTTACTCCTGTGGCACCAGATGGTGGCCCCAGCGCCCATGATCTTACTGTTTTCTTGATGAGTTTGGTTAAAGGTTTGTCGATCTTGTTTATCTTTTCAAAGAACCAACTCTTGGTTTCATTGATCTTTCACATTTTTTTAGACTCTACTTTGTTTACTTCTGCTCTGATCTTTACTATTTCCTACCTTCTATTGACTGGGCATTGTTTGTTTTTCTTTGTCTAGTTTCTATAGGTGTGTAAGGTTTGATTGTTTATTTGAGCTTTGTATTGTTTCTTGAAGTAGGCCTGTATTACTATGAATTTCCCTCTTTGGACAGCTTTCCCCATGTCACATAGGTTTTGGGGCATTGTGTTTTCATTTGTCTCAAGGTATCTTTTGGTTCCTTCCCTCATCTCATTGTTAACCTTTTCATTGTTTAGTTGCATGTTATTTAACTTGATGTGTTTGTGTGGTTTTCAGTTTTTTCTTGTAACTGATTTCTAGTTTATACCATTGTGGTCAGAAAAGACGCTTGATAGGCTTTCAGTCTTTTAAAATTTATGTGACTGTTTTGTGTCCCAATGTGATCTATCCTAGAAAATGTTCCATGAGCAATTGAAAAGATGGTATATTCTGCTTCTTTGGGGTTAAGTGCTCTGAAGATAATTAAATCTTTTTGGTCTAATGTGCCATGTAAGGCCACTATTTTCTTGTTGATTTTCTTTCTGGAAGATCTATCCATTGATGTGAGTGGGGTGTTGAAGTTCCCTACTATCACTGTATTACTATTGATTTTTCCCTTTATATCCATCTATATTTGCTTTGTATATTTATGTGCTCCTATGTTGGGTTCATGAATGTTTACAAGGGTTATATCCTCTTGTTGGATTGTCCCTTTATCATTATGTAATGTCCTTCCTTCTCTCTTATTACAGCTTTTGTGTTAAAGTCTCTTTATCTGATATGAGCATTGCTATTGCAGTTGTGCAGTCTTTCTGGTCACCCGAACCAGATGCTTCAGGAGTGTGCCCTGTGTGAGTTGTGTGTGCCATCCTGTTAGTTGAGTCTTGATTGCTGTTGGTACATCAGCGGGTGGGATTGATGCTCAGGCTGACTGTGAAGATTGGCCATAACCACAATGTACAAGCTACTGCACAGAGGCTGACCCCACATAGTGGCATTTGTCCCAGCAGGGTTTGGTGGCTGCTGACACTACCCTTTGCTGTGCTGCTTGTGGAGCTTCCGTGTTTCACTGTATATAATGTGCACCTCTATTTTGTGCTCATTACACACAGGATTATTATACTCATGATATGTAATTATACCCAAGTATAGTGCACATCCTTATTTTTCCCTCAAAATTTTGGGCAAAAATGTGCTCTTTACACATGGCAAAATACAGTATTGGACGGTGCTCTGTTGTGGTCTGAAATCTGACACTGGTGTGTTGGTTCTGGGGACTCTTGGGAGGGGCTCCAGTACTGGGCCAGTGTCAGATGCTGCCTGTGCTGGGCCTGGATGCCTGTGAGAGAGGCCACACTGTGAGCCGAGGCCGACTGCCATCAGTATGGACCCTGGGGAAGATGGGCAAAAGGCACCAGACACCTTAGTACTGGCACTGCCTACCAGCTGCCTGTAAGGCTCAGCAGCTGAAAAGCCTTGGGCAGCATTCAAGTTGGATGAGGCAGGGTCTCCGGGAGACACCAGGCTGGGGTCAGCTGTGTTTACCAGGTTAATGCAGATTCAGGTTTGGTGCCAGTGCTGAGCCTGAGGCCTCTCAGCAAAAGTCTCAGTGTGCACAGGGCAGCCACCACCTGCTTGGGGCCTATAGACCTTTGTGGCCGGGCAGGCAGGGTTCACGCAGCCATCAGGGTGGTGCAAGTGAAGGTTCGGTCATGTGGGGAGAGGGCTCAGCACAGGGACAACAGCAGCTGTCCCTCCCATCCGTCCAGCCCTAGTTCTGAAGCCATATGACTCGGTTTCTCCTAGCTGTCTCTGGTGCCCCATGAGCTGCTGTCCCTCTGCCAGAGCACAGGCTGAGTGCCTGCGAGTGACAGTCTGTGTTCCAGCTCTTTAAGGGGATGCCTGGGTTTAAGCAGCATTCTATCTCACCCAGATGGATCGAATCCCCACTGGTTTTCACAGCCAGATGTTATGTGGGCTCCTCTTCCTGACACTGGTATTCTTGGCTGTGGAGCCTGGCATGGGGCTGAGATCCCTCGCTTCCCAGGGGGGAACTTCTGCAGCCGAGATATCCCTCCAGACTCCCTACTGCCACACGTGGACATGAGGCCAGCCCATTTCATGTCTTTGCCCCTCCTGCTAGTCTCAATGTGGCTTATTCTTCATAGCTTTAGTTACAGGACTTCTCTTCAGGTAGTCTTCAGGTGGTCCTGCAGGTTGATTGTTCTATAATTTAGTTGTGGTTTTGATGTTCTCATGGGAGGAGGTGAGTACAGTATCCACCTACTCCGCCATCTTGACCAGAACCATTCAGCCATTTTTCTTTTTCTTTTTAAAAAAATTTTTATTCAGCCATTTTCTTAAATAAATCCTATTTGAATCATTACAAACCTGTAGTTAGTTAATTTACGGGATTTGGGAAGAGTTGAATAAGACCATTTCTGCTCATGTTTCTTACTGCTTTTATGATAGGAAAAATGTATTTTCAGAGCCTTTTAATTTATTCCCACTGATGTCACTTTAAGTGATATGCTTTTATGGTATGTCTTAGTCAGGTGGGGCTCCCACAACAAAATACCTGGTGGCTTAAACAGCAGAAATTTATTTTCTCACAGTTCAAGAGGCAACAGCATTAAATTCTGGTTAGGACTCTTCCTGGGAGATAGCCACCTTCTCCCTGGGTGTTCACTGTGTTCTTGGTGTATGGGCACAGAGAGAGTGCAGTCTTTCTCTCTTCTTCTTCTTATCAAGTTACCAGTCCTATCAGATTAGAACCCTACCCATGTGATCTCATTTAACCTTAATTATATTCTGAAAGTTCTCTTTCCAGGTACAAACACATTGGGGGTTAGGGGTTCAGTATATGAGTTTGGGGGAGAGAGTTATACACCACAGCACATCTCAGTTTGGACTAGCGACATTTCATTTGGTCCGTAGACAGAAGGCTACCAGGTGCCATGTTGGACAGTGCAGTCAGTAGCTGTGTGTGAAGCACACTCCTGCCTAGATAAAGACTTGCAGTGTTTTTATACAGGAAAGGCAAGCATTTGTTACAATTGCTTTAATTACTATTATTGTGAGAATAGAAAAGGTTCTTCAAAGATTGTGCAAATGCTGTGGTCCTAAGACACTAATAATGTACAAGACTTGGAGCTCCCACTCATTGGGATGACCAGTTGATATAAGGAGGTGGCCCCTGTGTCATGGCCACTAGGTGAGGACACATGTCTTTGAGACCATTGTGTTGGAAGGGTGACCGCAGTGTGTGTCTCACAATGTAGAAGCCAGCACCTTAGTGGTCTTTACTATTATAAAGCCTTCAACTCAGAATCAAACCAGTACAGGTTTTAAAAGCTTACATGATATCCTTTAAAAATGTTTTAAATGACAAAAATCATGTGTACTCACGGTGAAAAAAACAATGAGTAGAGAACCTACCAACTAAAACCAATAATAAATACTCTCCCAGGTCCACTAGCCCCATTCCCAAAGGGCAAAATAGTAGGAGTCTTGCTTTGAAAAATTTCAAGAGAATTGTAGTTGCTGCAAAATATTCACAAGCAAACATTTCACTGCTGTTTTTACTTCTTCTTAGGTTTCTTCTCCTAATGAATTTGATATTATGTTCAAACTGGATGTCCCCAGAATTGAGCTCGAACAATATCGCAACAGTGGTGCCCATTACTTTGTGAAGTTCAAAAGAAATCCCAAAGGAAATCCTCTGAGTCAGTTTTTAGAAAATGAAATATTATCAGCTTCAAAGATGCTGTCTAAGTTTAGGCAAATCATTAAGGAAGAAATCAAAAACATTGAAGGTAAGATCTTTGACTTTTGATTCCTAAAGGTCGAATCATACCTACTGATTGCCAGTATACGCTCCTCTCCTGATCTTTATCGACCTCCCTGCGACACACTGTTGACTCCCGCCTCCTAGCAACAACTCTTCGCTCTTGATTTTATTCTACTACATTTTGTGGGTGTTGATTGGCTCTGTTTTGGTCTCCATTGAGAGTATTCACGGAGCACATGTGGCTGAATGAAATCACGGCATCCCCTCTGGAAGCCCAAAACTTGTACACACAAATTGCAGTGAGTTCTCTGAAGGGGATGAACTGGGAGAAGTGGTAGCAATTTGAGTGGTGGGGCAGGGCCCTGAGTCAGCAGACAGGTCGGCAAGCTCAGGAAGCACAGAGAGGCCCCAGTGAACAAGGGGAGGAGTGATGTGAAATGAAGTTGAAGAGGAGTCCAGGGACCAGGTTTACTCAGGATTTGTTATTCCAGAAAGTATAATAAGCAACTAGAAAACATATCTACCCTTGGCTGGACTTGTAGATCCTGGATGGGAGTTCAGATTTTATTACATGTTCATTGGGAAGCCAGGTTGTAATAACAAAATGATGATTGGCTTTGTATTTTTAAAACTTGACTCTGGCTTCTAAGGGGAAGATATTGTAAGAAGGCAAATAAGGAGATTAGAAAGGAAAATACTGTGATAGTTCAAATGAAAGATGCGGGTGGGGTGGGGCGGGGTGCTGGGGCTGGAGGGAAGCAGACTCAGCCCAGGTGTGGTGGTGCTTCCTTGTGGACTAAGTGCAGGGGTGAGAGGGGTGGGGGAGTGAAAAGGGGTCCCGGGTGTCTGGATGGAGCACCTGTGTACACTGTGTCATTTACTGTGGAGGGGTGGAGGAGGAGCACATTTGGGGGAATAAATGAAGTCTCGGCTTTGGATATGTTAAGTTAGAGACTCCTGTGATGTGTTCAAGTGCATGTGTCAAGAATGTATTTGGGTGTGGGTTTGGAGTTCAGGGGATACATTTGGGCTGCATGTCAACATGTTTGTGGTATTGAGAATGGATGAGATCGCTTAGGCAGAGAGTGTAGATTAATTTATTCATTAATCTAATCAATATTCACTGATTATGTACTATGACAGGGGTCTAGATGTTTGGAATATATTAACAAACAAACAGAATAAGGCCCTTACCCTTCTGTACTTACATAATTACCTCAGGGCAGATATGTAATTAATAACAAATGGAAAACATAATTATCTTGCATACTTGAAAGCTAAGTAGTTAAGTCCTCTGGGAGAAAAGTATAGCAGGGTGAGAGGGATCAGGATGGGAAAAATTGGAATGTTAAGTAGAAGGGTAGGAGGAGGACCCCCTGCGAAGCCGTGGGGAAGAGAAGGGGCCAGATGAGACGAGTGTTTACAGGAGAGGTGGTCAGTGTTTAGAATGCTGCTGGCATTCAGGAAACCATTGGGTTTGGCCTTTGGTTTTGTGGGATTGCTGGGAACTTTGACATAGCAGTTTCAGGGGGATCATGAGCACACAGGAGAAAGAGGGTAGGGATGTAGTAGAGACAGCATGCGTAGGCAATTCTAGAAAGTTTTGGCTGAGGAGGAAGTAGAGAGATGGGTAAGTATGGGGATGAGGCTGGTATAGAGAGGAATATTTTAGAATGAGAAACGCTGAAACCCTTTGTGTGTGGTTAGGACAGGGCAGGGGAGTCCACTGATGCAGGAGTGGGAACAATTGGGGAGGGTAAGATGCTTGAGGAAGTGAGGATCCACAGGCCATATGCAAGGTGGCCTTTGAAAGATGAATGGACACTTCCTAGGTGGTCATAGGAGGAAGAAGGGTATAATGGGTAAGATGAGAGTAGGTTTGCAGATTTGTGAAAATGAGAGTGTTCTGTATGATTTTCTCCTTGGTGATCTATCCTCTTCCTCACTGTGGTTTCTTCCAGAAGTCTTATCTGGGAGAGTCTTTAGCTATTGCTTGTATATCTCCTAATCCCAAAGCCAGTATCTGTCGTCTGGAGGTCTTTCCCGAATTTCTGACCACCATAACTACTTGCCCTGTGGCCACCTCCACTTGGGGGTCCCCTAGACATGTAGAACTCAGTGTGTCTGAAATGAAGCTCAACCACTCTTCCTCCTGCTCAGTCTGCATCGCAGAATGGAAGCAGCTCCAGTCCTTTTCAGAGCCAAAACCCTGCAGTGGCATCTCAGGTCTCCTGCCTTGTCCCTTGTCTCATAGGTTCAGTCCGTTTACCAGTGCTGCTAACTTGAATCTTTTTAATTGCCCTCATTTCTGCTTGCTGTGTCTTAAAAAAAATAAAAACCCTATGTATTTAATATGTGCAATGTGATGTTTTAATATACATGCACATAGTGAAATGATTTCTACAGACAGGCTAATTAACACGCCATCTCACATAGTTAGCTCTTTTGGGTGTGGTGAGAGTGCCTGAAACCTTAGCGCAGTATTTAATTCTGTGCTGCTTCCAGTGTGCGGAATGAAGTATTAATGCCAGGCATCATGCTGTGCATTAGATGTCTAGACTCACCTACCTAACTGCCCCTTTGTTGCCTTCGATCAACATCTCCCATTTCCCCCACCGCTCCACCTCTGCAGACCACCATGCCACCCTCTGCTTCTGTGTTTCCTACTATTTTAGATTTCACATGTAAGTGAGGTCATGCAGCGTTTGCCTTTCTGTGTTTGGCTTACTCTCTCCAGGTTCATCCATGTTGTCACAAATGCCAGGACCTCTTTCTGTGTGAAGACTGAATACTGGTCCACTGTGTGCACGGGCATACCTCAGCTTATTCCTCTCCTGTTTATTTCACTTCAGATCATGCGTTTTTACAAATTGAAGGTGTGTGGCAGCCCTGCAAAAAGCAAGTCTGTTGGTGCTATTTCTCCAACATGCTCAGATGATGCTTCAGCAGTGTATAGCAATAAAGTATTTAATTAAGGCACGTACATTGTTTTTTAGACATAATGCTTGTGCACATTTAATAGACTATATATAGTATACAGATAACTTCTATTTCGTTGGGAAACCAAAAAATTAATGACTTGCTTTATTGCAATATTTACTTTATTGCAGTGGTCTGCATATCTACAAGGTGTGCCTGTATATTCCACAATTTCTTTTTTTAATTTCTTTTTTATTTTTACTTAAAAAGATTGTTTTTCAAGTACAGTTTTCTCCATTTTCCTCCCACCACTCCCCCCCCCAGCCCACAGATAACCACCCTCCACCCTCCATCCTACCCCCCTTCCACAATGTCTTTATCCATTCACCCATGGATGGGCTCCTAGGTCATTGCCATTATTGCCTGTGGTGAGTCACACCGCAGTGAACGGGCATTGCTCCCTGTGTCTTCATGCTCCCTGGCTCTGTCCTACCACAGGCTCCCAGGCTCTTGTGCGACCATGGCTATGGTCATTTTTTTCCCTCCCTCATGTTTTCTCTGTGGTCTTCTTGATCACCTTGTGCCTTGCTGCTGCCCGTCTGGCCTCTTTTCCAGGCTTCCCTCCAAACTGCCACTCACCAATTTAAATGAAAATTTAATTAAAGCATTCCCAGAGCCCAGAGTCTTCAGGCGTTCCCATCGTGTGCTCCATTCTCGATGGGGCCTCCCGCCGTGACAGTGTCAGTGAATGTTGGTTAAATGAGTGAAACACCTTGCCTTAGGGGTCAGTTTCTGCTTTCCAACTAATTTTTACCTTAACACTCTATAGATCTCCAATTAAAGTTTTATTATTTTTCCTATATTTTCAAGAACATTAGATTGATAAATCCTTTTTTTATTTTATCTATTTAAACAGATCTAGATGTCACTATGGAGAGGAAGAAGAGAGGGTGTCCTGCCGTAACTCTTCTTATTAGAAAACCTAAAGAATCTGTGGATAGTATATCTGTGGATATAATCTTGGCTCTGCAAGTGACAGGCAGCTGGCCCGCAAGCACCGGGGAAGGCCTATGCATCCACGGCTGGCTTGGCAGGAAAGTTAGGAGAGATCTCAGACTGCAGCCGTTCTACCTGGTACCCAAGCATGCAAAGGAAGGAGACCATTTTCAAGGTATCCTGAATGTGACAGTGAATTTCTTTAAAGACCTAAGAAACGTTGTTGATGTTAATATACAAGGCAGTAGTAATAAAGAAAGGCAGACTGGCCTTGGAGTCAGACTGCTCTGGGTCTGGGTCCTGAGACCTTTCTTACCAGCTGTGTGATCTTTGGCTAGTTACCAAGCCTCCCCAAACGATACTTTATTCACATTTCTTAGTTTTCACGTATATCCTTTTTCCGTTCCAGGGTCCCATCTAGGACACCACATTACATTTTGTCATCATGTCCCCTTAGGCTCCTGTTGACTGTAACACTTTCTCAGCCTTGCCTTGTTTTGACGGCCTTGGCAGGTTGAGGCGTACTGGCCAGGCATTTTGTAGCGTGCCCCTCTTATGGCACGTGCCTGATGTTTTTGTTATGATTAGACCGGAGATCTGGGTTTTGACCAGAGCGGTGAAGTGCCATCGTCACCACACCATGTTAAGGAAACATGCCATGAACATGACTAAGCACTGTCGATGATGACCTTGATTAGCTGGCTGAGGTCGTGTTTGTCAAGTTTCTGCACTGTTAAGTTACTCGTTTCCCTCCTTTTCATATTGTACTGTTTGGAAGGCTGTCATTTAGCACAGCTCACACTTACGGAGGGGGTTTGTGCTCCACCTCTTTAAGAGCAGAGTATTTACACAAATTTTTGGAAATCTTCTGCATGGAAGATTTCTCTCTTCTTCCCCTTTTATTAATTTACTTAATCACTTATATCAACATAGATTCATAGAATTTATGAATTTGTTTTATACTGGTTTTGTTTTTTTAATTTATATATTTTTAAAGATTTTATTTATTTATCTTTAAAGAGGAAAGGAAGGAGAGAAGCAGAGAAATATCAATGTATGGTTGCCTCTCGTGAGTCCCCTGTTGGGAACTGGCCTGCAACCCAGGCATGTGCCCTGACTGGGAATCGAACCGCGATCGTGTGGTTCGCAGGCCTGCGCTTAATCCACTGAGCTACACCAGCCAGGGCTGTTTTATACTTGTTTTATACTTCGGGCTATAATGCAGTACCACTTTATTAATTTTATTGCTTTGATTGTTCCATCTTTGGCCTTTGGGAGCTTTTTTCTCTTGGTTCCCTGTGGCCTTTGGCCATGCCCCCAAATTGTAGGGGTGGGTTTGTTTTCAGCACTCACTTTCTGGCTGTTCAAGATACTTCAGGCACATCTTGTGTATTTCCTGTATCAGTCCTAGAATCAGCCATTTCTCCATGGAGTCCTGGATTCTTTTATTGGAGAATGTACTAGAAACCACAAACTGGGTGCTATATATGTGCATTCTGTTGATAGGGTGTCAGTCTTCTTGGCTGAAGAAACAAGGAAATATGTGTATGTGTACTAACCCCACTCTAAACCCTATCTCTAAATATTTTGTATGTATCTACCTGCTGTCTATATTATTATGCATGAGTTCATACTGTCTAATTAGATTCCGTTACTACATGGGTCTTTCTTTCTGTCCTTGCTGTCTGGCACCTCTCATTCCAACAGTGAAATACCTGACTCCCCATCTGCCACCTATTTACTTAATTGTCCAGTTCTGACACACACATGTAGGTGTTTCCAAGTGTAAAGCCATTGCTCCCTGGAAACAGGTATCGATTTCAGTGCAGTGCTGACGCACAGTTTTTTGCCTTCAGTCTTACCCCATTTCCAGAGTGATTTAGGTCAGCACCTTTTGCCCCTGCCCCATTCAGGAAGGTTGTTTTATACATCTGTAATGCAGTTACAGTCCCTTTTCACGGTCTGCATATTTCCTGGGATCCCTTGACCTCCAAAATTATTTTTATAAGTTTACATACATTAAGGTTCATTCTTTCTGCTACAGAGTTCTATGGGTTTTGACAAATGCAGTGTATCACGTATCTACCCTTACACAGTAGTTTCAGTGCCCTAAAAAGTCTCCTGTGCTTCACTCATGCAACCCTTCCCACTCCAAACTTCTGGTAACCACTGTCTGTGTGGCGTCCCTGTCATTTTGCCTTTTCCGAGTGGCATACGTGGATGTCAGAAATGGAGTCATGCAGGAGCAGCGAGCAGCACACCTGGCTCAGGGCCTCCTTTTCCGTGTATTCCTTGTCCATGTATTGTAGAGCTCACACACTCTTTATTCTGTTCTATTAAAATCTTTGCCTGCCCTTTCTCTGTACTGTGTCATCATACTGTAGTAGACTGTAAGTCTTAATGCCTGGTAAGGCAAGTTTTCCCACTTTGTCTTTCCTCAGGAGTGTTTTAGATATTTTTGACAGTTTGTATTCTCATAAAAATTTTAATATCATATTGTCAAGTTCCACGAAACTTGGAATTTTGATTGAGAGTACATTGAATGTGTAGATAAATTTGGAAAGACTTGATGTATCTATAATAATGAGTCTTCCAGTTCATGGGCAGATGCATATCTCCATTTATTGGGTTGGTGGAAAAGTTTGTTTGTTTTTTTCCTGGACAGTTGCTCTAGTAGTGCTTAGTTACCTTTAACGTCTTTCCAAACATACTGTTAGATTGTATTGTGATAACTTTCGTATCAGCTTGAATTAAAAAAACTTATGAAAATTGGTGAATTTTTGTGTGGCCATTTTATTTATTAATTTAAAAATTTTAAGGATTTTATTTATTTAGTTTTAGAGAGAGGAGGGGAATGGAGGAAGAAAGAGAAGGAGAGAAACATCAATGTGTGGTTGCCTTCCTACACCTGCACTGGAGATTGGCCTGCAACCCTTTGGTTCGAAGGCTGTCACCTAATCCACTGAGACATACCAGCTAGAGAAACTCTAATTTTCATTTGTAAAGATTTTATTTATATTTTAGAGAGAGGAGGTAGGAGGGAGAGAAACACCAATTAGTTATCTCTTGCACACCCCCCACAGAGACCTGGCCTGAAACCCAGGCATGAGCTCTGACTAGGAATCAAACCAGTGACCTTTCAGTTCTCAGGCCAGTACTTGACCCACTGAGCCATGCCAGCCAGGGCATTGCGCAGCAATTTTAATAATGAAAGTGGAATAAAATATGCAACACTTTCGATGTATTATGCTTTATTATTTCAAGAAAGCTAAAAATGCAACTGAAATGCAAAGAAAGATTTGTACAGTATATGGAGAAGGTGCTGTGACTGATCAAACGTGTCAAAATTGGTTTATGAAGTTTCTTGGTACTACTGACATTTTGGCCAAATAATCCTTTGCTGGGAGACTGTCATGCATTGGAGGATGTTTAGCAGCACCCTGGCCTCTACCCACTGAACGCTAATAGCGGGAGGTAGCCAACATGCCCAAAATATCCAAATCAGTAAAGTTACCTTTGAAAGTAAAAAACGTGTCTTTTATTTTACCAGAAAAACTAAATGGAATGTTTTGGTCAACTCAGTATTTAGATTTCCTCTAATACTTCTCAGTGAAGTTTTAGAGTTTTCTCCACAGAAGTTTTGTGTATCTTTTCTTAGATTTACTCATAGACATTTGTAACTTCTTAGTATTAAAATTTTCAACCACTAGGAAAGTAGACTGAAGATTTTTTCTAACCCTCACAGAGGATATGCTTATTGATTTTAGAGAGGTAAGGGGAGAGACAAGCATCAGTGTGATTGGTCACCTCCTGTACACGCCCCTACTGGGGATCAAACTTGCGACCTGGGTGTGTGTCCTGACTGGGAATAGAACCTCAACCTTTAGTTGGAGGGGCCAAGGCTCCAACCAGTGGACACCCTCCCGCCCCCCGCCCCCAACCAGGACTGTAAACTGAAGAATGCACTGAATTCACACATACCTGTCACCCAGCTTCTTTTTATTTTCTTCATACACAGTTCTATTATCTCTCAGTAATGAGGGCTTTGTTTCCCTCTTTCCAGTGCTGTACCCCATATTATTCTCCCTGGGATAGCCAGTTGAACAGAAAGAGGAATAGCAGACATCCCGCCTTCCTGATTTCAAAGGGAAAAACCTAGCCCTGGCTGGTGTAGCTCAGTGGACTGAGTGCAGGCTTATGAACCCAAGGATTGCGGTTCGATTCCCAGTCAGGGCACATGCCTGGGTTGCAGGTCAGTTCCCAGCAGGGGACACACGAGAGGCAACCATACATTGATATTTCTCTCCTTCTCTCCTTCCCTTTCCCTCTAAAGAGAAATAAATAAAAATATTTTTTAAAAAAGAAAAACCTCAGCTGTTTACTTTACATTAACATGTTGCTGTGTTCTTTTTAAAATCTGTCTGCCAGCAGATCAGATTTCCATGCAGATTTAAATAGTTGAGAGGTTTTTATTTAAAATGATAAATAAATGTTAAATTTCATTACCTGCATGTTCTGCTTTGTTGAGTTGATCATGTGTCTCCTTGATCCATTAATAGAAAGATTATACTCATTTTTAAATTATAAATCAATCATGCACTTCTGGTGCGAAACCAACTAGGTTGCAGGATGGCCAGAGCTTCAAAGAGCTAGACGTGTTGAAACCCCGGGGGAGGGGAGATCTGTTCTCACAGAAACTCCCCCAGGGAACAGCAGTGTTTCCTAATTCATTTTACAGGAACTCCAAAACCTGGAAAGGATGGTTTAAATGGTTGGAACCAATTGATTCAAATTATTATTGAAACAAAATATTAACAAGCTGATTTTTGCAATGCATAGAAGGTGATATATCTTACTTGGATAACTATACGAAGCCCCTCCCACCATTTTTTTCTTATCTTGGTTCATTGTTTGCTTCGAATGAGTTCTTTTAAAATGTAATTACATTATTTATCTGTTCAGTTCCTTCGGACTCTCCTCTAAAAATTTTTGAGAATGATATTTTAATGAACAAAGTCATTATATGTTGTGTTGTTTGTATGTGGATGTTTTTGGTAAAATGCTTTTCTGTTTTTCTTTTGGAAATTAAGAGGACACCTGGCGGCTGTCCTTCTCTCACATTGAAAAAGACATTTTGAAAAATCATGGACAATCTAAAACATGCTGTGAAACTGATGGAGTGAGATGTTGCAGGTAACTCCTTATTTTGTTCAATGAGGGCTTATGTATGGAATGTTTTTTTAATTGACTCCATAACTCAGAGCTAAAGATGATCATGGCTGGGTGAGTCCTGGGGTGAGCCACGGCTAGACCGACCTGGAGTATTATCTAGAGGGTGCGTATGAAACCAGGGAAGCCAGCTCCAACGGACCTAGGGAGAGTGTTGTTAGAAGTCAAGGCCAGGGACCATAGTCCTGAACCCGGATCGGATGGATGTTTACAGAGAACAGAAGAAGAGGGTGTGAACACCAGCCGTAAGTGGCCATGACAGCTGGTTGTGTCTCAGTATTCCAGTTGCTTCAACATAATGAATGTTAATGTCATGTAACAAGAGGGCACCAGAGGTTCACTCTTATGGATCCTGGTGCTTGCGATGAGGTGGTTTGACTACACTGAAGGCCAGGGACTGACTGGCTAAATTTGAAACAGCACTGAGAGACGGTAGTTATTTTTCTTGGTAGCATACACACCATAAGGAAGTGAAAGTGAAAGGGAATTGTTCATTTGAGTTTCTCAGGTTGCCCAGTATAATGGTCACCAAACTTAAAAGGCCAGAGCATTCTGCTAAGTGAAGTAAGCCAGGCAGTGAAAGACAAATACCATATGATCTCCCCTATAAGTGGGCCTAATCAACAAAACAATCAAGCAAGAAAGATATAACCAGAGATATTGAAATAAAGAAGAAACTAACAGTAACCAGAGGGGAGGGGGGGATAATGGGGGGAAATAGGGGAGGGGTCATCAAGGAACATGTATAAAGGACACACGGACAAAGCCAAAGGTGGGTAGGATCTGGGGTGGGAGGTAGGGATGGGTGAGGTAGGGGGGAATAGTAGGGGAGAAATGGAGAGAACTGTACTTGAACAACAATAAAAATATTGCTAATACATAAATATAATCTAAGTACCTTGTTAAAAACATTGTAATAATCAATACACTATTTTTTATTTAAAAACAAAAAGGTCAGAACAAGAATGTCCAACAAGCAGGCACAGGAGGCTCTTCAAGGTTTTGTGTGCAGGCCTTGGAGCCAGCAGTGAGGAAGATGTTTGCTGATGTGGTTACATATTTTTGAAAATATTTTGTCAACTAATAAATAACTGGATGGGTAATATAAATATTCGTAGTCTAACAAAAACAAAATCATTGGCTGAATAATACAAATATCTGCCAGTTTCACAGTTGAATTTATTCTGATTCAATAAAATATTTAAGTTAGGAATGGGGAAGAGGAAAGAAAAAATATGTTTTAGAAACTAAAGTATATAATGGAAAAAAAACAGGTTTTAGGTAAAGTAACTATAATTATATTTATATTTCTTCATTTTTTGTGTCTTTATATGTATTATACTATCTGCATTGTTTCTTGTATCTTCCTGGAAGATGCTTAAAGCTCTCTGTGGAATGAAGGACCTTGTAAATAAGTAAAAGTCAATGGTTCTCTTTTTTTATTCAACAGGAAAGATTGTTTAAAACTAATGAAGTATCTTTTAGAACAATTGAAAAAGAAGCATGAAAAACGAAAGGAACTGAAGAAATTCTGTTCTTACCATGTAAAAACTGCCTTCTTGCACATGTGCGCCGAGTTCCCAGGTGACAGTCAGTGGCAGCCCGGAGACCTGGAGCTCTGCTTTGATCGGTGTCTGGAGGCGTTCCTTTGGCACCTCAGGGAGGAGCATCTCGGTAATTTTTTTATTCCTGGAGTCAATCTATTCTCTCGAGATGAAGTTGACAAAACAAGTAAAGAATTTCTGTTAAAGGAAATTGAATATGAAAGAAACAATGGATTTCCAGTTTTTAAAGAATCCTGAAATTCTGTTTTTAAAAAGAGTGAAGAATTAGAGTGACTTTATAATAATTGGAATGTTTGAAGTTTGTCACAGCAATGATTGATGAAAATGAATGTAAACAAGTATTTAACTCCATTTAAACTCTAGTATAAAAGGCTTGATTATTTGGGGAAAGGAATTAGTCAAGGAATACAAAGCAAAAAGAGTATTTAAAACCTAAAAGCCTTAACAGATTGAAATGAAAAGGACAAAATGCATATCACCTTAATTAAAGTCGTCAAGCACTTATTGAACGAACACCACTTTTTTTTATACCACCTTTCTCCTGGCACAAATGTGTGGAAGGTTGCAGAAGACAATATTAGAAATGATCACAGCTTCTATTAGACTGGTGGGCTTGCTCAACATACGAATATATTTGGTAGTGGTGTCCTGTCCTCAGTGTTAAGATAGGTAAGATTGAAATAAGTTCTACATTGTCTTTACATGTCTCAGAAAATTCGTACTATTACAAGAAAATACTGAGTAAGTTAATACATGCGAGTAAATATAGAAGATGTATTTTTTGGTAACACTTTTATATATGTTTCTGAAAAGGTGATACATACCCATGGCACGAAACCGAAACAGGTGTGGAATAAAATGTCACCCTTTCTTCTCTGCGCTCAGACAGCGTTTAACCGGGAGGCAGTTGCTGTTTGTTTACTGAACCGAAAGGTCGCAGATTTGAGTCCTGGTCAGGACTTTTGCCTTGGCCGCAGGTTCTATCCACCACCTGAGCTCCGACAAGAGGCAGCTGATTAGTGTTTCTCTTACCCATGTTTCTCTGCCTCCCTTCCCCTCTCTAAAAGTCACGATGGGTGTCCACAGGTGAGGGTTTAAACGAATTATTTGTGGAGATTTCGTTTTGGTTCAGTATGTAGGCACCTCCTTCTGGAGGGGATTTATTTGCATTTGCCAGGCTTCTGGGGGACACTAGCAGTCCGCAAAAGAAGCTCCTCATATCAGGGTGACTTCCGGAGGTTTCTTGGACCACTGAGGCAATATGAAGCTGGGCTGCACATCTGTAATGATAGAACCGCCTCATTCTTTCTGGTGTTCGCATTTTATTCCACTGCAACATTCAGATTGCTATTATTTTCTAGAGATTTTATTTAGGTACTGAAGGGACAATGGCTTGGTTTAATGCTATTTTTCAGTTTTGATACCAGTTACACTAGCTTTACAGACTGAGCTTTGAAAAACTCATCATTTTTAATGTTCTGGCATGCAGGACTTACTCACTTGTTGAAAGCCTCTGATTACCTTTCATGTTTCTTCTCCTGTTTTGTCTATTCAGGTTAATGGCCTGAGTTAATTTTAGTAACCTGGGAAAATCTAGTCAAGCTTTTGAATTCCTACTTGCTGAAATAATGTTAGATACACCGGTCTTAAAATTTTAGGCCCCTGCATTTCTGAGGTAGTTGGAGTGGGGCAGCTGATCTCCCCAACCACTCAGAGTTTGCTAGACATTTGTCTATTGGTGGGTCTTACGAAAGAGCCAGGTGTGGATTTTCACTGAGCTCTGTATTTTTTAATTCATTAATTTATGCTTTTACCTTTATTTCCTGTTTTCTTATTAATCTTATTAATACAATACCAGGAAACTGTTATTGCAGGAATAATGTGAGATGCTGAAGACCTAATTGTATACAAATATAAGTACCTGTATGAGCACTAAATGTTAACACCAGCAGCTGTCATACATGGAACACAGGACACTGTACACGAAACTGTAAGGGAAAGTTGGGGAGTATTATCAAAGAGGCTTTCATGCAAATGGATTACTTCCTAGGATTTATTTTAGCATGGAGCTGTGAACTAAAATGTAAGAAACAGACAGCTAGCCCTGGCTGGTGTAGCTCAGTGGATTGAGCACGGGCCTGTGAACCAGAGGATCACAGTTCCATTCCCAGTCAGGGCACATGCCTGGGTTGCAGGTGGGTTCCCTGCAGGCCAACTCCCAGCAGGGGACACACGAAAGGCAACCATACATTGATGTTTCTCTCCCTCTCCTTCCCCTCTAAAGATAAATAAATAAAATCTTAAAAAAAAAAAAAAAAGAACCAGACAGCTGTCGCCTGTTTTGTTCCCATGAAACTTTTACTGTGCCATTTCAAAGTAGGGGAAGTGTGATCCCTTAAGTGAGGAAGGAACCCCCGAATGAAACACTCTTCAGTAGACACAGAATTAAAGGGCTGTGCATAAAGACAGAGGCCAGCTTATCTTTTTATCATAGACAAATCTTTATTTATTAACAGTCTTTTTCATTGTCATGACAGTATGCAGACAACCTTTAACCCTTTACAGATTTACCTTAATACAGCAACATTACAGGAGACAACAGTTACTTTTATTTTTTTTAAATAAAAAAATGTGAAAAAAGTTTAATGGTACATTCCTTAATATCCATGAAAAAAATTTTCAAGTTAAATACTTTTGATTTTTATTAAAGAAAGTATAACATCTTCAATTCTACATTTTAAACATGTTGTGTTAGGAACTAGTCAGGTCTTTTCAAACACGGCCAGCACGTCTCCACACCTCCACACAGGTTAGTGTATCTCCAAAAAACTTGAATTCTGAAAAATAAGTAGTGAAAAACAAACTGTTGCCAAATCCTTTAAAACACTTTTAATTGTGATGAAATACATAACAAAACTTAACCATACTAACCATTTTAAAGTAATGATTCAATAGTGTTAAAGTGTTAGGTATATTCATTCCTCTACAACCCATCTCTAGAATTTTCTTTTCATTTTCAGTTAATTTACTGGGATGACAATGGTCAATAAAATTACCCAGAACTTTTTCATCTTGCAAAACTGAACCTCTATACCCAGCAAACATTTCCCCATTTCCATCCTCCAACCAGCTCCTGGCAACCACCATCCACTTTGTCACTCTTTATCCCCTACCCTAGACCATGTAGGTGGCATCACACAGTACTGGTCCTCACTCAGCATAATATCCTTTCACATAATGTCCTCAAGGGTCATCCATTCTGTGATGTGTGTCAGAGTTTCCTCTTACACACCACTTTGTGTATCCGTTCATTTACAGCGGGGCTGCCGCCACCTTATGAGTAAGGTTGCTCCCTGTGCACATGGGTACAAATACCTCTGAGGGAGCCTGCTTTCCATTCTTTTGGATGTATTCCCAGCAGTAGGTTTGCCGGGTTGTAGTTTTAATTTGGGGGGAACTGCCATATTTTGGATAGGGGATGCACCGTTTTACATTCCCACCAACAGTGCACAAGGGTTCCAGCTTCTCCACATCCTCACCAACGCTGATACATTCCTAATGAGTGTGAAGTGATTTTTCTTGTGGTTTGGATTTGCATTTCCCCAGTGATTAAACTGAGCACCTTTGCATATGTTTCTTGGCCATTCATACAGGGTCGGGCAAATGTAGGCAAAAGTATGGGAAATATTACAATAATACATACTAATACAAAAGTAAACCTTCCTGTACTCACAATTGTAGACCTACTTTTGCCCCATCCTGTGTATCTTCTTTGGAGAACTGTCTGTTCAAGTCTTTTGTTCATTTTAATCGGGTTGTTTTTGTTTCTGTTCAGTTTTAGGAGTTCTCTATATTGTGCATATTAATTCCTAACCAGAAACATGATTTACAAAAATATTTTCTCTGTAGTTTATTCATAAGGTGCCCTACTGGACATTTAGATAATAGTCTTTTCCTACTACAAATAATGCTGTAATAAACCTTTACTTGTACGTGCAAACATATTTATAAAATATATTCTTAGAAGAGGAATTGCTGGATCAACAGGCGCATGTGTTTTAACTGATACATTACCAAGCTGCTCAGAGAGGTTATGACAGTTCATACCTTGGCCAACTCCATTGCACTGTTGATCTTTCTGTACAACCTAAAGTTTATTTTCTTAACTCTGAATACTTCTAACTTTAAATATAATAACTGGGCCCTGGCTGGTGTTGCTCAGTGGATTGAGTGTGGGCCTGCAAACCACACGACTGCGGTTCAATTCCCAGTCAGGGCACATGCCTGGGCTGCAGGTCAGTTCCCAACGGGAACTCACAAGAGGCAACCATACATTGATATTTCTCTCCTTCTCTCCCTCCCTTCCCCTCTAAAGATAAATAAATAAATTCTAAATAAATAAATAAATATAATAACTGGAAGTTAGGTAACTTTAGGTAAAGAATAACACCTAATAATTCATTACATTAATAACTGCTAGAGATAATCCTAACTACAGTAAACATACAAAGTCAGTTAAGGAAAACAGGCATTGGAAAGACCATATATTAATCAAATGTTACCTCTTATGAGTAGACTGGTACCACTTTTCGACACAGACATTAATAATAAAACTTCTTGGGTTTTCCTTGGGGTCTTCCCAATTTTTTTTCCACTTCTTTTTTCAGTTTATTTGCCTTATATCTCTCAGCCATTGACACAAGCTCCTCTGGGATACTCTGAAACCGTTAGATGTGTTTTTAGGATGGAAATTATTATTTTAGCATAGCAGCTTTTCCATGACATACTAAAATGCCTCCAAACCATTTCAATCAGAGAATATCCAGAACAGATTACATGATATTTTCAACAGAATGAAATGCATCTCCCTGCATCTTAAACTCGGAATTTACCTTTAAGCTATAAAATCAGACTGATCTTAAAAACACCCATTGCCGCACCACTCCCTGTCTGTAGAGCCCCGGGTGCTTCCCAGTGCCCTTGACTTGCCTTGCCTGGGGCCACCTTTGGTAGGTTCTCTCTCATCCCTAATCAGATTATGTTCCCCTGCTGGGACACCATCCCATTCTCCAGCTCTCCTAGCCCACGGTTTCTTCCTCAGCAGGGGGTTCAGTGAGGCTTATGAGACTAGATTAGACTAGATTAGACTCATTAGACTAGATTCCCCAATTATATGATAGTACAGCTCCTCATCTTTGTTTGGGACAGTCCTCATAACATGTTTGATAACTTTTTAAATATCTGTCTTTCCTGGTAAGGAATAAGCCCCAGTACTCAGAATAAGTGAAATTACATGAATATTAGAAAAGTGATATGAGGTAGAAAGAGGAATTTATACATTTGAGGTACAGTTTAAGTAGAGTATATGAATATTAGAAAAGTGATATGAGGTAGAAAAGGAATTTATACATTTGTACATGAGTTTTGTTTAGATTTGGGTTCATATATTTAAATTTATACATTTATACATACGAGGTAGAGTTCCGAGTTTTATATTCTCACCTGATTTGCTCTTTCCAGAATGTTAATTAACTCAGTGGCAACCCTCCAATCATTTCTAGTGATAAGGGTAATTGAAACTCCAGTCCTCCTGTAAGCAGGGGAGGTGGAGAAACTCATGTACATTGACTTGTAATTAATATTCATTATTTTGTTAGCAAAACAGAATAATAAAAGCAGCAGCAGCAAAACCTCAACTTTCTCACAAGCCCAAACATGTATTATACGTCAGAATTTAGCATCGTTTACACAGCAATGTGGAATCCAAACACCTGCCATTGTTTAAAGGGCACGTTACAAGGGTCTGTGCTAGCAGTGCTCTCTGTGGGAACCGGTCCCCTTAAACATGCCAACTCCGATGAGGGTGACCACTGGGTACCCATCAGTTTTGTGACACTCTAGATATAAAGTAAAAAGTGGAACTGAAAAGCTACATGCAGCCAACCACAGAGAGGTCTGATTGAACCTGAAACAGGCCCACTGGGCACAAATGAAGTAGGAAAGCAGGTTCTTGGGCTGCTCAGACAATTTACAGGCAAGAGAAAAAAAGTTTTCTAGATAACATGTGGAGCCAAGGTTGGCTTTTTTTTTTTTTTTAATTCTCACCAGAGGACATGCTTATTGATTTTAGATGGAGGGGAAGGAAGGAAGGAAGGAAGGGAGGGAGAGAGAGAAGGGGAGAAACAGCAATCTGTTGCCCATGGAACACACCCCAACTGGAGACTGAACCTGCACCCCTGGCATGTGCCCTGACTGGGAATCAAACCTGCAGCCTTTGGGTTTGTGAGATGATGCTCCAACCAACAGAGCCAGGCTGGTCAGGGCCAGAGTTGATGCCTTTCATGGGCAGGCTATGATTACCTACCCGGCTCTTCCAGTGCGCCCTACTCTGTGCACATACTCTTCGATGTTCCGGGGAAAGTCATAGTTATAGACATGTGTGACATCATGGACATCGAGACCTCGAGATGCCAGGTCAGTAGCAATCAGTATTCTCACTTTACCTAGAGAGCAAAGCCAAAGGATTATAGACATTCTCACATAAGCCAATCTAAGACATATCAGAAAGTATATTTGCCCCTAGTATCTGACCAGGTGAAGTATTACCGCCATTAATATTGAAACACTTAAGGTAGTGAAGATGGGAAGGGGATATTTGGTTTTTCTTCTCAACTGCTGGCAAGCTACAACACAATAGATACCATGGTTCAGCAAATGGTCCCCGAATCATCTGAGCCATGTTGTAAAAGATCCATGCATCTCAGGTAAACTAGGAAAAATATCCTCCATGGCAAATTGTTGCCTTGACACCCAGGTTTAAACATTAGCTCTTTGGAGTTTCCATAGTTCTGAGAGGCTGGTTAGTATTTACAGCTCTAACAGGCATAGTCTGAGGTCTGTAAACTGAGGGCAGATCTTAGAAATGGGTTCCATGGAAAGGAGCTGTCACTCAGCCAATCACCTGCACTGCACACTTTTCAAAAGCAACAAACAGTAATTACATAAGTGTACCTGTTTTAAAGTCTTCTAGTGCCTTCTCTCGATCGCTCTGTTCTCTGTTGCCATGCAGGGACTCTACTGAGACGTGTCGGAGAATCAGGTCACTGGATAAGTGATCAGCACTGGAGCAAACAAAGTCAGTGACCTTAGGTGGTTACTCCAATGCCGCCATCAGCTCACTATTTTACTTCTATTAGCAAAAGCCTGAAATAACCTACCGAAAGCCATATACACCTCCACTTGAAATTAGTGTACAAATAAAAAGAATGCTAAACAAATCAATTTGATGATTAAGGATATAAAGAAAAAATACCTACACAGCTTTTCTGCTGACAAACACTATGACTTTGTCTTTGGGAGACATGCTCTCCAGGAAAGTTTGAATATGAGATCGTTTCTCTTCTTCTGTGGTGACAATTATATTTTGCTTCACAGTACTTACAGCCTGAAAGATTCAAAGATCATAGCACATCAACACTGATGGCAAATAGCATAATCTGGCTCAAAATAAATCTTATTTCCATCAGAGACTAATGTTTTAATAAACTGCTAACAGAAAATAGGCAGGTCTTCACAAAAATATCTATCTACTCAAAGATTTGTAGCTCAGCCTTTCATGCTTTATCACTTATTCACCCACGAGAAGCTGGAACTCCTGAATGGTTGGCAGTGTGCTGAAGGTTGGTTACCGTTGTAGGACAAGAAATAACCGTGCAGGGAGGCTAATCTTACGAAAGGTGTCATGAATTTTGAATGTAGCCCTAACTAAGAAGAAAGATAATTACTTTATACACAAAAGTTTCCATTCAATGAATATATTGACAATGCAATGCAAAATTTCAAAATATCATTAGCACTATTTTTTGAGCCAAAGATAAAATAGATGTTAATAACACTTAATGAAAGGAAAGACCCAAACATTTATTCTGCTTTTCATGAAATCTAATGAAATGGGGCTACGCAATGAGCCATTATTACTCCTAGTGATTAAATTAAAAAAGGGCAATTTTCATTAATCACTAATTGAAAAAACAATTATAATTTTTATGTAAAAGGCCAGAAAACTTTATAATGGAGAAGAGATATAATGGAGATCTTTCATTATAAATTGTATAATTATTAACATCATTTGAATACACCAATCTACCTGAACTTCACAAAAACAGAACAACAGGTTTAAATATATGCACAGCTGTGTAGAATTGTTTCAAACCCAATTCTCATGGGGTTAATAAAAAGATATCCAGAAAATACGAACAATGACTGGATGTTTCATGGTATTCAAGGATTATTAAAATTGTAGGTGTAATATATAATACAGTTATGTTTAAATTAACCTTTTAGACACATATACTGAAATGTTTGTGGATAGAACCACTATGTACCTAGTATTTGCTCTAAAATCAAGGAGCGGGCAGAGATTTGTCAAAACACCAAGCAATTACAATTTCCGTAATTCATAAGAAATATTTTGGAAGATGGTTTGACTTTGGGTGCTAAGCACATAATGCAATACAGACACCATGTATCATAGACATGTACACTGGAAACCTATGTGATCTTACTAACCAATGTCATCCCAATACATTTAATAAAAAATAAGTGTAATAACATATTAACCAATCAAATAAAGCTCTCCATTTGCATTGAAAAAATATATTTTTAAAGATTTTATTTACTTATTTTTAGAGGGGAAGGGAAGGAGAGTGGGAGAGAAATATCAATGTATGGTTGCCTCTCATGCGTCCCCTGCTGGGAACTGGCCTGCAACCCAGGCATGTGCCCTGACTGGGAATGGAACCGCGATCGTTTGGTTTGCAGGCCTGAGCTCAATCCACTGAGCTACACCAGCCAGGGCTGAAAAAATATTTTTAACAATAGTAATAAAAAACAAACTTACAACCAGATCCAAAGTACCAACATATACAATCATCGGCTCTTTCAAATAAGATTGTGCAAGTCGACGGACCTCATATGGCCATGTTGCACTGGAAATAAAACAAGATATACAAACAGGAAGAATTTACTATGAAACAACCATTACTAAGTTTCTCCCATCCAAGTACTAACCAGGCCCCACCCTGCTTAGCTTCCGAGATCAGAGGAGATCAGGCAGGTCCAGGGTGGTATGGCCATAGACCCATTACTAAGTTTCTCTAAGAATGCTATGAACCAAATTGCTCATGAAAGACAGATGTAGTACTTTTCAATAAGTACTTCAGAGAGAATTGCTCAACTTTAGTGAGGTAACTAGAAAAAACCTTTAAATATGTTTAATAAACAGGTTTATAAGCCAAAGGTGAAGGAGATTTAGACCTTAAACTCTAATCTTTGGTAAGATGTATTCAAGTGTTAGATTTCTCTTGGCCTTTATAAAAAAAACCAAAAACCTTGTATTTTTCATACACTGCGAGCAGGCAAAACTGAGTGCTATGCCAAATAAAAACATTTTAAGTGTACTGATGAAAGGATATATAAATATAAATGTTTCTTAAACATATGTATATTATAGAAGTAACCACCTTTTATACTCTCACAGTAATTAGCTGGGAAGAAACAAAATTATATTTCCTCAATTATATTCTTTTTTATGATAATGACACAAAGAAGAAAATGGTTATGAATTACTCTGCATTTAAGTAACAATCATTGCTTCCTCAGTTTTACCTTTGGCAAAAAAGTATTCAGCAGTCAAATGTTTACCTCTAAGAACAAGGGATCACTTACTCAAATGTGAGACCCCACTGTGAAACTCAGTGTCTCCTCCAGGCACCGCCCCCCCTGTTTTTATAGACATCTGTAACTTAGGAAACCAACAGTTCTCGTGACACTGACACACTGAATTGCTATACTCAGTGATGACATGATACCTTTCACCTAAGGATCTCAAAATACTTTCAAAGAAATGCTCTCAAA
This sequence comes from Sturnira hondurensis, assembly GCF_014824575.4. Lineage (NCBI taxonomy): Eukaryota > Metazoa > Chordata > Mammalia > Chiroptera > Phyllostomidae > Sturnira > Sturnira hondurensis. The sequence goes on from NW_028094767.1 coordinate 2,543,299, forward strand.
ATCCTGCAGGGAAATCACCCAAAGACTGGATTCTATTCCAGTGATTCCTACGTTGCAGACTAGCAGTGGGGCACAGACCTACCTTGTCATAACCGTCTGCCTGTCTGGGCGCACATCTAACAAAATCTTCATTATCTGGGGTTCAAATCCCATATCCAGCATCTTGTCAGCTTCATCTAATACCTGCATTAAAAATGTTTGTGGCTAGATATGAGAGGTAGCTAATACCTATTCTCTCCTTATAAATATGATACTAACAGCTAATTTTCTTATTTCCCCTATTCATAAGCTAATACTTTAATTTCTCCAGAAGAAAATAAGTGGTTTGTGGTTTTAACATAAATTGATTTGATTTTTTTAGGTATTTTCTAAATCTATTTAATGAAAAAAGTTTATATCCAAATATCCATGCGGATTTTGATTTTCTTTTGTACTTATCCACATTTTCCAACATTTATAAAAACATTAAAATAAAATTATCTTAAATCCTTATTTTAACATATTAAAGGGAATGGGAAATATCCCTACAATATAAAAAATATTATAAAATGGATAGCCATTCTAAAAGACTGTTTTAATAAGCGTTCAGTTCTTCCAGTATCTCAGACCCCTAACTCCATGATTACCAAGTAGGTTATACTTTTCAGGTTGACAAAGTTATTCATTTGCAGATCATTCAGTCTTCCAGGAGTTGCAATAATGATATCTACACCTTTTGTCAGATCTTGTATTTGTCCATTTCTATCTCCACCGCCATATATACAAACGCTTAAAAAAACACAGAGGTTCATGTTCAGGCAAGGAATATCCAAACATATTCAAAATCCCAACCAACCTAAGTGTCTAGGGTATAAAATAAAATAAAAAGTATATAAATTTTAAAAAAGTATCAGATGCCTTTGGCACTATTTGCCCCTTTCTGAGAACTATGAATATCCGCCATCGCGGTGGCATGTCCGTCTTGAAGAGCCGTGTCTGTATCATTGTTACTGACCCCACCACCCTGGCTACAGTTGGTCTGGGTCAGGGATAATACCTGACCCATGCTGAGCCAATCAGATTCTCAAAATGTGGGAAAAATAATGAGAGAATGTGTAAAGCTACAAATGATTAAGATGCTGATGCAGAACAGCCAAAGAAATGACTTACTTTTTAAGACCTTTATATGAATACTTAGAACACTCAGCTCGCACTTGAAGAGCTAATTCTCGAGTGGGTGTAAGGACTAACATGCCGGGTCTGTTCCTTTTGTCTCTAGCTCTTTGGAGAGAAAACAGAAGAATAAAGTACCTCCCTCAGATACAATAGCAATGAGTGTCAAAATCACATGCATTCACCATAAAAAGTGGAGAAATATGGAAAGACATTCAAACAAACAATCCAAGGGCCCAGATAGAAGCCTTTTCATTTAATGTGGCCAATGCTTTTCTATGTCAAACATTCTCTAACATAGTCATACTGGACACGATAATTTAAACAAATTATTTCCATTGCTTCATTGCTTCTAAAAAATGTGGGTTTTTTCCCTTTTACTGATTTCAGAGAGAGGGGAAGGGAAGGAGAAAGAAAGGGAGAGAAGCAGCAAAGTGAGGGAGAAACACCTATCATTTGGTTGTTTCTTGCATGCACCCCAACCCAGGACTGTGCCCTGACTGGGAGCCCAACCAGCAACCTTTCTTTTTGCCAGATGACGCCCAACCAACTGAGCACACTGGTCAGGGACTTCCCAAAAATGTTTTGTAAATTTATACTTTTACCAATACAGTACGAGTGTATTTTTCTGAGATTGGTCATTACCTTTGTACCAATGCAACCAACAAGGAAACTGGAATTGCATTTTTGGTACCCAGATCTATTAACCCCTTTAGAGAACTCAGCTGTAGAAATTCTTACACTGGTTGAGAGTCAAGGTGGATAAGTCCCGGCATTAAGTAGGACAGTGTCTTCCCTGTTCCAGTTTGGGCCACTCCTATAAGATCTATTCCTTGTAGAACTATCGGCCATGCCTGTGACTAAACAGAATGATAAATAGTAAACTAAAAAGTCCTTTCTTTGTGTCAAGTGTCCCTCCTGTCCCAGCCCCGAACTTTTCTCCACAAACACTTTGTTTGCTGGGAACTGGTGGTGCAGGAAATGCTGGGGAAGTGCTCCCTGGTGACTTAACTTCCAACAGGCATTGTTTAGGGGGTAGACCATTAGTGAAATATCAGAATTAAAGAATTATTCAGCATACCTGAATTGGTGTTGGCTTTTGAAAACCTGCCTTTTTAATGTTTTCCATAACTTCAGGATAACATTCAAAAACATCCTCAAACGTACAAGTAGGATTGGGGATAGGACGTTTCTCACCATCTTTCAAGTCATCACACACTATGTTGTAATTTTCCTTCCTTTAAGGGAAAACAGCACAGATATTATTGGCCTTGGTCCCTTTATTTCCCAAGCAAGAAATTTTCTGGCATTAGTTCAGGTCGTATCTAGAAATTCAACTGCAACTGATTATAACCAGACTGTTAGTAAAGTTACAGTAAAATGTAATCATTAAGAAAAAGAAGTCAGCCCATCTTTTTCTTATCAGAAAAGTCTCAGAAAGAAGGAAAAATTACACTGTATATGTGAATGGGCCAGTGAAAGTTTCATGGAAAGGCTAGAAACAGAGCCTGGAAATTATATGCTGCATGACTCAAAATCAGATTTGGCGAACACTTGAGGGCCTACAATATTCCACACATATTTCTTTATTTTAACCTCAACAATCCTGTGAAGTGGGAATTATTCTCATTTGGCAGGTGAATATTAGCTACTTGTCATACATCTGAGCCCTACCCCAACCCTGGGATAACTATTTTTTCTGCTATACTATCTTAGTTTTACAGCAGACATTAACTTTAAAAATGTTGCCATTAGGACCTTTAATTCCAGATAATAAGGATTGAAGAGTAAGATATTATTCTATTATTCAGATGAATAATAGAATGATTATTCTATTATTCAGATGAATAATAGAATGATTATTCTATTATTCTAATATTATTATATATTAATAATAATAATCTGTTATAATAATAATTATATTATTATTATAACAGATCAATTTGTTATGATTTCCAACAGCTATAGAAATACTCTCTAAAACTACTATTCAATACAGCAGGCATTAACCCCATGGTTTTTTAATTTAAATTCTTAAATTAAAAATTCAGTTCCTCAGTTATACTAGCCATATTTTAGGGGTTCAAGAGGTAAGTAAGTAACTTACCTGATATGGTAAGTAACTACTCTGTCAGACACAAACATAGCCCATTTTCCATCCATGCAGAAAGTTTCATTGGATAGCAATAATCTCATATATACTAAATAGGATGCAGCCAAGTTTTCATTTGAATATAAATTGTGTAGACTCCAAATGCAATCATTTCAAATCTTTGTCCAATGAGTTAATTCAGTTACACAACGATACAAATACTCAAGGAAGTAATAAAACAACCCACCTCCAAAGGTCTACTTGTGCTTGTGACATTGACCTTGTTGTTTCTGACTCCACATAAAAGTTTTTCTTAATTGGAGGTAAATCTGGGACAAAGATGAAATTCAAACTTTGATAAATAATGACAACTTACATTTCACTGACACGTATTCAAAGTAACAGGAATCACACGAAATACTATCAGGTTTGCCTCGCAACCACACAGTTTTAGACAGTTGTGCAATTTACCCGTCAGGCCTAGGCCAGAATCTACATCTCCCATTTTCAGTTGCCTTTTAATTACATTTTTCACACAAGCAAGAGATCTTTAATTATAAAATTAAGTATTAAAGAAAAAAAACAAGCTTTACAAGACACGATCATCACAACTGATGAATCTTCTCTCAAACACAGTGAACTGATACTATCTTTTCCTTGAAGGTACATCCCATTACTGTTTAGGAATAAAATATTTACCTTATTCTACACTAAGAAGCTACTATATCTTTTTTTCACAAATGCCTACTGTACCTCCTCCAAACTTAAATCCTGTCTCTGGCCACCTGTCCCAAATCTCCCCATCTTGTTGAGGTGGCACTGGAAACTTAATGTGCAGACGGGCTGACTGCCATAGTGGAATTAGTCATTGCTAACATGCGTCATGTATTATTGCATTAGCGTTTTAATTCTGAATAAATGATGCTGTGCTGCTGCCTCTTTCCCATAGCCAAGTTCAATGCTCAAACTTCCTCTGAAATGCAGTGACCCGGAACGTGGAACATTTTATTCCATAGATAATTCCAAGTAGGAATTTCATCTAAAGTTCAACAAATGTTAAAGACTTATTTCTTCTCAAGAACTGCACGCTCATTAAATGTTTTTCCCTTTTATTTTGCCCTTGTCAGTCAGGATGGTCCAGGATCAGCTGGTGCTCAATCACAGCAACAGTGTTAACAACTCAGGGTCGGCATGCTCATTCCCTTCGATTTTCCCTTGGGCCTCGTTTTCTGTTTTATTAAACTGTTGCAGTAAGCTATCTCAAATAAGGCAAGGTATGGGTAAGTGTAATATTTTAACTTCCCATTTACAGCACAAGTCACAACACAGACAACATAGAAAGAAACATGTTCTAGGAACTATAGCTTTGCAAAGTTTACTATCATTTTTCATATACATCTCATTACTAAAAGTACTACATTTTATAGAGAATAAAAACCTCAATTAAGAGAAATGCCAACACCAACTCTGGCTGGTATGGCTCAGGGGATTGAATGCTGGCCTGTGAACCAAAAAGTTGCTGGTTTGATTCTCAGTCAGGATCCATGCCTGGGCTGCAGGCTGGGTCTCCAGGTGGGGGTGTGCAAGAGGCAACCACACATTGGTATTTCTCTCCCTCTCTTTCTCTCTCCCTTCCCCGCTCCCTAATAATAGATAAATTTACATTTTTTAAAAAATTCTTAAAAATAATTAAAAAAAAAGAGCCCTGGCTGGTGTAGCTCAGTGGATTGAGCGCAGGCCTGCGAACCAGAGGATCGAGGTTCGATTCCAGGTCAGGGCACATGCCTGGGTTGCAGGCCGGTTCCCTGCAGGCCAACTCCCAGCAGGGGATGCACGAAAGGCAACCATACACTGAAGTTTCTCTCCCTCTCTCCTTCCCCTCTAAAGATAAATAAATAAATAAAATCTTTAAAAAAATAAATAAATAAAAGAAACACCAACACCACGTGTAAATGTTAGAATACAGCACAAACCTGCCCACTTTTTTTCCTCCCATTTCAGAGCCTCTTCTCGAATTTGATCCCAATCAATTAGTAGTGGCTGATCTTCTGTAACAACACTGTCATCTGCCCTTACATCTCTTTGAGCAGAAGGTTGGGATGCAACAACATCTGTTAAAATATTTTTACCTAATTAGTTTCCAAACAAATCTTATTAGTATAAAATCCCTAAAACCATTTTACTATTTTGTGTTTTAAGAACCAGACAGTGATGCCTGCAATGTAAAACGCAGGGTTTTAGTGCTACAGAACCATGGCAATTCTAGTCATGGTTCCTGTCATCAGTTACTGGCTTCAGATTCATGAAATGGGAAAAATGTAGCTTATTGGAGAAGTTAAGTAGCGCAAGAGCCTAGTGTCTACTAAATCACATAAATCACTTAATCTTTACAATAATCCACGAGGAGTATGTTACCCCAGGTTAACAGATGAGGAAATGGGGTCTTACAGAGTTCTTAGGGGTTCCCCCAAGAAACACTAAGAGGCAATGCTGCCACTTGAACCCAAGACTCGGTTCTTTTTCACTTCCTTATTGCTTCTGAAAATGGTTCAATAAGCTTTTTCTTTAGTTCAAGCAGATCTGAGATTTCTAAAATACCAAATAATCAGGGAGTTTTCAAAGTCGGTAACATTCCAGGGAAGAGATTGTAGAAACAGGAAGTCAAGACTGACTCTTGCTCTATCATTAATAAGAAGAATTTTTTTTAAGTTAATGGGTTTTTTTCACTCATCTATGGCTAAAATAAAACGGAAAGGCTTAACCAAGGAAATTAAGTGTTTTCATTTGAGGAAAAAGCATCCTAGAATTCCACAGAAAACAATTCTGTAACAGACTAGATTTAATAATGGCAACCTAAAGCTTTATTATAAAGAAAAGCATCAGGTATGATATGGCTTATAAAATGTAATGAAATTTTAAAAAATGTTACAGGGCTTTAGTGGGCAAAAACTACTTACCAACGCTGGGTTGTGAGTTATAATTCTGTTGTTTTTTAACAAGATTATCTATCACTGCTTTTGCTTTTTTTTGCATTGCCTTGCTACCAAAAATTTTGATTTCCGCTTCAGGACACCCCTTTATTACCTATACACAAGGGAAAAAATTGGTGATTGAAGTCCCCTTGCCACCTGCCCCCTCCAACAATCACTCAACTTCTAATAACATAAAAGTGTAAAGTGAATACAGTACTGCCATCAATGAGTGCCTGAGATATTATGTAAGGCTTTTACACAGGAAAAGGTCATGAACACACAGAATTCGTGCTCTGGAAAGACAGCTCCAGCCACAGCTCTTTGGCCAGTGGAGAATGGTTAGAGGAGGACCAATGGAAGCAGGGTGCTTCGGTTAGGGGAAATGCTCCGAGTGATGTGATTTCCTCTGAGAAATACAGGGAATGGAAAGGACTCAACAATGGTGGCCTCCCTGTGGGATCATGAGAAGTTAGTAATCTGTGCTTGGGAACTTGGTGTGTACTGAGATTGGGAAACAGGAACAGCTCAGGGTTTGAGGAATGGGGGGTCAGGAAGGGCATGACAAATAGTCCCCAGTGATCCCATTCTTCAGCGAAGATTACCTCTAAAGGTTTTTACCTTTATGAGTCAAACAAGACAAGACAAGACAAAACAAAACAAAACCCAAGACCTGGAATGGCCCACAGCTCAGGTGAGTTCTTGAAAAGAATGGCGGCCCGAAGAGCTGTGGCAACTTACCTACGTTACCACAGCGTGTTCACAACTGAGCAGAACCAGAGATGGGAATGAACTACGAGCTTTTTGGATTTAAGAAGACAGATCACCTACCTGTATTTTGGTGTTTGTTGTACTTTGGATGTCCTTTATTTTTGACCCACCACGACCTGTTTTTAAAAATAAAGATATTTTTAAAAGCAATTTGACATACTGTGCCTATGACTATTGAATGACAACACCTGCCTGAGAATCCCTTCGACTTGAAGTAGTAATATCAACGAGCAAGTCAACGACTACTTTCCAGATTCATGTATTCAAGTTTAAGAGACAGTCTCATTATCTTTTGCATGCCAAATTGGTTTGTGATGAACAGTATATGGATTTATCAAATTTTGAAATTTGAGGCTAGAAATGAAAGTTATTACTGTGTTCTTAGCCTACTTATTTTCTGGCTACAAATTTAATAAAGGTGCTATTTATTCCTTGGTTTAAAAAAAGCAAGCTGAAATCACTAAGGGGGGATTTACCCACTTTCCTCAAAGAACCATCTGTAGTTCTTTCTTAAGTCATCCAAACAAAGGCTCCCAGGGTCCAATGATCTCTTTCAGTATGGAAAAAGGGAAGCAAGCTTTCTCTATCCCAAAGTTTGGTAGATGGTAAGAGGCTCCTTTTCTGGAGGTAGGTACTAAGGATTCATTAGCAGCCCAAGCAAACAAATTAGACCCGAAGTGTTGGCAAGGATGAGGAAAATCAGAACCCTGCACGCAACAACTCAACAACAAAAAATCCCATTAAAAAATGGTCAAAGGTCTTGAATAGACATTTCTCTAAAGAAGACACACAAATGTCCAATAGGCATATGTGGTAAGATACTGAAATCATTAGGGAAATGCAAATATCAAAACCACAATAAGAAATCTCCTTGTAACTGTTACAATGGCCATCATCAAGAAGGTAAGTGTTCAGGAGGATGTGGAGAAAACGGGAACCCTTGCGCACCTGATAGGGATGTAAAGTGGTACAGCCACAATGGCAAACAGCACAGTTTCCTTAGAAAATTAAAAATGGAATTACACTGCACTTTGGGAATCACACTTCTGAGTATTTATGCAAAAGTATTGCAATCAGGATCTCAAAATGCTATCTGCACTCTCATGTTCATTTCAGCATTATTCACACTAGAGGCAGAAACAACCTAAATGTCTGTCAACAGATGACTGGATGAAGAAAACATGGCCTGAACATACAGTGGTAGTTTTCAGCCCGATTACCATTTGTGACATTAGGAATGAACCTTGAGGACATTACGCTAAGTGCAATAAACCAATCATGAACAAACAAACAGTGCATGACTCCACTTCCACGATGTGTCTGATGTAATCAAACTTGGAAAAACAAAGTAAAATGGTGGTTGCCAAGGATGGGGAATGGGAAATGAGGGAACTGGAGTTACTCAATGAGTTCAACCATACAAGATAAAAGCATTGTAGAGATCTATACAACAGTATTCTTACAGTTATCAATACTGCACTACACATTTAAAATTGGTTTGTAAGTTAAAGTTGTATTTATTTTTAAAAATTGGATCCAGAATCAACATCAAGTGGATGCTCTCTAGCACAGTGCCTGCATTCTGTAGGTACTCCATAAGTGCTGAGAGCTTAAGTGATTTTTAAAAAGTTTTTTAATTTTATCTATTGTTTTTATTTTTAAAAAGGATTTATTTATTTATTTATAGAGAGAGGGGAAGGGAGGGAGATGAACACTGATGTATGAGGATGTATGAGAGGGACATCAATTGGCTGCTTCCCACAAGCCCCCAACCCCGGACCTGGCCTGCAACCCAGGTGTGTGCCCTGACCAGGAATTGAACCAGTGACCTCTCGGTTCACAGGCCGGTGCTCAATCCACTGGGCCACACCAGCCATGGGTTAAGTGATTTTTACTGCAAACTTCGTGACTTTCATTCACAGAGCATCATTCTTCAGATCTCTGAGCCTGACACATCTTGAGGGGTCAATTAATCTCTGGCTGGTCAAGCAATCACTCTATAAGAGTAGGACAATATATTGTTCTATTTCCTAGCAGCCTACAAAATCTGTTCTTTTTTTTCCAAAACAGGTTAAAAGTGGGGAGGGTAAAACAAAATATTAGCTCCCAAACCTTATGGTAAAATGCTGAGATTCATCATCAGATTTAATAAATGGGACACATCTAAATTCCTATCATTTCTCTTTCTCTCTTTTCAAGATTTTATTTATTTATTTTTAGAGAGAGGGGAAAGGAGGGAGAAAGAGAAAGAGAGAAACATCAGTGTGTAGTTGCCTATCCCAGTGACCCCTACTGGGAACCAGGCCTGCAACCCGGGCATGTGACCTGACTGAGAATTGAACCAGCGACCCTTTGGTCAGCAGGCAAGACTCAATCCACTGAGCCACACCAGCCAGGGCTAAACTGCAATAATTTCTAAATGCTTTTCAAAAATGAATTTATACTTAAGATATACTAAGAAAAAGATCCTGTCTTTCAGCAGATGAATTCCTATTTAGCTCTGGCCGGTGTGGCTAGTATATTGTTTGTGCCCAGTCCTGTACACTGTAAGGTTGTGGGTTAGTCCCTGGCCGGGGCAGGTGCTGCCAATAGATGAGGCAACCAATAAATGTTTCTCGCTCACATCGTTCTCTCTCTTTCCCTGTCTCCCTTCCCCTCTCTGTAACAGCAATGAAAAAATGTCCTAGGGTTAGGATTAAAAAATATTTAAGTTAAACTATGTGCAAGATATGGCCACTTCTCTAAACTGCCCTTTAATATCCTCTACCTTCTTATCTTTGGCTAAGAAAAGCTTGTTCAAGCTTATCAGTGCTCAGAAAGCTTGATTTCAGCACTGTTTTCTAGTTCATTTTGGGGTAACCCTGATCTTTTATCCCAAAGATTTTCCAAGTCTTCTAAGAGTTTGCTCTCCCCAAACACCGTCTCCATAAACAACAAATTGTGCATTAAATGACATCATTCTAGTACCTCGAGATACTAAAAATGTCACAGGGAGAGACCTGAATCTTATTAGGTGGGAGCTGACTGGAGGCAAGGAGAAGGCAGAAGGGATGCCCTTGCCCAGGCTTCACCCCTGGCCCCACTCATTTTCCAGTCCTGGTCCTGCCCTCGCACACCCATCTTCTAACTCTCACCGATCACCACGCCGACGCAATCGTTCTTCAGTCCAAAGCAGAGTGGCGGATCCCAGGAATCATCGGCCACAGGCTGCTGGAGGTTGGTGGGGTCCCTCCAGTCGCTGTCTCTGCCCCCCCTACGGCCCCCTCGACCTCTTCGATTCCGCTCTTCCTCTGGCCTCCTTTCCCGAGCCTGGGGCACTGCCGAGCTGGGCCGAGAGGCAACGACCCAGGAGAAGGCGTTGGCTCCCACTTCTTGCCTAGACATGGTACCTCGAAGAAGATTCGGCGCGTCCGACGCCGTTCCCGCTCGGCCCCGCATTAGCCCACCGTGCCGCCGGAGGCTAGTCTCCAGGAGTATTCACGCAGCCGCTACTGGAGGAGTCCGCGCGAGGCTAGTCCCGCACGTGCGCCGGCCCTTCCTGGCCTCACATCCATTGGTGGACGGGAAGTTGTGGGCGGACCTTCAGGGTCGGACCAATCCCCTCTCGTAATCGTGCGAGCTCCCCGTGTGTACGAGTCCGTGCGCCTACGTCTGCTTCTTTTGGGGCCTGGGGCTGCCTGGAAGCTCTCTGCGCTTTCTCTACTAAACTTCAGAAGTGTTTGTGACCGTGACTCCCAAACACCCACCACTTTTACAACTTGACCCAACACACAGGTAAAACATTTGAAACAAAAGGTTCAAATGTTTTGAACCTTTGAACCCGCAAATGTTTTGAACATCAAAACAGCATTTATCATTGCTATGTGAGCAGCGCTTTGATGTATTTAAGCCTATATTAGTTTTCAAAATGTTGGTCGTAATCCACAGATTTAATAGCCCACAGTTTTAAAATCTAGGGCTTGAGAGCTATGGCTTCAATACTTGACCTGAATGTTTGGTGTAGTTTTAGAGCTAAGGGAATAAACTGAATAAACGCTGGAGGGATTCCCATAATTGCAGCCCGGCTCTGCAGCTGGGCATATTATTCCAGGTAGGCAAGCCAGCTGGGGGTGTCCCTGCTTTGATTAGGGTCTGTGAGTTGCCTCTCACACACCCTCAACTGGGGACCTGGCCCACAGCCCAGGCATGTGCCCTGTCTGGGAATTGAACCAGCAACCCTTTGGTTTGCAGGCTGGCACTCAATCCACTGAGCCACATCAGCCAGGGCCTGAGTAAATTTTTTTGGTGGTGAATGCACCAGGTCAAGTGTCTTCAAATTGTCTCAACAAATCTCATATCAAACATCCATCAAACGTTGTAGACATCTATTATGATGCTAGGAACTGTGATCTGTGCCCAGGATTAAAGGGGGAAAAATACTAGACCTGGTTCATCTTGGGTTGATGGATCAATTCACATGAAATTAACTGCAACTGTCAATGAATCATCTCTGGATAAATAGGATTACAGGGCCATTGGAGCACCCAGGAAATAGATTAAAAGGCAAATGTATTATGCATTTAATATCTATTATCTAATCTTTAATCCGGAAAGTATAGTATTGATCATCTTTACAAAGGAACTTAGTTGTAATAGATTTGCAATTATTTTATTGAGGACTTTTACATCTATGTTCATGAGAAATAGTTTGTGATTTTCTTGCAGTGACTTCATCTGGTTTGGTATTAGGGCATCGCTGTCCTCATAAATGAGTTAGAAAGTTTTCCCTCTGCTTCTGATTCCTGGAAGATATTGTAGAAAATTGGTATAATTTCTAAACGTTTGTCAGAATTCAGCAGTAAACACAGTGGGACCAGGTGCATTCATTTTCCAGTCACTAATTATTGACTCAATTTCCTTAATAGATATAGGCATATTCAGTTTGTTTCTTTTTGTGTTTTGGCAGATTATATCTTTCAAGGAATTGGTCCATTTCACCTAAATTATCAAACTTCTGGGCATAGTATTTCTTTATTATCTTTTTAAAATCCATGGGATCTGTATCGATAGTTCCTCTTTCATTTCTGGTGTTAGTCATTTGTGTCTTCCCTCCTTCTTAGTTAGTCTGGCTAGAGGTTTATTTATTTTACTTTTTTTTTCCCAAAGAACCAGCTTTGGTTTCATTGATTTTTTTCTATTGATTTCTTGTTTTCAATTTCATTGATTTCTAATTTTTATTTCTTTTTTTCTGCTTACTTTGATTCAGTTTGCTCTTCTTTTTCTAGTTTCCTAAGGTAGAAAATTTGATGATTGCTTATAGATCTTTCTTCTTTTCTAATGTATTCATTCAATGCTATACATTTCCCTCTAAGCAATGTTTTTACTGTATCCCACAAATTTTTGTGTTTTTATTTTCATTTAGTTCAAACTATTTTATAATTTGTCTTGAGATTTCTTCTTTGACCCGCGTGTTATTTAGAGATGTGTTTGATCTCCAAGTAGTTTGGGATTTTACAGCTATCGTTCTGGTGATTGTTAGTTCAATTCCACTGTGGTCTGAGAACACTGTTGGCCATAAAAACAAAATCAACTAGGCATTCACCACCAAAAAATTTACTCAGGCCCTGGCTGATGTGGCTCAGTGGATTGAGTGCCAGCCTGCAAACCAAAGGGTTGCTGGTTCGATTCCCAGACAGGGCACATGCCTGGGCTGTGGGCCAGGTCCCCAGTTGAGGGTGTGTGAGAGGCAACCACACATTGATGTTTCTCTCTTCCTCTCTCCCTTCACCTCTGTCTAAAATAATAAATAAAATCTTTAAAAAATAAATAAAAATAATTTATTCAGGAAAAAGAAAGGATTTCAATCCAGTGCAGACATGGTGAGCCATATAAATGAACTGAACTGGAAAAAGACAAAGGAAGTACTATATAGAATGGAAGAGAAAGTTAAGGGGAGCCGTTTCTACCTTAGAGCTATGTTGTAAACATGATTTATTTGCACAGAGCTCTTTTGATAACATGGAGTGTGTGTGATAGCTCCTCTCACACGTCCTCCCAGTTTCTGTCCGGTTAAGGTCTCTGGCATAAATTTTAACTACAGACATTGTATGATTTCTACTCTTTTAAATTTGTTAAGGGGTTTTGTAAATGATTTTTACAAATATTTTCTTTATTTTAATGAAGCTGGTACAGACAATGTCCATTTAAAACCCATATCCGAGGCCAAAAAGTACGAATGTAATTTTAAAAGTGTAGTGTTCTGTTGTACACACTTCTGCATGAATAACTTTACTAACTGCTCATGACAATTAGAACCTTTCTGGGATATTCTGACAAGATTTTTCTTTGCTCTTAAAATGCTTTCTCTTCAGTGAAGCCATCTTGGAAGTTAGTCCTTGCTCTAACTTATTTGTCATCTTGACTACTCCAACCTGATATTCCTCTTTTGGTCCAGACCCTCAGATTTAAAAGTAGCTTCAAGTTAAGAAAATGTCGTTTTCCCACAGTTCTGTTCTCTGAAAAACTTCCATCTCCCATTGAAAGTCATAGTCCAGGAGTGAAGCAATCACATGCTAGAGCTTCAGAGCCTATTAAAGAGTCATCAAGAACATGTGCATTGACCTTACTTATCACAACCCCAAAAATGCAGTCCTGAAAAAGGTGGCCTCCCTGTGCACACATGTAATATTTTAAAAGGAGGGTGAGGTCTGATCACCAGAAATCAGCACAATGAAAACAAACAATGAATAACGGGCACTCGAATTCAAATTACCACATGTTTTAAAGAGATAGGGTGCTAGTTTCCATTCTATTTTGAAAACCTTATTACAAAAGAACTATTTTTAAAAATAAAAAATGACTGAGGGAAAAGAAAAAAATAAAAACAATATCTAAACCATCGAATGATCCCTGGGTGTTCATGATAAACTTCAATCACATCTTTCTCCATTCCCAGTTCTTTTGGAGTGTGATTATCAGCAATTCTTTGATCTTCAAAGACAAACCTGAGTGAATTCATTGCAACTCCCTGTTTTTGACAGTATGATTCTTTGCATTTTGAGATATGTCATCATTTTTACTTTGAAGTGAACCTCACTGCTATCTTGTCCAATGACTTTGAGTTTAATGTATTATTCTTCCTTCTTATCCCCCACGTCCTCTGGAAGATTTTGCCTCCTGGTCATACAGGGTAATGATGTCTTCATCCAGGGTCTCTGCAGGCAGAACCTCACTGCAGAGTTTACAAATCTGTCTCTCTTTTGTACCTATTAATGATGTATGTTTTAAGGCCCAAAATGCAGTCTAGCCTGGTGAACACTGCTAGCAATGAAAACTGGTATTAGTTTTCGGTCATGGCATTCTTTTGCCTTTCACTCAGTTTCTTTTCTTAAATTTTTTTATTTATCGATTCTTTTTTTAGAGCGATAAGGGGAGGAAGGCTATAGAGAGAGAGTCAGAGAGAGGGGAAGAGAGGGAGAGAAATTGATTTGTTGTTCCACTTATCAATGCATTCATTGGTTGATTCTTGTATGTGCCCTGACTGGAGATAAAATCCATAACTTCAGTGTATCTATGGAACTACTCAGCCAGGGCCTCATTCAGTTTCATATGTACTTCCATGTTGTGATAGGAAATTAATTTTATTCATTGGTAGCCTTGAGAACATTACTAGGCAGGCCATCATGAGATCCCATGAGATCATAGACCAAAATAAAATGCTCAGATCAAATACTTGATTGAATCAACTTAAAACCTACAGTGAGCAATAGGTGTGTGTGTGGTGGGGGGATTAATATACTTACAATAAGTGCAAGTGGGGTGGAAGGATCCTACTACCAAGCGTTTTGTTACTCAGTGAGCCAGTGTTCTGTCTCCCTGGCTCATCAGCCTTTGCATCTGAAGGTATGATTACAAGGCCAGTGTTGAGATGAGCATGGGAGCTGAGCAGTCTGACTAAAGCCAGTACACATTTACCCTGTTGGAGAAACAGAGGGGCAAGTCCTCCTTGCCGAGTTGTAACTTCCCTGTATTTTGCCCATAACCTGTTGAGCAGCTATGGCTTTTATCTGCATTTCTTGGTCAGAAAACACAAGGAGCCAGAATAGATGCCACATTTAGCAATAATGTAACTGCCAATCTGGAGGTAATATGACATGTGCTTTCATATATTAATTCTTTTTGCTCTTCTCTCTTCCTATTTTTAGGACATACAAACTCTATTTCTAACATGCCTCATAAGTGCTGTCTATAATTTCTCTTGTTCTCTATGTGGCAGACTTTATTATTAATATAGCAAACACACATGGCAGTCTGCATGTTGAATATTATTTCCTAATATTTGTTCTATGCCATGAGTCAGTTTTTAGTAGTCCTCCTATGTTGGAGTGCTCCTTGAACAGTATTTCTTTGATTTGGAAAGATGATTCTTACCATCGAGTCTGGGTGCTGTTTAACTGCATCCCTTTCACATCACTAGCCGTCACAGGGCAGATGATCTGCTGCAGCGGTGGCTCTGTGTTCACTATGAGGCAGGATGTCCATGAGGTCACAGAGCAGATCAAGTCACACAAGTTACTGAAGCAATTTAACCTGGCTGTGTAGCTCCGTGGATTGATCGAGGTTCGATTCCCAGTCAGGGCACATGCTTGGGTTGCAGGCCAGTTCCCAGCAGGGGGCACACCAGAGGCAACCATACATTGATATTTCTCTCTCTCTCCCTTCCCCTCTAAAAATAAATAAATTAAAATCTTAAAAAAAAAACACATTCAGTGAGAAGCAAGTGAACAAAGAGATGGGTAGTTTAACGGCCAGGTTAGACTGCAGAAAGGATCAGAGGACCACACTTGGCGAATCCTGTGTTATGCGATGTTCATCTGTCTTGTCTGTTGCATCAGCCTTTGAAGTTTGAGAGAGGGCAGGAGGAAGCACGTGCTGTGCAGTTGGAGAAACCCAGAAGAAAGTATCCCTGGCCACTGCTGTAACTTGCTAATGTTCTGAGCAGCTGTGAATTTTATCTTATATCTCTGGGCAGAGGACATACCAGATCAAGAAGGGCATTACCAAAGATTTAAGGCATGAACATTCGGTGCCCCCTGAATGTTGGGTACTATTTGTTTATTTTTTATAGCAAGACTGAAACTTCTTAAGTAAAATAACAAACATATATTAAATTCCACTTACTTCTCCAAAACCAAAGAATTCCCTTCTGGCTCCTCATCTAGGCAGAAGTAAACATTGCTACATTCAGCAGAGCCAAGCCACTGCCCCTTTTCTGTAGAAGATATTAATTTAGTATAGAACTTTGTTGAGGCTCAGAGGAGGAAGCAGGTGACAAATTGGTGGTAGAGAAAAGAGGATGAAATAATAGGTCACTACTGAGATCAAGACTAAAGTGAAAGACTAGGAAATTTTTTTATATATATAAAAAAGAGTAGTGGGAAAGAGCAAACAGCACAAAGCAATAAGAAAATGACTAAGTTACAAGATAATACTCAGGAAAAGGAATAAAGGGACCATTATCACTTCAGGCCAAGATGAAGGTGTAAGTAGATAGATACACTTTGCCTCCTTGCATAACCAAAAGAATGGCAAAAAATTTAAAAACAATAAATAACCAGAACTGCCAGAAAATTGAACTGTGTGGAAGTCTGACAACCAAAGAGTTAAAGAAGAAACATTCATCCAGACCGGTAGGAGGGGTGGATACCTGCAGTCTGGATGGAGAGGACTCGTGGCAAGGCAGTGGCTGGAGGACTGAGCAGACGAGGAGGTGGGTGGTAGACCCAGTGGTCCCACATTTGCATGTGGATAAACTGGGAGGAACAACTGGGGACTGAGATAGACTGCACAACCCACAGTTCCAGTGTGGGGAAGTAAAGCCTCAAAAACCCCTGGTTGTAAAAATCTGTGGGAGTTGCCGCAGCAGGAGAAACTCCCAGCCTCACAGGAAAGTTCAGTGGAGAGACCCACAGGGTCCTAGAATGTACACAAACCCACACACTTGGGAATCAGCACCAGAAGGGCCCAATTTGCTTGTGAGTAGTGGAGGAAGTGTCTAAAAGCCAGCAGAGAGCAGAACAAGTAGCATTGTTCCCTCTCAGATTCCTCCCCTGATACAGTGCCACAGTGCAGCTATGTCAGTGACCCTGCATTGGTGAATACCTAAGGCTCTGCCCCTTACAGTATAACAGGTGTGCTGAGACAAAAAAAATATGGCCCAAATGAAAAATGGACCAAAGCTCCAAAAATAGAACTGAGTGATGTAGGGATAGCTAACCTATCAGATGCAGAATTTAATACACTGGTAATCGGATGCTCACAGAAATGGTTGAGTATGATTGCAAAACAGAGGAAAAATGAAGGCTATGCAACGTCAAATAAAAATATACAGGGAACCAACAGTAAAAGGGGAGGAGATTGGGTCAGAAACCAATGATCTGGAGGAGAAGGAAGAAATAAGCATACAACCAGGACAAAATGAAGAAACAAGAATTCAAAAAATGAGGAGAGGGTTAGGACAACTTTAAACATTCCAATGTCCAAATTATAGGGGTACCAGAAGGAGAAGAGTAAGAGCAACAAGTGAAAAAGTTATTTGAACAAATAATGAACGAGGACTTCCCCAATCTGGCAAAGGAAATAGACTTCCAGGAAATCCAGGAAGCTCAGAGAGTCCCAAAGAATGTGGACCCAAGGAGAAACGCACCAAGGCAAATAATAATTACATTACCCAAGACTAAAATGAAGGAGAGAATTCTAGAAGCAGCAAGAGATAAAGAGACAGTTACCTACAAAGGACTTCCCATCAAACTGTCAGCTGGTTTCTCAAAAGAGACCTTACAGGCAAGAAGGAGCTGGAAAGAAATATTCCAAGTCATGAAAGGCAAGGACCTACATCCAAGATTACTCTATCCAGCAGAGCTATCATTTAGAATGGAAAGGCAGATGAAGTGCTTCCCAGATAAGATAAAGTTAAAGGAGTTCATCATCACCCAGCCCTTATTATATGAAATGTTAAAGGGACTTATCTAAGAAAAAGAAGATGAAAAAATACAAACACTAAAATGACAACAAACTCACAACTATCAACAACTGAACCTATAAAAAGGCAAAAACAAAAACAAGCACACAATTAGAATAGGAACAGAATCACAAAAATGGAGATTACATAGAGGGTTATCAGTGGGGAGAGGGAGGGAGAGGGGAAGAATGGGAGAAAAGGTACAGGAAATAATCATAAATGGTAGGTACAAAATTGTGGGTGGGAGGGGGTTACAGGGCAGAAGAGAATAAAGGGTGGAAATGGGACAATTGTAATAGCATAATCAATAAAATATATTTTTAAAAATGTAAAAATTTAAAATAAAAAACTTAAAAAGAAAGATAAAAAGAAGAAATAAAATGCATCCAAATTGGAAAGAATTAAAACTGTCTTTATTTGCAGATGACATGATTCCGTACATAGAGAACTCCAAAGATTCCACCAAGAAACTACTAGAACTAATAAATGAACTCATAAAAGTAGTAGGATACAAAATTAATATCCAGAAATTATTTGCATTTTTGTATGTCAATAATGAACTAACAGAAAGGGAAATTCAGAAAACAACCCTATTCACAATTGCTTCAAATAGAATAAAATGTCCCTGGCTGGTATAGCTCAGTGGATTGAGCATGGGGCTGTGAATCAAAGGGTCTTTGGTTCAATTCCCAGTCAGGTCACCTGCCCGGGTTGTAGGTCACATCCCCACTGGGGGGTCACATGGGAGGTGACCACACATTAATGTTTCTCTCCCTCTCTTTCTCCCTCCCTTCCCCTCTCTAGAAATAAATAAATTAATTTAAAAAAGAATAAAATACCTAGGAATAAACCTAACCAAGGATGTAAAAGACCTATACTTGGAAAATTTTAAGACATTGAAGAAAGAAATAGAAGATACAAATATGAGGAAGCATATATTGTGTTCATGGGTAGGATGAATTAACATAATTAAAATGTGCACACTACCCAAAGCAATCTATAGATTCAGTGCAATTCCTATCAAGATTCCAATGACATATTTCACAGGACTAGAACAAATATTTCAAAAATTTATGTGGTACCACAAAAGATCCCACATAACAACTATCCTGAGAAGGCGAACAAAGTTGGAGGAATTGCACTACCTAATATCAAACTATAGTGTAAGGCCACAGCAATCAAAACAGCATGTTACTAGCATAAAAGCAGACACAGACCAATGGAACAGAGTAGAGAGCCCAGAAATGAACCCATACCTTTATAGTCAGTTAATATTTGAAAGAGGAAGCAAGCACATACAATGGACTAAAGGTAGTTTACTTAATAAATGGTATTGGGAAAATCTGACAGATATGTACAAAAAATGAAACTAGACTACCTGCTTATAGCACATACAAAAATGAATTGAAAATGGATCAAATACTTAAATTTAAGCCCTGAAACCATAAGCAGCAAAATCTTGGACATAGCTTATACCAGTATTTTTTCAGATACATTTCCCCAGGCAAGGGAAACAAAAGAATGAATAAGTGGGACTACATGAAACTAAAAAGTATTTGCACAGGCAAAGGTAATCATCAACAAAATAAAAAGTCAATTCACAGAATGGGAGAACATATTCGCTGATACATCTGATAAGGGGTCAATGTCCAAAATTTATAAAAATCTTATAAAACTCAACACCAAAAACCTAAATAATACAATTTTAAAAATGAGCAGAGGACCTCAATGGACACTTCTCCAAATAGGACATACAGATGGCCAATAGACATATGAAAAGATGCTTAATGGCACTGATCACCAGAGAAATGCAAATTAAAACCACAACAACATACCATCTCAGACCTGTCAGAATGGCCATCATTAATAAATCAAAAAACAACAAGTGCTGGTGAGGATGTGGAGAAATGGGAACCCATTGCATTATTGATGGGAAAGCAGATTGGACAACCACTGTGCAAGGCAGTATGAAGACACCTCATAAAATTAAAAATGGATGTGCCTTTTGACACAGCGATCCAACTTCTAGGAATATATCCAAAGGGACCCAAAACAGTAATTTGAAAGAACATAAGCACCCTTATGTTCATTGCAATATTATTTACAATCACCAAGATATGGAAGCAGTCCAAGGGTCCATCAATAGATGAGTGGATAAAACAACTATGGGACATTTACACAATGAAATACTCCTTGGCCATAAAAGAGAAGACAATTTTACCCTTTGTGACATTATGGATGAGCCTGAGAACATTATGCTAAATGAAATAAGCCAGTCTGAGAAAGACAAATATTGTATACTTTCATTCATATGTGGAATCTAACGAACATACTGAACTAACACGCAAAAATAGAGACAAACTCATAGATAGAGAGCAGGCTGACATCTGGAGTAGGGGTGGGGCTGAGGCATAGTGTTATTTAGCAAAAAAAAAAAAAAGGAACTCATGTATTTGGACAAACTGTGGTGATTGTAGTGAGGGAAGGAGGAGGTGGAAGAGGGTATAGAGGGGATATATGGTCATGGAAAAAATAAAATATAAAAATAATAATTGAAAACTCAAAAAAAGAAATGAAAGAAATAAACATTGCCATTCAGATGGGAATGGCAAAGGAAGTTGTCTTGACTTTGCCTTTCTCATATCTTGATCTAATATTTAATTAGTACAAACCAGCCTTGTGACTAACTCATGCTACATAGAGTAGTCTGAAAAATTTCAAGGAGTTTGTATCAAATGACTTCAGGTTGAATGTATGCTCAAGAGAATGCTCAAACAAAAAATTACCCATTTATAAAAGGCTAAAATTATTTCCCTACCTAATTGCCAATTTAAAAAAATAACCCAGATGGTACAAGGATTTAAATGTTAAGATAAAAACTTCAGGCCCTGGCTGGTGTAGCTCAGTGGATTGAGCGCAGGCCTGTGAACCACACGATCGCAGTTCGATTCCCAGTCAGGGCACATGCCTGGGTTGCAGGCCAGTTCCCCACAGAGGACTCAGGAGAGGCAACCATATATTGATATTTCTCTCCTTCTCTCCTTCCCTTCCTCTCTAAAGATAAATAAATAAAATCTTTAAAAAAAGAAATTTCAACATTCCTAGTTCAAAGTATAGTGAATATTTTTAGACTGAAAGAGAGAAAAGAATTTAAGCTAGACACTTACTATAAAGAATGATGAATTTGACTATATTAAAATTAAAATTTTTATTCATCAAAAGATACCTTAAAGAAACTGAAAAGGCAATTTAAACTAGATGTTCAGGATACACACAGTTGAAAAAGGATTGGTAAGAGATTGAAATAGAATACATTAAATAAAAAAACTTTCATACATTTATATCCTCAAGACATCTTTTACAATGTGAAGGCATTATTATGTTGATTTTTAAAATTCAGTTGAAGAAGTGAAAATATCCACTAAAGTCAGATCCAATATCTCCTCTCATACAGATTATCTGTTGATAACTGTTGATGCCTAGATGATGTGAATGCAGGAATTCAGGATATTAATACTATCCCCCATATATAAATGCTCAACATTTCCATTAAGGTGATTTTAAAAGCAAACACATAGCTAGTTGTACAAACAAAACAATTTGTACAGCAGATGCTACCTATTCTAAAACTACCAAATATTTCTAGAAAAGCACTAGAAAAAGTATAAGAACATGGATGGAATGATGTGTACCAGCTTCAGGACAGTGACTTCCTGTGAGGATGGAAAGGAAAGATGTTTTAGTGATATCTATTTTAAAGAGGAGAGGAGTGAGGCAAATGTGGAAAAATGTTAACATTTTGTTAATTGCGGGTGAGGGGAGGGAGGGGGCATTGTTCATGGCTGTTTGTTATATAACTTTTTGAATGTATGAAAGCTTTCATAATTTAAATTTTTATCTACAATTAAGAACATTTGCGAGAAATGAGCATCAATATTAGTTGTTTTAGGGTTTGGGAAGTAAGCGGGATCTGTCAATACTTGCTAGGTTTCTATAAGGAACACGTTTGACTTTTATTTTTTAAAATATGAAACACTTGCTTGAATGATTTAGAAGGAGTAACCAACCAGAAAGTCAGAAGATAACAGGGAGCAGGAGAGAGAAAAATGTAGATTTGATGAGCTTGCCCTGGGCCTGATTTACCTACCTACCTATGGAAGGTAACATAGAAACCTTAATCTAGGCACTGAAAGTGATTTCCAGTTCACAGAGTCACCAATTCAAACCACACTGTTAGTCAGCCATGTGCAGGGGCCTGGGCCTTGGAGACTGATACCTTACTTCCCAGAGAAGACCACGGAACACCCCGAGACCCAGCTGGAGCCAAACACTAATTCTAAGATGAGAAGGAAGCCCAGGTGATGGATGCGGCGCAGGAAGCGCCCCAGGGCGCCTCCGCCCAGTGTCAATTGGGCTGGCCGGGCAACACCGGAAAGGGGGCCCTGGCTGGAAACCACAAAAGCGGGGAGCAGGCTTCGCCCTGGTTGGACTCCCACACGCACGGACGCACGGACTCGTTTCGCCCGTGGGCTGCTGCTCCTAGCATTGCCCGCCAGCCAGGCGCTGCGCTGCGCTTCGGGGCGATCAGTGGACGTCCGCCCAGTCCCTGGACGGGCTGCTGGGGATGCTGCGGGTTCGCACCCGGCCGTGGTGGTTCCCTGTGCAGGAACTGAGAGACCCCTTAGTGTTTTACCTGGAGGCATGGCTGGCGGACGCGATCTTTGGTGAGTGTCCCCCCAGGCGTGCGGGTGGCCTGGCCCCTCCAGTCATAGAGAGGCCTGGCGCGGCAGCGCTCCAAGGTCTTTCCCAAATTCCCCTGCCACGTTTGATTCCAGCTTCCAGCTCTTCCCTTCCCCGGACCCCATGCTCTTCAAATCTAGGCCCTCTTGACCTTGGACCGAGCCGCCCCCGCAGAGTCTGTTGTCCTGTTTAGGCCCAGACCGAGCCACAATTCCGGAAATGGAGTGGATGAACCAAGTCCTGCTGACGGTGGACACAGTCAACTCTGGGAACTTAGTCGAAATCACCGTCTTCGGACAGCCCCGAGTACAAAATCGCGTGAAGAGCCTGCTCTTGAGCTTGGCGTCAAGGTACCGAGAACTTCGTGCCCGAGGTAAGGGTCTTTGAAACCTGCATGTGGAGGGGGAGCCACCTGTCAACCGCCTCACCGTCACTGGCTTCCTTCCAGCCTCTCTTACCTTCCTAGTGCTTTTTGCAGTTTCCTAACTCCAGTATGCTGCACACAACCCCTGGGCATCCTTTAGTGAGGAGTCCAAATAGGACCTTGGAGTAAGCTGAGATCTGAGGTTTCAGGCCCATCACTGCTCGTGCCAGCCTCCCTTTGGCTACACCACCATTTACAGACCCAAGTTCAGAACCCCCACCCTGAGAGATGATGCTGCCAGCACGACTCCTCCACTCTCCCCACTCCCCTCCCTGCCCGCCCCCCACCCCAATGACCAAGTAATTTTGAAACAGCATTTTGCTTAATCCAGATGAGAAGATGAAACAACTTGAGGAGTTTTTGAAGGCACGTGTGTCAGGTCCCCAGACTCCCCGGCTTCCTGTTGGATAAGTACTGTCTGGAGCGTTAGGGGAACAGACCTGCTTCTGCTATTGAAGTTCAGCAGAAGCAAGTGCCCTTGCATCTCAGCGTTCTTTTTCCTTTCACTTGATGGATAGTGGTTTGATTATTTTGATGCAAATGTGAATGCTGTTGTAGTAAACAAATGAATCCCCCTTTTTGTTTAATGGCACAAAGTACTTTGCTCACTTAAAATTAAACAAATTTACAAAAGATTGATTGTTCATGCATGTCTTCTTGATGTGTGGGGTAGGTAAAAGGCCTGATGAGCAGTGGTTTTATTTTTGTTTCTTACTCTCTACCATTTTGAAACTACCAACCCCTTATAAATTTATGGTCAGAGTCAGGCCCTCATACACAGGAGGCAGATCCGCAGGGTCTGTGTGGTTTGAGTTCTTTGTTTGTTTTACATCATTTGTTCTCAAACTTGAACATGTGTAACAATCACCTTGAGAACTTTCTAAAACAGTTTAAGGCTCCTCAAGTGATTCTGATGCAGGTATTGAGCCTGCGAATTTGCATTTCTAACAAGCCCATAGGTAATTCCAGTGATTCTGCCCTGAGGCTCACACTCTGAAGCTTGTGCTGGTTTGGCCCCTGCGTAGCACCAGGTGTGCTTGCTTGGAGTGGAGCCTCCCACTGTGCACGTTGGTGTGGGTTCCCACAGGAAAGCTGAGGCCGTTTGCCTGTCATTCTGTTGGCACTGGATTCACCACAGAAGAGGATCCTGGGCAGCTCCACCAACAGGAGGCGTTCTGTACCCCCTCCCCCACCAACTGCACAGGTGTCCCGCACCTGCTGGTTTGTTTTTCCATTACCAGTGACAATGCTATGACCAATTTACACAGAACCATCCAACCCCGTGCTGTCCCCACTTTCTTTACTTTCAGAAGCAGAACTCTTGTAGGGAGAGCTTGCCAAAAGCACTGTGACTTCAGACACAAAGTTTGAGTTGATTTAACTCATACTGTTCCTTTACAGTAAAAGATTTTAGCTGTTTGCAAAGGTTTTGAAACACACACACACACACCTTTTAAAATATGCTTCTTTGATTATAAGTGATAGTGATCATGTTCCTACTTTGCTTCACATTTTTGTAAAATGTTTTTACATTTTCTTTATTCATTCCTATCATTACTTCTTTTTAAAAAATACTTTGTTTTTGGAGAGAGTGGAAAGGAAGGAGAAAGAGAGGGAAAGAAATGTCAGTGTGTGGTTGCCTGTTGTAAGCCCCCTACTGGGGACGTGGCCCGCAACCCAGGCATATGCCCTAGACTGGGAATCAACCAGCAACCCTTTGGTTCAGAGGCCAACACTCAATCCACCGAGCTACACCAGCCAGGGCACTTCTTTACAACTCTGAACATGAGGACTTCTGTTATCTGTATAAGCTTTTGTAACAAATAATGGTCCATTAAAAGTAATATTTTCTACTTTTTGGTTCTCAGATTTTTTGCATATGACAAATTATTGTATGCAGTTAAACTAGTCATTGGTTTCTATGTGATTTTTCCCTCATTTTCATCCATTACTTTTAAATTTAGGAACTCCTGCTTTTTTTCATTCTGTAGAAATCTGAGAAATATTCTTGCAGGTTTTTCCTAGTGGGAGTTTTACAAAACCATTGAACATTTGGGACTGTATTTGGAGGAAGGGGGTTATGCTTAAAATTCATTCCAATTTCCCCCAAATTATTCAAACTTACTAAATGACCCTGTACTCCTTAGCTCCATTCCCTCAATATATAAGGGTACTGGGTGTGGCCAAAAAGTCCATCTTTTCCCTTAAATAAAACACATTTTTCATTTTTACTAGTAACTTTATCAATTTGGATATTTTTAGTATCTCATCTATCCCCTGCTTTTGGCTTCTAGTGGGTAGAGGCCAGGGTGCTGCTAAACATCTTCCAGTGCATAGGACAGCCCCACAGCAAAGAATCATTTGGCCAAATAGTACCAAGAAACTGCAAATCACTTCTGACATGTTTGATCAGTCACAGCACCTTCTCCATACACTGCCCTTTTTTTTTTTGCATTTCAGTTGTGTTTTTACCTTGCTTGAAATAAAGCATAACAGGCTGAAAATGTTACATATCTTCTCCCATCTTCAATATTAAAATGGCTTCACAAAAATTCACCAATTTCTATAGGTTAATGCATGCTTATATGACAGCAGTCACAATACAATCTAACAAAATTTCAAATGAAGTTAAAAACAGTGAAACACTTAGTAGACCCATCATATGGGAAAAAATGTAAGGACTTTTTGGCCAACCCAATATTTGGAGATAGGTCCTTTAAAGAGGGAATTAAGGTAAAATGAAGTGTTATGGGTAGGCCTTTTCCCAATATGTCTTTATAAGAAAAGGAAATGTGGACAGAGATAGGTGGAGCACAGAGGAAAGACCATGTGAGAACACAACAAGAAGGCAGCCATCTGCAGCTAAGGAGAGAGGCCTCAGAAGAAACCAAACCTGGTAACACCTTGACCTTGGACTTCAAGCCTTCCAGAACTCTGAGAAAAATATCTGTTGTTTAAGCCACCCAGTCTGTTATTTTAGAGCGGCACTTTTGCAAGCTATTACAACATCTAATATGGTTTTTCTGTGTTCCCATTCATCCATGTGCTAATACAGAATTTTTACTACCTTCATAATCTTTTTTTATTTTAATTTTTATTTAATTCTTGTTCAAGTACAGTTTTCTGTCTTATATTCCCAGCCCTTCCCCCCCAATGCTCCCCATCTCCCTCCCATTTCTGCCCCCCACCTTAGTTATTGTCCATGTGTCCTTTATACTTGTTCATGTGAGTCCATCCCCTTTTCCCCCATGATTCTCTCCCCTCTCCCCTCTGAACCCTGTCAGCCTGTTCCGTATTTGAGTGTCATATTTTGCTTGCTTGTTTGTTTTGTTGTTTAGATTCCTGTTATCGGTGATATCATATGGTATTTGTCTTTCATCACCTGGCTTATTTTGCTCAGCATAATGCTTTCCAGTTCCATCCATGATGTTGCAAAGGGTAGGAGTTCCTTCTTCCTTTCTGCAGCATAGAATTCCATTGTGTAAATGTACCATAGCCTTTTGATCCAGTCATTTACTGAGGTTGCTTCCAACTCTTGGCTATTGTAAATTGTGCTGCTATGAACATTGGGGCGCATAGGTTTTTTTGGATTGGTGCTTCAGGGTTCTTAGGATATGCTCCTAATAGTGGAATTGCTGAGTCAAAAGGCAAGTCCAATTTTAGTTTTCTTAGAATATTCCATACTGTTTTCCATAGTGGTTGTACCAGTCTGCAATCCCACCAACAGTGAACTAGGGTCCCCTTTTCCCCACAACCTCTCCAGCACTTGTTGTTTGTTTCTTTGTTTATGGTAGCCATTCTGACTGGTGTAAAGTGGTATCTCATTGTGGTTTTAATTTTCATCTCTCTCAAGCATCTTTTCATGTGTCTCTGGATCCTCTGTATGTCCTCCTTGGAGAAATGTCTGTTCAAGTCCTTTGCCCATTTTCTAATTGGGTTGCTCGTCTTCTTTGAGTGGAGTCGAGTGAGTTCTTTGTACATTTTGGAGATTAAACCCAATCAGGTGGAACCCAAAGAGGCCTACTGCAAGACACATCATCATTAAAATGGCAAAACTCCAAGACAAAGAGAGAATCCTAAAGGCAGCAAGGGAGAAAGAGGAAGTAACATACAAGGGGGTCCCAATAAGGTTGGCTACTGACTTCTCAATGGAAACATTCCAAGCAAGAAGAGAATGGCAAGAAATATTCCAAGTAATGAAAAACAGAGGCCTACAACCAAGGCTACTTTACCCAGCAAGGCTCTCAATCAAGATAGAAGGCCAAATAAAGAGCTTCCACGACAAAAGAAGTCTAAAAGAATATGCCTCCACCAAACCAGCTCTACAAGAATTAATAAAAGGGCTGCTTTAAGGAAAGGAAGGAAAAGAGACGGAGAGGAACACAGATACATAAATGGCAATGAATAAGTACCTTTCAATAATAACCTTAAACATAAATGGATTAAATGCCCCAATTAAAAGACACAGAAGAGCTGAATGGATAAGAAAGCATGACCCACACATATGCTGCCTACAAGAGACCTACCTCAGGTCAAAAGACCATCACAGACTAAAAGTGAAAGGATGGAAACAAATTTTCCAAGCAAATGGACAAGAAAAAAAAGCTGGGGTACCAATTCTCATATCAGACAAAATAGACTTCAAAAAAGGATCATAAAGAGAGACCCAGAAGGTCACTTAACACTCAAGGGAAGAACCCACCAAGAAGACATTAACATCGTAAATATATATGCACCCAACATAGGAGCACCCAAATATATAAAGAAAATCCTAGAGGACC
Source organism: Sturnira hondurensis (assembly GCF_014824575.4). Taxonomy (NCBI): domain Eukaryota; kingdom Metazoa; phylum Chordata; class Mammalia; order Chiroptera; family Phyllostomidae; genus Sturnira; species Sturnira hondurensis. The sequence goes on from NW_028094767.1 coordinate 2,571,227, forward strand.
TCAAGAAAGACATTGACAGGAACACAATTATAGTAGGGGATTTTAACACCCCACTGTCAAAAATGGACAAATCTTCCATACCTTCATAATCTTTTAATGTCTAAAAAAGTATACTTGCTCTGTCATTCTATTTATCAGAATTTGGGGGTAATATTAGCCATATTTTTTGTTTTTTAAATTTCTTTTTTAAAGATTTTATTTATTTTTAGAGAGAGGGAAAGGGAGAGACAAAGAGAGGGAGAGAAACATCAATGTGTGGTTGTGTCTCACACACCCCCTTACTAGGGACCTGGCCTGCAACCCAGGCATGTGCCATTACTGGAAATCAACCAGTGGCCCTTTGGTTCGCAGGCCTGTACTCAATCCACTGAGCCACACCAGCCAGGGCTATATGTTTATTTGAACTTGTATTACATACCAGGCCCTGTACCAAGCACTTACACAGGATTCCTGGAACAAAAGTAAATTTGCTAATGTCACTGAGCTAGGACATGAGGAGGTGTGAAATTTGAACCAAAACATTGATTCTAGGTTCCAAGTTCTTACCTCTAAACTATACTTTTCCACTTGCTTTTATTTTTCTGTGCAGCTGAGTTCAGACTCATTTATTTTGACTTTTTAAAAAGAGGAATTAGAATAAACCTCTTAATTTGTGAAGAATCCACAATAATTTGAGGACTAGGACAATGTTTTTTTCTAAAAGGTTACTAAAGTTAAACAGATACTTACGAGTACCACATTCAAAATAAAAATAGCATTGATTTTTCTGAGGATAAGCATACATGTTCAATATTTTTTAAAAATCAGGCAATGTAAAACCAGTCAATGAGTCCATTTACCTGAATGTATTTCCTCAGAAATTTAGAGAAAGCTGGCGATTATAGTAAAGCCATGTTATGAACTTTATAGGCATTGAACTCATTAAGGTCCCAGAAAATGGCTATGAGAAAAGGAGGGACAGAGAAAAGGGGATTGGGTTATGGAGGGAGACGCCACACAGGTGCACACACATGGAGATGACCACGTGAACACAGTGTGAAGGCAGCTGTCTGCAAGCCAAGGGGAGAGGCCTCAGGAGAAACCTGTCAACACTTGTATCTTGGGCTTCTAGCCATTAGAAATGTGAGAAAGTAAATTTCTGTTATTTAAAAAATAAAAATAAGGCAATGTATAAAGTATTAAAATACTCAAAATTTCACTTTCCATATGTTGCCTTCAAGTACCTTTCCATAACTGCAAATATTTTCTTCTATTTAGTGTTTTGTTGATGCAGAGCATTAAAAAAATATGCACATCCGAAGTGTGAAGGTCCATAAAACAGTACAAAGGTAGCACATCCATTTAGACAGCACCCAGAGAAGAAAAAACTTTACCAGCACTGCAGAAGCAGCCGTTTGCATCCTCCCCAAGGGTAACTACTATACTAACTTAAATACAAATGGAATTGTAAAATTTGTCCATGCTGTGAGTAGTTACAGTTCCATCGTATGAAAAAACTGTAGTTTCCAATTCTGTTGATGTACATTTTGGTTGTTTCCTCTTTGGGCTTATAATGAATAGTGCCATGGAAATTCTTGTACATGATTTTGGTGTATACATAGAGGCATTTCTATTGAGTATGCATCTAAGATTGGAATTGCTGGGTTACAGGATGTGCATAAGTTCAAATTGCCTAGGTGATTGAACCAATTTACATTCCTTCCAGCAATGTATCAGACTTCCAATTGCCCTATGTCCACAGTCAGAATTTTCATTTTTTGGAGGGATTGAGCAAAAAGAAAAAAGGACTCATGTATATGGACAACAGTGTGGTGATTGCTGGGGGCGGGAGAAGGGCTGGTATAAGGGGACTAAATGGTAATGGAAAAATTCAATAAAGATTAAATTCAGAATTTTCATGTTAGAGACCTTGGGTGTGAGTACTATTGCATTGCAATTTTTAAAAATTTAACTGTGGCCCTGGTTGTGTGGCTCAGTTGATTAGAGCATCATCCTGATATGCCAAGGAGGGCTCAGTCTCCCATTAGGGCACATAAAAGAAGTAACCAAGTGCCCTGGCTGGTGTGGCTCAGTGGATTGACTGCAGGCCCATGAACCAAAAGGTCACCAGTTCAATTCCCAGTCAGTGCACATGCCTGGGTTCCAGGTCAGGTCCCCAGTTAGGGGTGTTCCAGAGGCAACCAATCGATGTTTCTCTCTCTCTCCTTCCCTTGCCCTGTCTCTAAAAATAATTGAATATTTTTTAAAAAGAAGTAACCAATAAATACATAAATAAGTGGAACAACAAATCAATGTTTCTCTTTCTGTCTCTGTCTCTCCCTTCCCCTCTCTAAAATCAACACACTTTAAAAATTTAACTGCTGCGTTCACTTCAGCAGCACATGTACTAAAATTGGACTGATACAGAGAACATTAACATGGGCCCTGTGCAAGGATGACATGTGGATTTGTGAAGCATTCCCTATATTTTTTTTAAAAAATGAATTGCTTAATTGGTTACAATTTACATACTATAAAATTTTGAGCATATCATTCAAAAAATGTTTTTAGTAAGTTTATGAGCTGTGCCACCATCACCACAGACCAGTTTGGGAATCACTCCCGAAAGTTCTCTATGCCTCCACTGCAGTCTCCACTGCTGTCTCTGTAATTTTCAGTATGATTAGATTTGTCTGCTGTTTTGCTGTTTGTTCCCTATCATCTTTTTTTCCCCTGCATGATTTTATATTAAATTCTTAGATACCTTTTTTTTGAACATATGTTTGCTAAAGCTGGGGACAGTGAGACAAGGGAGGCCTAGGGTAGAAGAAGCAGTGAGGTGAGTGAGGCTAGGTGGGGCTGCTCTGGCTCTCGAGAAATATTGCAGTAAAGAAGTGAGCCAAGACAGGGCTGTTGTCACCTCACTGCAGAGTCAGACGAAAGAGCCTTGGGGACAGGTTCAGGGGGTTAGTTTGGGATGAGCTGTGGTTGCCCATTTCTCCCTCTCATGGGGTCTCATAGAGTCTCATGGGGTCTCATAGAGTTTAGGAGACACATGCCTGTTGGGGAAGAAAAGGAGGAAGGGAAAGGGGGGGTTTGTTCGCCCCCAGGAGGGAGAGTGAGTGCTTACATACCATTTTAATTACTGTTTCTTAAGTGATTGTTTTCTTACTTGCCTTAGGGACTATAAAAAACCTTATTACATCCTACTTCAATGTAATTAAAATTTATTTTTTTAAGATTTTATTTATTTTTAGAGTGAGCAGAGGGAGGGAGAAAGAAGAAAAAAATCATCAATGTGAGAAACATCAATCAGTTGCCTCCCACCCCTGCCTACAGGGGACAAACCTGAAACCCAGGCATGACCAGGACTTTTGGTGACCTTTGCTTTTTTGATTGATGCTCAACCAACGGAGCAATGAAAATTTATTTCTGATAAAACATAGAACTTTATTTAACTGAAATATCTATGAATGAATATGAAAAGGATGAAGGAAGGAAGGAAAAACAACTGAATAAATGGATCGTAGAGTGTTGCCCAGATGTGGTCAATTCTTCCCAGATTAATCTAAAAACTCAATGCAGTTCCGATTATAATCACAACACTTTTTTCAAAAATCCTCACCCAAGGACTTTTTTTTCCCCATTGCTTTTAGAGAGAGGAAGGGGGATGGGGTAGAGAGAAAGAAACATTAGTGGCTGCCTTCTTCCATGCAAGGGACCAGGGATCAAATCTGAACCCTGGGTATGTGCCCTGACTGCAAACTTTCGGTCCATGGGACAAGGCTCCAGGCAACTGAGCCACACCAGCCAAGGCTAATCATAATCACTTTTTAAAGGGGTGACGCTGTCAGGTGAAAGTCTTTAAAACCTGATTATACAAGTGCTCCAGAAGGAATCAGGAAGGCTGTAAATAAGGTTTTCCTGGGTGTCTAGTGAAAAATCCTGAGGAAAGTAAATAGTTCAGATAGATGTCTATTAAATTTGAAGTCTAAACAGAAGTACAGAGGCAGACATAAGAGAAAGATTGTCACCTGCTCCATGGCCAAATTTTTTTTATCCTCACTTGAGGACTTTTTTTTCCATTGCTGTTGGAGGACAGGAGACAGAAACAGATGTGAGAAGCATCCATCAGTTGCCTCTTAGATGCATCTGAATTGGTGGACTGAACCCATAACCCAGGCATGTGCCCCAACCTGGAATTAAATCCTTCGAGAATATGGGACTATGCTCCCACCAACTAAGCCAGGGTGCGGCTAAATTCTCAGTGTTTTGCAGAGACTAAATTTGTATACTTTTGTAAGCCCATTCGAAGACAGACAGTTGAGTCCACACTAAACTGTTTTCTGCCAACCAATTTATCCCGCCCCCAAGATGTGCAAGCAGTGTTCGCTGTTCCCAGGCAGTGCAGTTTTCTCTTTCCCTCCCTTACAACCCTGCTTTTGTTTTTGATGTTTCCTCACCCTTAGATCTAGATTATATATATTTTTGGCAAAAAGACACAAATCATCTTGTGTCCTCAGTGGATCACATCAGGAGGTGCATGATTTGTTTTTTGGGGTTTTTTTTTTGGTCCCATTCTTTGTCATATTTCAGAAGGTCTTGTTTTGATCAAAAGTGTGGAGCTGAAGAATTCTAAGGAGGGAAGTAGTGCCAAGCTGGTTTACGGCAGAACTGAAGGAAAACTTTGAGACTGGCTGTCATGTGTATTCCATAGCTGAACTCAAAGTTTTCTACAGAGTCTGCCAACAATGAACTTTTTTCTTTGATGCCTCTAGTCAGCCTAATCAAAAACTGTTTTGACTTCTTTATTAGCCATCAGTCATTTTACCTGAAAAAATGTTCAGAAAAGAGGCACTGTTTTCTAGACTCCTGTAGGTTTTGCCCTTGTTCCTTGATAATCTTCCATTGACTGCGTTGGGCCTCAGTTACCAGTCTTCGCATATAATTTACCATCTTTTAACTGGCAAAAGACTCATGTCCATGCACATATAATGCACATGTAGTTTAAAGAATAAACCAAGCACTCTAGTGCATTTTAATGAAACCAATATTTTTGGAAGACATTTATTCTTTTTCTTCAATCATTTTTCTATGTACTTTAACAAGTTGCTTCATTTGGGAACAATAAATGACCTGGACTACCAATGTGAACTTTGAGAGTAGGCTTGCCCTTCTATAAAGCTACATGGTTAAAACAGTGGGGTAGACAATAAAAAACCATTTAAGGAGTCACATATGGACAAAATGTATTGGTAACATTGAGTTTGGTGAGTATAGCGAAAATAACTTTCATACTTTGTAGTAAAAAAATACATTGTTTTGGCCATTTTGTACATTTTGTACAAGAGTTTGGCAGTTAATTTTAAAGGTGCTCATTATTTAACCCAGCAATTTCACTTCTAGGAAGCTCTCTGTAGAAATCCAGGGTGGGGCAAAAGTATGTTTATAGTTGTTTGTATGGAAAATAACACTATTAATAATACAAGAATAAACTCTTAGGTTTCACATACTCACAACTGTAAACCTACTTTTACCCCACCTCATTCCAACATGAACACAAAGATGCAAATAGAAATTCAGCACAGCAGTTTGAACTGAGAAATCTGGGAAACTAATCAACCAGTAGTAAGGGGAAGGTTAAAGTGTGCCCATAGTGAAGACATCAAGCTGCTGGAAGGAAAAAAAAAATTACATGCAATTATGGGAAAGTACAAGTTAAACTGTTAAAAGTGATTTTTTGTAAGAGTACATTTGAGAGAGCAGGTAGGGAGGTCTATAATATAGAGACTTTGGGTGAACACTCAGGTGGCACTGGTTCATGCCATGTTGAGAAGAGTATACCTTTAAAAAAATCAACACCAGCCTGACCAGTGTGACCCCTCCTTCCACAGGCGAAAGGTTGCCGGTTAGATTCGTGGTCAGGGCAGATGCCTGGGTAGTGGGTTAGGTTTCATACAAGAGGCAACCAATCAATGTTTCTCTCTCACCTCAATATTCATCTCGTTTTCCCCTCTCCCTTCTCCTGTACAAGTAAATGAACTTTTAAAAAAAATCAACACTATACATGCACCAAGGATTTTTTGTGTCATCACAACTGAATGCTTTTAAAGTTCAACCTCTCCTTCTTTCTTGATCTCTCCAACCTGCAACCAAGGAAGTTCACTGTATTTTACCAGCCCCCACCCCCAAATCCTTTCGGATATGTCTCTGTGTGTAGGAGACTTTTGTGAAAGTTTTGGAATAGTCACAGAGACTCCTGAATGTTCCCATTGGCTTGCTACTTGCTGCTCAGCAGCCTTCCCTGTAAAGGAGAGATTCTGCCTTTCTGGTCATGTGGGTACTATTTAGAGGGGGCAGGGGGATCAACATGGAATCTTGTTTACTCTGTAGCTTCAGCACAAAGTTCGAGTCTGCATTGATATTCATTCTTGTAGTGCCTTAGCTTTTCTCGACTCTTCTAAAAAAAATAGCTAGTAACCTATTGTAAATTCTGCTTTGTATCTTTATTCTTACTATAAAATAAATGCTTCTTTAAAATCACAGTGATCATCTATTAGTGGTAACCAAAGGGTCTGGGATAGACATACCACTCCCCTGGTCTTTAAAGGTGGGTTCCCTTGAGTTTCTAAAATGTAAGTTTTCTAACACTAAGATCGGCCTTGCTATATTGTTTTCTAACCTGAGCACCCAACTGTTCACAGTTTGCTGCCTTCTTCTGGCAGGCACCTGCGCCCAAGCCCCCAGGAGCTGGGAAGCCAAGCCTGAAGGTGGTGCTAATTATCGCTACAATGACAGTTATATAATATGTAGATGTATCGAATTAACGTGTTAAATACCTTCAATTTGCACTATAAGTAAAATTTAAAAAAGTGACAGAGTGCCCTGCAGCAGCTGGTCGCTGCGTTTATGAGTCACTAGCACTGCTTAGGTCTCGCTGGAGTTCAACCTCAAGGCCGGATGAACCCAGCAAGACTTGAGGAAGCCAATAGGGCAGTCCAGGCCCTCTCCCCCAGCTTCACTGCCCCTGACCTCCGCTTGCCCCAGCTGGGAAGTCGCAGCTTGCAGTGCGGCACAGGATACTCAGCCTGCCCGGTTGGAACCAAGTTTTCGAATCCTTTTCTCCTTGAATAAAAACGCGGCAGGTTCGGAGAGCTTTCCGGGTGAGGACAGGTTCCACGGGCAGGAGCGGCCTCTCGCCCGGGAATGCCAGGTGTGTGCACTTAAGGAGCTCGAAGGAAGCACCTCGCTTCTGGCGGCTAGAAACCCAACAGGTCTCACCTGCTTGTAGATACAAGGCAGCCTAGAGCAGATATTGGCGGCTGGAATAAGGTACCTTTGCCTCCCCGGCGCTCTGCCAATCAACAGACTGTAGGGAAGTTCGATTCTTTATTAGGGAAGTTCGATTCTTTATTAGGGAAGTTCTAGTCTTTGTTAGGCCTTTTTAAACTCGTGTTTGCAAACATTTAACACGGGGGGGAACATGAGGAGGGAAATCTAAGAACTCATATCTTCTTCATAGGGATATCCATTTGAACCTTGCCTGGCTCTCACCGCGGGCCCCGAAATAACTTCACATGGGGGAACCGGGCCCTGGGTACCGTCCGGGGAGCTCTGCGTCGCCGCCTCCCGAACCACAGCGGGCGAGCGCAGGGTCTCGGTCTCCTGAGCAGCAGTCCTCCCTGAGCCTGGAAGAAAAGCAGCTTAAGGAGACTGCACCTGTGTCCCCGTACTCTGTCCACACTGGGAGTCATCCTACGGGCTGAGGGGTGAGGGCCCGGAACCCGACAGCACGGGGTCAGTGGGGCCTTCTAGATTCCCTGTGAAGGGGCAACCCACGCCCAGAGGACTAGGGTTGACACCGCTGCCCGGGCACATCCGGGAAGCATCAGGGTCCCTCCCAAGGACCCCAAGATCTCTCCGGGGTTTCCCTCGCTCTTCCCGGTCCCGTACTTTGCGCCCGGAGTTGGCGGTGGTAGTAAGCCAAGTTCATGATCATCTTGGACACGTCCTTCTGATAAGAAGGGCGACCAAATACCAAGATCTCAGCCTCGCCTTCAGGGTCCCACTGATTAACGCGAAGCAGGGTCTGCGACACACTCTCGACGTGCGGGATGTGCTCTCCGCCCGGGCCTGCACGGGTGGGAGAGAGGCCATGAGGGGTGGGACGAGGGAAAGGAAAGCAACTGGAGCGGGAGGCGGCGGGTATCACTGGAGTGCGGCCGGGGCCACAGAAGAGGCTGGCCCTGAGAGGCCGTCAGCCTGGGGGACGTGGTTGGTAGGAGTCGGGGAAGGAAGCCGCACTGGCTTCCCCTCTCTGGCCACTCACCAAAGATCGCTTCCACCAGCCACGCCTCGAGTTGAACTGCCTTCGGACTTTTCAGGTACTCGGAGTGGAGCCAGTAAGGTTGCTTGGTGACGTTACTGAGCACCTGGAATAGCGTCCCTTCCTGCTGCTCCAGCTGCACCAGAGTTGGAAACCGCTTGGGGGTGGCCATGCTGCTGCGAGCCTGGCGGGTAGCAGGGCTGTGGACGCAAGCCGGGCGGTCGCAAGTGGGCCTGGCTGCAGCAGCTGCTCTCAGGCCTGAGCCTTATTTCAAGGGCCCGGGGCAAGCCCCTCCCCGCCCGCGCCCTCCTTATTGTATTCCAGGTCTTGCCTCCCAAACTCCGCAGCCCGGCTTCTCTCCGTGATCGCACAGGTGCAGACGCGCGCTCCAGCCACCGCGGGTTCGGTGCGGACCCGCCCTTTCCCCAGCTTTCTGGGAGGGAGAGGCGGAGCTCCACTGCGGTGGGGAAGATCCAACAGCGGGAAAGTATCTGCAGAGAAGGAAACTGATATGTATATATATTCGGGAACCTGGGTGACTTTCAGTGCTAATGGGACTGTTTTAGCACTCCTGAACGGTTGGAATAACTTTGTAGCGGAAAACCTAGTTAAACACACACACAAGCAAACCCTCAAGGAGTAAGAAAGGCGCTCAAGGGCTAAAGTCCCCCACTTCTTCCTGAACCCTGGCCAGTGAGTTCCCTCACCAGAGGCCACCACAATCCCAGCTTCTTCCATAACCTGTCAGAGACAGGTGAGCACAGCTAACAGCAGGTGGTCCTTGTGGTCTGGACATTACAGAGGAATCCCTCGTAATGTGTTAAATCCCTCTAACACAATTATATTTCCATTTCTTGACTTTTTTTCTGTCAAGCTTAAGTATTATTTATTAAATAATTACTTATTACTTATTAAGTATTACTTATTACTCAGAAAGATGAAGCTATATAGCGCTCATGTCAGTAGTTAGGATGTCATGCCCAGACCCAGGGAGCTGAGATTCCCCAGGCTTCACTCAGGCTCATCCTTGTGTCCTCCATGGCAGTTCTGTTGGCCAATGAAGTGCATGAGAAGTTTGCAGGTGTCTGACAGGGTCCACAGTCTTAAGACCTAAGCAGAATACAAATTAAGAGCCACAGAAGGGCAAAATCAATTCAAAAGGTCATTGGATGGACTTCCAAACGTCCATGGGTAGGCAGAAGAATCAGGTGAATATATAACTTTAACCCCAGGATCTGGGCTCCACAACTGCCTCCTCTGGAACTTACGGAGTCACTAACCTAGCAGCTAAACACTGAAAATTGAGGCTTCATCAGTGTTGCTGACCAGAATCCAACCCAGGAAGCATCTCCATGAATGTCTCTAGTCTGAAATCTGTTTCTTATACCGAAATTACATAGGATGATATTGTTGTTCCTTAGTTGACATAGAGGGTACTTGCAGTTCTATGCATGTTACTCCTGTGTTTTTCCCTAAAGGCTTTATAGCCATACATTTTACATTTAATCTGCTAATACCATACAGTCTTGATCACTATAGCTATATTAATAATTAAATTTAGGGAGATCGATCTTTTTCTTTTGAAAGGTGTTTTAGTTATGCTCATTCATCACCATTTTCATATCAATTTTAAAATAGTGTAGTCTAAAATATATAAAATACAATAATCTAGTCTATTTCTACAAAAAAATCTTGCTAGCATTTTGATAGGAATTGCCTTAAGCCTGTATATCAACTTAGAACTGACAGAGGACAAGATGGAAGCAAAGGAGGTTATGTACCTCTGAAGGAAGGCGAGCATCTGAGATGGAGAGAAAGTGATGAGAGATTAGATCTGAGGCTTCCCAACCCCTCTGAAGCAGACTGTTTCCCAGAGGCTGAGGCTACAGACAGACCTGGAAGGCATAACACTCTTTGGAGTTGCTAACTGTTTTCCACAGACCTGCTGATGCCCACAGATGTGTTTTAATGTACCCATCGATTTTTCATTTAATTTTTGAATTAGGTGCCAACATTGTAAAAATGGGAGATTTCATACAAAAATCAGAATGTCTGGCAGTTCTGGGGCTCACATCCTTGAATGGCAATTGCCTGATGGTGATGAATAGCTCCCCTTTCTCCAGGTGACTGGGAGGAGGGACTTGGTAGGGTCGGGGTAAGGCAGGCCACTTATTCTTATTTTTAAAAAATTACTTATTTTATCCCAGTCAGGGCACATGCCTGGGTTGCAGGCCAGTTCCCAGCAGGGGACTCACGAGAGGCAACCATACATTGATATTTCTCTCCTTCTCTCCTTCCCTTCCCCTCTATTGATAAATAAATAAAATCTTTAAAAAATTATTTATTTTAGAGAGAGGGAAAGGGAGGGAAAAAGAGGGAACAGAAACACAGACATGAGAGAGAAACATCAATTGGTTGCCTCTCCTGCTCACCCAGACCAGGGATCAGCCACTCCCCAACCCCAATCCAGACATGTGCCCTGACTGGGAATTGAACTGGTGACTTTTTGCTTTTCCGGAAGGATGCTCAACCAACTGAGCCACACTGGTCAGCAGGCTATGTAAGGGATTCCCTCATGTTGAAAAGGAATGGAGACCAAGACTTTAAAACATCACTTGTTCTTATTCAGAGCTTGAAATAGCACCAACTAAAGCATTTGGTAATTCTCTTACACTTTTCTATCTCCTGAGTTTTATTTCTAGATGTGGTCTTAGGTAGATAGTTGAGGTATCTATAATCTTGCTGCCCAAAATTTGATCCACTAACTTGCAGCAACAGCATCACCTGGGAAATTGTTAAAAATGAAGGATTTTAGGTCTGTTCCAGACCCATTGAAACTGCATTTAACTAGATCCCCAAGGATGTAAAGTAGAGCATAGGAAACGTAGTCAATAATATTGTAATAACTGTGTATGGTGCTATATGGCTACTGGAAATATCAGGGGGATCACTTTGTAAAGTACAATCTATGATCATCTAACTACTATGCTGTAGGCCTGAAACTAATACAAAATAATATTGAATATGATTGAAACAATTTTTTAAAATATTTTATTTATTTATTTTTTAGAGAGAGGGGAAGGGAGGGAGAAAGAGAGGGAACGAAGGATCAATGTGTGGTTGCCTCTCGTGTGCCCCTCACTGGGGAGTTGGCCTGCAATGCAGGCATGTGCCCTGATTGGGAATCGAACCCGCGATCCTTTGGTTTGCAGGCCAGCACTCAATCCCCTTAGCCACACCAGCCAGGGTGAAACAATTTGTTTTTTAAAGGAAAGTTAACAACAACAACAAGATCTCAAAGGGACTCTTTTATACATTCAAGCTGAGGATCTCTTTAATACTGCAGGGTGTGTTATGTAAAATCCCAGGGAACAACCAATGCCAGTTGGTGGAGTACAAATTAAAACCAATTTATTTTTAAATATAATGTTTTACAATAAAGTAACAACTGAAATCTAGGACAAAAATTGTTCTCAATTCTAGTATCCAATCAAGTAGCCCCCTCCAAATGTTCAAGGGAAATTTTTTTTGAAAAGCAATAGGTCAATAAATACCTAGAGTATTAAAAATTTATCTGTCCTTTCATCTATAATTTTTTACATCCATCTTATATACTCCCAAAGAGGGCTAATGAGCCGTATGGCCTTCTCATTAATGCAAGGCAGTGCATAAGTGGAAGCCAACAAAATCTGATGGTAAACTTGGGTTCAATATCGTAGAGCTTTAATAGCAATTTAAGTAAGATGTAAATTGGCAAAGTACCATCTATTCTATTGGAAAATTCTTACTCTCCTGTTCTAGCTAGGTTGTCCTCCACCAATCTCCCCAAGTGCTAAGATGTGGGCGCATTGAGCCCTCTCCCCCATGGGTCACAGCGAGCAAGAAATAGGAACTCAATTCCTATTTCTGGAAATGGGAAAATACCAACTCTACAGTCCTGGAATTGCTAGAGAAGCTGAGGTAGGTATGCAGCAGGGGACCAGTTAAAGGTTGTCATTGCTTTGGGTCTTAAACTAGCCCTGAAATTTGGTTGTCTGGATAGGCTAGGACCGCAGGAAGGGGCGGCGCTCGCTCCGAATGAACTACTCCCCAGTGCCACGTTTACCTGGGCCCCCAGCAAAAGAGCTTGTCCTTTCTCTGACCAGACCCTGGGCATGGCCAAAGCCCAACAGAACACATTGAAAGAGAAGCGGGCTTAGAATGGAGGCGGATGGTGCTCCCGGGCTCCCTCAGCGGAGGAAACTCTGCAAGCGCGGATGGTGGCTGCAGCCCTCGCACTTGCAGTCTCCGCGGGTAACACACAGTGAGGTGCTCATCCTCGGAGAGAAAGAGTCGGCCCAGGCTTCTGCCCGGCAGTGGACCTCGTGTCTGCACCCTTCTTAGCGGTCCTTTTAGAGTCTGAAGCTGTGCTTAGAGCCGGGCTCCATGGACTCTATTCCGTGTGGTCGGACCCTGACTAGCAACCCGAGCGCTCCACCAACCCTACGGCCTTGAACTCCCCAGGTCTGGACACTGCTCTCCCCTTAGGCTCTTTGCGGAGGGTGCACGAGGTGCTTCTAGACTCGAAAGTGGCAGACCCACACCGGGCGACGCGCGGATCACTATTATCGACGCCCGTGGCCCAGGAAGCGAGTCGAATGGCTGCTGCGGGTCGTGCCCAGCAGGCACCTGGACCGCCGCTTCCGAAGTTAGGGCTGGAGGCATGGGCTGCTGCCTGATTCCCAACTCCTCCGCTCCTACCTGCCAGGGAATCTAAGCTCGGACGATGGCAGACCACGGTCCTCAGGAGCTGAGAAGCTAGGAGCTAGAAGCTACGTCCAGACGAAGCCGCTTGGGAGGGGTCGTAGGATCCTGCTTTACTACGAGTTCCCCTTCCCCATCCGAGCAAGCGGTGCGAGTTCCCTGCCCGGGTGATGGGGGCCTGTGCATTCCGAGAGCTGGGCGCTTCTTATAGGCGATGAGGTGCCGGCACTTTATTTATTTGTTTACTTATTTTTAATTTTATTTTTAGAGAGAGGGGAAAGAGGAGGGAGAAAGAGAGGGAGAGAAACATCAATGTGCAAGAGAAACATCGATTGGTAGCCTCTCGCACACCGGATACTGGACCCGGCGAGCAACCCAGGCATGCGCCCTGACCTGGGATCTAACCGGCGACTTTTCGGTTGGCAGGCCCGCGGTCAACCCAACAGAGCCACAACAGCCAGGGCGAAGTGCCAACACATTTGCGAATTATGAGAGCGCTGGGTGTGCACCGGGATTCGGGAGAACACTTCTTGCTGAAGCCAAAAAAAGCTGCGCGGATTGACGGAAAGTCGGTTCTGCGTAGGCTAGATATGGTGGGTGTTTCCAGCCTCAAGCACGGAGCTCACGCGGGTCGTACTCCGCTTCCCTGGCACAACCCTTGGAAACCCAAGATAATGGGCTAGAACCCTGACAGCTGACGGAGGGAGGAGAAAGAAGAGGGACTGGTTTAGGATAGCTGGGTTGCAGAGACTGCTCTGGACGTATGGAACCGTTTCCTCAAAAGTCCCTTAAAATTCCACAACCGGGGCCCCACGGAGGATCCCTGGACACAGCTTCTGACCACAGCCTTTTCCTGAGAAACCCAGGGAGTGGAATGCGTGTTTTGGGAACTGTCTTTCCTGAGGCAGTATCCCCAATATTCTGAAGCCTTGTCTCAGTTTGGCCGCCCCCACCTCCAGGCATTGCTGGATGGTTTCCAGATAAAAGACCACTGTGTGCTCTCAGGTTGGAAGGAGTGATCCTCTAGGGACCTGGTCCTGCCATCTGCTCTGGGTCTTCCTCCTGCCCACACTGCCACACCTCGGGGTGGGTGGCTGGAAGGAAGGAAGATCTCAGTCCAGGTGTAGCTGACTAGGATGTGCCTTGAGTTTCCAGAAAGCCAGGGGGTGAACCCTGGGTGCCTCTGACACTTCTGGTTCCTGCACCTGACACTTGCTTCATCTCTGAGGTGGGTGGTGGAGGATATCCATGAACTTCCAACGAAAAGCCACTTTCACCTCCTGCTGCCCAGCAGTCTAAGTACTGGTCCAGCAGGGTAAGTAACCGGAATGAGAGAAAGGGAGACTATGGTGGTTGTGAATGTGCCAGGCCCTCTGGATGGAGTTCCTTCCTGCTTCAAATTAAAAGCTACAGGCAGGTAACATTTGGGATTGAAAGTGGCTTCATTTCATATGTACCCAGACAGTTGCTCAGGGTCAGACTGGGAAGCTAAAGGTAGGTGTGCCTGGAGACACAATTTATTTCTGGGAGATAACAAAATTAAGAGAGGTATCCCCCAAACAGGAAGGAGTTGGTGTGGCACCTTTTTGAGAAGAGACTAGGGAGGGAGATCTAACTCCCCTTAATAAATCACACCACTCTCCAAACAGACCCCCCAAACAGCTATTTGTAAATCTGAGAGTCTGGGTTCAAAATGCGTGAATGAACAAACAGCAAGGCATCCATAGTCCTGTGTCAAGGCAAACAATGGCAAATCATAGGAGAGAGGAAACAGCTCCTATAAACTGCCAATGTGGCATACCTGTGTTGATGTCTTTGTATATGAGCGCTTTAGAAGGGATATTAATCATTACTATTGAAAAAGTTTTTGATGGTCATACTTTTCCAGCCGACAATGTAAGTCCCTGTGCAGTTTTACATGTTTAAAATAAGTTTGCAGGCTTATCTCTAATACCCTTAAGTGGGACACAATTCCTGCACCTTTCTATCTGCTTCTTTAAATACTGTATCAAACTTCTAGCCACAGAAATGATGTGTGTGTGCTTG
The DNA here is from genome assembly GCF_014824575.4 of Sturnira hondurensis. Lineage (NCBI taxonomy): Eukaryota > Metazoa > Chordata > Mammalia > Chiroptera > Phyllostomidae > Sturnira > Sturnira hondurensis. The sequence continues at coordinate 2,586,321 of NW_028094767.1, forward strand.
TTTGTGTGTGTATGTGATTTAGAGAGCTTGGTAAGGGGATGTCCTCACTGGGGAGATGGTTACACTTTTTCTCCCCACAAAAGTTACATTTTATTAGCTACTAGTACTTTATCTTCCCCAGTTCATTATAATTCAAAACTACAGAAAAGTAGTGTCCTTTACTAAGAACCAACTGTTGACATTTGTCACATTGGCTCATTACATACATAGAAAATGATGTAGTCTCATTTATTAAGGGGCTGAATTATTTGTAAGTAAATTGTGTCAACACTTCACTTTACACATTCAGCATTTTTTGTTACATCTATTACTATAGAAGTTCTGTGTTATAGAATAGTATTTTACAATATAGCCATATTAAAATTCCCCCCACTGCCCTGAATTGTCCTTTCTCTGTCTTTGATACAGAAATTTTGTTCATACATAGCATTTAGTTGTCTCTCTGTAAATAAAAGTCTTCTGTTTTTGTTTGTTTTCATGACATTGACAACCCAGGAGTCCATTTGTCTCATTATTGGTGATGCTGATGTTGGTCTTTGGTTAAGGTGGCATGTGTTTCTCAAATTTCTATTGTAAAGGAACATTATCTCATTTGTAATACATAATTTGTGGGCTAGAACTTCCCTATCTGTTGAATATCCAGTTCCTCAATAACCCTGAGGAACTGGGTATTCAAAGGGTATCTAACCCTTTGGAATCTGAGTTTGAGGCTTTTGAAAGTTTTAGCCATTTTTTTTTCACCAAAACTTATTACACCAGCGGTTGTAAAAGAACCCATAGTTTTTCACAGATTGTGATGAAATATGCCCTAAAAAATGGTCATAATAGCCAGCTGAGGGGGTGTTAGATGTTACCAGAACGTGGTTTTGAAAAAAACCACCTTCATCTCCATCTATGAAGCTCTAAACATTGAAATCATACCTTCATTGGGTGAATGTAGTACATCACTTCAAGCGGCATTTTAAAAATAATGAAAAAACAAGTTTATTCAGGGTTGGAAGCTTGGACCACAGTTTTTTGTTTAGATTTTATTTATTTTTACAGAGAGGGGAAGAGAGGGAGAAAGAGAGGGAGAAAAACATCGATGTGTGGTAGCCTCTCCCATATCCCCAACTGGCGCCCTGCCTGCAGCCCAGGCATGTGCCCGGACTGGGAATAGAAGAGGCGACCATTTGGTTTACAGGCCGCTCTCAATCCACTGAGTCACACTAGCCAGGGCTAGACCACAGCTTTTTCCCAGTAGTCAAGCCGGGCACAGATGAGCTTCGAAATCGGAGTAGATTCAAAAGTTCCAGACCTTGGGGCTTCAAACAACTCAAACCGTGGAAGTACTTTAGATCCCCATCACATCCCTTGATGATAATGAATGTTCGAATCTCGTTTTCCTCTTTGTTAAATGGCAGGAGTCACTTCTGAGTCCCCAGAAGTTTCAGGGGTCGCCTGAGATGTGAAGCCCCGATGGACCCTCCTTTGGAACTGGGAGGATGGAATCTCGATTCGGTAGCTTCAGGGTGGTTCTCGCACCCTCAAACCTGGACTTCCGCTTTCCGGGGTTCAGGCCTAGCCACTCTTTCCCCGGGGAAGAGTCGGGCCCCCACCCCATGCACCCCCAAAGCCCAGGGCTTCTGGTGCGGAAGAAGTGAGTCAATGCCCGTGAAAACCGGAAGCCCTTACAAGCTCGGAGGCAGCTGGGCCCACCACTGCTCGGAAGAGAGTAGCCCACCAGAGCGCAGGCAGGAGGGCCGGCGAGTGGGGCGTCGTGAGCCCGGGATTGGGCCGCCAGGCCGGGGGCGGGGCCTTCCGGGGCGGGGCCTGGCTGTGGGCGGGGCCTTCCCAGGTGTTCAACTTTCTCGCGCGCCGCGGCTCTGGGAGACCATAACTCGGAGTGTGGTTTTCGTTTCGAGGCACTCAAGATGGGGACCCTGCCGAAACGGAAGGATATCCCACCGTGGGTGAAAGTTCCGGAAGACTTGAAAGATCCCGAGGTGTTCCACGTCCAGACGCAGCTGCTGGAAGCCATGTTTGGTGAGTGAACCCAATCCTGACTCGGGTGCCTCGACCTCTGGGGTCCCTGCCCTGGGCCCGAGTACTCATCTTTTTCCCTAAACAGGCCCAGGCGGATCTCGAATCCCGTACATCGAGCAAGTGAGCAAAGCCATGCTTGAGCTGAAGGTTCTGGAATCCTCGAATTTCACCGAGGTCGTGGTTTACGGCAACTACATGTACAAGCTCCGAACCAAGTGGATGCTCCAGTCCATGGCTGAGAGGCACCGCCTGAGGCAGGAGCGAGGTGAGCGGCCCTTTGCCAGGTGGTGGGGAAGGGGTAGAGGAACGCAGCTTCTCTTCCTCTCCCTCAGTCCGTCTCACCCCTCCCATCCTATCCCTCCGGCAACCACCGCACCTTAGGGGTACTTGGTGTTTGCGCGGCCCCTGAGGTTCCTTTGGTAGTACCATCGGCTGGTCCTAGGGACCCTGGAGTAAGACTATGGTGGGAGGTGGCCCGGAGTTGGCCTCATAGGGTAGGCTTTTCTGAGATCTCATCCCAGGCTCCCCTTCACAATGCCCAGCTTGGAGGCTGTTGGAATGGGCCCGGCGGCCTTACGTTCTGAGCTTCCTGAGAACCTCAGGCGGAGAACGCCTGGCCATGATCTTGAAAGAGGCTGTGAACTGGCCAGGCTTTTGTCCTCTCCCCACGCTCACCTACTGTTGCTTTCTGGTGCAGGGATGCTCAGACTTGAGGAAGCCATGAATGCCCTCGAGCTGGACCCTGCGATGAAGTGAGACCAATTTGCAACCAACGTACCTGGGACCAGGATGTGAATAACAGGCTGTGGCCAGAGCTGGAGAGACTTTATCCCGGTTGAAACTGTGCTGCAGCTTGACAAGGAAAACAGCTTGTTGTGGGTTTCTGCATTTGCCTCTTGAGTCCTGAGGTGACTTTTTCCCAAGGTTGCTAATTAAAGAATAAAATTTTAAATGAATAGTTCCTTGACATGTGGTTGAAGTGTTGGATATAAAATCACAACTAAGGTGGACCTTGTACTTAAGCCTTAATTGAACCCCCAAAGCTAGGTGTAGAGAGGTCCAAGAGCACAACTGGCTAGATTTAAAAAAGGGGGTGAGGTCTGGGAGCCAAGTTTCAAGATGCAGCTCCAATCAAATACTGGTCAATCTAAGGGAGATGTGATATTGTTTGGAAATGACCTGGACTTTAGAAAATAATAACCCTGTAATAGGTTAACATAATATATAAAATGAAAAACAAATATTCTCCAAAATAAGTACAGAAGTGCCAGTGCCTTCTCAGTATAGCAGTTTAATTTTTTATTTTTATTTATTTAAGATTTTATTTTTTATTTTTAGAGAAAGGGGAAGGGAAGGAGAGAGGGAGAGAAATATCAGTGTGTGGTTGCCTCTCACGCACCCCCTACTGGGGACCTGGCCTGCAACCCAGGCATGTGCCCTGGCTGGGAATTGAACTGGCGACCCTTTGTTTCACAGGCCTGTGCTCAATCCACTGAGCTACACCAGCCAGGGCTATTTTTTTTTAAAAGACTATATATTTAGAGAGAGGGGAAGGGAGGTAGAAAGGGAGAGAAACATAAATGTGTGTGAGAAACATTGATCAGTTGCCTCTTGCACAGTCTCCAACCTGGGACCTAGTCTGAAACCCAGGCATGGGCCTCAACTGGGAATCAAACCTGCAACCTTTCGATTTGCAGGCCAGTGCTCAACCCACCGAGCCATACTATCCAGGGCCAGTGTAGCAGTTTTATGTTGTTGTAGACTGCTAGCGGAGTTCTTACCTGCATTCCGTCTGCTGCAGAGTATTATTTAGATTGGAGTTTGAAGAATATTCAGCCTCACAGATAGGTATGTGAAAAAAGAGAACCTAACAGACCTCTTGATAGGGTCTTTGGGATTCTCCACCACACTTGCAGAATTGCTGTACTAGACTCCTACAGGGTATGTGAAATTGGGAGTAAATGAAGGCATACCTTAGGTGGGGCTCACCCCTGATTTGTTGGGGGATCATCAGAATGGGGACTACAGTTTTCCCTAGTAGAGACTAGCTTAATAGTTCAAAGCCAGAATGAGGCCCACTTAGGGAACTTTCTGGCCCCATGATCTTGGCCAAGTTGTTCTATCCTCTCAGTCTCCAAGTGGAAGATAATAGCATCTGACCCCACATGAAGTTGTGAGGTTTAACTGTTAATATATGTAGGGTACTTAGAACAGGCATCACACATAGTACCAAGTGTTGACTATTCCTAAAGATTGACCAATAATGGGGAAGAAAACTAACAAGCTGTCCTCTGCAAGGGAAAAACGTGGAATGTCTGTCAAGCAACTGCAGGTTAAATTCCCAGAGGGAGAATGCTGGTCCAAAGGGAAAGAACATATAATTTCCTAGATACTACTTTTGCCTTCCAAAGGGGTTGAAATAATTTCAAACCCAGCAACAATATATACGATTGGCTATTTCCTCACAATTTCACCCAGAGACAACTGGAAACTACCCCCCCCCCCCCCTTTTTTGTGGATTTGTTAGGTGAAGAGTCCCTGTCTTTAGTACTTTTTTTAAAAAAAATTGAATGTAGCCCTGACTGGTGTGGCTCAGTGGATTGAGTGCTGGCCTGTGAACCGAAGGGTTGCAGTTCGATTACCATTCAGGGCACATGCCTGGGTTGCAGGCTGGGTCCCCAGTTGGGGATATACAAGAGGTAACCACACATTGATGTTTCTCTCTCTTTCTCCCTCTTTTACCCTCTCTCTAAAAATAAATAAAATCTTCCTAAAAATTGAATGTATTGGGGTTACATTGTTAATGAAATTATATAGGCTTAAAGGGTAAAACTCTAATATATTATCTGTATATTACATTGTATGTTTACCACCCCAAGTCATCTCTCTTTCTTTTAAAAAATAAAAAAAAAGAGTTACTTTTAGGGGAAGGGAGGGAGAAAGAGAGGGAGAGAAAACATCAATGTGTGGCTGCCTCTTGTGTGCTGCCCACCAGGGACCTGGCCCACAACCCAGGCATCTGCCCTAATGGGGAATTAAACCAGCAACCCTCTGGTTTGAAGGCCAGCACTCAGTCCACTGAGCCACATCAGCCAGGGCACCAAGTCATATCTCTTTCTATCACCATTTAACCCCCCTTTACCTTCTACCTCCCAATATCCCTTTTTCCCTCTGATAGTTACCATACTGTTGTCTTTCTATGAGGTTTGTTTTTTGGTGGGGGTTAATCCCTTCACCTCTTTCACCTACTCCCTCCTCTCTTCCCCTCTGACAGCTGCCAGTCTGTTTTCTCTATCTATGAGTCTGTTTCTGTTTTGTTTGTTAGTTTATTTTGTTCATTGGATTCCACATGTAAGTGAATTCATATGGTATTTGTCTTTCACTGACTGGCTTATTCTCTTAGCATAACATTCTCCAGTTCTATACATGCTGTCATGAAAGGTAATATTTCTGTTTTTCTAAGGCTGAGTAGTATTCCATTGTGTAAATGCACCACAGCTTTTTTTATCCACTAATTTACTGATGGGCATTTGGGCTGTTTCCAAATCTTGGCCATTGTAAATAACACTGCAACGAACATAAGGGTGCCTAAATTCTTTTTAATTAGTGTTTTGGGTTTCTTTGGATATATTCCCAGAAGTGTACTTGTTGGGTTAAAAGGCAGATCCATTCTTAGTTCTCTGAGACAATTCCATACCGTTTTCCACAGTGGGTGGACCAGTCTGCATTCCTACCAACAGTGTACAAGGGTTCCATTTTCTTCACATCCTCACTAACACTCGTTTGTTGATTTATTGATAATAGCCATTTTGACAGATGTAAGGTGATATTCCCTTGTGGTTTAGTTTGCATTTCTCTGATGATTAGTGATATTGAGCATCTTCTCATATCTATGGCCACCTGTAATACCCTCTTTGAAAAAATGTCTATTCATGTCCTTTATCTTCAATACTTCTTGATGGAGTCTGCTTTATGGACCAACAGTTGTGGGACCCTCAAATTATCCTCAGCTAGTGGACCCTTCAAAGACTCAGTGAGTAATAAATGATTATGTGTAGGACTGTGAACTGGAGAGTTATGAACTCTAATTCTGCAGTGTGAATGAAGTACATAAAACTCTCCTTACCCTTTAAGGTCTAGAAATTCTGTCCTAAGGGCAATGCTTCTAAATGTATGTAGAAAACTGGCTTCAGGTTAATCTATGCCAAAGTGGTGAAATTTGAAAATTTAAGAATATACCATAAATCCTATGCATACCCTGGACTGAAGATTTTTCAACCCTAAAAAACCCCAAAAAACCTCACAACAAAAAGCATTGAGGAAATTCATAGGAAAAGTTTTGGAAGTAGTAGCTCGAGGGTTGAAAAAATGGTTGTCTTGGGGTGGTCACTTCTCCCCCCCCCTAAAGTTTGAAGCTCCTGACCAGTTTTCCATGAAGGGTGAATGCAAAGATTTCTGGAAACAAAGCAAGTTTTCATTGTAATGGAGATAAAAAGTCTGCCCTAAGGAAGGTCAGTCTTTAGGGCTAAGAAATTTGGAAATGAGATAAAGCAAGGGCTCCAGATAATCCAGAAGAGCCTGGGTTGCTTACAAAACAGTTGATAAACGAAAAATCCATTCTAGTGGAATCCTTTGGTTATAAGTACTAACAGTAGCCAACATTGGTAGCCAGTGGAACACAATCTGCCTTTCACATTAACTCAATTCTCACAATATTACCATTTGACTGATTAGAAAATCAAGACCCACCAATCATGTCCATTCCCAGGATTCACACACATACACACCCGTGGTGGTGAGTCATCTAAAAAGCTGCTCATCTGGTTTTCCCCACACCACTCATTGAAGAGACTGCCATTTCTCCATTGTATATTCTTGCTTCCATATAGATTAACTGACTATATAAAGTGAGGGTTGCCCTGGCTGGTGTAGCTCAGTGGATTGAGCGCGGGCCTGTGAACCACACGACTGCGGTTTGATTCCCAGTTAGGGCACAAGCCTGGGTTGCAGGGCAGGGGACTCACGAGAGGCAACCATACATTGATGTTTCTCTCCTTCTCTTCTTCCCTTCCCCTCTAAGGATAAATAAAATCTTAAAAAAGAAGTGAGGGTTTATTTCTAGGTTCTCTAGGCTGTTTCTTTCTTTCTTTTTTTAAAAGATTTTATTTATTTATCTTTAGAGGGGAAGGGAAGGAGAGAGGGAGAGAAACATCAATGTATGGTTGCCTTTCACGCGTCCCCTGCTGGGAGTTGGCCTGCAACCCAGGCTTGTGCCCTGACTGAGAATCGAACCAAGATCGTCTGAGTGGCAGGCCCGCGCTCAATCCACTGAGCTACACCAGCCAGGGCCTTCTAGGCTGTTTCTTGATCTGTATGTCTGTTTTTATGTCCACTGTTTTTTGTAAGATTTTATTTGAGCCAAACTGACGATATTGCTGAGGAGCAAGATCTCTAATGCTCTAATACCACATTGTTTTGATCATGGTAGCTTTGTAATATGGTTTGAAATCAGGGAGTGTGGTACCTCCAGTTTTTCTTTTTTTTTCAAGGGTATTTGGCTATTGAGGATCTTTTATAGTTCTGTATAAATTTTAGGATTATGTGTTCTAATTCTGAGAAGGGTTGCTATTGGTATTTTGATAGGGATTGAATTGAATCTATAGATTGCTTTGGGTATATTAATCTTGTACTGGGCAATTTGACTAAATTCATTTATTAATTCTGATAGTTTTATGGTGGAGTCTTTAGGGTTTTCTATATACAGCACAGGGACTATAGTCAACAGTATTGTAATAACTTTGCATGGTGACAGATGGTTAGTAGATTTAGTGTAGTGATTACATTGTAAGGTATATAAATGTTGAATTGCTGTTGTACACGAAAAATTAATATATGCCAGCTATAATAAATTTTAAAAAATATAGAATATCAAAATTGAGAATTTAATGATAATTAGTACAAGCCAGTGTTCCCTTTAATTTTTAAGTTGTGCTACATCAGCACCTCTAAAATTAAGTGTGTACGATCAGTTTATTATTGTATCAGAAACTTACAGTCAAGTATCTGGAATTTATATATGTGGAAGAAATCAGAATATTCAATTCTATGCGACTTATAAGGACAGAGACTATTTTTTGAGAAGGATTATCTGTTGGCACGTAGCATGTGGGAGTCGAGTCCGGCAGGCACACTGCAGTTCACACCTGCAGCCGCAGCCGCAGCAGAGCGGCCGGGTGGTGCTCCCTTGACTCCAGCCATCAGAATTTCAGCTGGGCCTAACTTCATGAGTAATTGCTTTTCTTTCTAACGTTTCTTCGTTTATTTTTCTCTTCATTTTTAACCTGTTTTTATTATCTTTTTTTCATTTCTAACTTTAACAGAAAGCATGGCTGTTGCCCTGGGGATATATAAGATTTAACCTTATTAAACTTTCAAATTAAATAATATTTAGTTGTACTGCTAAAAAAAGAAAAAGAAGAAAATGTCCAATCCTCAAGACTCTTCACCTGAGTTGTTATAGGCATGGGATTTAATGGGGGACAAGTCGGGCAAAGAAACAGGCAGCGTTAGAGTGGAACTGGGACTTTGGGTCTCTGGGAGGGGAGGGAACTATAAGGGGCAACAGATGGACACTCCTCTTTCAGAGGCTTTGGTAAAGTTGAGGGGATGGGCTCCAGGCCCATGTGTCTGGTGAATGGTAGAAGGTAATCAGTGCTGGGACCAGGAGCCATCCCTGTGTCCTGGATGGTGGTTTTGTGGGTGGGATGGGCCAGCACAGCAGGTGGACATCCTGAGTTGCTCAGGACGGCACTTCTCCACCAGCCTCAGTGGGGCTCCCCTCCCTAGCCCCATAACTTGACTTCCCAAAATGAATGTTTACTTTGGATTAACAATGGGGCAAAGTTGTTGATATAAGTTTGATAAATCATTTTACTTCTATTCAATAGGTTTATAATACTATAGAACACATATAATAAAAATTACATGCCAAAAATTATGTGTTGATACAAAAAGAAGTCCAAGATATTTTGAGAAAAGTTCAGTTGTAGAAGACTAGAGAATGATTACATTTTCATTTATAGTAAGAAGAAATATACACTGTTAAGAGTAAAGTATAAGGGTTTTCAGGAACTACTATAAAGACACATGGACAAAACCAAGGGCGGTGGGTGGAAACAAGGGAGGGAGGTGAGTTTGAAGTGGGTAGGGGGGAGATAATACAGACAACTGTAACTGAACATGAATAAAATAAATTTAAAAAGTAAAGCATAAAAAGGTTTCTAATGAGTGACTCACAATTTAGTTGAAAGGCAAAAGTAGATACTCTACCATATACCTTGGGGTAAGATGAATACAGATTAATTAGAGCATAAAATTAATTTTTTTCTTTAAATAAAGTAAAAAAAATGGCTATGGCATCAAAATGAAAAGGGAACTGGGTATATGGAAGAACATATTTGCCAATGGTACATCAGACAAGGTTTAGTCTCCAAAATATATAAAAGGCTCATACTACTCAATACCAACAAGATAAATAACCCAATTAGAAAATGGGCAAAGGACCTGAACAAACACTTCTCCAAGGAGGACATGCAGAGGGCCCATAGACATATGAAAGGATGCTCAGCATCACTAGTCATCAGAAAGATGCCAATTAAAACCACAATGAGATAGCCCCTCCACTGGTCAGAATGGCCATCATTAACAAAGTGCTAGTGAGGATGTGGAGAAAAGGGAACCCCAGTACACTGCTGGTGGGAATGCAGACTGGTCCACCCACTGTGGAAAACTGTATGGAATTTCCTCAAAAAAAGAAATACAGAACTGCCTTTTGACCCAGTGATCCACTGCTGAGAATATACCCTAAGAATCCCTAATCATCAGTTCAGAAGAACCTATGCACCCCTATGTTCATTGCAGTGCTATTTATAATTGCCAAGATTTGGAAATGGCCTAAGTGCCCATCAGTAAAGGAGTGGATCAAAAAGCTGGTACATTTACACAATGGAATACTATGTAGCAGAAAGAAGGAACTCCTACCTTTTGGGTTAGTATAGATGGAACTGGAGAATATTATGCTGAGTGAAATAAGCCAGTCAGTGAAAGACAAATACAAATATCTCACTTATAAGAGGAATCTAATGAACAAAATAAACTAATGAGGAAAATAGAACCAGAGACATGGAAACATGGAACAGACTGACAGCAGCAGGGAGGGGGATAAGGGTGGAAAGAAGGGGAAGGGACTAGACGAAGAATATGTATGAATGACCCACAGACATGGACAACAGTGTGGGAATTGACTGTAGCAAGGTGGGGAGGAGGCTGGATGGAAGAGGGCAAAGAGGGGAAAATTGGGACAACTGTAATAGAAAAACAATAAAAAAATCATCAAGCTAAAAAAGAGATTTGAAAAAATGGCTGTGGTAAGGGGGATATCAACAATATCGGGACCAACAAATGGCTAATACAGAATAGTTAAATAGTACTCATAAATCAGCAAGTAAATTCTCATAGAACAATCCACAAAGAACAATAGGTAGTTCTCAAATGAAGAAACAACCCACATGCTTATGAAAGAAAACATTCAGCTTCACTCTTCCTTAGAAATTCAAACTGACACAAGTAAACATAATTTTTCACCTGTGAAATTGAACATTATTTTAAAAGATAATTCTATTATGGGAAATGTTTTCCTGACATTGTATATATCAAGCACTATGATTCAAGGTAACTTCTGGAAGCTATCTTACAGAATTATTAATATGTTACTATATAAAGCCCCGGCTGGTGTGGGTCAGTGGACTGAGTGTGGTCTGTGGACCAAAGAGTTGAGGGTTTGATTCCCAGTCAGGGCACATGCCTGGGTTGTGGGCAAGGTGCCAGTAGAGGGTGCTTGAGAGGCAACCGCACATTTATGTTTCTCTCCCTTTCTCCCTCCCTTCCCCTCTCTAAAAATAAATGAAAAAATTTTTTAAATGTTACTATACAAGGATTTTTTTGCAGCAATAATGAGAAATGGCTCTCATACTTTGGTTTTGAACCTTTTTCCTGGAACTACAGCTAGGACTGAATATATATGGCCACATGGGCCCATTTTTGATGTGCTTACATTTAGTGTCTAGGTTTTGGAATAGGATATGTCTCTGACACTCAGCCCAAAGGGATGCTCACACTTGGGGTAGCTGGAGGGAATTCTCACCTACTAATCTTGGGATAAGTTAATTTACATACAGTGCAACTCCAGTGTGTACCTGTAGGAAATGAAACCTTATTTTTGTCAGGAGACATGAGAAAGCTGATTAGCTCTGGCTGGGTAGCTCAGTTGGTTACAGCATCATCCTAACATGTCAAAGTTGCAGATTTGATTCTTTGTCAGGGTACATGTAAGAATCAAGCACTGAATGCATAAATAACTGGAACACCAAATGGATGTTTCTCTCTCTTTCCCTCTCTAAAGTCGATAAATACAAACTGAAAAAAGAAAGCTTATTTCATTAGCAGATTTAGAAGGGAGACTAGCATAGGAAAGTGTTCTCCCCTTATTTCCATTTGATAATTGAATTCCTTATAATGCCCAGTTATTTGAATATAGACTGCTATGGTAAGATCAAAGATTCTAACATCGATACCTCCCATGCAGCATGAGCATTCACTCTTGAAGCCAAATGTGTAATGATAGCAATTGCTACCAACTTTTCCTTAGTGCTGAACGATTTACAAAGCACTTTCACATCCCTTTTCTCATTAATCTACACATTACTATTGTTCTGCCCACTTTATCAATGAGAAAATCCAAGTTGAGGAAGATTAAAAGAATTCTAATACAGCCACTCTCAAAGTAGTCCCTGGTCAGCAGCATCAACATCACCCGAACATTTGTTAGAAATCCAAATTTGCAGGTCCACCAGACCTACTCAATCAGAAACTGTGTTGTATACCCAGCAACCTGTGGTTTAACAAGCTGGCCACTGAAGCTTGAAAACAATTGGCTTGATTTGGTTAATCTGACTCTATCTCCATTTTTAATTCAGAAGTTAAGAGGAAACAAGTGTCCTCAATTCTTACCTATTTTGGGTTCGTGGATCCAATCCCCTCCTGTGTGTGTGTGTGTGTGTGTGTGTGTGTGTGTGTGTGTGTGTGTTCCTTCCCCACAGCAGCAACCAATTCTCACCAGCTGGGGATCGGGGAATTCAGCTCAATTCTGACACTATCCAGAGATGGCATCAGAGTCTACAGGTTGAGGGGTTAATTCTACAGGACTGTCCCACCCCACCCAAAACACCTGAGATGCTAGTCACAAGTCCAGGTGTTTCTGACCAATGGGCTGCAGATTGGAGGTTCTGGTGACCTCCTTTCTGGCATTCAGTTGCCAGTTTTAAGTCCATGTTGTTACTTGTGTTTCTGTCTATAAATCTGAGGTTCCCGTGACCCTTTCCTCAATTTCTTTACTTTGCTAGAGTGGCTCACAAAACTCAGGAAACTTGTTTACTCGTTGGAGTACAGCTATGTTACAAAAGGATTTAACTTGTCCTCATGGAAGAGATGGCAAGGTATGGGGAAAAGGCACGGAGCTTCCATGCTCCTAGCACACCACTGTCCCCCAGATCTCCTCCTCGCCCAACCCAGAAACTCTTAACTCTGTCCTTTTGGGTTTTTATGAAGGCTTCATTACGTAGGCATGATTGATTAAATCACTGGCCATTCATAATTGATTCAATCTCCAGCCCCTCTCCGCTTCTTGGAGGTCCAGGGTTAGGACTAAAAGTTCCAACCCTCTAATCACTTGATTGTTTTCCCTGGTAATTAGCTCCCATCCTAGGTGTGGTCCAGAAGTCACCTTGTTAACATAACAAGAGACACTGTTAATCTCTCTCTTCACAAGAAATTCCAAGGGTTTTTAGAGCTGTGAGTCAGGAACTTCGAATGTACAGTATATGAGAACTATGTTTTGATTAGCTAAATGATCAAATTTATATATAAATAATAAATCATACTATCACATTATTCTTTACAGGCATAACTCTTAACTAAATGAGTCAAACATGAGCCTAAAAAATAAAAGAATTGTCTTGCATTTCTGTTGATGGGGAGAGATTTCTTTGATCATTTTATGTACAAGAAGATGCTGAATCACGTGAAAAGTTAGTAGTTGCATGACCTTGGTTAAGTTGTATATACTCTGCCATTACAAAAAACAAAATTCAACTGAATGAATCTGAAAGCGGAAAAGTCAGTGTTCACCCTGCCTGTCACCCACCAAACCCAATAAACCGAGACAGGGATTGACTCTTTCTGGGTCCTTTATTCAGATGGTCGGCGATCTGAGAAGACGGCAGGTTTGCACCCTAACAGACTGTCTTAAATTTCATTTTAAACCGATCCTTTTTATAAGAAGAAAAGAGTGGGTAAGGGGGTTAGAATTCAGGGGAAAAGTTAATCAGCTAAAAAGCTGTAGCATTTTTTCATCTGTGCCCTGGGTGGTGGGAGTCTCACCCTGGAGTACAATGGCTCAGAGACCATGTTGATGCCTGCAGTCCTCCTGAGGCACAAAGGTGGAACCGTTTATGGTCTCCCGGAGTCAGGGTGGGTAATACTTTCAGTTCCTAAAACAATAGGAGGCTAGAAGGAGTTACTCCCATTGTTGGCCACTAGGTAGAGCTAGAATCTCATTTATGCTCTGTTCCCGGGTGTCTCATTTCAGAGCTAAAGTGGCATTTGTCTTGGAATTTTTAGGCACTTTTTCAATGCAGTCTTCATCTTAAGATTTCCCACAAATTGTTAAAGATTTATTCTTATTTTTAAAAGATTTTACTTATTTTTAAGGAGAGGGGAAGAAAGAGAGGGAGAGAAACATCAACTGGCTGTCTCTCATGCGCCCCCAACCGGACACCTGGCCCCCAACCCATGGCTGTGCCCTGACAGAATTGCAAGGGAGACTTTTTGGTTTGCAGGCTGACACTCAACCCACTGAGCCACGCCAGTCAGGGCACAGATTTAGGAGGAGAGGGAAGAACTCCCAGGTTCATCTCCCCATCACGTTTCAGCATAGTAACTCTTACGTACCGGAGGACAACTCTCCCAGCTGTGCTCAGTCTGGGGGAGTTCTGTAGCCTCCTCCTGTAATAAGTCTAAGATGGTCCAGATGAGTTTGTAGCCAAAGGTCAAGAATACATCCATTTCTTTACCAGGTTCTAAACTGACCACTTCTTTCCTTTAAAGTAGCAGTGAGTGTAGGATTGAGAACTTTATAGACATTAAATTTTGGGGGGGGGGGGTGAAAATCCCTTTACTTGCTACTCAGGACGGTATTCAGTAATAATCAGATGTTACTCACATTGATTTGTCAACCAGCCCTCTGCTAGTGAGGTTTTTACTGAACCGAACTGTTGAAGAGTTCAGAAAGCTGAAGCCCTTGTCCCTTTGGAGTGGTGGGTCTGTGGAAAGAGTGGCTGGTTGATGGTCAAGCTCTGAGGACACATCCTCACGACTCTGTTGGTGATGAGGAAGCTGCTTCGCATTTTTATGCCTGAGGTAGGGATAACATTCATAACAGCTTACCTGTGGTTCACACCATTGATATGCTGTTTTTCTTTATGATTTTATAGAATCACAAAGTGGTCGGTGGGATTGTGACATAGAGCAGAATAAAGATTTTGAAGAACATTTGATTTCCTCATTCCCATTGCCCTCTGTGCTGCCCTCAGGTTGGTTGTAAGTCATATAAATTCTGTTTTGGAAGAAAAATAGCTCGAGACTCGAGTGCCATGCTCTCTTGCTGTTTGTGATGTCTTTTTTTCCATATATGGGACAAATGAATTGTCACATGGGGAGCAGCCATGAGTCCCACCCTGCTGAGTTTGGCTAGTTCAAGGGCTTCCTGATACGCTAGCTCTTAGACCCTTGGCTCTGCAGAAGGGGACCAGTTACCATACAGTCTGCTATAGTCCAAACAAAGGCAAAGCAAGAAGCACAGCATCAACTACCACCACCGGCAAACAAAACAAAACAAAACACAAAAAAAACCCCACTCCAAACTACCTGGCACTTCTATGATCCTGAGGAGCTTTATTCTCTGTAAGGGTGCCCCTATCGGGTTTTTTCAGTCATTAAAACATCTTCCAAGATTTTACTGCCACCTTTATGGATCCCAATTTATGAAGCACTTAGCAAGGCTGATAAGCCTGTTCCTGATAAGATTTATATTCTCTTCACAGCTAAAACGGATATATTTTATTTAAAATAAACATTTCCTGAATCAATATGTGACTGGGTTTATTTTAATTCAGTGAGTGTGTGTTCACACTGTTCCAGGTACATGCTGGGTATACCAGCTGTACTGCTAACACATAAGGCAGGTAACTCGTGGGATTTATAGTCTGCTCATTACAAGGAAGCCTGTTATTTTGTTTAAAGGATTTAAAAAGACACGTTGAGATTGGAGGCAACTGAAATTGTTTTTTTCTGCTATATAATTGCTAATTTTATTACTTTTACATAATAAACCAGGAATTATTTGATTTATTAAGTGAATACCTAAGTTCCCAACCAAATATAAAGACAAGTATAATATTATTCTGGAATACAGGACCACTTTTATTTTTACTTTTATTTTATTTTTGAATGGGTCAAATTATGTTTTTTTGATTTTTAAAAAAATTTTATTTAATTATTGTTCAAGTACAGTTTTCTGTCTTTTACTCCCATCCCAGCCCACCCCTCCTGAAATTGGTTTTGATGACATTGATAGTTTTGAGAAATACTGGTCAGATGTATTGTAAGCTGCCCCTCAACTGGAATTAGTGTGATGTTTTTCTCATGATTAATCTGGGGTTGTAGGTTTTTGAGAGAAAGATCACAGAGGTCAAGTGCCATTTTCATCATATCAAGTCACATGTTCATACTATGAACATAGTGACTTTCAATATTGACTTTGATCACCTGACTAACATAGTGTTTTTCAGTGATTCTTCCCTGGCTGCCCCTCTCACCCTTTCCAGGCTGTATCTTTAGAAGGAAGTGATTAGGCATAGCCCACACTTAAGGAGTGGGAAGTTACACTTAGGGTGGGGTATCTACATAATTTATTTGAAATTGTTCTGATTGGACATTTGTCTCTTCTGCATTGATTAGTTTATGTAATCATTTATTTATATTAATATGGAGTCATGGGTATTTATTTCATACTTTGGGTTATAAGCCAATTCTTTATTGTGTTCAGATTATTCCAGCTTTGGCTTTGTTTCCATTGGGAACTTTTTCACTCGGCACTTGTGTTCCTTTGATACACCTCTGTCAATTTTTTCTGAGCACTTCCTTACTTTCTCGTATTATGCGATGCTCCAGACTCAGTGTATATTTCCTGCCTAGTTCTAGAATCAGCCATTTTCTAAGGAACCCTTTTTAATGGAGACCAATATTCAAAATCAAAATCTGTATGCTAGACGTACTCATTTCTTTTATCTTTTTTATTTTTTACTTATTATTTATTTACTTTTATTTTTTTTAAGATTTTATTTATCTTTAGAGGGGAAAGGAGAGAGGGAGAGAAACATCAATGTATGGTTGCTTTTGGTGTGTCCCCTGCTGGGAGTTGGCCTGCAGGGAACCGGCCTGCAACCCAGGCTCTTTTATCTTTTTTAAAAATCCTCACCTGAGGACATGCCTAGAGAGAGGAAGGGAGAGAGAGAGAGAGAGAAACATTGATCAGTTGTCTTCATACACACTCTGGGAGCAAATCTACAACTTTCTGGTGTACGGGATACTTCAATTAACTGAGCCACCCTGCCAAGGCTAAATGTGCTCATTTCTATTGGAGTGTTTCTTTTCTTTCTTTCTTTTTTTTGGAGTGTTTCTTTTAGGCCATTTCAGTTAACAGCAAAGAAATATGTGAGTGTATCTATCTCTAAATACTGCTATATTAACCATCTGTATCTATTAAATTAAATGAGTTCCTACTGATGTCTCCATCTCTAATTCATTAGTCCATAGATCATTCTATGCAATATAGATCATAGATCATTGCTTATCTGTAAATTCCTATTCCGACAATGAGACACTGGGCTTCCATCATCCACCCATCCACCATCCATTTACTTAACTGTTTCATTCTGGTGGGTATGTATAACAGTATCAGAACTGCTAATCCATGCCTCCGTGGGAAACAACTTTATCAACTACAGTACAGTATTTATGTGCAGTTTCTTTCTTTTGCTTTTAGTTTTTTTGAAAGTTTTATTTATTTATTGTTAGACAGAGGTGAAGGGAGGGAGGAAGAGAGGGAAACACTAATGTGTGATTGCCTCTTGTGCGTCCCCTACTTCGGACTTGGGCCACAACCCTGGCATGTGTCCTGGCTGGGAATTGAACTTGCGACCTTTTCATTCACAGGCCAGCACTCAATCCACTAAGCCACACCAGCCAGGGCATGCTTTTAGTTTTGTAGATGCCATTCTTTTCCAAAGTTACTTATGTCGGTCAGCGCCTTTCCCTCACTCTCCTCCCACTTCAGTGAGTTATTTCATACATTTGTGATACAATTAGACTCTCTTGTCACAATCTGATTTCTTTTCTGAGATCCTCTAGCCTCCTAAATGGTTTCTTTTTAATTTTCATACATTAAGTTCCACTCTTTGTGTTGTAAGTTCTATGGCTTAACAAGTGCATAATAACATGTATCCACCATTATCAGAATATATTGAATAGTTTTGCCACCCTAATGATACCCTGTATTTCATCTAGTCACCCTTCCCCAAACCCCTTGCTACCACTGATCTTTCTGCTGTCTCATAGTTTGGTTACATGTGGTAATTAAAATAAAATTAAAAATTCAATGTCATAGCTCTAGCCATATTTCAAGTGCTCAGTAGCCACATGTGGCTACTGGCTACCATACTGGACAACATAAATAAATATTTCCATTATTGCAAAAAGGTCTATTGGACAGAGAATTTGTTAGGAGCTATATATGCAAATTTGATAGACTTGCACAGACAGCATGGATCTCAGGGTAAACCTCTTGCTGTAGTTAGTATGCCCTACCTTATTTTGGGGTCAGTATCTGACCCTGAAATAACTGAAAACATTATGAGTCTTTTAAAGTCTATGATTGTCTTAAATCTTGACCTTGGATTCTAAGCCCTAATCCATGTAATGTCAAGCAGCAATGGCAGAAGAAGAGCTAGTCTTTTAGAAATACAGTTCAGTGCCTTTGGCTCAGGAATGCTTTATCTTAAAAGCAGCCATTGTATGAATGGATCCAAAAACTATGGTACATTTACACAATGGAATTCTATGCAGCAGAAAGAAAGAAGGAGCTCCTACCCTTTGCAACAGCATGGATAGAACTGAAAAGCATTATGCTGAGTGAAATAAGCCAGGTGTTGAAAGACAAATACCATATGATCTCACCTTTAACAGGAAGCTAAACAACAAAACAAGCAAGCAAGCAAAATTTTAAAAAAGGCACTGAAACAGAGAACAGGGAGACAGTGACCAGAGGGGAGAGGGAAGGGAATTTCAGGGGGAAAAGGGGAGGGATTTAGAGGAACTAGTATAAAGGACACATGGACAACAACTAAGAGGGTGGAAATGGGAGAAAGGTGGGGAGCACGGGGGAGTGGGCTGGGATGGGAGTAATAGACAGAAAACTGTACTTGAAAAAAAAAGCAGCCATTGTAAATGCAAGGCATGAGGGCAGGAACCTTAAGAAGAGAGGGGCTTCTATCCTTCCTCATTCAGCAGTGGAGGAATGGATTAGGTGGGGGAGGGTGGGGTAGAGGAGGCATTTCTTCCACAAAACACTCATGTAAAAATAATACCAGCAATAATTTATGCCTAGTAGGTATTAAATACTTGAGTTTCTGTCTCTCTCTCTTTTTTTTTGCAAAAAAAAGATGATTATAGTAAGTCCTAACTTAAAGTCTTCAATAAGTTCTTGGAAACTGAAATTTAAACAAAATATTGATAAAGAAACCAATTTTTCCATAAGTTAATTGATATTTACAAAGTTTAAAAGAGAAAAAAATAAAAGAGAACGAGCGTTAAGTTCCTACAGCATATTTCTGATCACAAAAACACCATCAAACTTCCAAATAAAGACACAAATATTTCTAATGTTAAACATTGAAATAAATATAAGCTATACATACATTTAAGAAAGATTAATAAAAACAAGTAAGATAATAATTTGCCAGCACATTTATTCCTGGGTCAGGCGGCAGGACCCCACCCTGGCAGCTGAGGTGCAAGGCAGGACCTGATCCTGGACAGGAACCCATTCCAGCACAGGTGTGCTCTCCAACACCCACNGAGGAACTAGTATAAAGGACACATGGACAACAACTAAGAGGGTGGAAATGGGAGGGAGGTGGGGAGCACGGGGGAGTGGGCTGGGATGGGAGTAATAGACAGAAAACTGTACTTGAAAAAAAAAAAGCAGCCGTTGTAAATGCAAGGCATGAGGGCAGGAACCTTAAGAAGAGAGGGGCTTCTATCCTTCCTCATTCAGCAGTGGAGGAATGGATTAGGTGGGAGTGGGTGGGGTAGAGGAGGCATTTTTTCCACGAAACACTCATGTAAAAATAATACCAGCAATAGTTTATGCCTAGTAGGTATTAAATACTTGAGTTTCTGTCTCTCTCTTTTTTTTTGCAAAGAAAAGATGATTATAGTAAGTCCTAACTTAAAGTCTTCAATAAGTTCTTGGAAACTGAAATTTAAACAAAATATTGATAAAGAAACCAATTTTTCCATAAGTTAATTGATATTTAAAAAGTTTAAAAGAGAAAAAAATAAAAGAGAACAAGCGTTAAGTTCCTACAGCATATTTCTGATCACAAAAACACCATCCAACTTCCAAATAAAGACACAAATATTTCTAATGTTAAACATTGAAATAAATATAAGCTACACAAATATTTAAGAAAGATTAATAAAAACAAGTAAGATAATAATTTTCCAGCACAATTACTCCTGGGTCAGGCGGCAGGACCCCATCCTGGCAGCTCAGGTGCAAGGCAGGACCTGATCCTGGACAGGAGCCCATTCCAGCACAGGGTGTGCTCGCCAACACCCACACTCACTCTGGGACAACTTAGATGGGCCAGTTCATCTCATGTGCTTATTTGGGGGATGTGGGAGGAAACTGGAGGGCCTAGAAAAACCTGTATGCAGACATGGGGAAAATGTACAAATACCACTCAGGAATATTCAATTCCCAGCTAGGAATTGATTTTTTTTCTCACATCAACATTATAAAACCTCGTTAACTGAAAAGAGTTATTCAAGCGCCTGCCATACTTCATTTTTGGTTTGGAAAAGCCAATCTCATAGAAAGAAATTGCTTCACAACCTGTAAATGACTAAACTGGGACTTTAATAGTACTCTCTGGTACTATTCCTTATACACACTGTTGACGAGGACACCAGCCCAAAGTGTCTGCAGCATTATGGATGAGACAAAACAAATTCACACGGACTACCAAATTCTGTGGAGGAAAAGGGATGGCTCGACTTCTCTCTCAAGGGGAGGCACCCCTGAGCCTTGTCTGGACAAGCTTTCATTGGATTCAATTTGCATAGGAATACAGGGTATATATGTAAAGCTTATTAATCATTATCAGGCAGGAAGAATTAAACAATAGACAACATATAAAGAACTCTGAGGGCCTATTTTGATTCAGGGTCAGAGAGCTGAATGGCCATAAAACTTTTGGGAAAAAACTCACTTCCTGCTTAGACCCTTATCATTTAATTGAGAGCATTCTAAACAAAGCAGGTTTCGCAGGATTTTACACATTCTTTCCCAGGCCTGACAGCCCTAGAGGAACCTGCCCTTTCCAGCACAGGCCTGTACCCACCTCCAGCATTGTTTCAGGCTTAAGTCAGGCAGGGGAAATAAGACAGCCAAGAGATTAGGAGACTTCCTGTAGACAGAATGAGGACTCAGGCTATGTCTAAGCCAAGGGGCGAGGGTCCATCATCCCTTTTCTGTAGCCCCCATGTCCTTCCTTGGGGGTCCTCCATGATCATGCCTGTCTTAGGCCATCTCTCCCTTGAGGAATCTTACCCACCATTGGCTAACCAATCAAGCATTGGGGGCCAGGCAGGGTGAATTAAAAGGAGCAGAGGTGGCGCCCCAGCCAGGGAGATAAGCTTTGTCTCCTTAGTGGCTTATGGTCTGAAGGTCACTCACTCAGCCTTGGCCATGGGAGGGTTACAGTTCCTGAAACCAGGCAGGGCAGTTCCCAACATTCTGTCTCCCCAATTTGTTCTCACTTCCCTGCTCCTACCAGTTCCAGTGAGCTGCGAAGGTTGTTTGGGCACCGCAGTAGACCTCTTCTGCACGTGCAGCTGGAGCCGCCCAAATGTAGAGTTGTAAGTCAGAGGTTGCAGTGTTCACCATAGCTGTAGCTCAGGCTCTTGGGCCATAACACTACTGGTCATAGATCGATAGTCCTGAAAATTACCACAAGGTAGCAGATAAAAGGCAAGGTAAGGTGGATGCTCAAAGGATTGAAAAAGTCAGCCATTGAAGGAGAGGTACTTTGAGGCCTTTTGCCTTGCAAGGCAGAGGGGGAAACCCAGAAATACATATTTTTGTTTGCATGTAACAGGAAAAAGAAACAATCTGCATTAAGGAGAGCAGAAGAACAGGTGTGAATAGGCAAGGTCTGTGAAATTGTTACAGACCTTGAAAAAAGTTCCAACACTTAACCACACTTAATCAAAATGGTGTCACTTATGTGTGAATTCTATCAGTTGCACCACCACAGCTCAAATACTGCATATAAGTTTCACAATTGATGTGTGTGTGTGTGTGTGTGTGTGTGTGTGTACGTATGTATTTAAGAAGAGCAGGGAAGGAGAAAGAGAGGGAGAGGAATGTCCACATGAGAGAGAAACCTCCATCTATTGCCTCTCCTGTAAGCCTGACCGGGAACCCAAAGCCACCCACGCATGTGCCCTAACAGGAAACCAAAAGCGACCTTTCACTTTGCGTGAGGAAACCCAACCAACTAAGCCACACAGGCCAGGGCTGATCTGCAGTTTAAAGGTAGATGAGTAAGTTTACTCATATTGCTGGTGAGCGCCAGGAACTGGAGCTCCCTCTAGGTTGCACACGGACTCCTTCGCTCACCGTCTCCATCCTGCTGCGAGTCCCACTGGTTTCATGGTTCCAGTCTCGCTGGGCACAGAAACACCTAGAGCTGCTGCTCAGGCGCAGAACGGACATAGGGGGCCTGGGCTTGGAGGGGTGGTGAGTTGCAGGGGGCTGGGCGGGCGGCGGGCGTTAGATAGAAGCGCCCATCCACCATGCAGGTTCCAGGGGACCAGCTTCCTCCGGACACCTGCTCTTAGTTCATGCCACTCATCGCAGAAGATTAATTTGGTCTCTTAGGTCGGCTCAGACCTTAGAGCTACACAGCCTTGGATACGAGGGCAATTTCCCCCTCTCCAAACAAGTTGTTTCATAACTCGGGAGCCTCCGTTTTCTTGCAGGAGGTCACCTTTTAAGCCAAAAGCCCGCTGAAGGCACCCAACACTGCTCGTCCCAAGACCAGGCTCCACGCACTGGTGTGCTCGGAGGGCTGGTGTGCTCTCTCTGCGACTGTGGGAGAATGCGGACCCCCAGAGGAAGGGCCCTCTAGAAGACGCGGAGGCTTTGCGGATGATGGAATCCTCGGAGGAAGCATGGGTTCCATTCAGATGCCACCTTTCATCCCATCCTAATTTACAAATTCCACTCCGCCCCGCTTGGCTCCCAAAGAGCCCGACCCTCCGCTAACCGGTGTGGTCAGCCAGGGAATCTCGCAAACTTGGAGCCTGGAGGGCCTGGGGTGTGTTCCAGGGCCTGTGAACAGGGCTACCGAATGGCCGAGGCGTGACCGAGAGCATCCCTGAGAGCAAAAAGTGCGTTCAGAGGATAGAAGAAATGGAGCGCGGGAGGGCCCGAGGGCTGGACTGGAGCGTCGCGTGCGAGTCCTGAGAGCAGCGACGGCGTGGGCGCCGCCCGGGGACCGCGCGGTACCTCCATCCCCCCACCCCCACCCCATCCCCTTGGCTCGTGGTGGGGTGTGGCTCCCCTCTCCACGGCGGTGCAGAAGGCATCCTCGCGTCCGAATTCCGAGATCGTTACTAAATGTCCACCCTAACCCAGAGACTGTTTACATTGATCCGTGGATGTTACCACCGTTGTTTGGCGAGAAAGCCCGGAGCTCATACCCTGGGAGGTCCTGCTGCTCTCATCTAATCCCGGTTCTGCCTAAATTACTTCTCTCGAGGGGTGGGGGCGACCTAATCCAGTGCCTCTAGAAAGCGTCTGGAATCCTGAACTATATATTGGTCCGGTGTGGGTGGTCTCTTGCCCCTTTCTTTCTTGGCCGGAAGCCCGCTTCTCCCATCATTTCCCAGCGGTACCCCGGGCCGTCCCTGCCCCTGGTTTAGCGCCCCCTTTCCTTCAGGCCGGAGTGGCGGGACGCTGACGGACCCCAGAGGAGGCTCGGGTGCTTACTCACGGTGCACGTGGTCCCAGGATGCAGATCCTGATCTTCTCTATTGGAGAGCCTTTTTGCTAGTACCTTGTGCGACCCCTGATTATGACTATGGCTGGCTTTCCAGCGTCGGGTCCGCCGAAATCGAGGCGACGACTTCAGGGGCCCTGCTGGGGGCGCTCCATCTGCTCAGGGGTCCAGAAAGGTGCGTTTCACTGGCCCGCACCTTTCCGGCTCACTTTAGTACCTTAGTCTGAGGGTCTACGACAGTTCTGAGAACAACCAGGAGGCTAATCTCTGGGTGTGGGCCCTAGCTCCAGCATGAGAAGATGACATGCGGTGGGGGAATCCACTGTGGCTAGACCGAAAGTGGAAAGTTTAGGATATCTGCTCACCCCAGGGTTAGATGACCCCGGGGTGATTTCAGGCAGCGCTTTAGGGGATTGTTTTCCGACAAATCTTTCCTGTCCCTTACATAATCTGGGACTCCAGAATTCAAAGCGTCACGTGGGAATGTGTTAAAAATGCAAACTCTGACGCCCACCACCCCAGATCCATAGAATCAGAAACTCTTGGGGTGAGGTACAGTGATCTGTTATTTTTTAATTATTTTAAAAAATATGTTTACTGATTTGAGAGAGAGAGAGAGAGAGTCAATGTGAGAAACATGAATTGGTTGCCTCCCATTCAGGATGGACTGGGGATAGAACCTGGCAACCTAGGTATGTGCCCTGACTGGGAATGGAGCCCCCAATGTAACTAAGCCTCACCAGAAATGGCAGTAAACTGGATTTAAAACAGCCCTCCAGGTGATTCTGAGGCAAGCCTTCTAGGGGTATTCTCCAGAAAGCATACACTTGATCAGCTGCTTTCTTTTTTGCCAAAGCTGGGGCCAGATGGCTGCAAAGTTCTGTGTGGGCCTCCAGGTGTTCTAAAGCTGGGTGGGGCCCCTCCTAAATCCGTATTCAGCTGTGCTTGTGGCTGACCTCACTGCAGGATCGCATTGCTTGGAGAGGGAGTGATGGCCTGGAGATCAGGTGGCTCAGGGCCCTGCGTAATTTTGCTTGTGCCATGAAAATGGGGTTGAGGAAGGGTGTGGGGCAATAGTTCTTAATTCTGCCCCATTCAAATTTTTGCAAACTCAAGCTTTTAAGGGCATCAATGGTTTCACAATAATACATTTTTTAATTGGTTTTGTGTGAATCTGTGTTCCAGGTTACGATGAGGAAAAGAAAAATATTTTCACAAATTGATTTCAGCTGTTCACAGTTTTGGGGGGCCTGTGTGAAACCAACCCCTTGCCGCTTTAGACTCAAGCTCTCCATTTTTGCCTGGGTTACTACCATTGAGAATGGAGAGTTTCATAGAGGATGGTGTAATGGGGAGGGCTGCCTAGTAGTCTGGTCAGATGAGGGCAAAGAATTGCCCCTTGGTTTGTGTCCACAGGGCTCTCTGCTCACTTCTCCAGGAACAGTTCAGTTGTAGCTGTGAGATTTTTAGAAGCTGGGTTGGAGGTAGTTGAAGAACTTAAGTGTTGAGTCACATACGGAGTATGTCTAGTGGCCCTTTGGGGTGAACGGAACTGATGCTCCTGGATGGTGAAGCCTGGGTAATTTTTGGTGAGGTGGGGAACAAAGAAATAGCTCGCAACAGAGGGGGCTTTTGGATTGAGGTTATCACTTCCTGTAGAAAAGGGTAGGATGTTGGTTTGAGGCAGGGATGATGCCGTGGGAGGGAGAGGCTAACAATCTAGAGGCAGGTGAGGATAACAGAGGCCTCCAAGCCCTTGTGAAAGAGGGATGAAACCCAGAGCCCTGGTAATGGCACCAGCTTCAGGTAGGAGGAGAAGCATATGGAACAGGAGGCCAAAAAGGGTGATGGATGATTCAGGGAGCTTCGTGGAGAGATTCTTTCTACCTAAGAGAACAAATAGTCTTATTTATACCTTGTTTGATCTCTGGCTACTTAATCTATGGCTTTAATTAACACTTCTCTAATGAAAACACTAAATGCTTATGTACTACTTCCAAAACTAAGAAACTAAAACTTACATACTGTATTTACAAATGTAATTTGCTCAAGTTTCTAAATGATTGGATATACAGATTTCTCCCATGATCTGAAAGTAGAGTGTTCCTATGAAACCTTCCATTAGCTGAAATGGAGAAGAAATGACCACTACCTTAGGACATAACTAGGACAGGCAAAATAAATGGAGATAAAGCACAGTTGCTCACAGACATAGTTCAGAGCTCTGGTGACTTGATGCTGAGTGTTGTTCCTGTGGAGGGCGCTTGCAGTGCCAGCGGCCCTGCTTCCCACCAGTTTTTCAGTTCCAAGATGGATCAGAACGTGCCACCTCGGCATGTGGGTTGTTTTGAGTTGGAGACAACTGGGGTCTAGCAGACTCTGGAAGTTGTTGTTTTTTTGGTTTTTTTTTTACCTCTCCCTTAACTGCTTCAAAGAATTTTGATATGGTGCCTGGACCAGGAAGAGAGCTGTTACCAGAGAATTTTTTTTTTTTTTAATTGAAAGACTTACCTGCATGGCATGGCAAACTTTTTTTTAAAACAAAACATTTGCTTTTCTCATCTTCCTGTGAATTGTCTTCCTTCCCTTTGAAGCCCAGGATTTCTACCCGTTCTCCTTAGCTCAGGATGGCATGCATGTAAACCTCAATTTTATCCGACTTCCAGGAAGTCACATATTTTTATGGGTCACCCGTATGCGTGAAATTAGTTTTTCTCCTGTTAATCTGTTGTTGGGATGGGGAGAATTATCCTCCTCTACCCTTCTTTAGTTGTATGACTGGATTAATAATTAAATAACACAATTGACAGAAGACTATAATAACAGGAGAATAAACGAGTTAACATGTGCACAGAAGATGATCATAATATGATGTTATTTGGTTTTTGTTTTGGAAAGGCAGCAAAAATTATGTTCAGAAATGGATTCTGTCTTTGCCAATTTATTTAGCACAGGTTCACTGTGGGAATTATAATAATTTCACAAGCGAATGGTGTCCAGGATAACATCTCTTCATAAGCCAAAGAAAGAAATGACATTCCAAACAAATCACAGATTCACACTATTGTTCCAGGCAAGGGAAGATGAGTGGGAGAAAGTCAAAATGTAACATGTGATTTAACTTTTATATCACCAGGCACTCAGGAGGGTCCCTGACCAAGTACTGAGTTTGATTCCCAGCTGTTAGTACAGACGCAGGGAAAGGTCCCGGGTCTGAAAACCTGCATCTGTAACCCAAGGGCAGGGAAAGAAGGAAAGAGTCTGGCCATTTCAGTCTGATAATCAATAGAATTTGTTAAAGGAAACGTACACACAGGGTATGATTATGGTGGCTGCAAGACATCTAAATGGGTCTTGGTGACAGTTAACAAGAAACAATCTTATAGGGCAAAAAGGAGACGGCCACTACTACTAAGTGAATGCTACCAGTAAGAAAATTATTTACATACTTGACCAGATCAGCACACAGGCCTGTTCCAGGAACCATCACATGGGAGGTTGTAACAGGGCACAGCCAAGAGGGGCGTCCCCAAAAGAGAATGGGTCCGGGGTCCAGAACTCAAGGTGTCCGGGAAATATTAAGAAGTCCTCACCCCTGCCCCCTCCCCTCCACACACACAGGTGTGAGTTGGGGAAGGGACAGGGACAAATGGAACAGGGCCATTGAGAGCTGTTTTGTACAGCAAAGGCTTTGCAGCTAACCTCTGGTGTGGTCATTTAACATCTATAACCTTTAACTGGCTGCATAGATATGTTAAGTAGCTGTGGCCATGCTCTGAGCCAGGGGGATGGAAGTGACTTCCACCCAAGACATAACTGGGGGCAAGTCCCTGAGTTACAGTGCCTGCCTGAGAGCTTGGAGATGATTGGCTCCAGGACATGGGGCCACACCTGCTCAGACTCACAATGGCAGCCCAGTAAACTTGGAATGTACAGGAATGCTGGCAGGTGTAGCTGATTGTGGGAAGAGTCAGAAATGGGGCTACAAAGGAGGACTGGCACGGGGATCAAAAACCCAGACATGGCAGTCATTGGAGAGAGTGCCACGCAGCTTTGCCAGAGTGGGGACCCCCACAGCCATGTGAGAAGAGAGGGAACCACACGGCTGTGGCAGTGGAGAGAGAGCCATGCGCTTTTGGCAGAGTGCAGACCCCTGCAGCTTTGGCAGAAAAGGCCCACGTGGCTTTGGGATGCTCCCTTTGGCCACTTGGCCTGGGAAGCAGAAGAGACTTTGCCTGGAAGAAGGGTGAAAGAACTCTTGCCAGTAGGCCACGAGAAGGTGCCACATGGCTTTGGATTAATTAGAGATCCTGCCTGGATGATGACACAGCAGATGGTGCCAGTGGCCTGAAACATGGACATGTGCTTCTTTTCCTGAGATACGGTACCACAAATTAGCGCACGGGGAGAAGGAAGCACTATGGGCGTCTGTGGGTATCCTAAAGGACTTTGATATTTTGATGGGACATTGGGTCACTACTTTAAGCCTGTATAGCTTTATTTATTTTTTTAAAATATATTTTATTGATTATACCATTACAGTTGTTCTATTCCCCCCCTTCATTCCCCTCCACCCACACACTCCCTCCCCCACCATTCTCCCCCCCTTAGTTTATAACCACGTGTCTCAATTTCTTTAGATTCTATATTTCCCCCACTATTCTCGCCCTCTCCCTATCTATTTTCTACCTACTGTCTATGCTATTTTCTGTACCTTCTCCCCCCTTCTCCCCCTCCCACCCCCCTGTTTCTAACCCTCCATGTGTTCTTCATTTCTATGGCTCCACTCCTGATCTAGCTGTCCTCTTGGTTTGCTTTTGTTTTAGGTGTGGTTGTTAATAACTGTGTGTTTGCTGTCCTTTCACTGTTAATATTTTTCATCTTCTTTTTCTTAGATAAGTCCCTTTAGCATTTCATATAATAAGAGCTTGGTGATGATGAACTCCTTGAACTTGACCTTATCTGAGAAGCACTTTATCTGTCCTTCTATTCTAAATGAAAGTTTTGCTGGATAAAGCAATCTTGGCTGTAGGTCTTTGGATTTCATGACTTGGAATACTTCTTTCCAGCCCTTTCTTCCCTGGAAGGTCTCTTTTGAGAAATCCGCTGACAGTCTGAGTACTCCTTTGTAGGTGACTGTCCCCTTATCCCTTGCTGCTTCTAGGATTCTCTCCTTCATTTTGGTCTTGGCTAATGTAATTATGATGTGCCTTGGCGTGTTCCTTCTTGGGTCCAACTTCTTTGGGACTCTCTGAGCTTCCTGGATTTCCTGGAAGTCTATTTCCTTTGCCAGACTGGGGAAGTTCTCCTTTATTATTTGTTCAAATAAGTTTTCCACTCGTGGCTGTTTCTTTCCCCCTTCTGGTACCCCTATAATCTGGATGTTGGAACGTTTAAAGATGTCCTGGAGGTTCCTAAGCCTCTCCTCATTGTTTTGAATTCTCATTTCTTCATTCCTTTCTGGTGGGATGTTTTGTTCTTCCTTCTGGTCCATTCCATTGATTTGAGTCCCAGTTTCCTTTCCATTGCTATTGGTTTCCTGGACATCTCCCTTCATTTCAATTAGTTTAGCCTTCATATGTTTCTCTAATTTGTGACTGTAATCTACCAATTCTGTGAGCATCCTGATAAACAGTGTTTTGAATTGTGCTTCTGAGAGGCTGGCAATTTCTCGGTTGCTAAGAGTTATTGGCTCTGGGACTTTGAGTTCTTCTTGCACCATCTTTTGGGCTGTTTGTTCCTGTTCCGTAGCAGGATTGGAGCCCTAGGTTTTCACCAGAGCAGGGCAACTCAGTCACTGGGTTGTGACGTTGTATGTGGGGGCGGGGTCAAAGAGGGACAATGGCTTCCCTCTGCCGCCTGCCGCCGTGACCCTCACCAGCACCGCAGCCACCACTGTCACCAGGCCCATGCGTTTCATTCCACTGCACACGAGTGTGCCACCGCTGTCAGCCCTCCACCACTGGGTTCGCCCCCTGGGGCCTGTGTGGTCCGTCTCACTGCGTGCGAATGTGCGACCTTGGTCAGTCTTACCCGCACCCCGATTGGTTCCGGGCTGCCTGCGTGCCTGGGTCAGGGGATCTGTCCTGCCCGACCCAGCTCTGCTGCTGGCTCCGCCTCTCTTACTGTCCCGTTGAACGGTTCGTAGCTGTCGGACTTCTGTCTAATTCTGTTTTCTGGTCTTTGGGTGTGTCCTAGTTCTCCAAAACTTTTGTTGTATTCAAACTTGGTTGTGGGAGAAGGCACAGTGTTTCCACCTATGCCTCCATCTTGGCGGAAGTCTCAAGCCTGTATAGCTTTAAATAAACCTTTCCTTTAAAATAAACCTTTTCACAAATCTCTGGTATTGAAAGACGTCTTTGCCCTGGTGGGGGATAGACGAGCCCAGTAGGTGGTCCAGATGGTATTAGTATACCGTCCTCGGGGGGCGCCCCGTTGTTTTGTAACAGTTTTTGGCATCCCTGGGTGGGCCACATATTGCCCCCCTTGGATCTCTGTTCAGTAATAAGGTGGCAGGGGAGGGGTACTGATTTATGCCGGAACAAACAGTGATCACAGACAGTCTGCAAGAGGACTTGCCAGAATGGGGTCCGGACAAAGAATCTCTGTCCCAGGCCCAGCTCACAGTCTAGATAGTGATCACATCATGGAACAGTCTCTTCCTTACCAGCCCAAAGTAAATGTCCCCTGTTGCTAGAACATGTTGCTAAGTAACAGACTCTTTCATGGAGTACTGCTCAGTTTCTCACCACCATCTACAAGGAGGTCCTCACCAGAATGGTCGCTTTTGTCCCGAGGGTCTTTGGAGAGATTTTAGGTCAGGGAAGAATAGCCTTGTCCGAACTGAAGCTTTCAAATAGTCCTCACTAACTCAGTATTTGTAGCCTAAGTGTCCCCAGCCACAGTTGTTTCTCCACAAGCTCTTATCAGGGAGCCCCTGGCAGCTGCGCTGCTGACCGAGCGTCAAGGACCACAGATGCAGAACCGTGACAGGCCGGCACAGCTTTCAAAGCAACGTGGACTGATGAGAGCCTCACACAGTTCCATGCTCATGTCAAAGCAACTTGTTCTTTGTCATAAACAAGAACAGCTTCACTTAATTCATAAACAAGTGGATTTGAAATCGTATTACACTAATATACACAGCCGATTGAACTAAGAACCTATTTACACTTTTTAGACAAACAATACATTCGTAAGAAATTGACAGAACAAAGAAAGTTAGTGCTCATTAGGAAGGAATCTAAGCAAGGTTTGGGTACTAGTGAGGAATCTAAAAAAGTCTGGGCTTGGGTAGTAAATTAGTAAAGGCCTTAGCTGGCTGCTTACGTAAGCGATGACTCTGGATTCTTTTAACCTTTGTGATAAGATTGTCTCTCAGCCCTCAGGATGGAGGAGGACACTTATCACGTGGAGATTTATCTGCTGCTCCTGGAGGGACACAGGTCAGAGTTTCCTTCTTGCAAGGGCAGTTTCTTAAGTAACTATGACTCAAAATAATCAATATGCCATTATAGAATATCTTGGGGGCCGCCTGTCCTGGGCTCCAACACTGTCTTTTGTCACTTTAATTACTAGATTAGCCAAAGAACCTAGAAAGGGCATTACCCACTTCTACAGTGTCCCATTTCTTTTTCTTTGTTGTATTTTTTTCTATTACCATTTATTCCCTTTATACCCCCTCCCACACATTCTCCCATTCTTCATCATGACTTAAGTGATAAGTTAATGTACAAATTTAAACATGATTGTAATCTATAAAAAAGTACAAATGGATATGTTTAACCTTTATTAATTGGTTGGAAGGTATACATCCGAGTATTATTCCAGTAAGTACAGAGATGACCATCAAATACAAACTTGCTTATTTTCTCTGTGTAAGAAGAGAAGGGTGGACTTAGTAAACTGTGAATGGCCAAAGGAATGCAGGAAAGATAGGAATTATCCAGAAGGATGGGAAACACTGATGATCCCACGCAAAACAGAAATGGGAAGAGGGGCCAACTCACAATAATAAGGGATTGGACAAATGTCCTAATAAATCAGCTACCATGCAAACTGGATCCCTCATTTTCTGGGAGAGGGGTCTTTAGCTGACAATTTTAGTCTAAATAAAATGCAAACAAGGCAAGTTTTCAATTATGTTCATAGAGCAGGTCAATACATAGAATGACAGAGAAAATATAATGATAAACACTTACGGAGCAAATCTTATGCCATTAAAGAGAGAAACAAGCCAAAAGTCCCAAGGCTGTAGCAAATAAATAAGGACCATAACATGGGGCCAAGGCTACTTCAGCTGGAAGCCGCTTCCTCCCCCAGACCCCCAAGGGACTCAGGATCAAGCAGAGATTGGTGGGGGGTGGGGGTGAGGTGAGCCTGAGAGCAAAGGTGGGCTTGCAGCTGTAGATGGAAACGGTAGGCTGCCTCTTCTACTGCCAGTGGAAGCAGAGCCTCATGGTCCACTGACAGAGATGACCACAGAGCAGGAAAAAAGTACCTCCTGCCACTGGGTTGGGGTAGGGGCACTCTCCGAGACTCTAGGCCCCAAAGCATCTGAGAGCTGCTCTGGATCGAGATTAGCTCCAATCAGAATCCCTAAGAACCTGATTATGGCCAAGGCGAATGATGTTATAGTAGTCCCCCCATTATTTGCTGCTTAAGCTACCTATCAACCATGGACTGAAAATATTAAATGGAAAATTCCAGAAACAAACAATTCATAGTTTTCAATTGTGTGCCATTCTTAGTTTGATAAAACTTCTTGCTCTCCAGCTCTGTCCTGCAAAGGACATGAATCAGCCCTTTGTCATCTCCAGGAAATACATGCTACGTGCCCTTAGTCACTTAGCAGCTGACTCAGTTATCAGATCGACCGGTGCGTTATCCCAGTGCTTCTGTTCGATCAAGGAACCCTTAATATGCCACAAATCCCAAAAGTAGTGATGCTGGCAATTTGGATCTGCCAAAGAGAAGTCATAAAGTACTTCTTTTAAGTGAAAAGGTGTGTATATATAGGGAAAAACATAGCATGTGTAGGGTTCAGAATTATCCACTCGGAATCTTGGGATGTATCTGCTTTAAGAGAGGACTATTACGGACAGAAGCTCTCCACATTTATGCCTGGGTGAACCTCAAAGGCCTGACCCTTGCAGTGCACTGCTGAGGCCCAAGGGGAAGCCTGGCTTTTCCTTCCTGGAGGGTTTCCCCCAAATCACATGCCCTAGACTCAGCTGTCCTCCCCTGAAGCCTCCTGTTTACGTATTTTGTGCCTTTGGGCTAGTAACTGTGGCTTCTTCCTCAAAGGGCTGTCTGGGTGGGCCCCAGCCACCTACTATCAGAGGCTTTAAAAAAAAATTATCACCCTAGGAGATTTTCTTCATTGTTTTTAGAAAGGGAAGTGGGAGAGAGAAAAAGAAACAGAATGGAATATCAATTGGTTCTCTTCACATATGTGCTCCAACTGAGAATGGAACTCACAACCTAGGTATGCGCCCTGAGTGGGAATCAAACCTGTGACCTTTTTGTCCATGGCATGACACCCCAAATGAGATACACCAGGGCACTAGAGGCTTTTTTAGGCCCAGAAACAAGTTGTTTCTTCAGTTGTTTAGGCTCCAAAGAATCTGGGGTCCATGTTATTGCTGAGGGAATGGAGGTAAAATATTTCAGTCGATTTTCCTGGTTATTAATACAAAATTTAAGCACGGACTGCATAGCATATACAGGGATTCCTATATAGCCAAATAGCCACATGATAGATGTGATTTTTATTCATTAATACCATTATTTGCATTAACTAGGGCTAACTAATTGATATGTCAATCACTGTAATAGTCAATAATCCAGTGTTTAACTATGTGCCCAGGGCCTCAAGGGTAAAAGAAAATTCAAATATCATCCCTAATGCCGGAAAGGAGCTTCTAGCCCGTGTGACAAACAGGTAGGACCCACATTATTTCACGTTTCTACATTACCCTTTTCTCATTTGTAAAACAGTTTGTCATCAATGTTTCACCATTTAAGAATTTGCTGTGTAGCCCTGGCTGGTGTGGCTCAGTGGATTGAGCGTGGGCCCGCGAACCGAAGGGTCACTGGTTAGATTCCCGGTCTAGGGCACATTCCTGGGTTTCAGGCCAGGTCCTCAGTGGGGGGGTGCACGAGAGGCAATCACATGTTGATGTTTCTTTCCCTTTCTCTGTCCCTCCCTTCCCCTTTCTAAAAATAAATAAAATCTTTTTTTTTAAGATTTTATTTATTTATCTTTTAGAGGGGAAGGGAAGGAGAGAAGGAGAGAAGTATCAATGTATGGTTGCCTCTCGTGAGTCCCCTGCTGGGAACTGGCCTGCAACCCAGGCATGTGCCCTGACTGGGAATTGAACTGTGATCATGTGGTTCGCAGGCCCACGCTCAATCCACCGAGCTATACCAGCCAGGGCAAAATAAATAAAATCTTTAAAAAACAAGAATTTGATTTGTAAAGCTTGTTTTAGATCGATGAAACATTTTTCAACATTAGCATTAATAAGCTCCCTGGGACATGACAGCTCCTTGCCACACCTATCTAGTACAAAATACCATAAAAAGTAGAACCATTTTTTACTAATTACCAGCCCTTTCCCATCTTGGAGCAAGCAAAGAAGATTTTCCACTCTTTTTTAAAATGTAAGATTTTTAAAAGTATATTTTATTGATTATGCTGTTACATTTGTCCCGTTTTTTTCCTCTCCCCTTTATTCCCCTCTGCTCTGTACCTCCCTCCAGCATCACCCCCCCCAACTTTAGTTCATGTCCATGGGTTGTACATGTAAGTTCCTTGGCTTCTCCATTTTCTATACTATTCTTAACCGCCCCGTTTATTTTGTATCTACCAATTATGCAAAGAAGGTTTTTTTGATAATCAATACTAATCCATATTTATATCTTTTCAAACTTATTATGACTATATTTGAATCTTTAAACAAGTAACTGGGCAGGTAAAAGGCGGTAGATCACCAACACTTGATTCCCGCAGTCACAAGCACAAAAGCAGGATTCAGGCTGGGCCCTTAGGGCAAGGCTCCTGGCCCAGCCTAATGGCCCTGCACTGAGGTCCTAATTACAAAGATCATATTTTGGGAACAAATTCATGGACAGTCTTGGGACCTATTTCCACTAAGGACACAGCTTCATCTTATCTGTTCATCATCATCATGGCAGAGGAAAAAGCATGGCAAAAGACGTTTTTTCTTTCAAGGTACTTCATGGTTTTCGGGTTGAGCACCAGAGTCTGGAAGGAAAGCATGAAAGTAAGCATGTATTCGGCCCAGGAGAACAATCAGACATAAAGGGAAACTGATTCCCCAGAAAAAACTGTTGAGACTACACTTGTCACCTCGGAGAAGACCACCTACATTAGAATCACTCCCAACACCCAATAAGATAAGGATAGAATGTTTATCAAGCATTTTTGATGTGTTCTAAATATTTTGGTGTGTTTATTCATTTACTCCTTGGGGGGAAAAACCTCTATGTATGCTACTATCACTAGACCCATTTTATAGGTAAAGACATTGAGTTCTTTGCCAGTATTCTTAACTCCTGGGTTGGGAGGAAGCCTTGCTTGGCAATCTGCATTTTTACAGTACTCATTCTAAGCCTGAGGATCTCTGAATACAGGGCCTTTCAGGCTGCGGGAGTTTTATCTCAGAAAATGAGGGACAGAGTCCTCCTCAACCTCTGAAAAGGTTGATTCAGCTGGGAAGACCAGTGGGAAATGGCTGGGTTAGGAGTTACTTAAACCCCTTCTTTCCCTTGGTTTTCTGGCTGCTGCCACAGTGCCATATTCCAGGGCTCCCGTGATTACTCCGGAAACCCAGAAATCCTGGGATTTCAGGGCATGAACTAGTCCCAGTCTTGTGGGAGGAGAGTGGTGGAAGTCAAAGACCCCTTAGCACCCTAGGTCTGCAGCATCCAGAGCCTTGGCTCATGAAGCTCCTTACCTCCAGGGTGTTTCTTCTTGGATTTTTCATTCAAGACATAAATGATCTTTTTGGCACGCAGTCGGTACCAGCGGTCCCCGGTGATGCGGACTTCAACCTTGCCTTCAGGGTCTGGCTCTCCCACATGCAGCACGACTTTGAATTCCCGTTCGAACGTTGGAAGGAGGGCTCTATTTGGACCTGTGTGATACAGAGGGTTCTTGAGGAGTTAAGCGAATGGGGTAAAGCTAGAACTGCCCTGACCAGGGCGGTTTAGTTGGTTGGGCATCGTCCCGCAAGGAAAAAGTTGTGGGTGGAATTTCGGTCAGGGCGCCTGCCTGGGACGCGGGGTCGGTCCCTGGTATGGGCATGTAGGAGAGGGACCCGATTGGTTTCTTACATCAGTGTGTGTCTCCCTCCCTTCACAGCTCTATAAAATAAGAAACAAAGTCTTAAAAAAAAAAAAGATTCCAGCGCACTCACCGAATACCTTTTCCAACATACTCGCTTCCACCTGAAGCACTGACGGTTTTCGACAGTACCTCAAATGAGACCTGAACGGCATTTGCAGAGAAGCCACCACTTCCCGGAGTGGAGGTGCTTGTTGGTCCCTTGGCTGCGCGTTCTGTTGAGGGCCGTCGTTATTAGGCTGGTCGCCATTGCCTGGGTTTAGATCTGAAGGCAGAGAGAGCCCCATTTCGATGAGAGCCAGGACAGGAGTGTGCGCGGTTGGTCCGGGCTCAGCTTCCTTTACTTTCTTTCCTGGGCTCTGCCCCCTCCAGGGGCGCTCGCTCATTGGCTCCCTCACACTCCCACCAGCCAATACGGGTCTCAGTGGGCCAGCCCATTTGGTGCTGGCTCAGCGGATTGAGTGCTGGCCCCGCGATTCAAAGATTTCCGGTTCAATTCCCAGTCAGGGCAAATGCCTAGGTTGTGGCCAGGTCGCCAGGTAGGGGCATGAGAGAGGCAACTGATCAATATACGTATCTCTCATACACTGATGTTTCTCCCTCTTTCTCGCTTCTTCCCCGTCTCTAAAAGTGAATAAATAAAAATAAAATCTTTTAACCGCCCTACCCCGCGCCCCTCGCCCCCTTCCCTGATTTTACTGTGCCATTGCCAAAAGGTTAGGTGTTAGGCTACTTGAAACCTTATCAGATTTTTAAAAAAAACTCCACATCTTATCCTTAGGAGATGCATGCTGAAGCATTTGGGTATGATATATCAAAATGTTGGCAACTTACCTCAAGTGTTTTGCAAAAAAAATTCCCTGATCAGGAATCAAACCAGTAACCTTTCACTTTGTGGGAAGATGCCCAACCCACGGGACCATTCTAGTCAGGCATGTGTTAGCAATTCACCACGATGATTGTGATTGTAATGGTTCAGTATGTCAGTGTATGTTTTTCCTTAATCACACAAACTACCAATGGTTCACCTTAGGGGCTGACTTTAGATCCTAATGCCTCACAAAAAGATTCCAGGCTATCCTTTGCTTTATGGTAGGACATTATATGCCTTGTTGAAAAGCTCTGATGCTTAGAAAGCTCTTCTCCATTTTGAGCCAGAATCTACCTCTTGAAACTGACCACCTAACTAGTTATACAATGACAGTCCTTAGGTCTTATACATCTTTTCTCATTTTCACTAGGGTCTGTCCACAGGAAAAACAGAATCAACTAGGTATTCTGCCTCCAAAAGCATTTATTCAGGGAAAAAGAAGCTTGCAATCCAGTCAATGCACACAGACTTGGCAAGGTACTTATGCACACTCAACTTGACAAAGATGGAGAAAGTACTTTATAGATGGGGAGAGGAAAGTTCAGGGAAGGGGCCCTTAAGCAGCATAGAGCTCCATTGTAAACACAAGAGTTTTTCCTGTAGGGCTGTCCTGATGAGGGAGTGTGGGAACTCTCTCACAGCCCCTTCAGGTTAAGGTCTTTGCCATAACTTTAATCAAGTCCCTTTTACTGCTGAATTACTTCTGAGTCCTTTAATCATTTCTTTTATGACACTGCAATTAAAACAATTACATGTATTTATGGTTGAAAAAATATACTCTAAGTAACTAAGCTTATTTTAATTAAGAAACCAACTAAAAGGTTCTAGCTAAAGTGTTATGTATTGGTTTAATATGATTTCAAACCACTTGCTTTAAAAAAAATCTATTTATTTATTTATTTATTTAGAGTGAGAGAGAGACATCCATTTATTGTTCTACTTCCTCATGCGTTCATTGGTTGACTTCTTGTATGTCACCTGACTGGGCATCAAACCCACAACTTTGGTGTATGGGGGTGATGCTCTGTCCAACTGAGCACCTCCACTTGTTTGTGACTTAAGTAAGGTTGTTTTA
This sequence comes from Sturnira hondurensis, assembly GCF_014824575.4. Classification (NCBI taxonomy): domain Eukaryota; kingdom Metazoa; phylum Chordata; class Mammalia; order Chiroptera; family Phyllostomidae; genus Sturnira; species Sturnira hondurensis. Next base: position 2,624,186 of record NW_028094767.1, read on the forward strand.
ATCCACTTATTTATGACAAAGAAAAAAGTTGCTTTGACATAAGTATGAAGAAGTCATGACAGACTATCACCATTTGGCATCTGCTGTCCTCCAGCTGCTGAGTGGGAAGCACAGGTGGAGAAGCAAATACGGCTAGGGGACATTTAGATTATAAGTAAATATGGGGGGGGGTGCGGTGAGGATTACTGGAGAGTTTTGGTTGGGCGAGGCCATTCTTCCCTAACCTAAAAACTCTCTGAAGACCCTTGGGAGTCTTCTTTGTTCCTGTCTCCAGTCAGGCATTCCAGAGGTGAGAAACCTCCCAGTGGTCCCAGGAAAGAGATCAGCTCACCTATTAACAGTGGGTGGAGTCTTTGTTGCCTAGCAATGAGCTTTAACAACACTTTTGCTCTTGCAGCTGTAAATCACCTATCTCCCAGGTGCCCACTCTTATAAAAATGTACACCTCTGTTAAAATTTGGACTATATTTCTCTCATCTCCCTTGCCTGGAATGATAATGTGATTTATCAGTCATTTGTTTTATTAAGAGATTATTATCCTGTATGCTACTGCCTTATAAAATTATTATAATTAGTGAACCTGTGCTAAATTAATTGCTGGCAAAGACAGAAATCAGTTTCTGAGTATAACTTTTGCTGCTTCCCACAAAACAAAAACTAAACAATCAGCATAGTTGGCAACCTGACCCAAAAGGAATAATTAAAATTGGTTGATGCTGTGGGATATATCATACTCCATGCCAAGTTTGAAATGCTGGTTGTTAAATTACATTGAAGTTGAAACTGACCAAAATCTGGTAAAGCCCATTACTGGACTGACAGACTTTAAACATTATACAATTTAACGTCTGTGCCATTAAATTATAAACAACCTATGAATAGATGAATGGATAGAGCTGTTATAGTTTGGATGCAAATGGTGGCCACCATAATTACCTTAATACTGCTTTACTATATTATAAACAGTTTATCATGCTCTATTAAGCATCTCTATAGTAAACATTTTAAACACTATTTTAGAAGGCAGGAGAACAATAGTAAATATGCCTTGCTCACTAACCCTACCAAAATTCTTCGAGGTGGTTTAGGGGTAGAATGATTATATATTAACTTCTGAGGATCCCTGGGAACCTACTGAAGAGTTCGTCTGGACAAAACATAAATTAAGGAAGCTCCAGGTGTTGGCAGATCACCTGACCCAGTGAGTTATGTAGCCTATATTAAACAGAGCAAATGAAGAAGAATTCCCAGCTCTCTTATTAATAGGAGCATTGCATGACATAAATGCCCGTGGGCAGAAAGGAGAAGTGCTAGCACCAAAAAGTCATCTCCAGAGCAGGTAAAACCTAAACCCCTTTTCCCCAAAGGGCAATAATCCAAACCCCAAGGACAGTTATGGTTTAACCCCTTTGATATGGGTAACTTTAACCTACTAGAAGCTAGGCTCAATGAAAATAAACAAAACTATAACAAATGCTAATATGGAACCAATCAGACTTAACGAAGAGAGAACTTATACTAGACTAGACATGTGAGAAAAATTAGAATGGAATCCCAACAAGCTGATGCGGGCACAAAAACCCAGCCGCCATTGGGTTTATGGTCCAGAGCAGAACACAGCCTGATTCTCACACGGGCAGAGATTGTGTGACTCAGACCCATTACTTAGAGCATTGGGGAACATAATTAATTTACAAAGATCTTTGCTTGACTGGGTAGCAACAGCCTGGAGATTAAGATGGCTCAAATCTAATATATTTTCTCTTAAAACATCTCATAAAATACAGTGGGGGAAGCTGTTCATGTAATAATGAAATTAGGACTATTGACTATGATTTATGATAGAGGACAGAAACCCTCACTACTCCTTGTGGAAGCAACAGAATGAATTCCAAAAGTCACCTTAGAAGCTGCTCCCCCACATCACAAAAAAGCATTATTTATAGTATTTGCAGGCGTCAGAAACCCGAGGGAGCTCACTGACTTGGTAAGAAAAGTTAAGGAAATAAGTCAAGATAAAAGCAATAGCTTTAGCACAAATGTATATAGACAAGGCAGGTCTGTGCTAATGTAAATAGACCCAATCAAAATAGTCCTTGTAGACCTAAATCTTCAAGGCCCATTTGGTCACCTAAACAATTAGACCATCCTTTAATACACATTATGAAAAGAAAAACCCAAATAGAAACCCCAGAAACTATTTGCAGTGGGACACAAAGTGAAACAACCAACCTTTTAGAGGAAATACAGCTACAGAAAACAGACTTAAGTACCCATTTCCTTAAAATAATCACCCCTTTATAGAACCTAGTCCCATTAACAGACAAGCCATTCACAGACAAAGGAGAGAAAAATCTCTTAGAGGGACCTGGCAGTCTCCACCTCCAGACCCAGGTTGGAGACAATGGCTGTGTCATAATGGCCATTTCTACAGAAACCCCTTGGTAAATATAAACACTATGTCTACTAGATACAGGGTCCCAAGTAACAGTGATGCGAGGATATCCTACTAGTTTAGAAAACTTTAAAACAGGAGTGACTGAAAAATTAGGAGAAATTACCCCAGGGACATGGGTACACCAATTCCTAACAATTAATGGTTGATCACCCAATAAGGCTAACTGCCTTCTAGGTCCCGATTTAGAAAACATTCTTGGAATGTATGTAATAGGACAACATCATATAACAAATAAAGACATAACAATCCCTAAAACTAATTTAGCTATTGCAAAATGAACTGCAATTAAATTGTCTGTTCCATCTCAGATAACAAATATACTCCAAGATGATCTTAAGGAAGGACATATTCAAGTTAAGGAAAAAAGATTCAGGAACTCCTAAGAGAACAAATTATTTTGCATACTGTTTTACAGTATAATAACCCAATCCAGTCAGTTAAAAAGCCAGATGGATCATGTAGATTTACAGTGGATTAAAGGAATTTAGACACGCTCCCAAAAGAAGGAGTACTCCCAGATATAGGTGCCACCATCAACAATACCACCGCTGGACGGGAAGGTGTTCAGTGACAGACTTGCCTGACATGTTCTTTCCCACACCAGTTGATGAGGAGACCCAAGCCATGACTGCATTCACAAGGGAAGGTGGGCAATATCAGTTTACTAGATTATGACAAGGAAACCTAAACAGCTCAGTGATGGCCTATAACCTCCTAAAACAAGACACCAGGTCTTTCAGGAACGTGCAACACGCACACAAACTATTATTTCCTATATTGATGACATCCTTATTTATGGTCATAACTTGCAAGAACAGATGAGGGTTGAGATAGACTTAATTAAAATTCCTTACACGCAGGACAAACAATCAATACAGGTAAAGTCCAAGTACCTCAAACTACAATAGAACTTCTAGGTGTTTGGTCCTCTGAAGGCAGGAAAATACCAGACCCAGTCATAAAACAAGATAGACTGCATAAAACTCCTACCACAAAAGAGTTGTTTGGATATTGGAAATAGTACCTATCCTCTATCGAAACTATATTAAAACCTATCTATGAAATAATTAGGAAGAGTAGAGAATTTAGAGGGACAGAGACTCAGAGGCCACCTTTACTGACTTGAAAAAGGCTGTCAGAGCTTTTGACACATTGGTCCCAGCTAATGTGGACTCCTAAATACAAACTGGAGTGTTTATACTCACCAGGGTTTGCAACATGGTCATTGGGGACTGAAACACAACAAGGCTCCAAACCTTACCCAGATGGGTTTGAGACTAAGAAGTTTCCATGGTGCGAGACCTTGGAAAGGCTCACCTATGCACTCTATGCACCTCTACAAAATATAGTCACAAACAGTAAATAAACCAATTATACTTAAACTCTAATAGCATGTTTTGGAGTGGGAAAAACTGACTCCTGGCAAAGGGGAACTGCCCCTGACCACGAAGTCCTAATATGGAAATGGTATTTGCCATCCAGAAGGTGCCCTTATCAGCATTCATTTCACAACCAGCCAAACTGGAGATTCCAGCCGGCGGCTGCATCCAGTAGGACATGTGCACAGGAATCTACCTGAGGCTTGTAACTGGATCTCTTTGTCTTCGTGTCCCACTGTGCCAGCTCTCAAAGGAGTTTGTCTTGAGCTGTCCCAGTCCATAAGGAGTCTTTGTCATCTAGACCTTGTTGCTTTACTGCATATAGAAATAAAGGGCTTTTACAGTTTTAGACTACTCTGAAAGTGAACTTTCTAGCTCTTGTGAGGACTGTACCCTTTGTACTCTCTTGTGGAAGCCTCTTGCTTTCTTGGTTAAGCCATAAACGCTTTGTGCTAAAAGTCCATGATACCAAACTCAGATTTAATAGCTAACTTAATGGCAATTTCAGCCTCTTGGGAGTAGAATTTTAAAGCCACCAGTCAGAATTTCCTGACCCAGGTTAGTAGAAGTAATCTGCCCAATAGGACCTCCTGTCTTCCCCTAAGGGAAGGTATCCTTGCTAGAAAAAATTCACTCTTCACTTCTTAGTCCCACCTTGTTTCTGCCTTCGAAAACCTTTCATTTTGTACAACCCCCACCAACTAGAGGGCCCTTCTAGTTGCTAGATGGAATGTTGCCCAATTCATGAATCACTGAATAAAGCCAATTAAATCTTCTAATTGGTTGAATTTCAATTTTTAAAGTAAAAGGTATAATTGACCAAATTAAGTCATAGGTAGCTTAAAAAAATTACTAAAATATAGAAGACAAACATTAAAAAATAAACAATGTACCCCCGCCAGACCTCCCCACCTCCCTCCCATTTCCACCCGTGCCCAGTTTTTGACCATGTGTCCTTTATACTTGTTCCTGCAAACCCTTCCCCCTTTCCCCTGAAATTTCCTCCCCCCCCACCCTCTGGTCACTGTCAGCCTGTTCTCTATTTCAGTGTCTTTGGTTATATTTTGCTTGTTTGTTTGTTTTGTTATTTAGGTTCCTGTTAAAGGTGAGATCATATGGTATTTGTCTTTCACCATAGGGCTGGGATGGGAGTAAAAGACAGAAAACTACTTGAACAACAATTAAAATAAAAAATGTAAAAATTAGCAATGTTCCAAACAAGTCATAAAAATTGCAATCTTCATCAGTTTATTCAGAATCATGTAATTAATTCTTGTTTATCCTTATTTTTTGTTACCAGTTTTATGAAGCTACCAGCTCTACTTTTAGAGATCTGTAAATTTTTACACAGTTTAATGGTAAGATCTAAAAGTTTATCAGAAACCCATATTTTAGAGTAAATAATTTTAGAGGTTTCAGAACGGTGAAGAGAATTGAGTTGCCGCCTAAATGACACTATAGGTTGATCCACTTATCTAACTATGTTATTTTTTTTTACTAAGTCCTTTTACACAGTTTCATTTCATTTATTTAGTTAGTTAGTTATTTACTTTGACAGTATGTTTATTAAAGCCGGGGAACAGTGAAAGAAGGAAGGACTTGGCACAGAGGAAGCAACGGGAAGGGTCAGGCCGGGCTGTTTAGCTCACTGGGGAGGAAGATATAAGGGGGCCTTGGAGACAGATTCAGGGATGAGCTGCTGTGCCCTCTGCAACCTGGACGTAGGCCTCATGGGTCCCTTAGGGTTTAGAAGATGTGCCTGTGGGGGAAGGGGAAGGCTTGGGTGTGCACCAGGAGGGAGAGAGCTGCATAGTTTCATTTTAGCTCCCAGGAGGATGCCCGGAAAAATTCCGATCAGGCTCTGATACTATCTCAAGATTAGTCAGGCTGGTGGCCTTTCGTCTTATCCTGGAGGCAGTCTGGCTACCTCACCCAGGTGTCTGGATAACAAAGGGAAGCAGAGTTCCCAGAAGCCTTGAATGTACCTGATGAATAGCGTTCTCATAGCCTTGAGACTGGGTCATGAAGTGGGCTCACATGCACAGAATTATGCCATGTTATATAATTTTCTGACATTTTGCCAGCATGGTTTGCCTCTAGTATTTAAACAAGTAGGGACTCCCTGCTGGGTGCCACGCTGGGGAGCAAGGGCGATGACGTGTGCCATGCAGACATGCAAGGAAACACATGGCTTGTAGCATGCGTGGCTCGCCCACCCAAGAATAAAGGCATGGCAGACATCCCAACGGCTCCGTGAATATCACTCTGTCTGCGCGAATACCATGAACCTGCCTGGCCTTGAACGGCGGCAACACATCATCTATCCACTGAACTCAGGAGATGGTCCATTTACAAATATACTTTCGAGGATCACCCCTGGTTTTCAGAAATTCTTATCTGGCCTTTGATCTAGAAGTGAAGGGTATCTGAGGAGGATCACTGGTGGCATCAGGTGGCCTTATTTTGTTTTACTTTATTTTACATTATTTTGTTTTCCCGGTGGCCTTATTTTTAAAGGTAACTGTTTAATAGGCTCTTCAGAGTGGAAAGGCAATTGAATGAAAGGATTACTAGAATGAGTACTCAAGTAAAAGAGGCTAGCCACTGGATTCCTTTTCACCCACTTTTTAATTTGGTCTTTCTATAGGTGCCAGTGGAACAGTTGTTTAAGATGAGACCTCTCTAAAAACTCTCCAATTTAGAAGTTTTTCCGTTTCAAAGGATCCATGAACTGGCTATTGATGATCTATTAGTCTCAATAGCAACTCAAACAAACAAGACTTTTACGGCTTCACCAAGGAAGCAAGAAGCATGGACAAGAGTGCAAAGGATACAGCCCTCGCAAGAGCTAGAAAGTTCATTAAGCAGTCTCAGACACCAAAAGCCCTACATTGCTACAGGCAAAAGAGCAGCAAGGTTGAGGTGACAAAGACGCCTTGTGGACTGGGACTCCTTGCGACAAATTCCTCTGAGAGCTGGCACAGTGGGACATAAAGACAGAGAGATCTGGTTGCAAGATCCAGGTAAAAATCCTGTGCTTCTGACCTACTGACAACAGCCGACTGGGCTGCAAGTCCCAGGTAAATGCCTGTGCATGTGCTGCTTTGCATCGTGCAGCAGCCTGAAGCCCCCGTCTGCCTGGCTGCCTGCACAGTGCATTTTGATACGTGCACTTTCCAGATGGCAGCGATCAAAGAGGATATTCTTTTAAAAAAATTTTTTTTCAATTACAGCTTACATTCAATATTATTTTGTATTGGTGTCAGGTGTATAGCATAGTATTTAGATGATCACGTACTTTACAAAGTTTTCCTGATAGTTCTAGTGCCCACCTGGCACAGTAGATAGTTATTACAGTATTGTTGACTGTATTCCCCATGCTGTACTTTGTGCCCCCTGGCTATTTTGTAACATCTCAAACTGTTCACCGTTTTTTACCAAGTCCTTCGATTCCCCTCCCCTCTGGCTACCCTTGGTCTGTTCTCTGTTAAATATGAGTCTGTTTCAATTTTGTTTATTCTGTTCTTTGGATTCTACATGTAGGCATTTTGCCATGTACAATGCACAGCCACGTTTTTGTGTGCATTATACATGGGATTGTTATACCCCATTATTATACCCATGTATAATGCTCATCCTTATTTTTCCCTAAAAATTTTGGGCAAAAAAGTGTGCATTACACACCGCAAAATACGCCAAGTGAAATCCTTGGGTCATAAGGCAGTTCCACTTTTAATTTTTTGAAGAAACTTCATACTGTTTTCCATAGTGTACCCATCTGCCTTCCCACCAACAATGCATGAAGCTCCCCTTTTCTCCACATCCTCTCCAACACTTGTTAGTTGTTATTTATTGAGGATTGCCCTTTTGACAGGTGTGAGGTGATATCTCATTAGGTCTAATTTGCATTTCTCTGATGACAAGTGATACCGAGCACTTTTTTATAGTCTATATGATACAGAGAGATCTGATCAGATCACTGCGGAGGAGTAGGGAGGGGGTTGCCTGAGGAGGCAGGTTGCCTTTACTAATTATTTTAATAAAATAACTAAGAACTAATGGAGGGTGAGGAATGATAGAACTCAGGTGTTAAAGAGTTTAGCCTTAATTGATAGGCTTAAGTGACTAATTCAAGTGGAAAGCTGTTATTCCAAAACTGTGTAACTTTTGAATGAAGACTCCGTTCCTTTATTCAACGAACCTTTGCCTCTGGATTTTTGCCTAGAGGATGGTGGTGGACAGCAGGACCCTACCTGTTGTTCGGGAACGTATAGGCCACCTGTATATCCTCAGAGCGGGTATTCTTATAGGTCAACACCAAGCTCTCAAAACGTAGAACAACACAAATGATGTAACAGACAGATAACAAAGAAAAATGGTGACCGTCTCCGGGAGAAGAAAAGACCTACAGCACAGCTGCCGTGCCCAACAATCTCAAAAATGACTCAAACCAATAAGCCTTTTTACCGCAGAACCAAGGCAAACTGTTCATTCCCAGTGTTAGAAGCACCTGTTCCAAAACACAGGGAATCGCTTGCTTTCCTCCCTTCTGAACAGAATGTGACGACTTATTAAAGCCAAAATTCACCCCTTTCTTACATTCCCTAAGCCTGGATCCACAGCCCACTGGGCTGCATGCCGGGCGCATCTACATCCTCTGCTGGTGGAAAATGGGAAACGGGAGAGGCCGTTCTCACCATGTCTGAGAGGAAAAGAATGAACAAACCCATGAGTACTCATGCCAAATAACCAGGAGTCACTAAACTCAGGGAACAAATTCCACTTGCATTTTCTTCTGTTAAGTTGAAAGAGAGAGAAAAGTGACTTTTGCCACCTCTAGTTTCCACTGAACCTGTAGACAGAAATCTGGGAGGCTGACTGGGTAAGAACGCTTACTTGTTGCTGGCTGTTCCTCAGATGTCTCAGGATTTCTCAGCTGCAGCGTTCTGGGGCGGGCACACGGGATTCCAGCCAGTAAATTTTATCCTGCTGTCACACCAACTGTTGAGAAGGGCGGTATTTTTCTCTACTCATCTACATTCTTTTGGCTGGTGTAATAATCAAACGGAGAAGAGACAGAGTAGCAGGAGAAAAAGGGGTTAAAGCTTAGGAACGTGCATACCTCCTGTATACATGAGAAAGACTTAGGACAACTGAGTAACTGGCCAAAACGGCAGAAGCTATCACCTCGAATACCACCTTCAGCTGGGGAGATGAGCTGAAAACCACAGTAAATAGCGGTAAGATGATCAAACCTGCATAAGTCACCTTCTCTATTGATAGTGAAGGCAGGCCTCTTACTATCAATGAAGGAAACACCCTTACAAATGTAAATGTGCTTTTACAAAGGGGAACCTACTTGGTTTTCAGAGCTTCTCCCTCGTCTGGTGTTTCCTAAAAGCAACGCTTGCTGAACAAGAAGTCCAGGGGGGTGCCAGTACTTGGCCCACTGAGGGACGTCAAAAAAATGCTACAGAAAACAGGGGCCCCTCCCAAGGACAGTATACTAATATCTATTGGGCTCTTCTGTCAGCCACCAATTGGAAAGACATCTCTCAATGCCAGAGATTTGTGAAAAGGAAACAAAATGTTTATTTAATGCTATTCAGGCCTAATGCCTTCATTAAAATATTAAAGTCTTTAAGGGTATACACCTACACACACACACACACACAGCGCTCCCTTCTCCCACTGTCCCAACTCCAGGTACCGTAAATCAGGAAAAGAGCACACGTCCATTTTTCCAGGCCACTGGCACCGTCAGCTGTGTCACTGTCCAGGCAGGATCTCCAATTAATCCAAAGTCATGCGGCACCTTCCACTGGCAAGAGTTCTTTGTACCAAGTTCCAGTCAAAGTCTCTCCTGCTCTCCAGGCCACTTGGCCAAAGGGAGCACCCCAAAGCCGCGTGGGCCTCTTCTACCAAAGCTGCAGGGGTCCTCATTCCACCAAAAGCACGTCTTTCTTTTTCACCTGGCCACAGGGATCTCCATTCTGGCAAAGCTGCGTGGTTTTCCCTTTTCACTTGGGCAAGAGGGGGTCTTAACTCTGTTGAAACCCCATGGCTCTCTCTCCTAATGGCTACAGGGGTCTACATCTTTCCAAAACAGCGTGGCTCTCCCCCTCACCTGGCCAAGAGGGGGTCCTCAGTCTGCTAAAGCCACATGGCTCTCATGCAGGCACTGTCTCAGAGGATCAGCCCCCAATTCCAGCCTAGGTAGCAGCCACTCACTTCTCCCTGGCCCAAAACTTGGCCACAGCTATTTAACATATCTATGAAACCAGTTAAAGGTTATAGATATGTTAAATGACCATTCCAGGGGTTAGCTGCAAAACTGTTGCTATACAAAACAGCTCTCAATGGCCCTGCTCCATTTGTCCCTTCCCCCAACTGACACCTGGGGGTGGGGGGTGGGGTGAGGACAGCTTAATATTTCCTCCAATATTCCTATACACTTTGAGTTCTGGACACCATTCCAAATCTTTTTTTGCCCCTCCTTGGCTGCAGCCTGTATCACCACAAGCCTAAAATAATATTTTCAAAGAGGCATAGTTTGGAGTGGCAAACTCAGCTCCTCTTCAGAGACAAAAGAAGGAAAAAATGTTTTCGGAGGTGCTATTAAAATAATTGGAGAAATATTTCACATTGAACCTGCTAAAATGAATCTAATAAATATAAGTCACACATTAGAAAATGTAAGACAAGCAGCAGAACACCTGGAAGATGAGACCAATAAAGTAAAAATAACTTTTTTGCAGGCATTGAAAAAAGAACAAAAACATAATTTCCCCAAAGTTATGACGTCCTTGAACTCTGTCGTTATGGCAATCAGACACATGCTTGATAGTGTCCCTGGTCCAAAGTCTGTGTGCTTGTTTGGAAGGGCTAAAATGCAAAACATTATAATTTGGAGTAAGGAAACTGTTATTGATTGAGTAGGTGCCAACGGAAACGTGAGACCTAATTCTCAAAGAGCTCAGGCTTCTTTTATGTCAAGGGAAGTGGGAGGGGCTACTTTTGTAGAATTTCTCTAGTGATTAGCATGTCTATATGCAGGACTAAGCAGAAGCTATTAACCCAAAGGGCTTGGGAACAAGGTAGGCTTGAACAAGATGGAGTCAGAGGGACTGAGCATTTCACTCCGTTACAGCAGAGCTATGCAAGCTTGGACCCACTGGGGCTTGACAAAAACGGCTTTTACATGGAAACCTAGTTGTCACAAAGCGTAACTGGGTAGTTTAAGAAACTTAATTTTTGGTCTTTTGGGAATTGGTTATGGCATTATGTTAAATAATTCTTTACTATCTTTACTGATAATATTAAGGATATGGTTGCCTAAAATGGTCATTATACTATGGTGTAAAAGAATCTGTGTAGAAAGAAAGATACCCACAAAATACATGTATTTGTGGTTATATGGTAACTAATATAGAATAGTAGGGTATACTGATCCTTCTGTGAACTTAGGTGTTGTACTGGGCAATACTAATTGATAGGATCAATTGGTGTGTGAGTGATTTGAAATTACAGGGTGGATTATTTTGTATTGGTTTAATATGATTTCGAATCTACTTGTTGATGATTTTGGTTAAGCTGTTTTAATTTGCTTGTTCATGACAAAAAAGTTTCTTTGATGTAAGTATAAAGCAAGTTGTATCAGGAAGTCATCATTCTATTCTACATTTGTTGCTGATAAGTAGTCAGTGGCCCACCTGCTGAATAGTCTTGCTGGGGACTTATGGCTAAGAAGGAACATATGGAGCTGTAACTGTGGCAAGGGAACATTTAGACTATAAATACTGACAGTTTATGAGGACCATTTGAGAGTTTCTGTTTGGGGGTGCAAGCTTTGCCAACCTAAAAATTCACTAAAAATCCTTGGGGCATTGGCTCCTGTCCTGGCCAGGCACTCCTGCTAATCAGTGGTAAGGCACCACGCAGTCTCAGTGAGAGATCAGCATACCAACACTGGTGCCTTCACTCCCTAGCAACATGCTGTAGAAACAAGGGACTTTTACTTTTCACTGGTAGCTGGAAATAAGCTTTCACCCCTTACTTTTGCCTGCCAAACTTGCAGCAAGACTCAGAGTGGTCTTGTACTCAGGTCAGCTCCAGAGAAGGGGCAGAGGTGCCAGGGCCCTAGTAGCATCTCTGAGATGCTCCCTACTGAAATTTCCCCTTCCTCATGGGCTGAGTCAGTTTGAGTAGTGGGTCTGCAGAAAGCATCCTATCTGGTAGGTCTTCGTCTAGATCTTGAACACTTCTTACTATGTTCATCCCTAAGGATAGTTTACAGGCAAGGAAACGAAGCTCTAAAAAGTGAAGAAATAATGGAAACAGAAGATAATTGGCACTATAAAGAGAAAATTAACCCAGAGAGCCTGACTTTGACTCTATTTTCAATTGATTCAGGACATTTTAAACAAAGAAATGAACAGAAACACAGGTTTTGACACCTCAGAATGGGTCCAATACCTTTAAAATGCAAACCATTTAAAATTAGATATGTTTGTATTATTTTGAAGTCGTTTAAAATAATGACATAAAATGTAGGCTGTTGTTGGACCAGCAATTTAAGGAACGATGTTCAGTGAGAGGCACAGTATAGAAATAGTGAGGAAAAAAGAGAGAAAGAATAATAGGAAGAAGGAAAAGAAGGACCATATTAAAAGGCAGAGGGAGTTAACTCTAACACAGTATTTACTATGGGCCAGGTACGCTTTTAAGCTTTTAAAGTAATTTAATCCTCACCACAGCCCTGTGAGGTGGATATACTATTGCCACTCCTGTTTTGCAAAAAAGGTAAGTGAGATCTGGAGAGTTTAAGTAACTGGCCAAAGGTTACACAGTAGATATACAAATCTTTGCTTGAACATTAGCAGTCTGCCTCCAGAATCTGTGCTTCTAACCACCATGAAATGTTTCCTCTGAAAGTGACAGTAAGGCTTGAATCAACCAAACTGGGAGTAAGCAAGAGAGGTTTCAAGTGTCATCATTACATTTCTGTGCAGAGGATTGAGGACATGGGCTAAAATGCTGCATAGGACAAAAATGCCATGAATACGATGAGGTCTATTTGGAAAAAAGTGCAGCCATTGTTGGACCACATCAAGGTAACTTGGCAGCCAAGGAGAGTTAACTAGAATGCACATGCACGAACAATGACAATTTCACTGTACTAGTTGGTGGGGGCAGTAGACATCGTTGAGTGAGCATGTGTACTGTGTGACTATTGCATTCAAAATGACTGAGCAAGTAGAGCAATGACTCTTCATCAAATTTTGCACTAAGCTCATACATTCCTCTGCAGAAACTATTCTGATGATTCAGAAGGCTGCAACTATGGGCAACTGGTGACTGGCAGCTTCATTGTGACAAGGCACCCGCTCATGCAGCAAATTGGTGAAGAGTTTTTTTTAGTGAAACATTAAATCACCCAGGTGACTCAGCCCCTGAACAGCCCAGATTTGGTACCCTCTGACTTCTGGCTTTTCCCCAAACTAAAATCACCTTTGAAAGGGAAGACATTTCAGACGTCGATGAGATTCTAGAAAATACAATGGGGCAGCTGATGGTGATTCCAACAAAGGATTTTGCAGAGTGTTTTGAACAGTGGAGGAGATGCTGGGAGAACAGTGTGAGGTCCCAAGGTGCCTACTCTGAAGGGGATTGAGGTATCATTGTCCTATGCACAATGTTTCTTATATGTTTAATAAATGTCTCTATTTTTCATATTACATAGCTGGATATTTTCTGAACTTATCTCATGGAAGGGAGATCAAAGGGCCTTGACTGGTGTGGACCAGTCGGTTGGGTGATGTTCCACAGAGTGAAAGGTCACTACTTCGATTCCTGGTCAAGGCACCTGTGTGTGTTGCTGGTCTGCTCCCTGGTTGGGGTAAGAGCAGCTAATCAGAGTTTCTCTCACGTGGATATATGTCTCCCTCTCTTTCTTCCTCCCTTACCCTCTCTTTGAGAAATATAAATAAAATCTTTGTTTAAGAAAGGGGAGATAAAACATATTATAGTGGGCAAAAGATGAATATTTGGAATAGACAGTGGAAGAATATATATAAGAAAAGACAAATAGCCTTATAGAAAAATGAGCAAATGTGTAAATAGATAATGCACATATGAGAAAGTAAGAATGAAATAAAAATTAAAATGACCAGATAAAAAAGATGCTTAACTACTGTAGCAGCTGCTGGTACGCAAAGCAAAATTACAGAGAGATGCCATTTCCCCCATCTCTGGACAACATTGAAGACTGAAAATAATCAACTCTGAGGTCAAGTGGATATTCTTGGTAGGAATATAAATCAGTACAGCTACTTGGAACATTTTGGCAGCATCAATTCAAGTTTTCAAGTGAAAATATTAAAATTTTAAAAATCTAAAAATCTTTAAAATCACTGATTACAATGAAAAACATTGCCTTAGAGATTCTAAGTTCCCTTTTTTATCCACAGATAGACAGATTTTGCAGTGTTTTGGAGTGTTTAAAAGGAGATATGCAAAATATTTTAATTGGAAACTTCTTTGCATAATAGTTTAAATTGGAAAGAAATTAAATATCAACAGGGAAATAAACTATGCTAATAATTTATTAGCACCACGCTCTAACCGACTGAGCTAACCGGCCAGTTAAACTATGCTAATAATTTACTCATTCGCTTGTAGCGGAGAGAAAAATTTCCCCCTTTCCCTCTTAGTTCTGCTTCCTGGTCTAATAATGAAATTGACATGAGACAGATCAACAGGATACAATTACCAAATTTAATTATGCATGTACATATGAGGCTTCCATAAGACTATGAGACTGGAGACAAATCAGTAGTAAGGCTAATCACCATCTTGAGCCTAAGGAGAAAGGTTGGGGGGGGGGAGTTTGAGACTTCAAAGGGTAGAAAGGTAATTCATATGGAGATAGAAAGCAAATGCTAAGTATTTTCTGGGCCATCTTAAAAATGGGACACAGAGAGGACTTCGAGTAAATGGCTCTTGCTAGGTTCTTCCTTGTCTGTTATTCATTAGTTCGTATTTAAGTATAGTGACCTAGGATGATAAGTCCCTTCCTGGAGCTGGTCCTTTATCAAAATTCTTTTTTAGCCTGTTAGGGGGAAAGTTCGAGGTTCTTCCTGAGTCTTTTGGTTTTTTGTTTGTTTGTTTTTTAAACACCCAGCTTAAGGCCCACCTTTTTCTATCTCTAACTCTGTCTCTGTCTCTGTCTCTGACTCTCTCTCTCTCTCTCTCTCTCTCTCTCTCTCTCTCTCTCCTACACCTTTCCCCAGATGCACTACTTCTGGTTTTCTTTTTTCTAAGCTCAAAAGGCCCTCCTTTTGCCTCTGCAACTCATCTCCTGAGCCCGTGAAGTCCAGCTGGCCCATTTCTTCCACAGCTCACTTGCTAAACAATCTTTTACTTATATTTCACTCTTGCCTCTGAATTCTTCCTTAGCCAAAACTCAAATACTGAGGTTGCTGAACCAAGGTCCAGTCACTGATAACCTTCTTGTTATCACTGATGAAATAAGAAGGTGAGGTGTTAACACCTCACCCAAGATTCCATAGTTACAGTATTTTGCCATGCATAATGCGCACTTTTTGTCCAAATTTTTGAGGGAAAAATAAGTATGTGCGTTATACCTGAGTAGTACTAATTTGGTATCTATATAAATGTTTTTAATTCTTTTATTTATTCTTATACATCAAAAGTATAGCTCTAGAAAGCAATAACAACACCCATATGCAAAATAATAACCTGGAATATGATAATTGGTTTTATATATAAATAAAAATTGAATTAAAAATTGAAGATTTTTTCCTGGAAATTTGGGCTAACAATGCGGGTGTGTGCATTATATATGGCAAAACATGGTACCAAACAGTTTTGAATCCAAGATCACCAGTTGACTCTGAAACTCTTTTGTATTAACTATAATGTTCAACTGCCTTGTTAAACCAGTAAGGGCATTGTTTGGTATTTGACTTACTGAATTTAGTCTTGAAGGTAGTACTGTTATAAGCAAAGCATAAAGGCATGTCAATTCTATATCAGATAAGCAGAATCCAAGTTGGTTGTTTTGGTTGATTTTATTTAATTTATACCAGTGTTAACTTTAATTATGTAACACTACGTGGTCATATAGGGTGCCTTGAACAAACAAGCTTGAGAACAGTCCCCCAGTCTCAAACATTTGGGCTCTAATTCAGTCTTCCAATATGCTTCCACTATGTCCAAATGCCTTCACTTTTAAAATTTCTTTTCTTGCTTAATGGATTCATGTCTGGGAAGGTAGATCTGGGAGATAGTCTCAGCTTCCTGAGTATCTACTAAATCTTAGTAAGAATCCAACCACATCAGTTCCCCTTTAATTCTGAAAGGGTTTCCTGTAAGTCTCTTTACTCTCTGAGCTAATCCTTTCCTCCAAATGCCACAGCCGTTAGTCATAGATTCACTAGATATCAGTCATTTTCAAGAGGCAGCTATAAAAAAAAATCCATAAAAACAATTAATAACCCAAAAGGGATACTTTGGGTTGACAAAGACTGCTTCCCCTCACACTAAACAAATGTTGATTGCTTATGAGGTGCTGGGTGTCAACATAAGAAACACCCAAACCTGTAAAGAATCTTTATGAGTTTATTTGGCCAAACTGATGACTATTGCCAGGAACCAAATGTCAATGGATTGAAAAAATGCTCCAGAAAATAGCAGTTTCATCACTTATTTTATACATCCGAATCAAAGGGGAAGATGTAAAGTGGTTACATGAAATCCATTGTGATAGATTAGCGTAGGTAGGAGAAAGCAAAGTGGGGAAATCTCTAGGACTGGATAATAAGTGCCACCAAATAGACACATACTTCTTTTACATTGGTGGGGCTAGGATAGTTAGTAGTTACCAACTAACACAATAACGTTAACAATGAGGGGTTCTGTGGTCTCCTGCTTTGTGTGCAGGGATGGTGCCCTGAGAGGTCTGGGAAAAGGAAATTACCTAGACATTCCAAAGGAATGTTACTGTAGATGGAACAAGACAACAGGCAGGATCAGTTAAGGGAAAGACTGACCTTTGTCAGGGACATGACTGTCCTCCTCCATGACTCACCTTTAGTTAGGAAATTTCAGTTCCTGGCTATCCTATGTGGTTACTTTAGGTTTCTTGAGTTTGTAAGGTCTGCTGTGCAGGAACCCCTGAGGTTTCAGGTTTAGTATGTGGTCTCTTTTTTTTCTTTATGTCCATACTAACATTATTCTGATCATTGAGAATAAATGAATAATTTTCTTTGGGAACTAGAGGAAGATAATAGGATGAAGCAACCTTCCGTGTAAAGGTTACATTTATGGCCCAAACCCTTCTTAATTCTTTTCTATGTCTTTGATAGAATGATTTCAACCTGCTCTGTAAATCACACTGGACCCCTGTATAATCACTATAGAAATAAAAACTTTATTTATATGCATATTTAGGTATGCCACAATACAAGGGTATAAAAGCGCAATAGAGAACTCTAAAATAAGGGTAAGGAAAGCTGGAAAGGAGGGTTTCATGCCTATACTGACCATCAAGAAAAGCCAGAAGCAGGTGACTTTTCTTGAAAAGAGAATGACTCACTTTTCAATGAAGTGCAAAGAAATTCACTTCTTATGCTCCCAAGGATTTGTGTCCTACTCTGTGAACAGCTTAAATTTTTTAAAACATTTTTTCATTTTTTAAATTATATTTCATTGATTATGCTATTACAGTTGTCCTGACTTTTCCCTCTTTGCCCCCTCCACCCAGCACTCCCCACTCCCTTAGGCAATCCCCATACCATTGTTCAAGTCCATGAGTCATGTCTATAGTTCTATGGTTACTCCATTTCCTGTACTGTATTTTACATCCCCATGGATATTCTTTTTATTTTATTTTATTTATTTATCTTTAGAGAGAAAGGGAAGGAGAGAAATATCAATGTATGGTTGCCTGTCGTGAGTCCTCTGCTGGGAATTGGCCTGCAACCCAGGCATGTGCCCTGACTGGGAATCGAACCATGATCCTGTGGTTTGCAGGCCCTCACTTAGTCCACTGAGCTACACCAGCCAGGGTCCCATGGATGTTCTTAACTACCTACTTGTACTTCTTAATCCCCTCAACTCATCACCCATTCTTTCATAGCCCCCTCCCATCTGGCAACCATCAAAATGTTTTCCATATCCATGATTCTGTCTCTGTTCTTTTTTTTTAAAAAAAGATTTTATTTATTTATTTTTTTGAGAGAGGGGAAGGGAGGGAGAAAGAGAGAGAAACATCAGTGTGTTGATGCTTCTTATGTGGCCCTCACTGGGGACCTGGCCTGCAATCCAGGTGTGCCCTGGACTGGGAATTGGACCAGTGACCCTTTGGTTCAAAGTCCGTGCTCAATCAATCCACTGAGCTATATCAGCCAGGACACATCTTTGTTTATCTTGATTGCTTAGTTTATTTTTTAGATTTAATGTTGATTGATATATATTTTTGCCATTTTATTGTTCATAATTTTAGTCTTCTTTTTCTTAAATAAGTTGTTTTAACATTTCATATAATAATGGTTTGGTGATGATAAACTCCTTTAGTTTCTTCTTGTCTGGGAAACTCTTTATCTGCTCTTTGAGTCTAAATGATATCTTTGCTGGGTAGAGCAATCTTGACTGTAGATCTTTGCTTTTTATGACTTTGAATATTTCCTGCTAATCTCTTCTAGCCTGCAAAGTTTCTTTTGAGAAATCAGCTGACAGATTTATGGGAATGTTACCGAACAAGGGTCTGAGGGGGGGAGGCAATACTTGGCCCACCGAGGGATGCCAAAAACTGCTTGAGAAAACAGGGGCCCCTCCCAAGGATGATATACTAATATCTTTTAGGCTCTTCTGTCCGCCACCAATTGGAAAGACATCTCTCAATGCCAGAGATTTGTGAAAAGGAAACAAAATGTTTATTTAATGCTATTCAGGCCTAATACCTTCCTTAAAATATTAAAGTCTTTAAGGGTGTACACCTACACACACATGCCCACACAGCGCTCCCTTCTCCCACTGTCCCAACTCCAGGTACCGTAAATCAGGAAAAGAGCACACGTCCGTTTTTTTCAGGTTGCTGGCACTGTGAGCTGTGTCGCCTGCCTGTCCAGGCAGGATCTCCAATTAATCCAAAGTCATGTGGCATCTTTCACTGGCAAGAGTTCTTTGTACCAAGTTCCAGTCAAAGTCTCTCCTGGTTTCCAGGCCACTCAGCCAAAGGGAGCACGCCAAAGCCGCATGGGCCTCTTCCACCAAAGCCGCGCTCCACCAAAAGCTCGCGTCTTTCTTCTTCACCTAGCTGCAGGGATCTCCATTCTGGCAAAGCTGCGTGGTTTTCCCTTTCACCTGGCCAAGAGGGGGTCTGCACCCTACTGAAACCCTTGTGGCTCTCTCTCTCCTAATGGGTACGGTGGGGGGGTGGTTCCTAACTGCTGAAACCTCGTGTCTCTCCCCCTAATGGCTGCCGTGTCTGGGTTTAAATCCCCTGGTGCCTATCTTCCTCTGTACCCCTATTTCCGACTCCTCCCATGATCAGTTACACCTACCAGTATTTCTGTATTATTATAAGTTTACTGGGCTGCCATTGTTAGTCTGGGCAGGTATGGTCCCATGTCCTAGAGCCAATCTCCTCCAAGCCCCGACGTAGGCGCTGTAACTCAGGGGNGGATGATATACTAATATCTTTTAGGCTCTTCTGTCCGCCACCAATTGGAAAGACATCTCTCAATGCCAGAGATTTGTGAAAAGGAAACAAAATGTTTATTTAATGCTATTCAGGCCTAATACCTTCCTTAAAATATTAAAGTCTTTAAGGGTATACACCTACACACACATGCCCACACAGCGCTCCCTTCTCCCACTGTCCCAACTCCAGGTACTGTAAATCAGGAAAAGAGCACACGTCAGTTTTTTTCAGGTTGCTGGCACTGTGAGCTGTGTTGCCTGCCTGTCCAGGCAGGATCTCCAATTAATCCAAAGTCATGTGGCATCTTTCACTGGCAAGAGTTCTTTGTACCAAGTTCCAGTCAAAGTCTCTCCTGCTTTCCAGGCCACTTGGCCAAAGGGAGCACCCCAAAGCTGCATGGGCCTCTTCTACCAAAGCCGCGCTCCACCAAAAGCTCACGTCTTTCTTCTTCACCTAGCCGCAGGGATCTCCACTCTGGCAAAGCTGTGTGGTTTTCCCTTTCACCTGGCCAAGAGGGGGTCTGCACCCTACTGAAACCCTTGTGGCTCTCTCTCTCCTAATGGGTACGGTGGGGGGGGGTTCCTAACTCTGCTGAAACCTCGTGTCTCTCCCCCTAATGGCTGCCGTGTCTGGGTTTAAATCCCCTGGTGCCTATCTTCCTCTGTACCCCTATTTCTGACTCCTCCCATGATCAGTTACACCTACCAGTATTTCTGTATTATTATAAGTTTACTGGGCTGCCATTGTTAGTCTGGGCAGGTATGGTCCCATGTCCTAGAGCCAATCTCCTCCAAGCCCCGACGTAGGCGCTGTAACTCAGGGGATCTACCCCCCAGTCACATCTTGGGGGGAAGTGACTTCATTCCCCTAGCTCCAAGCATGGCCATAGCCATTTAACATATCCAAGTGACCCGCCAAAGGGCTGTGGCTTTACAAAACAGCCCTGCATGTTCCTGGTCTATGTGTCCCTTCCCCCAACTCACACCTGTGGGGGGAAGGGGTGAGGACACCTTATACGTCTCCCCAATATTCCTATACACTTTGAGTTCTGGACACTATTCCAAATCTTTCCTGCCCCCTCCCCCCCCATATTTGGCTGCACCCTGTATCAGGAACTCACCTGTAGGTAATTACCTGCTTTTCTCTTGCTGCTTTTAAGATTCTTTCTTTACCTTTAACCTTTGGCATTTTAATTATGATGTGTCTTGGAGTGCGCCTCTTTGCATCTATTTTATTTGGGATTCTCTGTGCTTCCTGCACTAGCATGTCTATTTTCTTCACCAAATTAGGGAAGTTTTCTTTCACTATTTTTTCAAATAGAGTTCCAATTTCTTGCTCTTTCTAGTCTTCTGGGTTCCCTAGAATGCTGGACCTCTTGAAGTTGTCTTAGAGGCTGCTTGCACTATCCTCATTTTAAAAAAAATTCTCTTTTCTTCTTGCTGTTTTGGTTGGTTGTTTTTTTGCTTTCTTATGTTCCAAATCATTGATTTGATTCTTGGCTTCTTCTGCTTTACTACTGTTTCCCTGTAAATTGTTCTTTATTGCAATTAGTTATACTTTGTTTCTGACTGAATCTTTTTTATGCTGTTGAGGTCCTCACTAAGTTCCCTGAGCATCTGTATAACCAGTATTTGGAACTCTGCATCTGGTAGATTGCTCATCCCCATTTTGTTTAGTTATTTTTTTCTGGATTTTTGATCTGTTCTCTCATTTGGGCCATGTTTCTTTGTCTCCTCATTTTGGCAGCTTCCCTGTGTTTGTTTTTGTGTATCAGGTAGAACTGCTTTGACTCTGTATTTTGGTAGTGTGACCTAAGGTAGTAGGTGTCCTGTAGGGTCCAGTGGCACAGCCTCCCCTGTCACCCATGCTGGGTACTCAAGGTGCACCCTTTGTGTGGGATGAGTACACCCTCCCCTTGTAGTTGAACCTCGGTTGCTGTTGGCAGATCTATGGGAGGGATTTACCCAGGCCAGTCAGCTGCAAGGACTGACTGTGACCACTGACCACCACACTCCACCACTGAGGAAGATCATCTGTGCAGGGCAGGGTAGGAGTGACAGGTAGCACAAATGCTGACTTTTCTGGTTTCACCCTCCTTGACAATGTGTATCAAATACTTTAAGTTTTTATTAGTTTGATAGATAAAATATGGTTTCTTAGTTGTATTTTAATTTGTACTCATCTTACTACAAGTAGCACTGAATATCTTCTCATATGTATAAAGACAATTTACATTCCATTTCTGTGAACTCTTTAGGTTGTTATCCATTAGGTTGTTACTGATTTGTATATTATGAAAATTATTACGGTATATTATAAAATTAGTGCTTCATATGTAGAAATATGTAGAATGAATTGCAAATATTCCTTTCCAGTTTATTTTTATTTTTTTACTTTTGCAGGGGAGGGACAATAAATCTACCCTCTTTGGTTTCTGTGGCTGGGATACTCTGTTATAAAAGACAGATTACAAGAGAAAAACAAACAGGAGTTTAGTTACATGTATATCTCATGTATCCTTGAGACATACTCAGGGGAACTGAATAAAACTCCTCTAAATGGTTCAAGCTACCGCCTTAGACACCATCTACTGCTAAAGACAAAAGAAAGATGTCTGGGTGAGGTAGGGAGGCCAGTTAACCAGGAAAAATCGTCAGGTTTTTATGCAGATTTAAGTCTGGCACCTTCTCTGTTGAGGGGTTTCTTGTGATTTTGTCATTCTTCTTTTCCTAGTGCTAAAAGGAGATACTCTTCCAAATGGAGATTTCCTCTATAAATATACAATATCCTTACAAAAGGGTATATTTCACCCTTTATTTAGAGCTTCTTCTGTGTCTACTTTTTAAAATCAGCTCAGAATATTCCTTATACCAAAAAGGCTCATTTGGGGGTGGCATATTCTGCTCACTTTGACTTTGTTTTGGTAGATTTACCATGTAGGCGCTTCTGATGTTTATGATGTTGAATAAATTAATCTTTAAAATTATGGCCTCTGGATTTTATTTCATTCTTTGGAAAGCCTTTCCCATTCCATGTCTATAATATAGTTGCTCATGGTTTACTTCTGGTATATGGTAGGCTTTATTTTTCACATTTAAATATTTAATCTGCCTGAGATATAATTTGATTTAGTGTGTTATGTGTGGTTCCAATTGATTTTTAATGGCTTCAGTTTTTTATTTCAATATCATTGATTGAATAATCCATCTCTTTCACACTAATCTAAGTTGCCTTGAAGGGATTCAGAACATGCCATCCCAAAATATGCCATTTTGGGATGCAGATTATTTTGAGTTGGAGGCAGTTAGGACCCAGAAAAGTCTGGAAAAGCTCTCTGTCTCTCTCTTAACTAAAATAAAGTATAAACTTTCTCATTTGTGGGGGAACTCTGCATTTATAAAGAAAATTTCCAGTAGAAAAAGTACCCGACCAAGAAGTACCTGTACTTACTACCTGAGGTAACTTTTGTTCACTTGAGAGACTTACCTGCATAATAGGACAACCTTCGTTTATTACACATTCCCTTTTCTCACTTTCTGTGTATGGTCTCTGCTTCCCTCCTCTCAGAAACCTCAAACCCAATCCTTTTCCTTAGCTCAGGATGGTGTGTAAGTCTCAACTGGATGCCTTTTGAGTGTCCTATCTTTTTGAGGCTCCTGTATATGTGTATGTATGTAAATACTTTAAATTGTTTTTCTCCTGTTAATGTCTTATACCAATTTAATTCTTAAGCCAACTATAGAACCTAGAAATATGGGAGAAAAAAAATTTTCCCATAAAGCCTTCCTTACCAAATACTAAATACCTATGTATATTTGAGCATATTTTGAAATTTTTAATTCTACCCTGTTCATGTCTTTTTATCCATGCACTGAACACACTCTCTTATTTACTGACATTTTATAATGTTTAGTACATAATTGGACTAATTATTTTTATGCCTGTTTTTGTACTGCCTGTGTTTTAAAGATATATATTATAAAATGGTTTGAGTACTCTTAAAAAAAAGATTTTATTTCTTTATTTTTAGAGAGAGGGAAAGGAGAGGAGAAAGAAGGGGAAAGAAACATCAATGTGTGCTTGCCTCTTGCATGTTCCCCCCTTGGGGACCTGGCCTGCAACCCAGACATGTGCCCTGAATGGGAATCGAACCCACAACTCTTTGGTTCATAGTCTGGCACTTGATCCACTGAACCACACCAGCCAGGACCGGAGTTGAGCGCTTTTGACAGAGACTGCGTGGCTACCAAATATAAAATATTAACTTTCTGGCCCTTTGTAGAAAAAGTTTGCCTGATTACTGCTCTAAACTGTCAAGAAGAGCTAAGTTACTTTAAATAAATTGTGGTATCTGCAAAGAAATTTCCAACAAAGTGATTATTTCAAAATATAATTTAATTAAAAATTTCATCATTGAACTTTGTTTTTGAGTGCAAAATATCTGAATTATGCCTTCAATTTAGTTACAGTTTATTAAAATGTGAGTTTTCTCATGTTCAAAATAGGATGAATAGGCTGAAACATTCCTCACATTTAGAGTATTTTTCCAGTGTACATCTAGTGATACCAAGGAAATTGATATGGGACTGAAACCTCCCCATTGATTATATGCAAACAATTTTTTTCCTGACACATATTTAAGATAGAGAGCCAAAGATTGGCTTCCCATATTGATTATAGTATTCTGATTAAAAAATAAGTATAGTGATCTTGAGAAAGAATCTTTTACTTTCATGACATTAATCAGACTTATCCCCAGTGTATTTTCTCAGGTTTGATGGACATATCACTGAAAACACTCATTTTAGATCATTAACAGGGTTTTTCCCTAGCAAGATTCACAGTAAAGGAATTCTAACTAAAGAACTTTTCATACAATGTGTAGATAAAATTTCCTATAGTATTAGTTTTTTGATACTTAGTAGGGCCAGAGAGTTGCATATATATTTTAATAATAAATTCTTTGATGTTTAAGATTATATTAGAAAGTACTTGCAAATTAAAATTAATCAAGATATACATTGTGCTGAATACGCAAGATATTGTATGATAAAATATTGATTGCTTATAATTTATTTACTGTCCTTCAAAAAAAAGCATTGGTGAGCCCAATCAATCAAAATAGTGTTACTGGAACTTGGTTCTTCTCACTGATGCAGTAAAAAGTCACAGATCAGTGAGATGAAAGTGGATATTTAAGAAATAAGCATTTTATTAGTACATCCTCAAGGTGGACAACAGTTCTGCCGAGAGTGTTGAGAAAGGACCACGTCTACTGAATCTGCTGCCTTAAGGACACACGTGACTGCTGTACGAATATAAGGGAGGGGCTTCATATTGATTGACAGCTATTTTGGTTTTAGTTTTTTCTGCGCAAGTCCTTTTTCTCATAATTCTCCTTGATTACCCACTGTGCGGGGGAAACCTCACTGGAAATTTTTTCAAAGTCTTTTGAGGATGGCGTTCTGCACATGTTCCTCACAAAGGTCTTCCCACTGATTTCCTCCTTCCTGTTTGTTCTTTATCCAAAGTAAACCTATTTCAACTATTTGCCTTGGGACAAGGGTGGTGAGCCCCACTTCCTCCTGTTGCTCATTTCTAATAAAAAGGATGCTTGATAATAAAAAGGATGAAAAGAGACAACAATCAGGAAAGCCCATTAGGTAAGACACTTTGAACTGCAAGAAATGGAAAACATTGATTAAATTGGATGTCAGGGAAGTATTATGGACAAAACTCAATATCCTTTGATAATAAAAACTTTCAACAAATTAGGTATAGAAGGAATGTATCTCAAAATAATAAAGGCCATATAAATATGTGGAATTGAAACAAGTTTAACAGAAACAAAGTAGGATGGTGGTTACCAGGGGCTTAAGGGGAGGGGAAATGAGGAGATGTTGATCAAAAGGTAGAAACTTTCAGTCGTAAGATGAACAAGTTCTGGAGAACTAATGTATAACATGGTGACTATAGTTAATAATAATGTATTGAATACTTGTGATCTGCTAAGAGTAGATATGTCAATTAGCTTGATTGCAGTAATTATTTCACATGGAGGACAAGGGGGAAAATGGGTGAAGATAGTCGTGGGGTCAACGGACATGCCCCCTCCCATGACTAATGGCTGGTGAGAAGGCCACTGGCCAGAAGGAATGTGTATTGTTGGGAGTGGATCGTAGCTCCCTCCTTATCTCTTTTGGAAATAGCTTTTTGTCCTGTGACAGCTATTGACCTTTTCCTTCTGCACGTACACACTGAGGTCATGTAGCTGCGGGCCACAGGCAGGTCTGTGCAACCGGGACTCGTGCTGCCTTTGTCTGGGCCCCTCACAAGGAGCCTGGCTCTGGAGGGCGTGCGGTCTCTCTCACACTGACCTGCCAGTGTCCGTGCACTCCCTTGTGATATGAGTAATAAAAGGCGCGTCCACATCTGCTAGTCCACGGGGTGGTTTTAATTTTTTTTAAAATATCATGAACACTTAAGCAGCTCCTCAGTTTGGGGCTCCTGACTACAATAGCCAAAAGCTACAAACTTCCAGTTGTAAATAAGCCCTGGGGATGTAATGTATGGCATGGTGATGAGAGTTAATAATACTGTGTTGTGCCAAGAGAGTAGATTTTAAAGGTTTTCAACACAAGAAAAAAGCTGTAACTATGTGTAGTGATGGATGTTAACTGTACTTGTGGTGATCATTCCAAAATATGTGAAAATATCAAATCATTATGTTGCATATCAGAATCTAATATAATGTTAAACGTCAGTAATAAGAGAACAAAGGTCCTTTTTTCAGGCCCTTTTTGCCAGAGCTAGCTAGCTGGACCCCATTAAGTATAATGAACGTTAATTGTTGTATGAGCCTTTATCCTCAGGACTGGAAAATTACTGGAAGCGCCTTGAAGGCGCAGATGTTCCAGGAATTTAGGAAACAGGACATGACCCGAAGAACCTCCAGACAAGCTGCAGTCTTATAGGAGACCAACTGAGACATAAAAATTCAAAGCATCCACCCCTCAGGGCTGGTGCGTTTGTCTCCACCAAGCCCTTGCCCTCGCTTGGGAAAGAAAAATAAAAACTTTTACCCTGCATTTTTGTCTCTTTGTGAATTCTTTCACAGCCCTATTTGCCAACCACCCTAACAAGTAACACCTCAAAAAAAAAAAAAAAAGGAAAAGAAATAAAATGACATTTCCAGATGCTTTTCAAGGTTATCTGAGAGAATGTCAGCTCCCTGAATTGCAGGAACTGTCTGCGTACCCCAATGCTACAAAGTTTTCTTCAGGACAGAATCATTAAATATTTAGTGAACAACAAACAAACAAAATCATTACTTTGTACACCTTCAATATCTCAATAAATCTGGAAAAAATCTTAAGATATGTAAATTCAAATGGAAAACAAATATTGCCAGTTTTGGTTTTTGTTTTTATAGAAGGAATGTACCTCAGTATCTCAGAAGGAATGTACCTTAGTTTATAAAGGAAAGAAAAATAGGAATGTTCAGTTTTGTTTGACAACCTCCAAATTTTGAGTAACTCAAACACATTATGAATATTTTCTTGGTTATCCAATTACAATAGTATAAAAAACTGACAAAAGTTGAGCTTTCCTAGGTTAATTATTTGTAATAAAATGATGTGTACTTCTAAAGTTAAAAGAAAAACTTCTCGTTCATTATATAGACTGACACAATAACTGCCAACACACTGATTTTAAAAAAGAAACTTCTTTGTCAACGGATGACATTTATAACACACTTTGTCAGTGTGAGAAACATTCAAACCTGTAGAGAATGTTTGTGAGTGTATTGGAGCCAAACTGATGGCTGTTACTGGGAAGCAAAACCTCAACGGATTGAGGAAATGCTCCAGAGGTTGGCAGTTTGGCACCTTATTTTGCACACTACAATCGAAAGAGGAGGCGTAAGGGGGTTACATGAAATCCATTGGTGATAGATTAGGGGGGCAAGAGAAAGTGGAAGGGGGAAACCTCTGGGACTGGGTAAAAGAGGTAAAATGATAGACACGGACTTCTTTCACCCGGGTGGGTAAGGGGTAGTTCACAGTGACAATAAAAATGAGGGGATTTGTGGTCTCTGCTTCAGTGTGCTAGTTGTGTCCCAGGGGTCTGGAAAAGGGAAGTTACCTTGACATTCCAAAGGTGTATCATCGTAGATGGGAAAAGACACTAGACAGGCTCAGTTAATTAATGTAAAGATGGACTTTGTCAGGGGGGATTCTAACCTAGGACAGTCACTGCCCACCATTACCTGCCTGCTGCTTTTAATTAATAGGTTGTCATTTCAGCCCATCCTGCATGGTTACTTTAGTTCTCTGAGTTAGCAAGTCTGACACGCAGGCCTCCTCCAAGCTGGTCAGCTTTTGTATGTAGCCTCTTTTCATCCACAACTTTATGGGATAAATTAAATTCCCTCCTTATTTGTTAATTCCCTTGTTAACTCTCCAGGCAACTCTCCTTTCCTTACTTGAGGAAGGACAGTTAATGATTATTTCACCCAATATTATTCTAACCCAATATTAGAATATTAGGTTACAGTTAAGGTTTTTTTTTACCTGAAAATCTTTTGCTTAAGATTATTTAATGTTCCTTATTAATGTTCCATATTTAAAGTGTAAACGAGAATTTTTCAACTATTCTATGCTATTGCAGAGAAACTTGCCGTTAGAATATCACCGTCTCCCAGAAATTAAATCAGCTCTAATTGAATCTGGAAAAGTTGGCGTTTGTGCTGTCGGTGACCTACCAGACTCAATAAGCAGAGACAGGGACTGAATCTTTGCGGGCACATTTTTCAGATGGCCGGCGATCTGAGAAGATGGAGACTATGTACTCTAACAAGCTGTCTTACATTTCCTTTCAAGCCAGCTTTTTTTTTTTTATAAGCAGGGAAAAAGTGTATGTAAGGGATTTGGAATTGAGGAAAAAAATTAACCAGATAAAGGCTGTGGTCTGGCAATTTCCCTAACATTCTTTTATCGGCTGACCAGTGATTTTCTTTTATCCCTGTCCTGTGTCCTGGGTGGTGAACCATCTCTCTCTGGAACACAATGGCTCATACCACCTGGATGGCTTATGGTCTTTTCTGGAGCACAAAGGTCAGTTGCTGTGGACTCCTGGGGTCAGGGTGGGCCATACCTGCAGTTCCTGAAACAATAGCTTTTTACATGCATTAACTACATGCATTAACTAAAGCATTAATAATAGCTTATTAACTATTACCTTAAGCTAAAATTCTCCAACCCTTGAGTCCCCATTCAACATGGCTTTTTGCCCTCACCTCAGCTTGCCAACTAACAAAAAATTAAAAAACTATATAAGCATGCAATTGGATTTTAGCCCATTTCAGGAAGCTTTGGAAATAGAGATTTAAATTTTTTAATTTATTTTTAATTTTAAAAAATATATTTTATTGATTATGCTATTACAGTTGTCCCATTCCACACCCCCTTATTCCTCTTTGCTGTGCACCCCTCTCCTACCTGTACTCCCACCCCTTAGTTCGTGTACATATGAGTTCTTTGGCTTCTCTACTTCCTATACTATTCTAGACTCCCCCTGTCTATTTTGTACCTGCCATTTATGCTTCTTATTCCCTGTACCTTTTCCCCCAGTCTGCCCCTCCTTCCTCACTTATAACCAACCCTCCATGTGATCTCCATTTCTATAATTCTGTTCATGTTCTAGTTGTTTGCTTAGTTTGGTTTTGTCCTTGAGATAGATTGGCTATCTCTTCATTACTTAGTTCTAGTTTTGGAGATTTGATCTGTTCTTTCATTTGGGTCATATGTTTTTTGTCTTGGCGCACCTATTACATTTTAAGGGGTGGAGCTTTAGGTATTCACCAGGGCTGGGCAACCCCTGTTGCAGGGTTGTGTCGATGTATGTGGGGGAGGGGTCCAAGAGAGAACAATGCCCCTTGCTCCGCTCTCTCCCGGCTTTTAGTCATCCCCCCCCACCACCACCACTACCCACAAGCAAATTGGGCCCTTCTGGTGTTGATTCCCCAGAGTGTGGTTTCGGACATTCTAGGACCACATGGATGGATCTCTCTGAAGAACTATGCTGTGAGGCTGGGAGTTTCTCTCGCCACTGCAACCTCCTCAGATTTTTACAGCTAGAGGTTTTGAGGCTTTCTTTCCCCACTCTGGCACCCTGGGTTGTGTGGTCTGTCTTGCTGCACAGTTGTTCCTCCTGGTTAGCTGCGTGCAAATGTGGGACCACCTGGTCCTCTAGCCACTGCCTTGTCGTGAGTTCTCCCCATCTCTGCTGCCCGTCTCCACCTCTCCTACTCATCTGAATGGATGTTTCTTCTTTAATTCCTAGGTTGTCAGAATTCCATACAGTTCAATTTTCTGGCATTTCTGGTTGGTTTTGGTTTTTAAATTTGTTGTTTCCCTTCTTTTGGTTGTGCGAGCAGGCAAAGTACATCTATCTACATCTGCATCTTGGTTAGGAGTAATTTATTTTGGTGTTTTAAATATTTTTATTCATTTATTTTTAGAAAGAGGGAAAGGGAGGGAGAGAGAGAGAGAAACAGCTGTTCAAGAGATTCAGCAATTGTTTGCCTCTCACACGCCCTGAACTGGGGGCCTGGCCTGCAACACAGGCATGTGCCCAGACTGGGAATCGAACCAGAGGTCTTTCAGTTTGTAGGTTGTTACTCAGTCCACTGAGCCACACCAGCCAGGGCTATTTTTATTTTTATTTTTAAATTTTTGACCTCTTCCGGAAATCTCCAAAAAAAAAAAAAAAGGCAAGGCATTAAAGAACTTTTAGAAGCTTTGCTATTCCTAAGTGGGTAGCCATAATTAAAAAGTGGAGGCTCACTCAAAGTGAATGGCCCAGAATCAGGAGGAAATACCTCAGCTCATGACTGCAATATAGAAGCAGCAATGATTAGAGCAATTTCCTTGGTGGTAGCTTATAAATATGTGCTGGCTGTGGTTTGCTTATTTTCAGGATAGAGTGAGAATGTTCATGATGGGTAGCTGAAGAGCTGGTGGTAAATTGGTCAATTATTGTTCTAGGCCTATGGAATTATAGCTGCTTTCTTTGGTGATATGGGACACACATTTCACGTGGTTATTACTAAAAACAGTCAAAAGTGTCCTCTATTAAAAAAAGAATAAGCAAAAAACACTTCACTGTTCAAAACTGATGTTGAGAAAAACTAGAAAGAAAACAAATTCTAAAACTGAATTTGGAAATCAATACTCTCCAAGAATCTTGAACTTCCATGGCCTGAGAATTGCTCTTTGCCTTCATGGCAATGAGATCCACTTCTGGGTCCCACAGAAGATTCATCTAGGAATTCACTTCTGAACTTGTACTCTCCCATATTGCAGGTTACAATTGTGAGTATTATAAAGGACTCTTTTTTTGTATTAAAGAATTGCTTTTATTTATTTATTTATTCTCCACAGGAGGCCTTTATTTTATTTTTATTGTATTTTTTTTCCTTCATAAGGACTCATTTGATGCATCCGGCTTTATCATCAATAGGTATATACAATGTTCCCCAAATGTCCACCTAATCAGACTCTGCATGATGGGAAGCCTGGAGATTTAGTCTTTTGAAAGAGATTAAACTTCCAAAAATTGGAAAATACTACTCTTGGCTTCGATAGAAAGGATTTTATCAGGAATACTTAAATGGAAGATTCGTAAGTGTGCTCCAGAAGTCTATGATCCTTGAAAGAAGACTAACAAACCAATACGTTCAGATCAATCCAACGATGATATGAAGTAGACAGCTTCCACACAAGACAATAAAACAAGATAGATCTTAAAAATATTTCTGCTTTCCCTGGCCGGTGTGGCGCAGTGAACTGAGCGCCGGCCTGTGAACTGAAAGGTCGCCAGGTCAATTCCCAGCCTGGGCACATGTCTGGGTTGCGGGCCAGGTCTCCAAGTGGAGATGTGTGAGAGGCAACCTATTGAGGTATCCATCACACATCAATGTTTCTCTCCCTCTTTTTCTCCCTCCCTTGTTTAAAAATAAATAAGTAAAATCTTAAAAGAATTCTGCTGTTTTCATTTTGCTCTACTTATCCTTGTACTTTAGTGCCCCCAAGAGGTCAACCAAAAATTTCACTGTTCTTGCACCAATCTACACATTTTATCCTAATCCTCTGCAGTGTTTCTCTGCCACCTAGAGAAATGCAAAATTTTCTTGTCTGTTTTTCTTGGGCTGTAATTATTGTTCTAATTGAGTAATGGATTTGTCATACTCTACCTAATTTGACTAATACAAATTTAATAGCTGTTCCTTTCAACACTTTAAAAGGTAGACTTTCTTCTACAAATCCCTTCTGGAATTGGATTTTTTTTCAGGAATTTGAATTAATCCTAACCTTCAGTTTTATCAAAATTTAATGCTATCCCAAATAAAAAAATACTATGCTCACTCATAAGGCAACTTACAGGAATAAAGATAACTATTGAGGCCATCCTTGCTATATTGGTATGTTTACCTTCAGTGACTCCCCAGCCTCTCCTCAAGCTTCCTGCTAGGGGCCTAATAATTATCCTGCTTTCATTGTGATTAATACTTATTTTCCCAGTCTGCTTGTGCAGTGCTAAGGTACCACTCTTTATGCGGACATCAGACTTTCACCTGAGTACCACACAAACCTCTCTTGGGTATCTGGAGTAACTGTTAGAGACTTCTCGATATTCAAAACACCTACTCCTACAGGAAGCTAAGTTTCTCTGAGACAGATAGAGACCTGCATCGAGGGAAGCATGGACTATTCAGAAAGCTCCCAAGCGAGATAACTGACTCCCCCTTTATCTATACTTTGGGTGCTCCAGTTCTAATAGGAATAATGCAATTAGAAAAGGGTTCCAAAACTTGTCTCTGACTCCAGCAGAAGTCATAAATGACACTACCTTTGCTCAGGAGGTCTAATAAACTGGTTCATTTTAAATCTCCATGGTGGTTATAGACGATCACATAGCCTTTGTTTTTTTCTTGGCTAGCTAAGATCGTGGTTTTATAGCAAACACTGTGTCCATCTCCTGCTAAAACACTACCGGTCAGGTAGAGCAGTCTGTGGTTAGGTCAAAAGAAAAGGCTACCTGGCTGTCTAGAACATACTCAGATGGATTTGGGGACCTGATTTCATGACCTGATTTTGAAGTCTAGACTCTTTGCTTTTCAGCCTAACAGTAGGGTTAATAATCACGTTGTTTCTTCTGGTAATTACCTGTGTTGTAGTTGACCCATGCACGCTGACCAGTCTTAAATGCTATTGCCATTGTCTTTTTATGTGATTCAGTATCTCATTTTGCAACAAAAGGCACAAGAGAGGCTAACTGGAGTGCAGAGGCAGGCAGTGTTCTCCGAATAACCACGAGATCAATGCATTTTGATGATGGTGTGGATCTGAACCCTGCACACAAGTGTCCTGAGGGCTGAGTTTGCCTTTGGCCAAGAGGGGAGATCAAGAAGTGAACAAACAGATCTAGGAGCCTGCTGCTGGAAGCTGCCAGGCGGACTCTAATGCTTTCTACCAAAGGGAATCATGGGAATATTTTAACCAGTCAAGACTGATTAGAGATTATGCTGGAACAAGATGTAGAAAGACCATTCGCTGTGACTGTGTTTAAAGCCAGATGGAGGCGGTGACACTTCAACCAAGACCAGGTGAACCTCTTTCCCTGCCTCCTAGATAAAAATGGCTAAGATAACCACCAAATTGCTTCATTTTTACAACACTGGCCTCTTTTTCTAAACATTCCTTAGAATCACTCAGTCAAATTCTAAATAGACTCCCCGTAATGTCGTCCTGTGAAGAAGCTCTGTACCCCTGTGTTCTTCCTTGTCTCGGTGCAGCACACTAAGTAAGCTCAGCTTTGACTACACACGTGTAGGCATTAGTTGGCTGGTAGTAGCTTTTGTGGTCTGAATGTTTGCGTGTCCCCCCGAGTTTGCACGTTGGTGGTAGTATTCAGAGGCCCTTGGGAGGGCCTCTCCTCTTGAATGCAGTTAGTGTTCTTATGGCAGAAGCCCCAGGGAGCTTGCTTGCCCTTAGGCCACATTGAAAATAAGGCTGTCTATGAGCCAGGAAGCTCTCCCCACACACTAGATCTGTAGGTGCTGTGATCTTGGACTTCCTGACCTGCAGAACTGTGAGAAATAAATGCTTGTTTGTAGGCCAACCAGTAGGATATAGGATATTTTGCTATAGTACTGCAAACACATGAAACTGCGGAAATCTAAGGAGGGAAGCCATTTGGGAACCTTCATGTTCTACCTCAACCCTTGCCTGGTGGATCTGCTCCAAAATATTTTGAAACTAGGACGAAGAGCATTTCAAGGCAGGGCAGTGGCTGTTTCTTATGATCTGGAGCATGCACAGTGGAGACTCTGACCAGCAGGTGCAAGGTAGGCCTGTCTTTGGCTAATTATGGTTGAGGGCTTGATGGTGGAGTTGCAGGATATCTTGGTTTCTTCAAGAATCACTTGGGTGCCTGGGAATCCAGGTGTTCATTAGAAGCAAGGGCTAAAGCCGCAGCTATGTTTGTGGGATGTGATAGCCAGGGAAGTCCAGGCTGAACGAAGAGCCCCTCAATGTTCCTTTGGGGGTTCTGGCCTGCCTTGGGGTCCTGCCTCACCAGGACACTCTCCACAGGCCTCGAGATGGTGGGGTGCTTTCAGAGCCAGCTGCTGACCAAGAATGAGCTGGCAGTTGCCTGTAGCATTCAGCTGCCCCCCACAGCCCTGATCTTGCCCGTCAGGAAAATGTCAGAACGGTTCATCCGAGGCTCTCTCAGCCTCCTCTCAGTAATTGGTTGTTTCTTCTGGATGCTATTAGATTTTACTCTGTCGGTAATAAAAAACTGACCTCCCCCAGGCAGCTGAGATGTGAGGGGATGTTTCACTTTGCCATCGGTGACAGAGGTGTGAAGGGTGCTGATGGAAGTTTGACTGTAGCCTGATCCTGTCTCAGCCTTCTAGGCATACATTTGAGATGTCTCATCAATGTAAGGAAGTAGTCTGTGGGCAAAGATATCTAATAAAATAAGTAACTGAATATGGGTCAAAATTTTTGATGTGCTGTCCTCCTACCTTTGGATAAGCTTACGTGGCCAGGGGCCAGCAGGAGCTTCTGGGCAGTCCAGTACTGAGACCTGGGAACCATGATGTGCTGCCTGGGCAGTCCCCTGGAGGTAGTCTCCTGGAGGCAGACCCCTGGAGGCAGCCCTTTAAAGGAGCATGACACAGAAGAGACAGCTTTTTCATACACTGCTTCTCTCACCCAGAGCCTGGTCAGACTGCTCTGAGTTGAGAACAGGGGCTTCTGAAAAAGGAGGGACCCCCGTTGGAGCCCCAGGAGCCCCCCGTACCTTTAAAGACAGACAAATGAGAGAAGCAAGGTGTGTGGAGTGTTGTGTCCAGGTGGCTGGAGATAGAAAGTGCCTGGGGAAGTGGGCAGGCAGGCAGCCTGGTGAATGTCCGTACCCATGCATTGTCTCTGACGGCTGTAAGTTTGGGGGTGGGCTGGAAGGGGGCATTCTGGAGCAAAGAATCCAGAGGTTCCTTCAAGCCATGAATAAATTGATTAGTAAGGCTTGCTAAATCTCCATTCTAGAACTATTTTGAATGCCAAATGCACATTTGGACCTCTCCAACCAAGACGGGCACGCAAAACGTGTCCTCACTTGAACTTGTCCTCTTCAAGCTCCCCTCCGGTGGCCTGCACCTCGCAGTGGGCTACTGTGGAACTCAGGTGAGAGAGGATGGCATTTGGGACCCAAGAGGAGTGGCGCGGTGGAAGTGCTATGGAACGTTTGATTTTGAGATGTATTTTTGAAGCCAGCAAGATTTGGTAATTTCATGGTTTTGGGCCAGTTATTAAAAAGAAGTTAGATGAGGTTCACAGTAGGAAAACACTGAGAATATGTCTGGAAGAAAACCAAACCTCGCTATTCTTAAAGGTTATATCAAAAAGACTGTTTTGCCTCTCAAGGAAGTTTCATACCAAGAATTACCAAATTAGCATCCTGTCTTCTTGAGGCTGTAATTCTGACCTCCAAAGCCCAGTGACCAAGATTGCTGTGTGGGCATGACACAGGCAGTAACGTAAGGGTGAGACCACATGCATTTAAGTCTTAGCTCTCCCACCAAATTGCTTTTTAATCGTTGGCAAGTTACTGATTTCTCAGGGCATTCATTCTTTCATTTAGTAGTAACTACCTGTGACTACACAGGTATAGTACATATATGTATTTTGCCTGCATCCATTCACTGACTTTCTTCTCACAGAATTATAGTTTTGTAGGTCTCTCCTTCTTCCCTGCTTCCTTTGTTGTTTTATTTTTGTATCTTTCTTGCTTCTAGTTTCAAAGGCAGGAGGAGGGGTTCTTATTGGCTTAAGCCAATCAGGGTATACGCATGGCAGCTGTTACCAGGTTTAGGAATAAGCATGTGACCTGTATTAGTCTATCCAGGTGACGGAAAGGGATTCATATGCCACCACTGGGGAAAGGGCCCCCCCACCCCCAATCTGTTAGATGAGATCAAGAAGCTGCCGCTGGCACCCATCCGTGGGCGGAGAGAGGGACCACCAGCAGTATCCTGCGGACCAGGAGGACAGCAGAGGAAGAACCTGGAAGCTTGATCATGTAACTGAGCAAATTGTGCTCTGCCTGGAGCCGGCCTCCATGTGGACCTCAGTTATATTAGACAATAGAATGTCCTTATGTTTTAGCTTGTTTCAACCAGGATTTTCACATACCTGCAGCCAAATGCATCCTGATACATTACCTGTGGTAATGAGAGGATTAAATCAGGTAACACCTGGGAAGCATGTATTAGCACAATATGCAGCCACTAAGCATGGGCTGTTATTCTGAAGTCTGGGATCCAGATACTCTGCAGGCTGCTCTGGCTGGGGGCCCGGCTTTGGTAGGATGGGAAGACAGGTAAGGAGCAGTAATGTGGTGTTACAGGGCTCAAGAACAGGGTGAGGGAGACTAGGTCCCCCCTTTTTTCCCTTTGGAGCCTACAGTGAAGTCGAGAGAAGTCAGCCTTCTCAGTGAATGGGAAAAGTCTAGGCATGGGTGTCGTCTATGGGGTCTGAGCCCGTTGTGTTTGGGGGATGGAGAGGGATGAGGGCCAAAGACGCAGAGGCTTTGGTGGGGATGAGGGAGGGGCCACTCTTTTAAGCCCTATAGAAACTCGATTACTCATTATTTGGCATTAATTTCCTCCCAAGCCCCTTTAGAAAAGTACAAAGAGCACTGCGAGAAGTAACAGATCTGTGACAGTATGAACGAAGCTTGATGATCACTCTCGTGTTGACTGACAGGCTTCTGAAGTTGCAGGTTGGGAGCTGCTGAAAGCTGAATAAAAGGCCCAGAGAGACCGAGTCGCGTTCATTCATTCAGCTTTATTGAGTGCCTACTGCGTGGCACAGGGTAAGAAGCTGAAGTTAAAATGCCAGTGAAATGTTCCTGCTTTCAAGCAGTTTCAGTCTGGGCAGCTGAGGTGACTTTGGGCCAAGTGAAGACTTTGAGAGGTGATTCCCAGAAGGGAAATCTGGGCAGCAGGTCTGTGGCTGGGTGAGCTCCTTCGGCACTGCTAGTTGAGACCATAGGTAAGGCTACGTGAGGGGGAGCAGGAAGGGTCAGGGTAAAAGGGAAGAGGCTGGTGATGGAGCCTGTGGGAACACTGACAGTTCAATGATGAAAAGCCATCAGAGGGTTGGAGAAGTGAATCAACATGATTGAACCAGAAGGGTCACAGTGTCAACTATTTCAGGGCAAAAGGAATGCTGACTGAATGTGTTCATTGACTGAGTCAGTTTCTAGAAGCTTGTGGGTGAACTCAGGGTTTTTCGTGTGCTGGTTTGTGGATGAATGCTGTGGAAATGGAAAACCTTGTGATATTTATCCTATACGTAGTTTGGTTCTAAAGGGGAGACATAGAGTAGAATAAAGAAGAAGATACATTCTGAAGCATTGCTGGTAACGTGGCAGAAGCTTACTCATATTTATGAAGAAAAAGAGTGAGAGTGAGAAGCTGCAGATATGGGGAAAGAGAGAGCTGACAGGAACAGCCAGGGTCTTGGGGATCCAGAGCAGAATGATCTCCCTTTGAAGGCAAGAGTTCCTATCCCGGAGTGGCGGAGGCCTCCCCTCCACCAAGCCCTGTGGTAGGATCTCTGGTAATGGAGGCAGTGACGCAGCATTACTCAGAGGGCTCAGGTGAGGAGCTTCACAGCTGCTTGAAAAGGATCTGTCATCTAGGATGTGTGTGGCGTGATGCTCTCATGACTCCACTCTGAGCTGTAGCAATGGAACAGTGTGAGTACCTAGTTACTTGGAGTCACAGGTGTGAGTAGGGTTTGGCGATCCAGGAGGGTGGTCACAGCAACTTAGGCAAAGGGGAAAGGAAGGAAGAAGCTGCAATTAAGGGAGTGATGAGCATTAGTAATGATAAGGAAAAAAGCATGTCAACGAAAAGGTAAGAAAGTAGGGGTAAGAGTTGTGACTGTGTATGGGAATGCTGGGATCCTCATGTCTAGCCTAGAACATGCTGGCTTAAAGTGGTCAACAAAATTATGATAGGAATGAAGTGACTCATGTGAATGGGCAAAGAGAAATGTATCATACCAACATACCTTTGGATTTTCTATTTATTTATTTGAATAGAAACATTTTTTTTCTATTCACCAGTTTTGTGGTGCTATGATTTCTAGGGTAGTGTATAAATCTATAGTTTCCACATAATGTGTCTGATCAATTTCTGCTTTGAAATGTAGTAAAAACCTCAATGATGAGGAATTAGGTAGGCCCCAGGGTGACGTCTTATTGCAATTAGTGTAAATTTAAAAAGTTTTAAAGTAACAATTTTGAGGAATGATGAGGAACTGGGTAGGCCCCAGGGTCAAGTCTTATTGCAATTAGTGTAAATTTAAAAAGTTTTAAAGTAACAATTTTTACTGTATTAGATTCTGGAATCACTTGAAACCAGGCTAATAAAAGTGGCTACTTCAAGGTCTGAGAGGCTATATTTAAAAAAATTTTTAAAAAGATTTTATTTATTTATTTTTAAAGAGAGGGGAAGGGAAGGAAAGAGGAAGAGAAACATCTATATGGGTTGTCTTTCATGTGCCCCCTACTGGAGACCTGGCCCACAACCCAGGCAGGTGCACTGACTGGGACTCAAACCCCTGTGACTCTGATTCACAGGCCTGTGCCCGAGAGCCTATATTTATCAATGGTTAGGACAGAATAACTGTCAAAAGTATATTTTGCTTTTAACTGGTGGGTGTGAGAGGTACTGTTAAAGTAGTTCAAACGTCTTTGGAAGTGTTTTACCCTTTAAGTTGGTGAAGCAAGCATGTTCCATACACAGTTTTATCTTCACTGGGATCTTTGGAAAGTGGTAGAATAGGCACAAACCTTTCTGATCTCATTGAAGGCCATGATGGGAAGGTGACCTCATGTTACCCTCATCCTTCTTCTGACTGTCTAAAGTGCTTCTGCTAGGGCTTTGTTGCTTTGTGTTCCAGAGTTCTATCATTCTGAGTCGCCATTAAATTCATTCCCTTGGAATTAATCATGAACACGTAGTGCAAAGTTGCTGGTGGGACAGAAGGAGCGGGGGTTTTTAGAGAAGAAGGAAAAATTTTGTTTTGGAGTAGAAGCCCTCCCCTGGTAAGGCAGAGCTGGGTGGGTGCTTAACTGGGGAGCTGGGAGCAGCCAGGGGTGGCAGAATGTGGGCACCACCGTCACCACTTCCTGTCACTTGTTCAACACACAGCTCACATGCACACATGCCTGAGTTTTGATATATCAAGTTAAAACAGACAAATTAATACCAAATTATTTTTCTTATAAAACCCTCAAAAACATGTAGAAACCTCTCTTCTTCCCAATTCAGCAACCTCACAGAAAGATGCTTTTTTGATTTTATTTATTTTTGGAGAGAGGGGAAAAGAGGGAGAGAAACATCACTGTGAGAGAGAAACACAGATCGGTTGTCTCTTGCAGGCCCCCATCCAGGGACCGGCCTGCAGCCCAGGCATGTGCCCTGACCCAGAACGAACCAGCAGCCTTTCGGTCCACAGGCCTGCACTCACTCCACTGAGCCACGCTAGCCAGGGTGTGAAACAACAATTTTTATAGCCTAGCCCCAAATTTGTATATAGTTAGTTTGGTTGACTGGGACCAGTAAGTTCGGAACCTACCAGTTAGTTCCAGACAAAAAACAGTCACGCTAGTTGTTTAGACATCTTTTTAATGTTTTATTTTAAAACAAATAATCCCAGTGAAAGAGAGCAAAGGAAATTACATTTTAATGGTAGCTTGAAATGGATATTCCTGATTTGTTTCAGGAAACAGACAATTGCATTGTCATACATAACTTTTTGAACTACTCATTTAAATGCACGTAATTATATTAAGTTAAATTTCTCTTACAAAAACACAACCAAGTCATTTTAAGGCAAAAGAAAATCAGCTTCTGGGGAGATAAGGTAATATTTATGATGTTTTCTTAAGTGATCCATTAATTTAGTTACTTGTGCCATTATTCCTTACAGTTTTGCTTGGCAAATGGGTGTGAGAATTAGTCCCTTTGTGCCTGGTTTCCTCCTTTTCCCTGTTTCACCTGCAGATTAAGAACTTTCAGAATCACTGAGTCAAAGGAGGTGAGAAAGGCACCATTGAATAGGAGATGAAGACTTAAAAACTCAATAAAGTGTCTTACTTTAAACAAAACTTGTAATCTGCCGATATTTAGTTGAACACAAAGCAAACATTTAGATCAGACACAGAACACTTTTTAGTTAACCTCATATAAGGGATGTTTGCCACCAAGTGTCACCTCGATCAACGCTGCATGTTGAAGAAGGCAGACAAACTTGAGCTGAGAAGGTAGGTGGTTACTTAGTGCCCAGCTAACCTGTGCTT
The DNA here is from genome assembly GCF_014824575.4 of Sturnira hondurensis. Lineage (NCBI taxonomy): Eukaryota > Metazoa > Chordata > Mammalia > Chiroptera > Phyllostomidae > Sturnira > Sturnira hondurensis. The sequence continues at coordinate 2,664,696 of NW_028094767.1, forward strand.
CAAGACACCATTTGGGACTCACCAATGGGACTTTGCCGGATGTAAGTGGGAGACCTCTCTGTACTCCCCAGGGAGAAATGCAACAAACAGAACCCTACGTTTTTTACACAATGCAACTATCTTTGAACATCCAAGATTTTTTTGTGTGCTAGAATAACGTAGACACAATATGGTCATGGCTTCAATGTATAAAGGTTTTCCACAATGTGGTTGATCACATTTGCAATGATTAAGACCTCCGTGCTCTTCGTAGGTTTTGTTTCTGAATCTTCTCTCTTCAGCAATGCTGAATGCACTGTGCTGTGTTTGAGGCCTAAAGAGGCCCAAGGAGGGGTCCCCAATACATTCAGAATTCCTGCTGCCAGTGGGGTTTGACCCAGGACAGAGCGTGTCCAAGAATCAGGGCTACCTGAAAGTTGCCGCCTCCATCCTCTTGCTCCAAGTGCATACAGGCATCTATCTGGCTTTAGGTCAGCTGAGGGGTATGTGTGAGGAACCTCCTGCAGAGGGTCTATCACAACTTCAGGCTGAATGGAGATGAGAGATTGCATTTGACAGTTTACTAAGCTTCTATGTTTCAAAAATGAAAATAATTGCTTTGAAAGCTTGATAAAATCTTTTCAACTGGAATGTAAAATTAGACTCTATCTTCTGTGTGTCTCCAGCAGCAAAGATTCCGAGGGATCCTCTCCAGGGGGAGTATGCTAGGACTCAGGGGTGAGTGAGAAGAGGAAGCTTTCAAAATTTCAGTGTCTATCAAAAGGGACAAGGATTTTCAAAGGTTGAGAAGCACATTTTGGGTAGAGTGGAGAAGCAGTTTACTTGTGGATGGAGGCTGGTTAAGGCCTGGTGAGGTTCAGAAGCAAAAATAGCGGCAGGGAACCCACAAGCAGTTAGTGGAGAAGAAAAGTGAGGAGAGAGTGAGGGATGGAGAAAGCCAGTTGTGAGAAAGAACTGGGGAGGACTGGTGGGTTTCAGGGCCCCCTCTTGCTTTTGGGCATCCAGTTGACAACCCTGCTCATTCTTCTGGGTGCTGGAGAAGTATTTCTGGAGGCAGCACTATCTGTGGGGGTGGGGAGGGGAAGATTTTTAAAAGTCCTTCTGTGGCTAGCATTGAACTGAATTGAAGCACTATCTCGCCTCTCTGCCTTTGGAAGGCCATTACCTTGGCTGAAGTTCTGCTGGTCTGAGATCACTAGATTGATTTCTAACGAGCAGTCAGCATTGCTTACTTTCTGGTAAATACATTTTTTAATTTTGTTTCTCTTGGGCTTTGGGCTGTCATGTTACAGGATGAAGTGTTTACATTTGCAGGCTCTGCCAGTGTGACCTGGCTTCTAACTATAAATGTTTATTCCAGGAAACTGAACCAACAATTTCAGATTTGGTGCAACGTTCTTGGGGCGAATAGAAAATGTTCACTACGGTATAAAAAGTAAAGGAGGTTTAGTTTTACCCTTTCTTATGCAAAATGTACTACATAATAGCAAACAACATTCAGGGCATATTAAAAAATAAATACCTTGCAAAATTCTCTGTTTCTATACAAGAATAAGATGTTTAGGTAGTTGAATTCCTTAGCAGTACTCATTTCCTAAGAAAATCAAGTTCGTTTATTTTGGTTTGTTTCTCTCCCTCTCACTGCCCTTTGAGGGGAAGTCATTTTCTTAAACTTCACTTAATTCCCTGTGTTGTGTCTGGCTTCTTCTCGGGCCTTTCCAATCTCAGTCCCACTCACATGTCTCATTCCCTGGGATCCTGCCTGTACATCAACTTAGTGGAAACAGCTTCTCTCGCTTCTCCTTTCTGTGGGCAGTATTGGCAAGCCCCCACTGGTGCCACTGTGGAGAGAAGTGAGCCCAAGCACACTGGCTGTTCTACTGACCAATATTCCGTTTGCTTATGCAGAAGCTGACCACTTATAAAGTTGACCCAGCTATTAGAGAATATATTTTCATACAGTTAAATGTGTCGAAGAGTCAGTATATTTGCCTCACTGGCCCTGAATGTCAGGATTTGCACATTTTCTCTTTGAAGAACATTCTCTCAATAAGAACAACATGAAAATGATGTGCAACATTGCTTGCTACAGCGTTAAATCACCAAAAGCACACATATTGACATTCAAATTACATTAATAATAACATGACTGAATAGGAATGAGTTGGCAAATATATCTTGAAATAAGCAGCCATTTCTACTATCCCCAAATTCTGCTTTACTTGGTACCTTGTTAGCAGCTGTTGATGAGAGCCATTGTGTTTAAATATACATTATGGCCTAATTTTGGAAATGTATTTTGTGTTTAATCGCAAAGCAGAAATGGCTGAAATTTGAAGGTGTTTACTCCCATAACTCCAAAATACAGAGTCAAATCTTCTAGATGACCTAATTTTCATACACTCCACAGCATTAGCTGTATTTGGTTTCTCAGGATATTTTACTCAAGGTACGTTACTAAATGAGTGGGTTCATGTTGCTGTACCTTGGAATTTCAGCCATTCCTAAACATGCATTTTCATGCAATTAAAAGATAATGGGCTTATAAATTGCCTTTCATGTTCTTCCTGATTCTTGCAAATTCAACTTTAGAAGGGCTTTCAAAATAGTTCATGCAGTGATATGTATGGCTAAAGAAACCGCTATGCCTAGAAAGAAAACGAGGAACTTATTTCAGTCTGACATGAGGCAAGCTAAGGGCATCTGTGCTTTCTCCTGCCTTACAAATGCTCTGAGATGATCGAGATCTTCCAGTCCTTAGAGAGTCTGATGCAAAAGCGGTTTCCCTGGCAGGCTGCGCTGCGGCATCGAAAGTGTCTGTCTCCGTTTCTTCTGAACCCACCTCTTCATCAGTTATAAACAATTTGGATTCCCTCCATTTGGGGTAAAAATCTTGGCTGCCTCTGGAGCCACTTGACTCACTCCCTGAAAGCTGTATATTCAGTTCCTCTGTCGACCTGATCAGGTTTTGTACGGACAGAGATTTGCCCAAGTCCTTGGGCGCCACCGGGTGGACGGACAACAGAGTTTCTCCTCCCATGTCAAAGCTCTTCCGCAGAGAACGGTCCTTGGTCAGATTGGACGACGCAACCTGAACATTTTCCTTGGAGGCAACAAGGCAGGTGGTGACATCAGGAATGCTTTCTGGTAAGCCCGCGGGGTTTGGGTGCAGAGTCTCTGGCCGGGGCAGGTGCTTGATGGCTGGGAGAGGAGGCGGGATCTGCAAAGTTGTTGGGGCTGCTGGCTTAGGCGCCGCATTTATTTGGTTTGCAATGTTGTTGGTGGCCGCCACTGAGGAGACATCACTTTGACTCAGTGGCACCTGTGTTGCTTGACTGTGCATAGTAGGGCTAAGCGCGTAGAAAGTCTGAGCACTGAACTCATTTGGCGTTAGAATGAACTGCAGGCCTCGGGAGATGTTGGCACTAGCTGATCTGGTTAAGCAGCCACTGTTCTGTGCGGAACTGGACAGGTCTTTGCCGTCCACAGGGCTTTGATAATCAGATGTCTGTTCACATTCAAAAGGTGGGATCTGGAATGAGGCCAAAGTGAGGGCTGAGGCGGAGCCTTTCCGGAGGACTTGCTGATATATGTCCAGTAGGCAGTCCAGCTTGGACTCAATGGACTGCACCTGAAAATGGGAAGAATGGTTACATGTGACTATAACCTGTTACTAAGAATGGGCTGCACTTCTGGAATTTAAAAAAGGGAATCAGGGTGTGCCAACACAGCAAAACACTGAGCATGACCTGCTATAATGCAGACCTGCTATTGAGTACCATCTTACTTAATTATTTATTTATTTTTCCATTTAGTCCCATTTTAGAACATGATGTCTAGCAATGGAAGGCTCAAGGGAGGACTTGGAAGGGGAGGGGTGCTTGACCTCTCCGTAATGTTCCTCAGCACCCCTCGCCCTTAGTTCTTTAAAGTGGACAGTTGATATTCTCAAAAACCATACAATTATGGTACGAATGCAACTTCGAGACTCCCTAGTCCAGTCGCGTTGGCGTTCCTAAGCCTCTTCTGTGAAGGTGTACTGGGACTCTCCAGCAGTATAGTGAGGAGCTCATTCTATCATAAAACCAGGACCTTAACTATCAATCTAGGGGATTCTGAATTTAAAAATCAAGGTACAAGGTGTTTCAGAATTAATATCAGAAGTATTTATTATTAAGGTGGGAGAGCAACTTGATTTCTAGAAAATGGTCTTTGTATGAGATACAGCTGAAGGTTAATAAACATTCAATGTACCATAATTGTGATAATGAGGTTTTTTAAAAAGAGTGACCTAAGAGAGTGACAATGAAAATAACCAAAACAAAAATAAAAAATAGATATTTTTTATCTTACTGTTGAAAATCTATAATTGGTTCATGTTTGATTAGATGAAATTTTCTATTCCTTATGTGGAAGTCCAAGTGTTTAGAGAATTCTGTTTACGCACAGAGAATACTTAATTTTATTCACTTTTTCTTGATTTTAATTCTTAAATTTTTACTAATACAATTATTGTATATTTTTAAAATATATTAATCATTATTAAATATATTAATCACAATATATTAATACACCCAACTGCCTATAATCAGTTTTGGTTTAAAAAATAACTCTGGCTAAAATTTTAACCATTATTGCTCAGTTGTACCTGTTTTTCAACCTTGACCACTCTGCCGAGCATACTGAGGTCATCTGTGGTCTCATGTTCTGCTGTTATTTTCTCTCGGCTCTTCTTATCTGATGTGATTTGCCCTTTTCCAAGAATTTGATCGACACTATCAGAGAAAGAGGACATCTGATTATGTGGCTGAAGATGGAGGTTGCCCTAGGTCAAATGAAGTGTTTTGAAAAGAAAAATTAAATAATTATCTTTTAAAAATATTTTATTTATTTATTTTTAGAGAGGGGAAGGGAGGGAGAGAGGGAGAGAAACGTCAATGTGTGGTTGCCTCTCATGTGACCCTTCTTGGGGACCTGGCCCACAACCCAGGCATGTGCCCTGACTGGGAATCAAACCAGTGATCCTTTGGTTTGAAATCTGGTGCTTAGTCCACTGAGCCACACTAGCCAGGGCACAATTATCTTTAAGTTATGTAAGATGAAATGAAAATGAACTTGTTTCAGTTGATGTTCTTATTTTCTTAACATGAAAATCACACATGAGATTAATTTTCTCACTATTCTGGTCCAAGATGAAATCACTTATGGGTGATCTTCTGAAAGTAAAATTGTCTTAAACTACACAGCAATTGGTCTTTTCTGTCTTTGACCAAGTATTTCCTGAATTCAACTATTTAAAATATAACAAAACTATAACTATGATGATTTCATATTAATAGATTATTTACTGAACATTTATTGTACAACTGATGTGTGGGAGATAAGCACATAAGAAATCTATTGGAATTCTAGTTGGAAAATATACCCTACATTATCTAGATACTCTAGATTAGTTTTGGAAATTCTGCAGCAAAAACCTTGGGACCCACAGAGAGTTCTATTAAAGGACTTTGAAGACTGCTGCCACTTAGGCAGAGATTGTAGCATGACCACAGGATGAGTTAAAACAATTTCCAAAGAGACTCAGTCAGGCTAGGTGGGAATTGTAGTACTTTCTTCTTTGTTTGGTGTGCTTTACAAATGAATTGCCAGGAGTACTGACTCAACTTTCCAGTTTACTTTGTCTGCATAGAGATAAAGGCTGGGCCTACCTACTGTCCTGACAGCGAATCTATTAACTGCAAGCTCAAGGGGATGGGGTTATTATTTTGAATATTTGGATGTTCACAGTGCATGTCACACATTACAGGCTCAAATAATTATCCATTGAAAGAATGAATGAACAGATTGTAATTTTTTTTGTAACTGATCAGCTGGTGTTTTACTAAAGGTCTAGTACATCCCTCATTCTGGCTAAGTGTGCTGTAGGCATATAAACACACATTTTAGACTCCGTCCTTGTATTTTAAGAACTGCTTAATTACAAATGTTGGTAATTTGTGCCTGATAGTGAAGCAAGACCCTTAAAAAACGGAATTGACTAAATATTTTGCCTTCGAGATAACACAATGAAACACATATATTGGAATAACATGTGAAACTCCTTTCTTTTAATCACTGAGTGAGATGCTCACTGGAAAGACAGCGTGTGTTTGGTGTTTACAGGACATGAGTCTTAGACACAGCGAGGAGAATGAACTTGCAACCAGAAAGCAACACAAGAGCCAGCCAGTCTTGACCCCGGCACAATATGCAAATGTTCAGACGGCTTTTATCTCCACAGCAGGCTTTAGGGCTCTGGGAGGTCAGACAGGGGAGGGTCTGTTTTTGTGGGCTGGATAGTCAGGTAAAGTTTGAGGAGAGAGCAAGACTAGGTCATTCTTGAAGGATGGTTAGGTTTAGATGATAACAAAATAACAGCAGCAGTGATAATCCAGATGACACCAAAACAGCCATTAATATTTATCAAGCGATCATTTGACCTGTTAACTCATTCAATACTCACGACAATCCTAAGAGGCAAGCCCTAACATTATCTTCGTGTTTACAGATGAGGAAACCAAGACCCTGCAAGTTGGGGGCTTTTAGTACCTGATTTACATCCTTATGTAAAATCCGTGTTAAAAGCTAGGTCCAATTGTCCACTAAAAATGAATTAGAACCATGGAATTTAAGGGTTTTCTCTACTACAGAGGTCTTCCCAAATAGTTTCTATGCCTTTCCTTGACAACAAATAACATTTTCATTGCTTACCGTGTTTGAAGGCTCTTAATTCTACACAACATGTCCAGGTGACCAGCAGAATACTGTTCAATGACATCTTTTACATCATATGGGCGTAACGTTTCTTTAAACTTTCGCTTTGCAACATGAAATTTCATAATTCTGTAAGAGCAACAGATTACACAATAATCCTCATAACTTCATGAAAGAAGTTATAAAAATAGCTTACTAGCAGTAAATAAATACAAGAAACTCTGGGGGGAAAAGTTGTGCATCAAATAATTTTAGGTCCCTATGAAATGCAATATAAAAGCCCAAGTTTATAGTGGACAATTTAAGAATCTGTCATGTGGGGCACACCTTGAGAATAGAAAAACACACTAAAAAAGAGACTATGGAATTTTGTACCTTTTTAATGTTTGTTGAAACCTTGATTTAAAATGAAAGTCAAAATGCAGTTCTGCCTTTTCTGTGTCACCCCTAGAAGTCCACCTAGTGATTGCATGCATCACTTGTAAAATAGAAAAATTGTTAAAGTGTTTTTTATGTAACAATATTCATTACATTAAAAAAATAAAATTGGGTATCTTTAAAAAAACCTTTTATTTTTAATTTAGAGAGAGAGGAAGGGAGGAAGAAAAAGTGGGAGAGAAACATTGATGTGAGAGAGAAACATCCATTTGTTGCTGTTGGTACTTGTCCCCACTAGGGACTGAACCTGCAGCCCAGGCTTATGCCCTGATGAGGTATTGAACCAGCGACCTTTCAGTTTGCTGGATGATGCCCACACAAATGAGCCACGCCAGCAAAGGCCTAACAATATTCATTTGTAAGATGCAGATGTATCTGCAAAACTCTCTTATTTTCTGTAGAAAAATGAATATCTGTATAAAAATTTATGAAAATTTTACTTAATTTTTTTTGCAAAACACTGTTTCATTAACCAGCCAAGTTTCTTTTGTTTCAGAAATAATACACTCATCAGCTAAGTCTAAGCTTTTCATAAATAGAAATTTTTTTATTGCTGTGCCTTCCCCCAACATGGACCCCATGCTTTAAAACAATATTTTACCATTAAATTCCATGATGCCATAAATAGCTAAGCTACTTAAGGTAACCAGTGACTGCTATAACTTGATATAATTCCTGAAGAAAGCAAAGAACCATAACATTTTAATGAGTCTGTGCAGCTTTATTACAGGTGGATGTTAAGTCTTGGTGTTTTTTCAGCCATTAAATGGCTCATAGACTCCCATTATCACATCCATGGGTCCCAGGCTGGGAATCAGCCAGTGAGGCTCTGTGAACCAAGATTTATCATCCTTGGTGGAAAGTGGGAAGATTAGGAACAAATGTGGAGTGTGAACAGAAAATCCTCATTACCTATCCCAAGTGGTAGCTGATTGCAAGGAATCCAAATTGCTTTACTGGTTAAAAAGCCCCAAACTCTATCTTTTAATTGTATTAACTTCAAATTAATTGTATCCTAATTATCCCCGAATCACTTACCCATAATACATATTGTATTTTTAAATTGAGGTATAATTGACATTAGTTTCAGATGTGTAAGAGAATAATTTGATATTTGTATATATTACAAAATTATCACCACAATGAATCTATATCCCCGTACATGGATGGTATCCATAAGAATATAGATATCCAAGAACATCCATAATATTCTTACTTTCCCTACCACATTTTCTCAACCAATCTCCATTCAAGATAGGTTTTTTTTTCAAAGACATTTAAGCAAAGTTATTAGCAGAAAGTAAAGGAAATCTGTTTTAATGTAACCTCTCTCTTTTTTCCTTATCCTCACTGAGGACATGCTTATTGATTTAGAGAGAGAGAGGGAGAGAAACATCAATTGGTTGCCTCTTGTACACACCCCAACCGGGGACTGAACCCACAACTTAGGTATGTGCCCTGACTGGGAATCAAACTTATACCCTTTCTTGTCTATGATGAAACTCTAACCAACTGAACCACAGCAGCCAGGACAGAAAAGCCCAGAAACCCTCTTTGCTTATCTTCCAAGTAGCTGATGGTGCCTGGGTGGGCAGGGAAAAGGGAAAATCATCTTTATACTCCCCTAGGTGGTTTTTATGGTTGTCTCTATTGTTTGTGTTTTCAACATTATTACCACTTGTTATGTGAACTACTTTGTATGTCTTATGTTGAACAGCACGTGATAAGATTTTTATCTCCCTTTAAATTTATGGAAAATGAAGTTCAGGGAACTGACTTGGCCCCAAACTAGGAACCAGTGTGAGGCAAAGCCAGGATCCCACCCAGATCTGTCTGGTTTTCACCCCCACATGGCCTCCTGGTTTCCCATGGAGTCATTTCTGGGGATGTTGAGGTTAACTGTGATCTTGGGCAGTTTTTCCTTGCCCAGGGTGGCAGAAGCCACCCTACCTGCAGAGGGACAAACTGCATGAGTAGATGTGTTCCTGCTGCCTGTAGCTCAGGCATTTCGGGCCAGCGGCGTGTCTGCTCACCCCTGCAAACTGAGTTCTGTTTGCCCTAATGGGGACCAGCCCTTGTTTCCTCGTGGAGGCTGGTGTGGGTTTTATATGATAGCTCATCTCAATGTGGTGCACGCTTTTTTCTTTCCCTTTCGCAAATATGTTAACAGAAGGAACAGTCTGGAGGCCTTCAGTGGGCAATGCCACATTCTAGCCTTCAGTCATGTTTTAGGCGGACCTTAAATAACTTCATTTTTATTTATATAATTTATGATACGAACTAGCCAAATTAAAAGAAAATCCATGTTTTGAAGTTTTGGTCAATACTTACAATTTCAATTAACATAAAATAGGAAATGGATAGTCTTTTATGTTCTTTCAGTATGGTCATATGATAATAGGTATGCAAAGTAGAGTACATATTAAAATTCTTCACTGGCTTCCCATTCATTTTTACACATTATATCCCCTCAGGTGGCAGTGCTTTATTCACAGGTTTTCCCACCTTCACATGGAACAGTGCAAGGTGGGCTAATAAATACCATTCTAATCATTTGGAAAAGAGGACTATATGCAGTGATGGGCTGGGGCGGGCTTGTACTGACTCCAAGGAGCTGATTATTACAGCTTTAAGAATTTTTCTGGTTGTTAAACAGAGCCATTATTAAAAATTAACTTACATAAATGTACAGTAAAATAAATCACATTAAAACAAAGGTAATCTTTACTCAAACTTCATCACTTCCTAATTATTTTACTCCATGTTACTCTCTCTGCTCTTGAGTTGCACACATCTTTTGTGTCTCTATGATGGAGACACTAACAGTGTAATATTGCATATCTCTCCCAACTTCTTGTTCGGTGATGTCACACTGCTAGTGTGATAGTAACTTTAGGAGCTGTATTTATTCTATGGAAATCAGCCAACACTACAAACCAGGACTTTAGCCTCTAGGATAGCTGATTGTTAAGTTCACCAGTGCATTACTGAGTGTATAAAACCATCTCACCTATTAAGAATTAAGTTTCACCCTGGCTGGTGTGGCTCAGTGGATTGAGCATCAGACTGTGAACCAATGGGTCGCCAGTTCAATTCCCAGTCAGGGCACATGTCTGGGTTGTGGGCCAGGTCCCCAGGAGAAGGCACACAAGAGGCAACCACACATTTATGTTTCTCTCCTTCTCTTTCTCCCTCCCTAACCCTCTCTAAAAATAAATAAATAAAATCTTTTAAAAAAGAATTAAGTTTTCTAACTTGGAGATCAAATAGATTTTCTTTTCTTTTTTAAAAATTACTTATTTATTTTTAGAGATAGGAAAGGGAGGAAGAAAGAGAGGGAGAGAAACATTAATGTGTGGTTGCCTCTCACCTGTCCCTCACTGGGGACCTGATCTGTAACCCAGGCTTTTGCCCTGACTGGGAATTGAACCGGCAACCCTTTGGTTCACAAGTCAGCACTCAATCCACTGAGCCACACCGGTCATGGCTCAAATAGGTTTTCTTAACTGGCTTTGTTGTGAGTTTAAAAGGAAAACATTGAAGAGGTCTGAGATGAGATAAAAGAATTCTAAATTGGGTAATATGTTTTATAAATGTGGAAGGAATTTTGAAAAGCACAAGTACTTTTAAAAATTGATTTGAGAGAGGAGAGAGAAAGAGAGAGAGAGAGAGAGAGACAGAGGGAGAGAGACAGAGAGACAGACAGACAGACAGACATTGGTTTGTTATTCCACTCATTTATGCATTCATTTGTTGCTTCTTTTATGTGCCCTGACCAGGAATTGAATCTGCAACCTGGCATATCGGGATGGCACTCAGACCAACTGAGCTACCTGGCCAGGACCTAAAAGCATAAGTATTTTTGAAATAAATATATGAAGAATAACAACAGTCGTTTTTGTTTTCTAAGGGCAGACCAAGCATGTACTGGTAGCTCTCAAAACTATCTCCTCCTTTTTATCTACATTAGAAAGAATAAACCTTTCAAAATGCAAAGATGACCATATTAACCCTCCCCCTCCACGAGCCCCCATTGGTTTTCCATGGTCCTACTGAGTAAACACCAAACCCCTTAGCACATTCTGTAGGGCTGTATATGGACTGGCCTCTGCTTATCTCTCTTGCCTTAACTGCTCCCACTTCCTCCTTGGAACTTGAGGTTCCAGCAACAATAAAATATTTGTAGGTTCACAAAACACCGTTTGATCAAACATATATATCAATTATTTGCATATACTATTTTCTCTTTCTGAAATCCTACAATATCTTTAAGACTCAGCTCTAAATCCTACAATATCTTTAAGTCACCTTTTAATGGAAATTTCTGTAATTCTTCCAAAGCAGTTAATCACTTGTCTATCAACTTCTATTTTAGTACATAACATACCACATTGTAGCTATTTGCTTATATATCAACCTCCTCCCTGAGGCTGTATGAGGTCCTTGCATACAGGTTGTGTCTTTTTCCCTTGATGAGCTCTGCAAGGAGATTCAGTGGGCAACTTGAGAGCGAAGAGGGTAACAGATGCAGAGAGCTCCTGTCTTCTCTCTCCAGATGCTCATCCCTGTTCATCTCTTTGCGTGAAGTTGCACTCCCACCCTTCTCGATTTTCTTGTCACTAAAGTGCTCGTGTCTCAGCATTCTGTCTTGGCACTGGATCTAAAATGCTAACTGTTCCAGACTCAAGTCAAGCATTGACTTTTCCAGGCAACCTTTCCTGACTGCCCCTTGGGGGTTAGATGGTCTTGCTCTGTGCTCTCAAATGCGCTGTTGTGTAGCTGAGTCTGTGGCTTTGTAGCTCACTCGTAGGACTTGGTATCAGAGTCTGAGTTTTTTACCCTGGCCTTCCATGCATTCTCTGGCCAGTATTAGAGATGCAATAAATGTTCTTTGAAGAAACGAATGAGGATTAGCTACTTTCTAGCTATTTGAAGTGGTTTGTGTTCTTTGACAAGGCAGACTCTCGTAGTGATCTAAAAAGAACGCCCTAGAATAGACCTGACATACCCAGGCACACTTCAGGAACAGCAATAAGCCTTTGACTCCATTTCACGTGTACCAAAATACTTTCTAAAGTATCAGAAATGTTCACTCATTAATAGGCAGGACCTGCCTGGTTTAGAAAATTTACTTAAATAGAACTGCTTCTGAAAAATCATAAAAATATGTTCTTTCACCTTAGATAACTAATATAATTAGCTTTTCACAAAGCAATTAAATCACAACAATAAGCTGTCATTATGAGGAAGTAAGGAGAAAGATGAAAACATTGAATGTCAAGGAATAAATCGGTAAGTACCAAATGTGAAGAGTTTGATGGGATAGTAATTACGTAGGCCGAATGAATCTTTAGTATCATAGAACCTTCAAGAAACACAGATGAAAACATGTAGTTAGAGTCTAAAAAGAGTAAAACAGTTTTTTTTTTGTTCCTAAGAGACTACTCTAACTGCTTCTAAAGATCACGTCACTCTGTGGGGAGTGAACGTGAGGCACACTCGCTGAGGCTCCTGGCCATTTCAGCCTTTGTACAATGATCCTTTTTGAGTGGAGACCCCCTGTCATTAGGGTCAGGTGATCTGAGCGGTTTCTATCATTCAGTTACCTCAGCCTCCCTCTTTTCACCGAATCCTCACTCCCTTCTCCAGGGACTGGACATGATTTTTTAAAAAAGATTTTATTTATTTACTTTTTTAGGGGGGCGGAGGGAGGGAGAAAGAGAGGGAGAAAAACATCAATGTGTGGTTGCCTCTCGTGAACTCCCTACTGGGGACCTGGTTGACAACCCACACATGTGCCCTGACTGGGAATCAAACCAGCGGCCTTTTAGTTTGCAGGCCAGTGCTCAATCCACTGAGCCATACCGCCCAGGGCTGGACATGATCAAAATCAAAACAGAAAACTTGAGAGACTGAGTTAAGCCCAAGAAAGCATTTCTGACTGCTTAGTCTTGTCATCCTTGGTCCCTGCAGCATTTCCTCATTTCTCTGGTCATCACTAGGATGTCTAAAATGGCTTCTGTCTCCTCTCAAATGCAATGAATTTGACCTAAGTGCCCCATTCCCATCTACTGGACACAGAGCTAGATGATGGGGTTATGAAAATGAGCACGACACAGATCTTGTCCACCTCAACTTAGTGTCAAGGGGTCTCCAATAGTGAAGCCCTTGCTGGATGGCTAGCGCTACACTGAATACTTTACCTGCATTATGTCAACTTGAAACTGGAAGGACTTCCCACCTTTGATATCTGGGTCAAGTGGAAGCTCAATTGGTTGAGTAACCTTCCCAAAGTTGCACAACTGGTCAGGGGCAGGTAACTGCTGACACCACAGCCCGTGTTTTCACCACCCCTGGCTGGTGAGACTCAGTGGATTGAGCACTGGCTTGCAAACCAAAAAGTTGCTGGTTTGATTCCAAGTCAGGGCACATGCCTAGGTGGTGGGCCATGCCATCAGCTGGGGGCGTGTGAGAGGCAACGGACTGATGTTTTCCTCCCCCATCTATGTTTCTCTCCCTCTCTTTTTCCCTCCCTTCCCCTCTGTCTAAACCTAAATAAATTTAAAAAAACCCAAGAAATTTAATATAATCCCTGAATTGATGAGCAGAAAGTATGCTTGAGCAAATCATTCTAAAGTACAGTTAGGATGTTTAGAATACATTTGATGATTAAGATGACAATAATGTCAGGCAGTGCTTTATAGTAGAACCCTATAAAAAGTGTACCATTGTCAGGCCCCTTTTGCAGGTGAGGAAACAAGCATGGAGAGGTTAAGTAAGTTGATTGATGATAAGTAGGTTGGTTGGGGAGAAACATAATGCTCTACTATTGTCTTAGTATTAAGATCTTAATACTTTATCATCAAATAAAAACAGTAGAAAAGATGCTTTGAGGTGAAACAGCTCTCTTGACTCATGTATGCCTGGTATATAACAGGTGCTCAGTAAAATTTTGCTGAAGTGAATGGCCTGCTGAAGTGAAGGTCCTTTGGCGAACCGACAGAAGGCTGAGGAGTGAGTTACAGTCTCACTGGCACTTTCTCTTCACAAGGGTAAATTTCACTGGACTTAATGCAGCAGCGAAGAGCACAGGGCCCTAAATTAACCAGTCTCTGATGCTGTTGGGGACTAAGAGGCCAAGAAGGGTCTAAGAGGAGGAAACCTGTTGCACAAAACGGACATGCCCCAGTATTACCACTAGAGGGGGAAAAAGATTCATCACAAATCTAAACTGGCAAGAAACTGGTCTTGAAACTGAAGGAAGTATGCTCACAAAATGTTCTGGGCACAAAGCAACAACTAAAGCAGCGTTAAACTCTGGGTAGATTATATTTACATTTATACACAAACACATATGCACTTATAAGGAAATGTAGGTGCATTTGTTGTGTTGCTGTGAGTTATAAAATCTTGCGAAAGTCTTCCTCCAGCCCTCTAAACCAGGGTAAAAACACTGCATGTGATTATGCAGAGATGAGAACGATTAGAAAACAGCAGTGGCAGTGACTGCTGCTGCCACCAAACAGATGGAAGGGCCCGGCCGGCAGCCAAACCCTGTGCAGGGTGGAGAGGGCTCAGCCGACTGTGAGCTGCAGCGGCAGGTTGATTGACTGTGTAGACAGCCATCTTTCCCAAGCTTGGCTGCTCACTGGAATCGGTGGGGAGCTTTAAAAATGCCACAGCCTGGGTCTCACCTTCAGAAATTCTGTTTCAGTTAATCCAAGGTGCAGTCCAGAAATGCTATAAGACTCTTCAGGTGGTTCTCACGTGCAGCTCAGGTTGAGATCTACTGAAATGGGTGTGGGGCTGGGGTGGCCGGGGTAGAACCATCTCCATCCTCCCTGCCTCTATGTAGATGTCTCCTAAGTCACACAAATGGTGCCCCTTAGACAGAGTGTCAGTGTGCCTTCGTGTGCAGCCTCCAGTCAGAACCCCAGTGCTTCCTGGCCCTCCTGCCCCGAGTCAGGCCTGAAGTTTTCACACAAGAAGTTCAGTTAGTTTTTCAAAGGACGGCCTTTGGAGGGAGAGGGAGTGACAGGTGACTACTCATTCTCTCAATAAACATTCACTTGGCATCATCTGCTGGGTACTGGGGCTGTCCTGGGTGTCGAGGACCAGTGACTCTGGTGGAGTCGGAAAACCTCCAGTGAACACTTGGTCTCCAGTCCTCGTCCATCTGTGGTCCTGGGGGAGCAACGGTCACTGCACTGGGAGCTCTGGTAGGGTTCTAGGGCCTGATCTGTCAGCGTGTGGAGCTCTTTAGCTGAGTTCCATGTGGCTGCTTCTCTAAGTGATGCCAAAGGTGTGTTTGCTGAGTGGGATTCAAGAATTCATTCATTCATGCATTCACTCATCCATCAGACATTCACTGAATGCACCGCGTCCTGTGCCAGATGTCAGGGATACTTCGATGAGGAAAACCCTGCTGCCTGAGCATGCTCAGTCTCATGGGGCAGGCAGACAAGCAGGCAGACAGCCATAATCCACCTTGTCCACAAAAGGTGGTGGGAAGCACAGCCTGGTGTGGCAGTGCATGGTAGAGGGCAGTGCATGGCAAACAGTTGCTGGAGGAGATGACAGTCCTTTACCCACTCTGCACCCCCAACTCCGTGGTATGTTACCAAATTTCTCCAGGCTGCAGAATGGCCCCGTTATATTCCTAGATCTTGTGTTTTTGGTGTGGATGTGTGTTTCTTCTCCTGACACCTCTTCTTATTCTTATGTTGGTTAGTTGGGTTTTGGGGGAGTCAAAAGTTATATGTGGACTTACCACCTATGAGGAGTGGGTGTGTGGGTGTCAGCACCCATAAGCCCCATGTTGTGCAAGGGTCAAATGTAGATTATTTAGACTCTAAGAACCCTTCAAAACCAGTTATAGAATTACATAGCCAGGACTACTTCACTCTTGTTTCATCTCAGATTGGGTTCCTAGCCAGTGACTAAGGAACCCCAGGAGTCCCTGGAGGTACCGACTTATTTTGCTTTCAACTTTTGATAGAGACATGTAAATTAGTTCTGATTGTACACAGTCTAATAGGTGTTCTTACTGTAGGGGCAAGCAGGTATCTTACTTGGTTGACTCAGGGCTCAGGAAAGATCTGTGGTCACGCTGTTTCCACCACTGGGAATATAGTTGTTCTTTTTTTTTTTTTAAGGATTTTTACTTATTTATTTTTAGAGGGAGGGTAAGAGAGGGAGGAAGAGAGGCAAGGAAACATTGATGTGCAAAAGATACATAGATTGGTTGGTTGCCTCTCACATATCCCCAAATGGGGGCCTGGCCTACAACCCAGACGTGCCCTGACTAGGAATCAAACCAGCGACCTCTCAGTTTGTAGGCCGGTGCTCAATCCATTGAGCCATACCAGCCAGGGCTACAGCTATTCTTTTAATGCTTGTTATTATTGTGCTTTATATTCAGGATCTAGTAGGCTATCCTATACATTTTGTTAGGTTTTCTTTTCTTTTTAAATTAAAAATAATATTTCTGTTTATTTGGTTTTTGTTGGGTTTTCACTTAAAGAGATAGAGTAGTAAAAACCAATTGAGGACTTCTGGATCCAAGCAAGTCAGTAAACGGTTAAGTTTTCTCCTAGGATTTTGTGAACACTGATATAGTAACTAAATTTTGGGATTTTATTTTCCTACGGGTATGAATCCTAGTAATAAGTAAATAAATAAGTGCTCCTGCATGTTGACTGCTCTTGAATATTTTTGGTTACTGCAATGAATAGGAGACTCAGGTTAAATTACAACCAAACAAATGGTTAAAAATTAGATGCTGCAAAATAAATGCATTTCCCCTGAAAACACTACTTTAATGAGACCTCAGAGTAAAGGGTGGCTACCAGTAGTTTCAAAACAGAAGCGAACGAAAGGAATATTCTGGGGAATAATATTAACTGATTTTAAAAACACGTGCTAAATGATCCATAAAATGTTCTCCCAGCAGCACCCTTCCCTGTAACCTGTCGCCGACGTGGCTGTCAAGAGTGTCTTAGGAGTGACTTGCGAAGGCTCCTGGCCTCTGCTAAAATGGCACAGATGCCATCAGAACGGTGGAGAACTGAGGATGATTAAACAGCTCGTAGAGTTAACAAAAACCCACGATGGCAAACGTATGCTTCTTCTTCGTTATCTGTGGCATATCCTTGCCTGACGTAGGCAGTGAGATTTAAGGAAAATTCAGAGTTGAGAACACATTTTAGGGCATGGCCAGGGGAATGGTCCCATCTATGCCTTTCAGAATAGGAAGGACACAAGGGCGAGAAAACTGGAAAATCTCATCCCTGCGAGCCCGGGGTTACAGCGAGGACTCGTTTGCATAAACCGCCTCCAACACGCCGACACGTCAGCAGCGGTTCTTCTCTTTGATGCTCAGATCTGAGTAATTTTAGAGGAGCTGATGAGTCTTCGCTAGTTATAAAGAAACTCTTGACACCTCATCTATGCTTCTATTAAAGTGAAAGATTCTGGTAGATAATTTTGGAAAAGTGTTCTGTTTACATTTTGGCTTCAGACATTCTTTGCCTCTGTTGAATTTTTCTCCAAAGCTACTGGTGACCTTGTGGCCACTTCTGAAGAACCTTTCCCGTCTCCGCCTTCTGGACTTCTCAGCAGCATTTACACAGTCCGACACCTGAAACACTCCTCTGGCTCCTCTTCCACATGCTGCCCTGGTGTCCCTCTGTCTGGCCCTTCCTGTCTGTCCCCATCAGAGTCTTCTTCCTGGTGCAGCTCTTTACATTCTTGGAAGCCTTTGACTCTGTGTGTTGACCATTCTCCCTCTTTCCTCCAACACTGTCCCTGGGCGGACACATCTGTACATTACCTACATCTGTGCCAATGACTCCTAGGTGTGTCTCCTGGGCCTCAGATCCAGGGGTCCGCCTGCCCGCTGACCTTCAGACTCAACACTCGCAACAGTGCACCAACTCCCTCCAGGCCAGCCTCTGTCTGAGCCAGGCACCCGGAGGGATCAGCCTTCTACTGCTCTTCTGTTCTCCAACCAGTAAATATTCAAATCCTATTATTTATAATATCTGAGGAGGTCTGAAATCCATCCTTCCCACCACTTCCCCCCATCTGCCTGGCTCAGGCCCCTAGCAGATCCAGGTAACTACGGGCTCCTCTCTCCAATCCATTCTTCACACTGCAATGAGAGTCATCTTTCTAAATGTTAGAATAAAGCCTCTGTCTGACGGGGGCTTGTTTCTGTAGCTAAAGAAACAGACTCTTTCTGTTACAAAGATTGTTTCTGTAGTTAAAAGCCTTCATGCCCTCCACTTGTTACAAAGATCCCTGCTGCAGTCTCTTCGGTCTAACCTCGCGTCCCCATGTCCCTGTCCTCCCAGCTCACACGTTTTCTAACGCCATCTTCACCTCTGAGTTTTGACAGCTGCAGTTCCCTCCGCCTAAACACCCCCGCCCCCTTCAATAACCTGCTTGAATCCTATACATGTACCTGATTTCTGCTTGGATAGTCTTTCTTCTAGGGAGCCTTCCTAGATGCCACCTGCCGTACCAGCGCCAACATTATGTCTGCCTGAAAAGCCTGGACTTCAGTGATTCCAGAGACACGTTGCCCTGTATCCTAATTGGCTCTACTTTTCTGGCAGCCACTCATGACTCTAAGCACAGACCCACCTTTCTTCTTATTGCATACTCCTGTGCCCGGTGCAGAGTAGAAGCTCAATGCATATTTTTTGAGTGCACGAACTGACTCTCTGGGAGGGACGTTAAAAAGCTGTAGTCAGGCCTCTGTATGGGTGGGAGAGGGAGATGACAGTAATGTCTACCTCTCACTGTCCTCTTCCTTCTTAGGAGGGTACCTGCAAGGGAAGTGAGATCACCCAGTGGATGAACAGGAAGAGATCTCGAACCACTGCTTCACATTTGGGTGAAAAGATTGCTCTTCCAGCCCTGAGTGGTATTACTTTGAGTGATTCCTCAGTGCAGGCAGTGAGGAGCTGACTCCTGAAAGTGGATGCAGGCAGGCGAGGCTGCAAGTGGTTGGAAGTTGGGAGCACCCCCTTAGAAGAGAGACAGAAATGCTCCGCTCACATGATGCAGGTACAGCTCGGCAAGGAAAGGGTCTGGCCTGAGTGGAGGACAGGCAGTGGAGGCACTAAGGGGCCCAGACACCTGAAGGTTGTAATAGGAAGCCTTTAGATAGTGCTTACCATGGGCCCAGCACTGTCCTTCCTGAGTGATCATGTCAATTCATTTAATCATTGTCATGACCCTACGAGGTCAATACTATTTACCATCTTCACTTCACCAATGAGAAAACAAAGCACAGAGAGATGATGTGAGTTGCCCGAAGTTTTGCAGAGGCTGCTGTGTTTCTTGGATTACTGGTATTTCTCCTGAGCAGCATTGTGGTGCCAGGGTAAAGCTGGGCTGCAGCTCCAACTAAAGAATTCTGAGTTTCACCCAAGGCCTGTTTACTCCTTTGATTCTCTAGAAGGCTGGTTTGGCCTGAGGAGTGACAGGTTGCATACGAGTGGACGGTAGCAGGCATGGGGATTATTGTATAGAGATATTAAAAGAAGTTAAGAACACGATACAATCAAAAGCTTCTTGATCACTTCTCTTAAAAATAACGAGTAATCTCCATTGAGTTGTTTTGGTTATCTTCACAGGAAGAACAGGTTGTACAGAACTCTGATTCATTCCGTAACAACGGGCAGAAAACACAGTTGCATAAAACAAGTAGACGAGACAACAACTATTCTTGAGGATCTTAAGCATGACCTTGATCTGAAAGTAGTAATTCTACGAAAAAAAATACTGGTAAGATGCAGGTAAGCTTTGCATTGCAATGTTTTAATGGACAGAGCTCCTCCTCTAATTGCCAATCCTTTCTGCAGTGCTTGGGTGTTGCCTTGGTGTGCATGTCTGAGAATTTATCTAGCCAGTTTGGTCCAGGAAAACAAACACAAACATTTCTTTTGCACTTAAAAAATTATTATTCTACTCTGGCTGGTGTAGCTCAGTGGACTGAGCGTGGGCCTGCGAACCACACGATCGCGGTTCGATTCCCAGTCAGGGCACATGCCTGGGTTGCAGGCCAGTTCCCAGCAGGGGACTCACGAGAGGCAACCATACATTGATATTTCTCTTCTTCTCTCCTTCCCTTCCTCTCTAAAGATGAATAAATAAAATCTTTTAAAAAATTAAAAAATATTATTCTAAGACCCTTTATAAATACAGAGTTATACTGGATATGACCTTTAAAATTTATTTTTATATAAATGAGTATACATTAATTTTCTGGCATTTTGCCCGAGATTCACACTTATGTAGTATTTACACAATGCCAACTGCAAACTTGAAAGGTGAATCAATCAACCTTTTCAAATAGTCTCAAATATCTGGATGTTCGATATCGCAAAGGAATGTATCCAGGTAATTAGTTTAATCTGAAATTTTGATATTATAACTGAGAAAATATGTTTCGAACAGTAATACAACAACAGTGTCTTGCCATGAGTGAAGGACTGAACTGTGTCCCCCAAACCTGTAGGTGAAAGCCCTGAGTCTCAGCGTCTCACAATGTCATGTCTGTATTTGGAGATAGGACCTTTAAAGAGAAGATTAAATTAAAATGAAACTGTTAGGGTTGGCCCCAACGCAATCTGACTGATGTCATTATAGGAAGGGGGAAATTTGGACACAGGTAAGTGGGTGCATAGAAGAAAGACTATGTGAGAACACTGAGAAGATGACCATCCACATGCTACGAGAGAGGCCTCAGAAGAGAGCAGCCTTGCTGACCCCTTGATCTTGGACTTCCAGTCTCCAGAGCTGTGAGCAAATAAGTGCCTCTTGGTTATGCCATACATTCTGTGGTATTTTTTATGGCAGCCCTAGCCAACAACTCTCCATAATAGTGAAAAGTGAGTGTGTAGAATATTTAAGAGTTTATCAATTTGCTTGTCAACCGGTTTACTTCCCTGCTAATTTCACCTTTCTATTATAAATTAATTTCTGAGTGGAAAAAAGACACATAGTTGTTTGAATTAAACCACTGGCAAAATAAATTAGTGAGCAAAATAGAACCAGAGGCATAGAAACATGAAACTGACTGACGGCTGTAAGAGGGGTGGGGGAGGGGGGACTGACTGAAAGAAGGCGGAGGGATTAGTTAAGGGATTAGTTAAAGAACCTGTAGGAGAGACTCATGGACATGAACAAGGGTGTGGGCATTGACTATGGAAGTGGGAGGAGGCCTGGGAGGGCGATGGGAGGAAAATTGGGACAACTATAATAGCATAAATTAAAAAAAATAAACCATTAACAAGATACAGAATTTTTGTTAAAAATAAGTACAGTCTTCACTCTCAGAAATGAGTCTGACAACACATTTCTAGGATCTTTGTGTATTCCCACTAATGTTTTGAGGATAATCTGTGATAATCTTGGAGAAACTTTACAAAACTAAGTATTCTTTTGTCTTTTAAGACATATTTTGGGAATGTCTAAGAATAGCCATCGCTTGGCACTATAAAAAGTGATGTCATTCTTTTTTTTTTAAAAAAAGATTTTATTTATTTTTAGAGAAAGGAAAAGGCAGGGAGATAGAGCGGGAGAGAAAAATTGATGTGAGTGAGAAAAGTTGATCGATTGCTTCTCATACGCTCCCCGACAAGAGACAGACTGCCACCCAGGCACACGGCCTGGCCAGGAATCAAACTGGCGACCTTCAGCTTTGTGGGACAGTGGCCCCCCAACTGAACCACACTGGTCAGGGCAGTGATGTCATTCTTTAAAAAAGCCTCAAAATACAGTCAGGTAATAAAGTCCAGACTAGTTGAGAGTGGTCTTAATCATCTCATGAGCTGAGAATCTTTACTCTGAAAAAATAACTAGAAAATGACAGATGCTTTAAAGAATTCTGACTTTGCTCTTGGTGAAGGCAGTGAGATGGTTTTCTCTGCTGATATCCTTGCAATGAAATACATGTTTTCTGTTACACATTTTAATTTTAATTTGACTTTAAGAAAAACTATTATTATTGATAAAGCTACTGGAAGACAAAGGCATGTTCAAGTAGTCACAGTCAATAATCAAATAACCAAAAATAACAAGGAGAATGCCAAAACAAGATTGCTATTTTAGAGATGAGCAATAGATGATTCACACTTGCAATCAGTAGTAGATACATAACATACTATAGCAGGTGTGCAGTAAGAGGTGAGCATGATCTGGCAAAAAAACAAAGGACATTCCATTTATTTATGTTTTATGAAACTCAGGAAAAGAACTCTTTCGAATAAGCTTTAGGGATGTATACCTGCCAACCCTTTTTCAGAACTGCTCGTTGTGTTGGTTGGTCGTTCAGTCACATAGTTTTATAAGTTAAGTAATACCATGAGTCAAAGATTTCCAATGAGTTACAAACTCTTGGGTGTAGCTATTGTGTTTTTATATAGAACCTGATAATTTTAAATGGGACTTAGAAGAAGTGAGAAATAAAAGCACACTCATCAGAATCAGGATATGGAGGAGAAAACCATCTACTTCAAGTGTCACGAAGTAGCAACCAGAAGGCTTCCAAAATCCACATGTAAGGAATAAAGTTCTGTCCAGAAAGAATTCTGAAAAGAAGGGAATTCTGCAAAGGCCCTTGCAAAAGTCTGTCACGTTTCAAGAGGAAGGTGTAAGAAAGTAAATCTTAAGCTGCTGCTAAACTGCCTAGCTAGCAGAATAAACCTATTTCATTTTTCTCTCTTGCAGCTCACAATTCTTTTTATAGGTAGCGAGGGAAACTTAGAAAGCTTCTGCAGGTCTTGAGAAATGACACAAACTGGATTAAATATGACTTTCAGGAAACCTAATCTGTTCGCATTAGATAAGATTTTACCATACTTGTTGCAAATCAGACTAATCTGTGGATGAATTGCCTACCTTCACTTTAGGGCAGTGATTTGGAACCTTTTTTCTCTCATGGCACACAAAGTAATTACTAAAATTCTGCAGTACACGAAAAATACATTTTTTGCCAATCTGACAAAAATACATAGGTATAATTTAAATTAATTTACAAAAAGTAATTACCTATCCTTTTAGCTCCAAAGTAACTTTTTAAAACAATATTTTATTTATTTTTGGAGAGGGGAAAGGGAAACATCCATCAGTCGACTCTTGCACGCCCCCTACTGGCCTGCAACCCAGGTGTGTGCCCTGACTGGAAATCTAGCTTGAGACCTTTTGGTTCGCAGGCCAGCACTCAATCCGTGGAGCCACACCAACCAGGGCTCCAAAGTAACTTTTCAAAAAAAAATCAGGGGCCTACACGTGTACATAAGAATTTCTGGTACCAGGAACTTATCGATCAGATGCAACTTTATTATGTGATGTGACCAGTAAGATGCAAATATGACCTGTATGTTTATTGTTTGAGACAGGGCATTTATACCAGATGGTTATCGTTGTATTAGCTGTTGTCATTTTTTTCTTTAACAATCTAAGGAAAAAGAGGTCAGTGCTCCTGACTATATAGTCAGGTATTGTGTGTTTT
The DNA here is from genome assembly GCF_014824575.4 of Sturnira hondurensis. NCBI lineage: Eukaryota > Metazoa > Chordata > Mammalia > Chiroptera > Phyllostomidae > Sturnira > Sturnira hondurensis. The sequence continues at coordinate 2,688,415 of NW_028094767.1, forward strand.
AAAAATTCTTATGGCATGCTTGTTGAAAATTTCTGCTTTCGAGTCTTTGATAGATATAATAAATGCATGTAAAGAATTTCAAGGTGACTTCTAGACTAGCAATGTCCAATAGAACTTTCTGCAAGGATGGAGATCTACTGCCTGTTCTCCGCCCAATGTAGTTGACACTAGGCACCTGAATATTAGTAGTGCTACTGATGAACTAAAGTTTAATTTATATTAAAATACATTTTATTTCATTTTAGTTAATTTAAATAGCCTCAAGCAGCCAGTGGGCAGTACAGTTCTGGATCCATTCCAGCTCTTTCACTGACGGCCTCAAGCATTATTTTACTGCATAGCCTTGCATTTTTCTGGGATTAAATATTATCCAAGCCTTCTAGGTTCCCCAGGGTGGGGTGATCATATAACTGTCCGAAGTGGGATGCTTTGAGAAGGACAGTGAGTGTTACCAATGATGACGGTGAGGCAAGAGGCATCATCTGGACGGTCCGGGAAGCAGAAGAGGGTTGGTCCCCTCACACAGAGGGACTGTGGCCTGAAGACTCTGCTGGGAGGTAACTGGACTCCTTTCCAAGTTGTTACAGATGATGTTTAAGCATCTTTTGGGGCACACCACTTCATCATACCAGGATTTTCTTAGACCCCACAGACATTTACCAAAATCTTTAGAACTCATTTCGATTTTGCCAGTGACTTCCAACGATAAAGTAAAGCAATGAGTAACATGCTGCTAAAGGACTAACTCGAAATAGAAATAAATAATCAATCATACTGATCTGAGTTTAGACCAAGTATCTGAATAGCTAAATTGGGTTAGTTGTTAGGCTTCCCTCTGTCTTTCTGGTAAGAGGCCAAAAGAACCAAAATATCAGAGGTATTTCTTTGTAGTGTGGTTGCTCAGCATTTTCTGACAGACGCAAATTCTCCCAAAGGGGTTGACATGGGCATGCTGAGCATGCCGCGGTTCGTTCAGTCCAGCTTCTAATTTTTTTTTTTTTTTGTGGGGAGTGGATCCGGGAAATAAGTTGCTTCTGATACTCACTTCCTTTTCTGCCATCAGTAGAGGAAGCATAAGATCTGCTTTTAACAGTTAAATTTCAGCAGCGTACGAGCAACTGCAGAATACTTTAGGTTTCTCATTTTTAGAACTCAACCTGTATTGAAATAACCTAGAGGATTTTTTCTTTGATAACAAATTATAGGACATGGGTTGGAGCATCCAGTCATTGAAATAGTTTTAAAAGTCCAGTGGCATCTATACACTAAATATCTTTAAAAAGCAGCCAATCACACGACGAGCCAGTCTTCATGTCATCTTGCTGATGTGGCATGGCTTCTCAATCCCACCCACCTTTTGTATCATATTTTGTGTTGAATTCTGTAGAGTTTTGTATTAAGAAAAAATATTTCAGAATTATTCCAGGAGATTTATGAGGCTCCCCCCCCCATAAAAAACAAACAACTTCACAACACAGCAACATCGGTCTCTGAATCATTTCATCAGAGGTGTTCCACCAACCTGATAGCTCGAATGACAGTTTTAAGTGGTGGGGTGAGGTCTTCTACAGATACATCACACTGGCATCCCTTATCGTCATACACATCATCAGTGCCAAGGGCCGTATCAGCTGCAAGAGAGAATTGCCAGTTAAACACTACTACCAGCTATTTAGAACACGCCACTGAACTTGTCTCACAGAGCAATAGAGGGAACTGACAGACGAAGCTTATAAATCAAAATAAGTGTAAGGTCAGCCAATTGTTTTTCCCAATGTTATTCCCTCTTCTTTTTCTACAACCTCACCAATTTTATGTCATTTCACACGAAGACCTTACTGAGCTGTTTTCTATGAGGAAGATGAAGATGTCGACACACTGTCTTTCCTTCAGCGGTGATAGATTTGTACTGATCCACACCTGCTCTTTGTCCAGTTCTTTGAAATGAACAGCCAGCGTTTAAAAGACGGTTCTTTGGAGTTAAGGAGACAGTCTGTGGATATGTAACTAACTGGCCTATGTAGCTGGAGCTTGAAACCCCATGGCATCGACCCCTTAGCCCCATGCCCTGAACAAGGGGGGAAGAGGCTGGGTCCAGGAGCACTGACTACTCAGTCACTGGACACAGGCAGCCCAGGAGAGTTTGCTTAAGATGACACAACCAATGCTGACAGATTTTCAGGTTAGATAACAGAATCAGCTCCTCATAAACCAAGCAAATTGACTTTTGGGTTAATTGCAAAGGTTGGAGAAGGGGGTAGGGTTACAATAAACCAAATTAGTAAGAATTTATAAAATTAATAAGGAATAAACTCATATTGTTATAGTTGTTTTTAGCAACAAAATATTGAAAATGACTTACAATTTCTGGAATAGAAGATGAGTTGAATAAATATTAGCAGGTTTATATAATGAAATATTAAGAAGCTATTAAAATGATGTTGAAAACTAGTTATTGGAAAAAATGTCACAATATATTACTAAAGAAAAATCTATATATCTATCTGCTATTACATATAGCAGATAATCTATAATTCCATCTGTAAGTGGAACCTAATCAACAAAACAAACAAGGAAGCAAAACATAACCAGAGACATTGAAATTAAGAACAAACTAACAGTAACCAGAGGGGAGGTGGTGGGGGATAATGGGAGAAAAGGGGGAGGGTTTTCAGGAACTGCTGTAAAGGACACGTGGACAAAAACCAAAGCGGGTAGGATCAAGGGTGGGAAGTGGGGATCGGGGGGAGTGGTGGGGAAAACGGAGACAACGGTACTTAAACAACAATGAAAAAATGAGTTTATTCTCTTGTTTGGCTATATTTCCAAAATTTCTACAATGAACATGCATTAGTTTGGTAATAAAGTAATAAAAATTCACACGAGATGTGAGTTATACAGCCTCTGAATACCATTAAGCCTCTTTAAGTGCTAACATACACTAAAGGACCCACATGCTTTCTGTTGCCTTTGCTCTGCCCAGTGTTCATTCGCCAAGTCAAGAAAAGTACTATGCCATGGGTTGTCCAGGTTGGGTTTAAAAACCCTGAAAAGCTATTGGGGTCCATTCACTGAAGCAGTACTTGTAATAAAATGCAGTTGATGTGTAACTCAAACTATTTCCTGTGTGTTTACTCAGTTTACTCAGCTGAGTGTGGAGTTGGCGGTGGGGGAAGAGATACAGATGGGTCTTCATGGCTCTTCTTCATGGTCCCTCTGGCCTCACAGAGGTAATGATAATGGCAACCACTTGCTGAAATTTATGCCAGGCACTTAGGTGTAGCTTCCGCATACAGTAGTTTTCTAACCTCTCCAAGTTTGTAGTGATATCATGCCTAGTTTTTAAATATCAAAACTGAGGATTAGAGAAGGTAAGTACCTAACCTGAGGACACAAAGGTGGTAAGTGGAGCTAGTAAGTTGCAGAGCATGTGACTAAAATCCAGTTCCTTGAAGCTCCAAAGCTCTTGCCCTTGCTGTTGATTACCCAGTGTCAGAATGCATTCAGGGTGCAATAGTGGGTTCAGCAGTGGCATGCAATATGTCATAAGAGGGCACGGGGAAGAGCTCAGTTCATGTGCTGCCTGCTGGGTACATTCAACTTCTCTCCAGAGAAGTTGCCCGCAGTTTGAACAGGAGTATAGTAACTAACTCTGTGTCAGTTGGTTCAGACTCAGTGATGACTTTCAGGATAGCCAGCCATTTTGCTTGATCGACCACCCATACAACTCAACCCTGCTCTAACACCGCGTCCACGGTTAGATGAGATTCTTCCAGGACTCTTCACAATTTTTTTCTTCGATTTAGTCCCAATCTGCTCTTAGTTGGTGAAGTAGGTTGAATAGTGTTGCCCCCAAATTCATATTCACTTGGAGCATCAGAATATAATTGTATTTGGATTAAGGGTTTTTGCAGATATAATTAAGGTAAGGTTTAAGAGGAGATCATCCTAGATTAGGGTGAGCCCTAAGTCCAGTGGAAATGCCCTTGTGAGACAGAAAAGGAGAAGACACAGGATCACAGAGAAAATGGAAGCAGAGGCTGGAGTGACACGTCTACAAGCCAAGAACACTGAGCACAGCTGTCAACCAGCAGAAACTGGGGGAGGCATGTGATGGTTTCTCCCTCAGAGGCCCCAGAAGGAAATGACCAGGGTGACACTCTGCTTTCTTGAACTGTGACTGAATAAATTTCTGTTGTTTCAAGTCACCCAGTTGGCGGAGATTTGTTATGTGCTTCCTAGGAAACTAACAAAGTTGGGAAAACTTTATGGTTTCCAACTCTCCACTCAAGAACACTAATTATGATGATAATAATAGTAATGTACTTTTGAGGGAATCAATTTATGTGGCAAGGACTTTAATTAATTGCTATAAACCCCATGAATTATTGTTATTATTATTAGCTACTATTGTACAGATTATGAGAACAAGGCACAGAAACTAAGAAACTTGCCCAGGGACCCACGGAGAGTAAGTGACAGACGAGAATTGAAATCTAAGCAGTTGGGTTCCGGAGGTGCACTGTTCAGCACTGCCTGACCCTGACTCACTCCCGATTCCTTCCAGATTGGTCCTTCTTGCCCCTCTTGCTGGTACTTGGATTTCTTTTCCTGCATTACATTTCCCTTCACATGGTTGTGTGCACCTTGCCATTGGGATCTCAGGTGAAGTGACCCCATAACATTGAAAAAGGATCAGGTTCGGAGCCATGTGGTTACCATGGTCATGTGCTGAGTCAGTCTGTGCCCCACAAAAGCCCTGGAAGTACACATGCCCTGGGACTTCGAGGACACTGTCTGTGGTGTGGGGGGGCAGGGCTCACACACAGGTCAGGTGGCTGTGAGAGCCAGTCACCAGGCACCTTTACAGAGTCCTATGAGAAACCCAGATGTTATTTACCCAAAGGAAATGTAGACTAATGCACTTTGTCAGGATTCCCAGCATAGAATTCACAGAAGTATTTTATGCTGCCCTTCAAAATAGAGGCATGTGAGTGCTTCCCCTCATCTGAAATCCGGTGAGAACTACTTCTAACATGCTTCCATCTTATACCACAGAAAACTGGGGAACACGGGAGAGCTTACAGGGAGAGATCTTGTGATGCTTGCATCAGTGACTTACCTACTTGAAAATATGACACACGTAACCCTAACATGGTGATAAAGGTCCAAACAATGAAATAGTATGAAATACGGGGTCCTATTACTATAAAGTTATTGGAAAACTTCAGCACAGTTACAACAAGCAGAAAGTGAAGACAGTGAAATTATAATGTTTGCACTGACTGTAAATGGACACATCCCAAATGATTATGAGTTTCCTTCTAGCCTAATGCTGCTCTCCCTCAACCCTGTCCGCTACCCCAACAAGAGCTTCAGTTTCTCCACCTCGTTTAGAAACAGGACTGGGAAGAAGATGGGAGTCAGTCACCAACTGCATTATGCCCAAATGCATCTGATTGTGGAATTTGTTATACCACCTGAACTAGATTGCTCACAGCATAAACTCTGTCTTTAAAAAATTTCCTTTGTAGATTTGATCAGAGTATCTTTGCTGACATCTACTGAAGCAAGCGTTGAGTTACAAAATTTTTCTCCTTATTTTGAAAGCCTCAAAAATGGGGAAAATGCCATCTTTCTGCCTCATAAGCATCTTGAGATGTCAATTTCTTTCCAGTGAGGTTAACACCACATTAAATGTCCTTTTCATAATTTCTAGAGGCTTAAAACCCTCTGTGAACCCTAAGGCACCTGGTGGAGCTAAATTTTCAGCCAAGGCTGGCTCCCTGCTCTCCAACCACATATCTGGCTCTCTGTCCTGGCATTTGGGGAGATGTGGGTTATGGGAACATACGCTCACGTGAACACCAATGAGCATAAGACCTAGTCGTGAACAGCAAAATGCCAGTGGAGCACAGTGCTCCCCGTGGGCATTCCTCCCCAGTGCAAATCCATGCCTGCAAAAAATGAAGTATAAAATGCAACCCTCTCTCTCCCAAACCTCTTCTGTTTCCTATGGATGAGCATTGTTCAAGATCTGCTTTCAAATATTCTGGAAACTTCTGTTTTCTGTTCCACTGTGAAATTTGCTGTCAAGATGTAGTAGATGTTTATGAAAGAAGGATAGGCAGTTTTTAGCTTTTTCTGTTGCAAACTGCCTTTTACAGGTTAGGTTTCTTTTTTACATTTCTTTTTTAAAATATTTTTTTTCAGAGAGAGGGGAAGGGACAGAGAAAGAGAAGGGGAGAAACATTGAATGGTTGTCTTGCACACCCCCTACTGGGGACCTGGCCCACAACCCAGGCATGTGTCCTGACTGGGAATCAAACCAGTGACCTTTCAGTTCTCAGGCTGGCACTCAATCCACTGAGCCACACCAGCCAGGGCTTACATTTCTTGATTAAGTGATTACAATGGATTTCAACCTTGGCTACTTGTTAGAATCACCTGAGGAGGGTTAAAAAAATCTCAATATCTATAATGCCCTCAAGACCAATAACATTAGGAAACTAGGGTTGGAACCGAGGCATGGGAGTTTTTCTTAAAGCTCCCCAGAGGAATCCAATGTGCAGCCAAAGGCCAGAATCGTTATTTTAAGTGAAAAACTGACATCCTCTGGTTTCCCTTGGGCGGAGCTGAGGAACGTGTTTGACTCCTCTGCCACTGGATCGGGACTAGTTCTCCGTGTTTCTTTCCCCAGGTGCCGCTACTATAGTTTCCTAAGGAACAATTGTATAGGTGCTTCCCAAGACAACAGGAGATGATCAAATTGCAAAAAACAAAGAGATCCCGTGGGAAAGTGGTGATATAGAAGCAACTTTTCATCATCTTCTTACTCAAAAGCTTCAGCTTTCTGAATTCCAGTTATTGTCCTCTGTCCCCCCGCCATCTGAAAACTCATTCTTTCCAGGCCTCGGCACTGTTCTCTTTGGGAAGAGTCACTACTGTTTTTTACACATGAGTGGGGCTAAAAACCCCCAAATGTATTTATAAATGAATTGTGTATTTCTTTTTTCCAAATGTTTTAAATTTTAGTTTTAGAGAGAGGGGAAGGGAGGAAGAAAGAGGGAGAGAAACATCAATGTGTGAGTGAAACATCAATTGAGTGCTTCTTGCACGTTCCCAAATGGGGACCTGGCCCAAAACCCAGCATATGCTCTCGCTGGGAATCGAACCAGCAACCTTTCAGTTTGCAGGCCGGTGCTCAATCCACTGAGCCACACCAGCCAGGGTGTGGATTTATTCCTACGTATTTAAACTTCAGTCACCTTCAAAATACTCTCCATTTGATGCAATACACTTATCGAGACTTTTTTCCACTGCTCACAACAGTTTTGGAACTCATTGATTTTTATGCCTTTTAGTGCTTCTACAATTTTCTGTTTCATCTCTTCCACATTGGCAAAATGTTTCCCTTTGAAAACTTTTTTTCATCCGGGGAAACAGAAAAAAGAGTTGCTCAGGGCAAGATGGAGTGAATAGGGAGGGTGGGGCCTGGGGTGCCCCTGTCTTTGGTCAAAGACTGCTGAACACTTAGTGCAGTGTGGGCATGTGGGCTTCTAAATCACCCATCGTGAGATGGAATAACACATTGGAAGAATCTTCAAAAAAATTCACTGAAGCCAAACGCAGCCTCTTGCAACACCATCAGCTGGCACACTGACACAGATGGGTTCCTAGAACACTCACCTAGTAGGGGAAGCCTGTACTACAAGGGGCCCACCCTCCAGAAGACAATTTTGTTTTTTTCTGATCCCCCATTATATAAGAGGCTTACATGTTCATAGACCAACATAAAATCAAATTGTCAAAACCTAGTGGAAAACATTTGTTTTGTTGTGGAGGACTGATACTGTCTTTACATTGGATCAATAGAAGAAACTGTAATGGAAACAGGTGACAGTGTTCATTATGAAGACAGAGAATTTTAATGCCTGCATTAACTAAATGGGAATGCAAATAAAAATGCTTGATTGGAAAAAAATAAAAATGTATAAAAAGACAATGTTTATAATGGATAAGGAGCTTATTTGATTGTATCACAATTCAAAATATAAAGGTACAAAAGTCAGGAGACATGTCTAGTAGTGAAAACAACTGGAAACTATTCAAACTTACTAGAAATAAAAGAAAATTTTATTATGTGAAAGTATGGAATTATATCTATAAATTAACAAAAGAATAATGACTAATACTAACAAACTTGAGGTGAATCTGGTACATTTTCATATTGCTAGTGGTAATATAATGTTTATTGTATTATTGCCTATTGCAGAGAAGAAATTATATAAATTTCAATGTCCCAGAGTAGAAAATTGTAAATTGTAGTACTTGACCACCATGGTGCACTACACAGCTACCAAGAGGTAATCGTGAATAGTGTATAATAATATGAAAATATTTAAAAATGTTAAATAAAATTGAACTAGGAAACTATATACTCATGTTAATTATAACTATGCACAATGACATGAAGACAGACCAGCTGCACTGGCTGGTGTAGCTCAGTGGATTGAGTGCAGGCCTTTGGACCAAAGGGTCGTAGGTTCCATTCCCAGTCAGGGCACATGCCTGGGTTGTGGGCCAGGTCCCTGGTGGGAGTGTGTAGGAGGCAACCACACATTGATGTTTTTCTCTCTCCCTTCCCCATGTCTAAAAATAAATAAATAAAATCTTTAAAAGAAGAAAGAAAGAAAATAGACCAGCTAAAAGAGAATATGTAAAAGTGAAATTAGCTGTACCAGGGTATGGGATTATAAACAACTTGTATTTCTCATAATGCCTTAATAAATCTAATCATGTTTTTTCCCTCACAGAAATAAATGCTTTCCAAGCTAGAGTATTTGAAAAATAGAAAAACTATTAGAATAAAGAAAAAAATCTTCCTAAGTTCCAGGACTTAAAGGCAACCATTATTGTAACATGTTTATTCTAGTAAAAGTGTGTGAGGGCTAGAAGTTAACAAATTTTTATTTTAGGATTTTAAGTGAAGCATATGATGATTCTATTTCATTATCCTATGAGCAACACACATTAAAATGGCCATTATTAATGATGGTGATAACTAATTAATTACATCCTGTTGTGAATTACAGTTTATTTTCCCAGGGTTCCTTCCTTCTGGTGCTGGTTGTTATTTCAATTACCTTTCCCCATTATCATTTCTTCTTTTTTTAAAAAAATTTATTTTTTATTTTTACAGAGGGGAAGGGAGGGAGAAAGAGAGGGAGAGAAGCATCAATGTGTGGTTGCCTCTCACAGGCACCCTATTAGTGACCTGGCCGGTAACCTAGGCATGTGCCCTGACTGGGAATCAAACTGGCAACCCGTTGTTTTGAAGTCTGGGGCGCAACCCACTGAGTCACATCAGCTAGGGCCCCCACTATCATTTCTAAACACTTTAAATATCATCCTAAATTTAGAGGTTCCAGTTTAGTCATACACTCGTTCAAAGTCAATTCCTCTAATCCAGATAGAGTTCAGAATGACCGTTTGGGCTTTGCTGCAGCAGCACAGTGTCATTTCGCTATGTCTTTGGCTCAGGTCTTTTCTTTTTCTCCTCTGTTCTGTGCTAGTTATTGCAAATTGGGCCCTCGAGGCACTATGAAGAAGCCCAGAAAAATACACCAGATAATATATATTTTTTGTTCTAGACGTTTTTCTTTCCAAATACTTTTTAATTTTAATTGGTTTTTCTCTTGCTATAATCGGAATATTTGCTCTCTGTAAAAACTCTGAAGATTTGAATTTTAAATGAAATCATAAAGATTGAGAAAAAAATTCACGTAGTTCTAACACTCTGAGGCAAATCCTCTTAAATTTTTGGCAGATTTCCTTCCAGTGTCTTTTCTGCATCAACTGATGTTTTGTTTTTGTTTCTTTTTCCCAAAAGCACTGGTTTTTTATTTTTTAAAGATTTTATTTATTTATCTTTAGAGGGGAACGGAAGGAGAGAAGGAGAGAAATATCAATGTATGGTTGCCTCTCGTGTGTCCCCTGCTGGGAACTGGCCTGCAACCCAGGCATGTGCCCTGACTGGGAATCAAACCACGATCGTGTGGCTCGCAGGCCAATGCTCAATCCACTGAGCTACACCAGCCAGGGCAGCACTGTTTTTATTTTTATAGAATCCGAACCACTTCAGTGGCAGGAGGAGTGGGAGAGGTTCCTTTTTCAGTCCAGGGCCTCCATAACGCAGGTCTGTTGTTACCAAACACACAGGCAAGTGGCCTCATGGATTTGGTAAACCACTTGCTCTGTTGAGTCTCTCTCTGCAACAGCAACAAGGTGAGCGTCAGTCTCCGCTTCTGTGAGAATACTGACTTAGGATTTTCAACTGTAACTACTCCAACTTCTATCACTGAAGGTTTGAAATCAATTGCTAGAGCAGTAGACAGGTTTGTGATTACAGTTTCCACTGTCCAAATGTCTGATCAAATTTCTTCTTTTTTTTAAAGAAAGCTGGTTGACTCTTTTGGTTTACCCCTGCCTTCAGTGGCTTTAAACCCACCGTGGAAACCTGCAGTATAACACCTGTACACCGGAGGGCCTTGTTCTTCATCTATAGCAATTAAAATCATACAACAACCAAGAGGCCTCATTTCAGCATTCTGCACGTAGACCTGAGAAATACCAGCAATTCTTTTACACAGTGAATACATCGGAATCTCAAAGCGATACTCCTATTTCCAATTTGCTGCCTCATAGCGTGCCCTCTGTACCTGGGATCTGCTGTCAGCTGTCACTCCCGTCATCTCACAGCCAATGTTTTCGGTTATCTTGAATAAGTGAGTCACTGTGCTGGAATCCAGAATTTGTCAGGTACTTTCTTCTGTGCAAAAACTACTGCACAGTCTTTCTCTCTGACAGCTACTGATGTGAGGCACCCTGGTTAACAGCCTTAAAAGCATATTCTCCTTTCAGGTGAAGAAATGATAACGTGGTGGTGGAAACCAGCACTGGAACCATGGGACCTGCTGGTGCACCCACCACTTCAAGAACAGTATCCGGGTCCTGTCTCAACTGATGTTTACCGTCAAAGTCAACACAGATCAAAAGTTGAACATGTCTGTTGGCCATGCAGCGGAACTTTGTTCTGATAGCTCAGAAGCCCACATTCAGGCTCATCTTACTACCACCTGCCATCCCATGCTCCAGCTGCAGTAAACTACCACAGCTCCTTGAGGTGATGTTTAAACACCACTGATTACCTCATGGTACTCTCCCAAGGGGTATTGTGGGCACACCACCATCCACTCTCTCTTTTCCTTATTTTTCGCTGGCACTCTCTGGGTGCTGAATTTGCAGTGAATAGATTAAAATATGCATACAGTCCCACAAAACCAAGGGGCACCAAAAATGGGGAGACCAACAGAGTATTTAAAGCATACCATTTAATTTTAGCACACATATAACTTCTGTGCCATTTTGAAAAAAATTTATTTTGTACTTTAGCAATTACTTTTATTTTGAGTTATCCAAAGCAAAGAGGATGAGAGGTGTGGAAGGCAGTGTGACAGTTTAGAGCCTCAGATCAACTTCACAATCACAAGCCCATCAAGAGTCTACCACCTCCAGGAAACTCAGCCTGACCCCTGACACCAATGCAGCCGTGTCTTCCTGTACTATGGACATATATCTCTTATGGTTCTTTTTTTTTAAAAGATTTTATTTATTTATTTATCTTTAGAGGGGAAGGAGAGGGAGAGAAGCATCAATGTATGGTTGCCTTTTGTGCATCCCCTGCTGGGAGTTGGCCTGCAGGGAACCAGCCTGCAACCCAGGCATGTGCCCTGACTGGGAATTGAACCGTAATCCTCTGGTTCACAGGCCCGTGCTCAATCCACTGAGCTACACCAGACAGGGCTCTTACGGTTCTTATTACATAGTATTATCATTGATTGTTTACAAACCCTTTTCCTTGCAGACATAAAGCTCTGTGAGTGGAGGGAGCACATCTTCTCATCCAGGTGCCTACCTACTGTCTGTCTTCTCAGACCTGTACCGTCCGCCCCGAGAACACTGTGCAGTGCAAAGAAGATACTTAACACCCCTTCATTCATGAATGATAAGAACACTTTCCCTGGGCACCATGGCAGCAGCTTCTGTGACTTCAGTAACATCTGGGTATAGGATTTTGAAACTACGTGAACTCTGAGGTTGGGCAGATGGCCCTTCACTGTGTTTTTGTTCACATGGCGAATCATCTCCCAGATGCCGAGGGACGAGTGCCTTCAGTGAATTTGTTGGCCCCTGTTTCTGAGCTCTGTGATTAGAGATGGCTGAGTTCAGGCCTCTGCCCTGACACTTTGCGGCATGGAGGCACGGGCCCTTTTTCATTAATGACAACAGTATTTATTCAATCCTTGTATATTTTGTGGTTTACACATGTGAACTGTAACTCAAAATGTAATGCTATCAGATTAGAAATATTATGCTCATTTAATAGGCAAAGAAACTGCAGCTCGGCAACATTGAATGGCCTGCTCAAGACACAGGGAGATTAAGAGCAGAACAATCCTTTTAAAATCGAGATCGTGTCTCTGCGTTCACAATTCTCCAATGGTGCCCCATTTTTTCCAGAGTAAAAGCCCAAGTCTTTAAAAGGCCTAAAGGTCTGTAGGTCTGCCCTTACCCATTTCCTCTCTGACCTCATTTCCCATCAGGCTCCTGCATGCTCTTTTCCTTACAGGCCCCTGTCTCTGTTCCCAGGCCTCCTACGCGCTCCTTGAAGGAGCCAGGCTTCTCCCTCTGGAGGGCTCCCTCTGGGGAATGATCCCCGCCAGACAGCCTCCAGGCTCATCAGCTGCTTTAGGCCTCTGTTCCCTATATCATTTCCAGGAGAACCACCTGGACCACCCAATTTAAGGTTACTACGCTCCACCCGCTCTACCTCCAACCAATCTGAATCTCCACACCCTGCTCTCCTTTTTCTTATTTTTTCATAGCACTTGAAACCTTCCAATATACTAAAGAATTGACTTGTTTGTGTTCATTATTTACCTTCTCTATTAGAATGTTAGCTCTACAAAGACCAGGATCTTGTTCTCTGATGTATTTCAAGCGTCTAAAACTGTCTGCTGATATTTACTGAGGAGACTGATAAGGGTCACACAAAGTATAACTTACTAGCTAACCTAGATTTTGTTCCTATAGCCCTCTCTTATAGCTTTTTCTTTTTTGGCTGATTTTTTTTCATGGCTAGGTATACTTCACGATCCTACTGTGAAAAAAATCCCAATTTTCCTCATAGTGTTTAGTTTTTATAGGATTTAAAAACAGAATCCCGACCCTATCACCAATGCCCCATGAAAATATTTAAGAGGCAAAATGAGTTTCAAGTAAGAAAATGAATAACTTCTACAGTAGAACTCAGGAAATATTTGTTGAATAAAATTATACTCTTGGACTTTATTTTTAGGTTGAAACGCAGCCACTTCAAATTCTTGGGTCTATAAATTTATAATTATCTGTATTATCCATATTGGTATATCAGAAAAGGCAACTTAGATGTATTTTTCTCTTCAGAAGCAGTGTAACATTAATAGAAATGTAAATATATCACAGAGATATGTAGTATAACTGCACACGTCCCTGTTGAATATTCACACCCATGTGTTTTTCCAAATGTCACCTTTATCCTAGTATCTTATGTTGCTAGTGTTGTAGGGTCAAATCGTGAAATTTCAGTCATGTGGCCATTGTTTACTGAATCATAATCTTAGGAGATTTAGAGTAACAGCTCAGAAATGAGTTCATATTAAGAACTAGAAAATAATCTCATGGAATTTCCATAGAAGTAAAAGATAACTCTGCAAAACCTTTCTGATGCACCTGTGAACATATCCCCCATTAATTTTTTTTAAGGCTATAGCATTAAGATGCTAGGGTATCTGAAAAAAATTGTTTTTATTGAGAAAAAGTCCAAACGTTTGTATTTACAACATATATTGGTTTCACAGTAAGATAGCCTCTGGAGTTTTTAAACCAATATTCTAATTGAAGAGATAATTTTAACGTTTTGAACAGGAAACTGCATTTTCCTGTATATATTTTACCAAAGTAGGTATAATTTATATAGCAAATGTTACCACAATTGAAGACTACAGATTCACAGAGATTGCATAACTTCACTGTGATTGCTGTTTATTTTACTTTTTGGTGTTACGATTTTCCTACCATGGAACAGAAAATTTGAGAACCAAAATAAATAATCCTCAGTACCCATAATAGAAATGAAGAGGCCCATTCGAATACAGTATCAGAGGGAGTGAAGCTTCCTTTTTTTTTTTTCCTAAAAAGAGTTAGACCTAGAGTTTCCTGTGAAATACCACATTCTGAAAAAAAAAAAAGGCCCCGCATACCTTTAAAATTCCCTCAGTTACATAAAAGGCTTTCACAGGGAGGAGAAGATACAACTAGTCTTTTTTTAAAAATTCAATTTTTATTGTCTTTTTTCATTACCATCTAGTCCACTTATACCTCCTTCAATTAGTCTTGTATGGGTTTGACTACTCTGTTGGTGGCATGCCTGAGCAGTGCTTTTCAAATTTTTGGATTTCCATCCACAAGGAGAAATGCAGTTAACATCGTGACCCAGCACACACACAGACAGGAAAAAAATTCCCTTCTGGGTTAAGACGGTAGATTGAACACAGACATCTATTTTTGATCCTTCAGAAAAACCCACTAGAAACATACTGATGAGAAACTTTTTAGAAAGCCATAAACTCATAAAAGGATAGAATAGGAGAGGAGGCAGCGACAGCATAATTTTGGAAGTAGAAAAGCAGATGGACAAGTTACCTAACTGACTAGCTGACACCAGAGAGAAAATCTTATGCCAACACTGGGAAAAGCTGAGAAACAACAAAATTTACACTTCAGAAAACTCAAAAGCCTAAGGAATTGGCAGCACTAGGGACCTCTGGAAATAACAAGACAGGAAGGTCATGTGCAATCTGCCCCACACCCTTGGGCATATTGGTCTCTCTTTGCCAGTACGGGACTGACTGGACGTCTCTGAAATCAGGGTCATCAGGTACAGTTGAGGATGGACATCATGCCAAAAGTTGGGATATCAAGTGACCATATACAGCATGAACATCAGGAGCCCACTGGTATCCCATCACTAATAACAATGGCAGCGGGACCTTTACCCTCCAGCTAGGAGTTTGGGTAAGAACTTTCTGTGGAATCTGAGTTGGCCAAGAAAAAAGATAAATATACTGAGACCACAAATTTTCCAAGAAACGGTTGACCCAGATCAACCTATGGTGAAGATCAAAGTGGATTGCCTCCAGCCACATGCTCAGAAATGCCAGTCACTCCTCTCATTTTCCACACTTCATTATGAGGAGACATCCAAGGTTTACCAAATCTCTGAGAAAAACTTTGTATACAAAGACAGAGATCAAAATGAACTAGAAAGAAACAGAAATGAAGGAAAGGAAAATTTTAAGTTCCTGTTATTAATATCTTCACAGAGATACAGCAAGATGCTTTATCTATGAAACAAACACAAGAAGCTAAAATAGAGGGACACTTAGTAAACAGCAACAACAATAAAAACCTTAGAAATGATAGCAGAAATAAAAATCTCTGTAAGGGATTCATCATTTAGTTGATAAAGCTGGTCAAAACTCCTAGGAAATAGAGCTAAAAGTTTATAAAAAGGTGGAACATAGGAGAGAAAAGATAAGAATGAAGGGACCTGTCCACAAGTCCAATAGCCAAATAATGGCTTTCCATAAGAAGCAACAGAGAAAAGGAAGGGAGGATATCATTTTCAAAAAGCCCTTTTTTTGGAAGGTCCCCCCCAAAAGCAATAAAGTATTCCAGAACAAAATGAACAAATTTCTTGAACAAAATGTCATAAATTACCAGTTTGAAATGATCCCTTGAGTATCCACTATAGTGGATAAAAATACACCCGTATCAAGAAATATCACCATGCAAATTCAGAACATGAGACAAAAAGTGAATTCTACAAGCTTCTAAAAATAACAAACAAACACCCCCACTACTCACATACAAAAATTGGAGTGGCTGTAGACTTAACAGTAATACTGAAAACAAGCCTGCAGGGCGCAATGCTTTCAAAATTTTGAAGGGACGTGATTTCTAGCCTAAATTCTATATGAAGCCAAACAATCAAGTAGCATGAGGATGAAAAAAGGCCATTTTAGACGTGTAAGGTCTCACAAAAATTTACTTTCCTTGCACTCTTTGTCAATGTACTGGATGGTGTACCTCATCAAAATGGGAAAGTAAACCAAGAGAGAGGAAGACCCAGGCCCAGGAGACACAACAGGAACAGGGTGAGGTGACGGAAAAGCCTGTGTGATCACAGGGTGCCAGGTAGGACCGGTGTGAACCGGGGAGTAGGCACATTGACAGTGGTCAGTGCCACACCTCTGTCATAATACCATTTTTTTGGTCTAAAAAATATAGGTGTTTTATTTTCTCCTTCTTCTTCTTCTTCTTTTTTTTTTTTTGGAAATTAGACCTGCCATTTTATTTTTTTCCCCAATTTTTTATTTAATTAATTTTCAAGTACAGTTTTCTGTCTATTACTCCCATCCCATCCCACCCCTGTGCTCCCCTGCTCCCTCCCATTTCCACCCTTCTCAGTTGTTGTCCATGTATCCTTTATATATGTTCCTCTAAATCCCTCCCCTATTTCCCCTGAAATTCCCTCCTCTCTCCCCTCTGGTCACTGTCAGCCTGTTCTCTATTTCAGTGTCTTTGGTTATATTTTGATTGCTTGTTTGTTTTGTTGTTTAGCTTCCTGTTAAAGGTGAGATCATATGGTATTTGTCCTTCAACACCTGGCTTATTTCACTCAGCATAATGCTTTCCAGTTCCATTCATGATGTTGCAAAAGGTAGGAGCTCCTTCTTTCTTTCTGCGGCATAGAATTCCATTGTGTATATGTACCATAGTTTTTTGATCCATTCATTTATTGACAGGCACTTAGGTTGCTTCCAACTCTTGGCTATTGTAAATTGTGCTGCTATGAACATTGGGGTGCATAGGTTCTTTGGGATTGGTGTTTTAGGGTTCTTAGGATACAATCCTAGCAGTGGAATTGCTGGGTCAAAAGGCAAGTCCAATTTTAGTTTCCTGAGAAAATTCCATACTGTTTTCCATAATGGTTGTACCAGTCTGCAATCCCACCAACAGTGGACCAGAGTCCCCTTTTCCCCACATCCTCTCCAACATTTGTTGTTTATTGCTTTGTTTATGATAGCCATTCTCACCAGTGTAAAGTGGTATCTCATTGTGGTTTTAATTTGCATCTCTCTGATAGCAGGCAATATTGAGCATCTCTTCATGTGTCTCTGGATCCTCTGTATGTCCTCTTTGCAGAAGTGTCTGTTCAAGTCCTTTGCCCATTTTTTAATTGGGTTAGTTGTCTTCTTAGAGTGAAGTCATGTGAGTTCTTTGTAAATTTTGGAGATTAGACCTTTGTCTGAGGTATCATTGGCAAATATGTTTTCCCATACAGTTGGTTGTTTTATTTTCTGAAATAAGAATAAATCAAGGTTGCCCTGGCTGGTGTGGCTCAGTGGGTTGAATGCCGGCCTGCAAACTAAAGGGTCATTGATTCAATTCCCAGACAGGGCACATGCCTGGGTTACAGGCCAGGTCCCCAGAAAGGGGTGCATGAGAGGGGCAACCCCATGTTAATGTCTCTCTCCCTCTCTTCCTCCCTTCCCATCTCTCTAAGAATAAATAAATAAAATCTTAAAAAAAAGAGAAAAAGAGAAAATCAAGAAAGACAGGAACATGAGATCCTGTGAACTGCAAATTCAATCTAGAAAGAAATTAAAAGCATAATGTCTATGCAGCAGGCTTAGAGGGCAGTCAGCTTAGCCAAAAGGAGGATGGAGGTTTTCAGCATGAATTCTCCAAGAATAATCACAATAAACTGATCGGTTACCTGATACAATTGACTTTGTGAGAAATTTTAGTGAGGTAATTTTGAAAAATGTGGGAAGAATTATGAAAGTGACAACAATGGTAACAAGCTGGGCATTTACTTATCACAGGAAAAGCAAAAGAAAAAAAGAAACAATCATAGTGCAGTATAACACACATGTATAACGCAAACACTGAATTTTGACTTATCAAGTGCAAAACCTAGATTAGAAGGATCTGAGGGTCTGCAGAAGGGAAAAAGTGAAAAGAAAAGCTAAATCTTCACTTAGTAGGATTGGAATTAAACATGTTCAGAGTGGTTAATCAGAAGTTAACTATACACACATACTATTGAAAAAATACTGGAAATTGTAACCATCAGAAGAAACAGATAAAAAATAGGAATTGTGGTTTCTGGAAAGAGTTCTGGTGGTAGAATGGGAGGGTTGAGGCAGGGAACCCTCATATTCTGTTATAAGGGGCTTATATTATTTGCCTTTTATTTTTATTTATTTATTTTTTAAAAAGATTTTATTTATTTATTTATCTTTAGAGGGGAAGGAGAGAGGGAGAGAAACATCAATATATGGTTGCCTTTTGTGCGTCCCCAGCTGGTAGTTAGCCTGCAAGGAACCGGCCTGCAACCCAGGCATGTGCCCTGACTGGGAATTGAACCATGATCGTCTGGTTCGCAGGCCCTCGCTCAATTTATTTGCCTTTTAATCTAATTTGTTATTTTAAGTTAAACTTTCAAGTTTGTAAATTATAATCATCAGCTTGAATTTGTAATTGTAGATTCCCATGCAGTTGTAAGAAATAATACGGATCCTGTGTGTTCTTTGCTCAGCTTTCCCCAATTATGTCATCTCGCAAAGCTGTAGTACACTGTCACAGCCTGAATAGGAACACTGATACCATCAAAATATGGAACATTTCCATCACCACGAGGAGTCCTCATCTCGCGCTTTGAGAGCCACACTCCCTCTCTCCCATCTCACAGCCATGACTCTTGGCAACCACTAATCTGATTTCCATTTCTATAACTTTGTCATTTCAAGAATGTTATATAAATAGAATCACATAGTATGTGACCTTTGAAATAAAAAAAACCCCTCAGTGTAATTCCTTCAAGATTCATCCAAGTTGTTGTGCATATTGATAGTTTGCTCACCTTTATTTCTGGATAGTATTCCACAGCCTGTTGCAGGCCATCTGGGTTTTTTCCAGGTTTTGGTTATAATGAATAAAGCTGCTATAAACATTCACATACAGGTTTTATATGAGCGCAGATTTTTATTTCTGTGGGATAGATGCCCAAGAATGCAATTGCTGGGTAACATAGTAACTGCATGTTTGGTTGCATAAGAAACAACCGCGCTCTGTTCCGGAGTGACTGTCCTGTTCTACCTTCCCACCAGCAATACAGGAGTGGCCCAGCCTCTCCGAATCCTCCCAGCATTCATGCTGTTACTCTTTTTTGTTTCAGTCCTTCTGATAGGTCTGCAGTCATAACATCTATGATTTTAATTGCCATTTTCCTAATGACTAATAATATTAAACACCTTTGCAAGAGCTTATTTGCTATCTCTATATCCTCTTTGGTGAAATGTCTGTTCAGTTTTCTGCCCATTTTCTAATTCATTTTCTCACTCACTTTTTTTTACTGTTGAGTTTTGAGAGTTCTTTATATATCTTAGATACTAGACTTTTCTTGGATACGTGGTTTACAAGTATTTCTCTCATTCTGAAGCTTGTTTTTCATCCTCTTAATACTATTTTACAGAGTGAAAGCTTTTAAATTTTGATGAAGTCTACTTTATCAATTTTCCTTTTATGGATCATAATTTGGGTACCAAGTCTAAGAACTCTTTCCTTAGTTCTATATCCTAATGATCTTCTCTTATGTTTAAAAAAAGGTTTATAGCTTTATGTTTTCTAGTTAAGTCTATGATTCAATTTGTGTTATTTTTCATTATTCAACTTTAAAAACTAGGCATATATGCTACTTTGGCACAATAAAAATTCTTTGGAAAAAACCTAAAAGCCTCTTGAAATAATACTGGATCTTATAATCTGTGACACATTCTACTTCCTACTCCATCTTACACCATCCCATCTAACTCCATACCTTCCCATCTCAGCTCATAACTTTCCACGTCACCTTGCTTCATTTCATTAAAAAATACTAATCCTAACTCATTAATTTAATTTTATGGCATTCTACCACAGACTGAAAAGTACTGTAGACACAGCTTTTGTGCCTGGTGCACTTTCCTCATTTTTACTTCTCTTCAACTTATCCTGTCTCATCATCAAGTCTACCTCAGATGTTTTAGAAAAAATCACCCACTGCTCTTTGATATGAAGGATGAAATCTCTCTTTTTTGTCTTGAGTTTTCTTATTGCCCCCCTTCACAATCTTCCCTACCAGATGGTACACAGAAATGCACACAGGTTGCAACCCATTTAACTCGGAGTCCGAAAGAACAGTACTCCCTCTCATCTGCGGGGAATACATTCCAAAACCCCCAGTGGATGCCTGAGGCCTTGGGTAGCACCAACACCTGCAGACACTATGTTTTCCCCTATCCATATACACACTTCTTGGCTTGTCTTCAACATTACTACTCCTCTTGAGCTTTGGGGTCATTATCAAATAAAATAATGGTTACCTGAACACAAGCACTGCAATACCACGGCAGTCGATGTGATCACCAAGATGGGTACTAAGTGACTAGCAGGCCTGCCAACCGCAGGAAACTTGATTACAATCAAAACAGTGGTCTAACCTTGTTCACTGAATACATTAACCAGCACCCTGTTGATTTGGCAAACTTAATTTTTATTGTGTTTGTTCTCAGGCTTGCTAATTAGGAATACTAATGCACACTAATGAGGGAACTTACTAATAAGACACCTTTGCACATTCTTTATAAGATCAAAGATCCAACTTACACTGTTTGAGTAGATAATTCATGTATTATCAACATCTTAAATTACATTAATTATAATATGAATTTCTCTAAGATTCTTTTTAAAATTAATTACTTTTTAATTGTATTTTTCATTACCATTTATGCCCCTATACCCTCTTCCACCTCCACTCACTGCCCTCCCCGCTAAGATTCTTTATTAATGGTTATCAAATAACCTTACTTAATGGCTAGCATAAATGCTGGAAAAATTTCGTGGAATGGTTCCTAACAATTAGAAGGAGTCTTTCTGTTTTGAGTGATGATATGAAGCACTAGAGAATTTTCAGAAATAATTAATATCATCTGTAGTGTTAAAATTGCTGATCACACCATAATAATGGCTTAATAACTGCCCATCAGGTAGACAGAAAAAATATAAGACCTTTTTTCTTTCTCCTTTTCAATTCATATGTTACTATATTGACTATATTTATTCAAATGGGAACACTGAAGTATGTTTTCATGTATTCTTTTAAAATTATTGCAACTATAAGACAGTGCAAGGGTTTCATTACCTTCTTAAAAAGTCACCCACATAGCCACTTTACTAAATACCCCATGATTCAGCAACAAACACGTTTAATAACATCACACTCTGTGTTGCAGTGGTACATCTTACTGCTGTGTGAACTTTTCACAATCCCAGAGCAATTTTTATGAATAAAGTGTAATGAATTGACCTGAAATAGCCAGACAATAAGTCATTTATTTCTTCATTAGCTATTCATCATTCATCCATTCACAATAAATATTTTCTAAGCAATTATTGTGTGCCACACGTTGGGCTGTTGAGTAAACCAATACCTCTCTTCCAGAACAAATGAACTATTTATGCCATCTCTAATAAAGGGAATGATTCCTGATAAATAATAATAGCATGAGGTATAGTAAAGGTAATGTTATTCTTTTGGTGATTATATAAATTATTCAACAAGAGGGGTTCTAAAACTCAGTCTAAGGAATCAAGGGATAAAGTTTGTATGAACATAACTTAAACTTCTGTTTAGCGTAGGTAGGAGCTACCATCTGGTTCTGGAAGGGAAGATGAAAACATACAAATTAATCAAGCCTAGCACTTTAACTAATGAAAATTAGCACTAATGAATTATTAAATTATAGCAAGACATGTATCTGTTCTCAGTACTAGATATTATGCTGGACATTGTACAGTCATTTTATACACACTGTACCTCATTATTTTACACACAGCCTTACTAGGTAGGTATTATTCCTACTACTTTAAAGACAGGCAGAGAGAGAGAAAGAGTACAATGAGGTTAAGTTACTTGCCTCATCTCACCCAACCTAGTGAGGGGATGAGAATTTGAAACAAGTTCCATTTTATTTCAAGACTGGTTTTCTCACCACTGTGTCGAATTAATTCAATCTTCATAACAATTCCTTGAGAACTCACTATGCTCAAGGCACTGAGTCTTTCCATTAGGAAAAAAAAAGACGTAAAACTCCCAACTTTGTGAAAACACAACCTAACTTTTGCAGGCATTTGTAGTTCCACTAGTAAATCATCTATGGGTTTGTAATCAGTGCAAGGTAAATCGTAGACTAGCAGGACTGCCTTTGTTAGAACGAATGCTCAGGTAATCCTAGCAAAGCCACATGATTATAGCAAAGCAAAGGTCAACCACCTGCAGATAACTGGGGCGGCCACTGGTCCACACTTGACGGCCACATCCCAGACACCCTCCTTGCACAGCAAAGGAACTGTGTCAAGTGAGGAAGTATCGGTGGGTTGCTCTTGCCATTTTAGACCAAGACAGACAGTACTTCATTCACTTCAGTGAGAAACATTTTGAATCAACAACAAAGTGACTTAAAAAGAACTTATTAATTTTCAAAAGAATGAGATCTGACTTCTTTGAATAATATTCAGAGACATCTGACCTCAAAGCAGTCATGGTTTTCAATGCCTGACAAACGATAGACTCACAAATTGGCTTCATTCATTAGTCAAGTCTTTTGGGGAATTTAAATAAATCTTATTCTTTTTCTCTCAACTTTCAATTCTTATTGCCCTAGCAGTAATACTGCCAGGAAATTCCAATGTGTAAGCCATTTGGATTAAGCTGGCCAGAGATGGCAATGTTTTGTTGCTTTCAAAAAATTAATGAGAATTGCTGGTGCATTACCTTAATTGACACTTGAAGGGGAAGGGAGAGAATATTTGTCATGTATATATAATGACAAAGAGGCATGCCTTGAACAGATTTGTCACACTAATTGAAAAAAGAAGGTAACTCATTTGAGCAACACTAAACTCACAGCTGATTTACGTCAAACTTCATTTATTAGTGATGTGACATACACGAGAGAGAACGCGCTGAGGAGTGTGGTAGAACACAAAGAGCTTTGGAATTATACCTAAGTGCAATTTCAAACCCCAACTCCAGCATTTGGACTGAGCTCCATGAAAAAATTATTTACGTTTTTGAGTCTTGATTTTCTTATTTGCAAAATGGCTATATGGGTATTGAATGAACCAATAGAAACTGCATAGTCAGTACTCGACACATGTTAGGTGCTAACAATGCTATTTTGTTCCCTATTCTCCTTAGACTCTAGAAGTAAAGAAAAAGAAAAGGAGGAATACAGCATGAATCAGACACTAACACATTGCTTCATAGAGCCAATAGGATATTGCAAAGAATAAAAGCAAATAAGCTATAAACAACTGGGGTGGTAGACTGTAATACTGGCTATAATTCTTGGAGCTCCTCACCTTAGGAAGTGGAGCCTGTTTCCCTAGTCCTTCCATGTGGAATGTCCTTGTGATTTGCTTTGACCAGCAGGATGCAGTGGACATCACTCTTAAGCCTTAGCCTCACTAGGTCTTGCAGGTTCAGCTCTTATTCCTCTTAGGAACCCACCACCATCACCTGAGTCGGCCCCACCTGCTGGACTGAAAGTCCACGTGGGGCAGAGAAGGCTCAGCCCAGCTGAGGCCTCCTTAGGCCAGTCAGCCCTTAGGCAACCCAGCAGCTGATCCCAGATGTACGAGTGAATCTAGCCAAGACCAGCAGTACTGCCCAACAGAACTGCAGGCTAAATAAAGAGTTGCTGTTTTAAGCTGCTGAATATGGGAGGAGGAGATGATTTTGCCACAACAGATAACTGATACAAATATAAGAAGACATGAGGCCATGACACTTTTCAACCAAAATAAAATCCTGGGAACACAGGTTCAGATCAATTTTGGGAAAGATTAGTCACTGACTCCAACAGAATGATGTGGTACAGCAGTTGCTACTTGCATTGGATTAGTGAAAACGCCAATTTCCCACCACCGCGAGTTAAAGATATCATGTGCGAATGAATCTTTTTAACCAGAGGTACAGAAATTAATTTTCCCCAGTTAATATTCTTCTGAGGTTTCCTGTATTTTTGGAATCCACGAGCTCTTGTTTTGCATTGTACATGGCAACAAAAGAAAAAGATGGCAAGAGAGGAAACATTGGAGAAAGTTAGACATTGAAAATAAAATGAAAGGAATCTGGGACAATGTAAGTGAGTTTCATACTGCAGATAGGAGGAAGCAATGCCTGAGTAACGTGTCTTTTTCCTGTGTCAGCCATCTGTTGCAGGAGAAGGATCCTGGTCTTTCCTGAACTTTTTTCTTCTTCTTTACCAAGTAGAGCACACCATGAAAGCAATTAAATATAATTTTAAAATTGTGTCATATTGGTTTCTCTTTGTGAAGCAGACAACTAAGTGTGCCTTTGAAGGAAATAATTTGAGATATACAAATGAAAACCCACCATGCAGCTACAAAGTGCTTCTCTTAAATATGGCCTAAATTCTGTGATTTGTGTAACAGGTAACTTTGTGCTTATTTTGTGCCCATTTCAGAGATCATCCACAGGTTATTTCTGAAAAGTGTGAAGTCTGAAGAGGAAGGAAGATGCCTTTTGTTCCCACCTGATTTCAATCAAGACTGTAACTCAGGTGGGACTGGGTGGTAAAACTTACAAATGGCAACTTCTTTGAGGTGGCCGTCATCACGTTGACTCACTTTGCCCCCTGTAGTGCCCAGGAAAGTGCCAGACTCGAGAGTGGCCCTCAAATACTTGTTGACCTGACTGGAAACCTGCCAGTGGAAGACTTACCCAAATTCTGCGAGTGCTCCGTTCTGGAGCCGACACACACACCTCATAACAGTAGGCGGGACACATGACATGCTTTGCAGGGAATTGAGGGCTGCAGCTGACAGTGGAAAGGGGAGAGAAAGAGGAGGACTCCGAGAGGTGATAAGCAGTGGGAAGCACTTTACTCTATGTCAGTCAGAGATGAGACCAGGGTGAGGACAGGAATCGCGTTCCCTGCATTCCCCAGACAACTCATCTCATCCTCTTCCACATTTCAGTTGGGAATTTCCAGGGAGGAAATAGTTAAGGAAGAACCAGAGGAGTAGTTCCAGAAAGTCAGGTATGGAAGAAAATTTCGTAGGGGTTGTCTGGCTTGATCTCTTTAAGGGCCCATAAATCCCTGAATGTTGACCATTGAAGTTTGGTTTGAAGGCTTCCAATGGTGGACTCTATTCAACTGGTGTGGGGTCTCTAATTGCAAGACTGCTGTGATGTTGAGCTAAAAAACGGATGTAGCACTGTTGGCTCTGGTTCTGTGCTTTGAAGTGACCAGGAACATCTTTTCAATAACTTGAAGCAGTTGAAGACGGGCCCCATGTGGTAAAAAATAGAGCCCTGGGGTAGAGGTCAGAAGAATTTGGTTTTGCTACTGACCAGCTGGTTTCCTGCTCTCATTTTCTTTTATTTAGTCACATTATTCAAGTACTCAATATTTAAAAAATATCACTTTTGAAAGGCTGCACTAAGAATGGAATATAATAGTTTAGTTCTAATGTGGTCAAGGTTGAGGGTGTGAGCTATATATAATACATAGGACATTGGACATAAAATGGTTAGGCTCTCGGTCACAAACCCCAAGGCATTAGCAGCAGGTGGGGAAAGGAAGAGTTTGAAAAGGACGGGGAGCGGAGCTGGTGGTGGGGGTCTGGCAAAGACAACAGGGAATGGTGGAAATCTGCCACTTGAAAGACATACCCGATTCAAAAGCATTGGCAGTAGCCAGCCACTAAGGTGGCCCCCAAGGATATCAGCTCTTGGTATCCACCCCTTTGTACAGCCCCCTTCTACAGTGTCCCAGGTCCATGTGCCCACTAGCATAGAAGGAAGTGCTGGCATGCACTGCCTTCTGGCATGCGTTCGGAGGTTAGGCTATCAAAGACTGCAGCTTCTGTCTTGGGTGCTCTCTCTCTCTCAAGTGTGTACTCTCTCTGCCAGCTGAACATCATGAGGACGTTCAGGCTACCTATAGAGTGGCTGATGTAGAAGAAGTCAGGCCAGCAAATGTTCTAGTGCGCTTGGAAGCAGTGCCTCCCCCAGGTGAGCCTGGAGATGACTTCGTGCCCAGCTAGAGCTGAATGGCAACCCCATGAGAGACTGAGTCCGAACCACCAGCCAAGCTGCTGCTGGATTTCTGGCCATGGGCACTGTGAGATTATAACTGTCTGTTGTTTTCAACTGCCACGTTTGGGGCCAATTTTTATGTAACAATAGATAACTAACACAGCATTCTAATGCATTTTAAAGCATGGATGTACATGCATGCACGCACCCACTTTCCTGTGAAAGTGAAACAAAATTCAGAGCGCCAGTTTACAATGAATGAATGAATGGAAGAATAAATCCTGGATCTGTGGAAACCAGAAAGGTATGGCTTCAGGTTGTACTCAGAGTTCATTTGGCAGCTGAGTCAGCTTGAAGGGAGGAGATGGAATCCACTTATAGCTCAGATCTTGAGTAGAAAGGGGTTTTTCCCACCAATAGAAACAAAGCATATTTTTTCCTATCACTGTAAGCTGACAACAAATATTGGGGCAGAACCTAGAATAATCTAGGCAGAAATACACGGTACTTGGATTGGAATAGAAAGCCAGGGAAAACTCCAGTCCAATCAAAACAGAAATGCATTTCTCCAGTTTTTAAAAACCAAGAACAGGTATTTTACAAAGAGCACTAGAGAAAGCAACCCTTGACAAAATATAATAAATACTTGGTCACTTAGAATCTCTGACCAGAGATTGACAGGTCTCTTCTCTCCTCAGAACACAGAGCAAATCTTAGGGAGACGGGAAGAGTATTAAACACACAGGAGAGGACTAAGGCTTGGCTTTGCACGAAGGACTGACCGACGGACTGACTGAATGAGGAACCCGGACAACTAAAGGAGAAATTAACCTTTAGAAAATTCCTCCAGGTAGTGGTTTTCACCAATTCCCTGGTGAAGAGCGGAAAGTGTGTTTCAGAATCCTACTGAACACGCTCTGCAGGATTTGCAGAGAATTACACTAACAACTAAGTGGTATAGAGGAAGCTGTGGAGTGTTAATTTCCAGAGTTCAGAGTTCAGTCATTCTCAAGAAATCCTTTTGTTCCCTCATGAAAGAGAATTCTCAGGTTTTGTTACCCTCAGGTAGAGCTCACGGGAGTCAGCGTACAGGCAGGTGACACTGAAGCCCCAGTAGAATACTGCTTTAATGAGGATTATTTCTGTCACGGGGTCACTCTATGACCCAGCAACCCCTCTTCTGGGCACCTGCCTGAAACATGTGAAAACATTTATAAAGATATATGAGTATGTCTCCCTGTGTTCATTGCAGCATTATTCACGGTGGCCAAGACACTGAAACAACTGAAGCATTTTTTTGATGGACGATTGGATAAAGGTGTGGTACCTACACACGATAGAACACTACTCAGCCATAAGAAAAGATGACATACTGCTATTTGTGGCACCATGGACAGATCTTGATAATATCCTGCTAAATGAAATAAGTCAGGTGGAGAAGTGAAGGAGCATGTACTGTCATTCATGTGAGATATAAAACTGAAAGCAACAAACAAGCAGAAACTCATAGACACAGACAATAGTATGGTGGTCACCAGAGGGAAATGGGGGTGGTGGAGGGAATAGAGGGTAAAGGGGGCAAAATATAGAGTGATGGAAGGAGATTTGAGTTTGGGAGGTAAACACACAATGTAATATGGAGATGATGTATTATAGCACTGTACACTTGAAACCTATACAATTTTATTAACCAATGCCACTCCAATAAATTAAACTTAAAAAAAGTGGTGAATGGGTTAAAAAACCAATTATTTCTGCTAACACAATGTGGAGTCATTACCAGGCAATTTCCAAAAGTGCCAGGAAGTATGATGTATTGTGGAAAATTATGACTGACGTCAGGTGAAGCTGGGCCATCTATATGAAAAATCAAGAAAAACGTTGAGCGCAAACACCAAGACAAGCATGTCAAGTGGGAGACTGAGAAGAACATGAGGAGAGCAGATGCCATCGAAAAGTCTGTGTAACAGAGGACTGGTGTAAGACGAAAGGCCTGTGTGCATAAAGTAGTCAAATATAAAGTGTTAATAGCTTGTGATTTATGCCACTTGGAAGAGAACGTCCCATTGTTGGTAAAGGAGTCTTGTTAGTTTAGGGCAGTTGTCAAAATCACTGCCCTAAAATGCTTCCTTCTTGTCAGTATTCTCGCATTTTATACTGACAACCTCAAACAAGAGTTTTAGGGGGCTGGCAGCCCCGGAAGACAGAGGTTGAGGAGTTGCACCTGGGTGGCTGTGTAGGCCTTGACCCAGGCCCAGACTGCCCCCTTTCTTTCCCTTCACACTGTGACTTTTTAGGGACTTGATTGTGTATTCTGTGGCCCTCCCAGTGCTATGGGGACAGGGCACTAGATAGGACTAAACCAGAAAAAAAAGAGGAATGGGGTGGACTTACTATCTTCAAGAAGAGCTGAAGGTTCTAGCAGCTCATTATGCATGTCTACTCTTGTTATTTTTAAAGGAGGCTGAGTTAATTTTTATTAGCCTGAGAGGGAAGGAGTCTCTAAGGCAAGCAGCTTGAGGAGTGAGGCGTCTTGAGGCTGGTGAGGAGGCGAGGAAGGCACTGCACCCGTTTTCCCTTGGTGGGGTGCACGGGCTGATGGCATGTGAAGGATTGCATAACCTAAATGCAGACTCATTTATTTTTCCTCAGATTTTCCTTCAACCACTTTTTCCTTTTGAAATTCAGAGTTAGGCCTCCTCTGTGCTCATGTCTCATAAAATTATGTGGCGAAAGAAGGTGAAAAAAAAAAGAATTCCAAAATGGGCTTTTATATTTAAAAAGCATAGCCATTTAGAGGAACATACATGACCTGTAGACAGAGTACCTGGGAGAAAACATGTTTAAGGGCATTTTTTTCTCCTCACTTCCTTGGCTCTATCGGAGACATCACTAGAGGCTCTTTTCCCAATGTCCAGTCTCTAAACATGAATCCTAAAACTTTCTAGGTACAGCCCCACCGTGACCCCTGTGCTTCCGGGTGCTGGGTCCTGATGGGTGACTGCCACACCCATTGCCCTTACCAATGATCATTTTAGGCATGAGATCCAACTCTGCAAAAGAAGACGTGAAAGGACAGCTTTCCTCGATTTAAGAAGAGATATCAGCATAAGACAATCCCCTTTCTGCCTCTCCAAGTGTCGTGTCTGGAGAAGAGGCTTGAAGCTGCCATAGCATCTCCCCCCACCCACTGAGGAGGAGGCAGACATGGAGACTGGCAGAGTCAAAGAAGACTAGAGAGTCACAGAGAAGTGACCTTGATGGCCCTTGTCAGGAGCTGCCCTACCTCTGAACTTACTTATAGGTGGTTTCACACGTTTCATTATTGTTTAAGGTGTTTGAATTTGCTTCTTCTGTGCCCTGCCACCGAATGCATCCTAACCGGCTGAGTGGAGAAGGGAACATAGAAGAGAGAAGAGATATTAGCCGTGCCTGCATGAGGGAACTGGAAGGTATCTCGCATGTCCAGCCCACCCAGCCTCTGCTCAGGTGGACCCCACACATGTCCCGCACCCAGGTCCGGCGAGTCTTTCTCATAAACATCTGGTGACGTTGTCCCTCCCACAGCAGCCAGCATGAGCCCTGAGAATTGCCCAGCAGTATTGATATATTCCCCTGAAGTGAAAACAACGTTAGGGCAGATTCTTTCATGCACTGCATGGTGGAACTACCTCAGACTGCCTCCTTATCCTTCTCTATACAGATGCTTGTACTGAGTGTACTTCTGAAAGGTGTTCCCAAGCACAGCAGGGTCAAGCGAGTATAGCAGTCCTAGGTAGCAAACTGGTCACCAGAAATCCGGACTTTTCCCTAGCTGGACTTTAGTTTCATTCTTGTCAGTTTTGGCGGCTCGGTATCCCTTTCACTTCCAGTTTGCCACTTTCCATTTGCTTGTCTATTGTTGATAGCTGTCCATCTCTTGATACACCTTTTGCCTCTTGAAACGGGCCTTAGACGGCCACCATTCGCCTCTAGGTAAACAGACACAGCCCACTGCAGCTGCTATTCTGAGTCTCTTCCCGGATACTTGTCATCCAGAGGTCATCTCCCCAATTTGCCTAATCCTCTAGCTCAGACAGTCTTGGAAGGTGATGTAGTTCAGAAGTTTGGCAGCTGAGGTTGGGAGAAAAGCGGGATGGGATAGTGGCAAGGACAAACGGTTTATATGGGAAGAGGATCTGACCAATTGAAGCTGGAAGAGTGAGAGCAGATGGGGGGGAGGTAGTAGGAAAAAAAGAAGATATTAAAGATTCTTAAAAGCAAATCAATATGCCCTGTGGGAGCACATATGAGAGGGGGGCCTCTGGGGGGACTGTGAAATAAGGCTGCCAGGTCGATACTGCGGCTCCCTTACCTGTATCTGTTAGACTTTGGGCAAGTTACTTAGCTTCCAAGTCTCAGGTTCCTCAGCCATAAAATGGGGCTAATCATGTATTTACTTTATAGACATACTGAAAGAATTAAATGAAATAATGAAAGTGAAGCATTTAGGAGAATGCCTGCCACAGACAAGGACCTGATAAATGTTTACTTTTATCATTATTACTCTTATACATACATTAAGATAAAAATATCATTTATCTTACCTAATTTTTTTATTTTAAAAATAAAATTGTGTAGGCTTAAATTATACAGCATGATGATTTGATATACACATACATAGTGAAGTTATGATACATTGTGTATATTATACAATGGAGTATTATATATTCTTAGAAAAGAGAGCCATCTTGCTGTTTGCAACAACATGGGTGAGCCTGGAGGACATTATCTGAGTGAAATAAGCCAGTCAGAGAAAGAAAAAGCACATGATTGAACTTACCTGTGGAACCTAAAGTCAGATCCTACCTAATTAAAAACATGATATGAAGAGGCTTAACCACTATTTATTGATTAATGAAATATTTCTATCTCTTATTATTGAATTTATAAACTAAAATACTACTCATGTCATAGTGATCAAAATAAATGTGCTGCGGCGACACCACGCCGGTCCCTCACAGCTCACTTCTTCCCTTCCAGCGCTTGGTAAATTTCTGGCTTCAACACTGTCCGCTTCCCTGGTGCACATGAATGGGAACTATTAGAAGGCAACCGTGCCCTTTTAAAGCATGATACGTCCATTTCACCCAAAGTTATAGTAAATAACTTTGTTTATACCCTTTTGTAAGCATCATTAAAGTATAAAAATAATAATGCCTGCAGTAAAGGCTATGAGATTTCAAAGTAGTTGTTAAAATTTACAGATTAATCCTAAATTTCTTTTGTTTTCACATTATAGAATTTTTCAGTTACAGGTCCGTTATTTTCCAAATGTAACTTGGTTATTAACTTAAGGCCAACCTGAAGTTCCACGATTCTTTCTGCAGCTCATGCTCTCTCCCTGAGCTGTCGGTGGTGACGAGATTCCTACAATACATACGGGAGTGAGAGAAGTAGAAAAGGGAACCCTAGCAGGGGATGAACAAATGGATCTGGAATACGGGTGGGCCCAAACTAGGGTTACAGTTGTGAGTATGTGAAACAGACTTTGTTCTTATATTATTATTTATTAGTTATTGTATTTTTTCCTTACAAACAACTGTAAACCTACTTTGGTCTTACTCTGCCTTTGGGAATTGGCTATAGTGTTATATATTATTTTCTATGAGTAGTAAGTGGGTTTTAGAAATACTTAAAACCAGGAGAGGCACTATAAATAAAAATGTATAATTTAGGAGTGAAGTTTAATGCAATTGAACTTACTTCAGGTGGGTTTTTTTCCCTTTTTGTATGAAAAGGGAACTTCTGTTTTCCTAAGACCTAACCTTGAGTTAAA
This sequence comes from Sturnira hondurensis, assembly GCF_014824575.4. Classification (NCBI taxonomy): domain Eukaryota; kingdom Metazoa; phylum Chordata; class Mammalia; order Chiroptera; family Phyllostomidae; genus Sturnira; species Sturnira hondurensis. The sequence continues at coordinate 2,720,571 of NW_028094767.1, forward strand.
TCAGTGGTAAGGATTCTGGACTACTGGATAAATGAGGAGTCAGGAATCATGGTCTTTTCTAGGTGGGCAGCCAACATTCCTACTTCAACGGAATAGCAATCAGGCCTTCCGTTACTTGGGGAACTTAGAACCAGTTGAGACGGAATTCATCCAGAGAAAAGTAGTCCCTTTCTAATGAAACAGAGCTGTGCTTGTATGGAATGATGTAGAAAATGAATGGCAGGAGACCTTTCCAATTTGTGGTCTGGTAGAGAATAGGGCTTCTGTTTCCATCTGTCTGACCTCAGTGACACCTTTGCAGTAACTGAAAATACTGTGATGGATAGTACTGACTCTAGGAGTCCTTGAAAAATACTTTTCCCCTGGCCAAACATACAAGTAGAATTCATTTTCCACATTCGGAATCCAGATTCTTTAAACATTATGTTTAGATGTGCTCAGCTGGCTCTAAGGGCCTCACAGCAGCACAAGGTCAGATGCTTTTTGAAGCTCAGGCTGGGAGTGTATGGACCCGTTGTGGGTAACGCATGCTTCTGGCAGTGTGAACCCAGAGGCGGGTGTGGAGACACAGGCATGGCCCAGCTTGCCTGGAGATGCTGCCATGTGGTGAGCCGGGGCTCTGCTCTGGGCTGGACTGCATCCCTCCCAAACTGACATGTTGCAGTTCTGGTCCCCAGTTCCTCAGAACGCCACTCTATTGGGAGATAGGGTCTTTAAAGAGATAATTCGGTTAAAGTGAGCTCATCTGCATAGGCCCTAATCCCAAATGAATGGCATCCTTATAAAAGGTGGAAACCTGGACACAGATAAAGCGAAGACACAGGGAGAAGGTGGCCATCTACACACCGAGACCTCAGGCTTCTGGCCTGCAGAAATGTGGACAAATACATTCCTTTTGTTTAGGCCGCCCAGTCTGTGGCACTTTACGGCAGCCATGGAGCCCAATCCAGCAGCCCCATTTGTCCTGGGAGCTGATAAACCTCATCAGACAATGTATGTCTACAGTCAAGGAGGCGGGTCTCCAGCACTCGGACCTGCTGCTCCTTCCACTTGGGAGGAAATCAAGGTTAAGGAGAGGGGTTTGGAGGAAATACAGGCAAACAAAATGAAGAAACAAAACATAACTATGATTTCACAGGGAACTCCTGATTTTGTACAGGTAACTCCATACATTGAAAATCTTCTGAGACATTTTACTATAAAATACATAAACTTACACACACACACAACAAATTGGAATAATTTACTTTTTTCTGATTATCTTTTCACACCAATATGTCAATAATTTTAAATTTATAGCATTATTACTAAAGTCTGCTGTTATTTCTTTGTATCGATTATATCCTAGAAGTGGAATTGGTGGGTGGGATGTACCCAAGCTGAGGCTTATGTAAAGGCTTTTGATATATGTTGCCAAACCGCCTTCCAGAAAGGAGGGATTCATTTATATTCAGAAAGTCTATTTTGAGAGCAACATAAAGCCCTGAAACTGGTAACTCTTGACTCAGCTGTTCAGAGGCTTTCAGCCAAATTCCCAGGGAGGGGAGTGTGGAAATGAGAGGGCACTGGCAATCTGTGTTGCCAGGGGTTGATGGAGAGGCGTCCAGGGCTGGTAGAGGGGCCACTTCCTGCCTCAGCAAAGTGACAGGTGGGGGGAGACTGGCGGGATCAGCACGACCTGCAGCGGGGGGTGGGAGCTGGTGGCCCTGCCAGAAGGGCCACACAGGGCCAGCTGCTAGCCATCTATTCGGAGAGCATGGTGTCCATGGGGTTGTAGAGAATGAAGAAGGGGGAGGGGGGGGACTCAGGTCGCTCGCTTGAGAGTAGAGATGTCCCTGAGGATCTCTGAACGGGCTGGGAGGGACCTATGCACGGGGATTTCAGGGGTTTCACAGCAGGGAGCCCAGGGTTACTGTGATTGTGATGCTGGTTGTTAATTTTGTCCCCTAGGCTTTCGGGGCCTGGGAAAATACAGGTTACGGGAGGGAATGAGAACAGAAGAACTGATAGCCTTCGCAGTTTTCATGCATAAATGGAAGATACTATTTGATTTTGGTTCTTTGCCCAGTGTAAGAAATCCCAGGGGACATACTTAGAAGGAAAGCCAAGCTAATCTTAAATAAAAAAGAAAATGTTTTATTTTATAAACATGAAAATTATGTGGCACTCAATAAAATGTCTTGGCAAGTAGGCATCTGCTACATAGTATGATAAATAAAATAGGTTAATTCCTCCTGGGAGGAGTTGAATTCCACTTATCATCAGATAAGAACTTGCAACAGGAATTTTTCTAAGGGGGAATAAGCAGTGGTCTCTGATTTAGTAGTGAACAGAGCATAGTGGAAAGGACAATGACCCCTTATTTTTGTCCCCAAAGGTGTTGTCACTCTTCTTAGTGTGTTTCAAGACATTTGCAGAGCCCCGGCTCTGGGCGTTGGGCCTCTGCTGGCCACACAGAACCTGCACTTCAGAAGGACAGTCAAGCTGGTCTTGACCTAGACCTTGTCTTATGAATAATAATGTGTCGTAGATGTGAATACAAGATTAGCAACATTTTGTCTGATTCCTTTGAAATTTAGATTTGGCTGCCAAAGTTACTTCCAAGACTAAACATAGGTTTCATGCATTTGCCCAAAGCCATGAATAAATTTCCAATAAAACAAACCAGCGATTCTTTCCCTGAGGTTGTTTCCTTCTGTCTTCAGGTGGCACCGTGGAGAATTAATTACTTCATAATCTCACTCACTACAGCCTATTAAATTAAAAGTGGTTATGGAAAAGCAGGGCTTACCGTCTATCATGGGTTTTGGCTGGGAACTTTTGAGGCGCAGTGAGGGCCGGAAGCGGGTTCGGTCGTTGAAGCTCCAGCTCTTCTGCACTTTGGTGGGGCTGCCCTCGGCTGTGACGTCAGTGCTTGGGGACCTCCTGTCACCCACCGAGGCTTGTCTGCTCTTAATACTCTGGCCTCTTGGGCTGGCCATGCGCACCCGCTCCTTAAAACTTAGCTTCTGACTGTGGACAACAGAGGTACGATCGATTATTCCACTTGGAGCAACTTCTTCCATTCCACGCGGGTAAATAATTTGATGAAATGGTATATGGTCATATACATTTCAATACATAAAATGTTTCCAGCAAGTTGGAGCATAGAAATACATTTTTCTCATACTGAAGATACGAACTTTGTTCAATCTCTCTGTTTCCATTCGTTTGAAGTCAGTCTCACACTACAGGTGTACACACCCTTCCTGGGGGTTTCATAGGAAGGTCTGAAGTCAGGTACAGTAGTTTGTATGCACATTACACTGGAAATGCCCAAGAACTGGTTTGGTGTTCCCTTTCAAAACAGATTTTAGCTTTAACCTCAAAACTTGTGATTAAAAAAAAGTTACTTTAAAAAAAACAACAACTTGGGAGCATATCTCTGCATTTCTACAGGAAAACAGGGAGACAATTACATATTCATACATGTCTACATTCTGCATGCATTCGATGTTCCAGGCAAGGTTATGGTCTCCATAAGTTCATGCGCTCCCACAGCAGTTGGTAGCACTGCATACATAATGTTAAACATACGACACTTAACACCACACTTCTATTGCGTTTACATTCATTCTTGTGAGACAACACCACGCCAGGTCGAACAGCCCCAACACGTAATGAATGATGACTGATTAATGGGATGAGATGTTATGTTCACTAACACAGTTTCCTGCTATCAAACAGGTGTATTGATTTGCTGTGGCAGCTACTGGTAAACTACATTTGTTTGGATATTCAGTTCTCAGATGCCAGCTAGGGTTGGACTATACCGTGGGCTGATCAAGGAAGCATTAGCAACAGCAGCAGAACCCAAGTGCGTCTCTATGCTTTTCTAATTGAGAGATGGGGTATGCTGGTGGGGGGAGGTCAGGTGGGAATCCCAGAGACTCGGGTTTTGAAGTCCTCATCTCTCACATGGAGACAAAAATAACAGAGCGGCTAAGGGACTTTTGTGGGAGTTGAATGCACTGTAAGAAGCTTTGTGTACCTGTTTTCTTTGTGTTCTTGCTTCACTTGCAAACAGTGAGTTATTTATTAGAAAGTGGCACTGTTATCGAGTGAGAGGGCAGAACTTTGGGGGGCCTGAGGAAATGAAGGGTGACGGGTTGGAGCGGAGTCGCCTGGGGTGGCTGCTGTGAGACTCGGGGAGCTACGGTCCGGCTGCAGCCTTTGTGGGGCACGGAGGCAGAGATCTCACGGACACAGATTATCTGAGACGAAGTGGAGGCCTTGTCTCTTCCACTTACCGCAATGTCCACTGTCCCCAACTGCAGCATGCCAACAGCAAATGTGTTTAGTGGATATGTGTTTTGCAGCTAACAAGAAACAGTAACATTTATTTTTCCATGCCTAGTTGCTTAACAAATGATATTCTAACCACGTTTTATGTGTGTTTACATGAAAACAAATCAAATAATGAACTATGGTGATCCAAAAGTCCTGGTAACAATAAACAAGTTGACCATGCAACTGAGAGCTCCCCTCAGAAACACAGACGTAGCTAAATCCAGCATGACTAGCTGAAGGCACATGCAAAGAACAGGCGGGACAGCTCTGCGATGGGGTCAGGTGGTTGGAGAGTCCTTTACAACAATCCCATCAGCATAGGCCCTGTCTGTACTGACAAGCGTGTGATTAAACAGTTAGATTACATTGAACAACAGAAATAATATCGTAAAACTGCATCTTTTTATCTCAGGCTAGGTTCTCCATGGCATCCAAAGCTTTCAAATCATTTACAGAAATCCTTCAAGGAATAGTGTCCAAAATGTCTACTCTTCTCAAGCTTTATTTTTCTCCTTGTTGTAAAAATTTCAAATCTCTTTTCAGTGTTAGCACATCTGTTCCATCACTGAAATTTATGATGAGCTGTTTCAGGAACATATGCTTACCTCTGCACCTTTATTTAGATTAATGAATGGCTTAAGTTGACATAGCTTTCACTGCAAGTGTTCTCACTGTTCTTTATCTAATTGATCACCTTTTTCTGGAACTAACAGAACCTAATTACTACAGAAGGCTGTGTTTTAGTTAACATAAAATTATTTTCTCAGACTCTCAAGATCTCTCTCTTTCAAGGCCTATTAAATGAACAGGAAACTGATAAATATATCATAAAACCATTTGATATGAAATTTACTTTTTCCTTTAAAAATTTCAATTGCTAAAAAAGGGAAAAATCCAAGATAAGTATCAGCATCAAATCCACCATAGCTTATTTATAACAACAAGATATTAAAAAACAATTGCTCCCATGAAAATATTTTTAACAATTGCCCCTTTCAAATATTTTGATATTGTTTCTAAGAATTAATGGAAAGTGAAAATATTTTTATCCTCTGAATCTTAGTACCATTTAAAGCACTTAAAGTTGATATAAATAAATTCTAGGTGCCATTTCCCCTTTGTCCTTCTAAATTACTTGAATATTTGCCCATGTCTACTATTCAAAAAATTCTCAGGAACTATTTTAAAGTGAACTCAACATATTAGAACCATTAAATTTAAAATGTAGTATTTCCACTCTCTCTTTGGACATAATATATGAAAGTTAAGAATAAGATCCTAATCCAGGCATTTTTTCTGCCAGGCAACATCTTCTTTTCCAAGGCAAAGATCTGGTCTTGTGTCCTCTGACAAAAAGCTCACTTTTATTAGTTTTTCTACTTCATTTCCCCTTTGGATATCAACAGAGCATCTTGATTAAACAGCTATTAAACCAATTAGTTGGCTGTTATTAAAAGCACATATTGATTAAAAAATATAGATTCCTCACTGGCCCACTGAAGTTTTCATTATTTTCCTGTTGTGTTTTATTATTATTATTATTATTATTATTATTATTTTTGGTGTGTGTCTGACATCAATAAACATGATTTTTGAGGAAGATTTATGTGACATTGTTTTTAGGAAGAATGCCAAGGATTATCCCCAGGAAACAAGGAGGCCTCCTTTCGGAGAAAGTAACCAAAGGGCTGTTACGGTCTTTGATTGCGGCGCTTTGTATGCAGTCCCACATTCCCCGCCGAGGACCGTGCTGGGGTGAGCGGGGGGAGTCTGCACAGTCCCTCTGCACGGGAATCCTTCCCTCTCTAGGATCCACATGCACCAGTTACTCAAACGGGCCCAGCGTGCAGTCTACTGCTGGATATTTCCTGCCAGGGAACTGTGTGGCATCACTGTAAACCCACAGTAATCCTCTTGGACTTAGAATTCTGTAGTTCCTGTTATACTTAATTAGCATTTTAGCCCTTCATAGGATAAGCATTCTACAGATTCTCGCCTCAGGCACAATATGGCAAGTGAGCCGTTAACAATCCAGTGCGTGCAGCAGCTCAGCAGTTGTCCCACCACAAGGAGGCGCCAAGGGGCTGACTGCCAGTACTGCGCAGGACCCTGCCAAGAGGACAAACGTGTCCTAAGGACAGAGAGTATCAAAGCAGGCAACAGGCAACAAGGAAAACTACAAGCGGGTGGAAAACCTCATTCGAGAAGTCCTTAGGAAGAGTGAGTCTCTGAACAGGGCTCAAGTAGGGTGGCGCTGTAACCTGGTCATGCACCTGAGGTTAGTCGGCATTCTCAAGTCTCATGGCAATAGCTGGGATGCTGGGTACCTCTGCTTCCGTGTGGTGTACGTTCTGAAGAGCTTCTGCTTACTACTACAGAACTCACTAGGGGTGAGGGAAATAGAGTAGCACATTACTAAGCATTTCACCACCAGGAAAGTGCTGAGGGCTTTTATTTTCCATTTTAAAAAACAAAGTTATTTGGTTATATTGCTTTTTTTTCCAGATATAAGTATACAGAGTATTTAAGCAGTAATTACTATGTAGTTTAATTGAGTGCCGCTCAAAATATATATCTAGTACTGTTAATGGTTAGGTTGAAATAATTAGATTCGGAATAGGCATTACAAATGATGGTAGTGTATGTGTTAGCCTCTGATTCATATGAAAATAGAAATATAAATATTTTAGAACACAGCAACCCTTGTAATGAATAGCAATGCAATATAGTATAAATGACTGAGGAACAAAATATTTCAGAACTTTAAAAAATAATTATTTACAGGAATCAATGAAGTTGATAACATTAATTGCTTTGAAATAAAAAAATTTTGATTTGTATGAAACACTCGCAGTTATAGTTACTATAGATAACCGATTGTCAGACTGAATATATGTTCAAAAGGTTGCTAGTTCAATGGAAAAAAGTTCCTCATTTGAAGTCTTATGGTGTGTTTTCTTTCCTTCTATCAATAAATGAGAACAGAAGAAGAAATTATTTTGAAAAAATTGTGAAATAATCTAACATTTTGCCAATAACGGCACAAGTTGACTCTGCTGAAAATCAAAGCCTGGTCTTATCGCATGTAACAACACAGGCAGCCCATTCATTGCTGACAGAAGAAAGGAAATTTAAATAACAGAAAGTGAATGTGGAAGAAATATAGGAACATGGTCTTCTCTCCTAAGAGCCACGTGTCTCCTCAAAGCCTGACAAAGCCAACCACAGAGGAGCAGTTTGGACGAAGCACTCAGCAGGTCACAGCACAGTATTGTAATGTAATAAAAATATTATTTTCATTTATGCTTTAAATTTTATGACATGCATCTTTATAACAGTCTCACAAGTGCTTGTTAAAACAACTTTAGGTAGTCTACCCAAAGTCTGACAGAGTTTTGTTAATTCCTCATAAACTGCAAGTGAGGCAGCTTAACTGCAGCTTACATTCAATGGTGGTTGACTAAGGAGACAGGGTAGGCAGAGGCAGTCAGCTTTATGGATAATCCCTGAAACTCTGGTGGTATGATCCATTCTTGTAGCAATAAAAACTCAACAGGTAGGAAGAAGTAGAAGCCTTCTTGTAGGAGCGCAATGATGGATTCACAAATTGCTTGACAGCTACCTGATCTCCTTGTCAAGGAAGGTGGGATGAGGACATAAAACTTCAAGGTGAGAACACTGCCTTAATATGGTTGGGTTGGTTTGTAGGCCAATTCTGTTTTTTGAAAGTGACAATTTATACCAAAACAAAGAAAAACTGTCCAGTATAAAGAGCGAGTTGGAATGATTACTTAATAGAATGAGTTGTTAGGATAAATTAATAAACGCATTCATGAGACGAGAACTGTTTTAGTGGGAAGACAGAGGAAAATGAATAATTAAATGATGTTTAAGAAGTTGTATTTATGGTCTCAGTAGACAAAGAACAGAGCAGGCTCAGTTGAGACTAACAGTAATTGGTGCCTGACCCTCTTACCAAAGAGAGTCAAAGAAACATTTATTTTTTCACTGTTGTTCAGTTGAGCTTTTCTTGAGACTGATGGTTTGTATTTTTAAAGAAACAATTTGGATCTGTCACAAACAATGCTAAACTATGTCAGAACTGGGTGTCCTCCTCAGTGCCCTAATTTTGGATGGGTTTTGTTTAAACATACCCTATCCTCAGTGCGCAAAGACATAATCTCTTTAACAAGAGTATTCCAGAGCAGGGAACCTAGTTAAGAGTGTGAGGTCTCCATCCACTCTTCAGAGAGAAAAACCTCTCCGTTCAGAGCCCTGTCTACAACTGCGGCCTTCTCCGTCAGAGGGAGTGAGTGCCAGGCCCCAGGACAGGGCTATTGGCTGCTGTACTGAACACATCTACACTTGGGTTGCTACCAGTTCCTAACACAATGAAACACCAGGAGGAAGGATTTTAAGGGATTACAGGCTTTGAGATCCCTAGTGAGTTGGCTGGAGGGTATTTATTTTGCTTATCTGAATCACCATCAATAACCCAATGGCCCCAAACTGCAAAAGGCTCTGAACTTGGGTGGTGTTTATCATTCCACCTGAAACTGGGCCAAGCGTTAATCAACCATATTCTGGATCCAGATCTGTTCCCTGCTAAGGGAGAATTCTCATTATAAATGCATTTTCCTTTGTGCCTATTTTGGTTGAGTGAGGGCCAATGTGTCATTTCCTAAGATGGTACTGTTGCTATTGTTATTACAGTAGTCTTTCTGCATTTATTATGCACTATGATAAGTTTCATTGCCTATGTATGGAAGAAAACAAGGGGAATGCTAAGGTAATATTAAAATGGGAGCTTCAGCCTTTTCCCCTCAGATTATTGAAATGTCTTTAATTTTAGTTTTTTATTTTTATATGTCTCTGCCATTTTTGTTGATGTTTTATCCTTCTTTACACAAATTACTTGCAATCAGCAACATTTGATCACACGATCTAAGACTTATTTGCTGAGCACATTCTCTGTCCCAGCTTTGTAGGGGGTGTTGCGATATGTATGTGGGGATAGAAGACCTAAGAGTGTGAAGCAGTAAGTGGGGTGTGCATGCTAAATAGTAATACATGAAGTGTCTTCGGGTGGTTTTTGCCAAATGTCGAATGACCACAGAGAAGGAAGAACTCTGTGTTATTCTCTGAGTCAATAACTTAGCGCAGTTATTCTGTACATATTCAAACTCTCAGGTGGATTATCTTTGACAACCCCAGCCACACATGTGCAGAATAAATTTTCTAAAAAGATTTTATTTATTTATCTTTAGAGAGGAAGAGAAGGAGAGAAATATCAACGTATGATATTAGAGAAATATCAATATCAACCATTAATGTATGGTTGCCTCTCGTGAGTCTCCTGCTGGGAACTGGCCTGCAACCCAGGCATGTGCCCTGACTGGGAATCGAACTGCGATCGTGTGGTTCGCAGTCCTGAGCTCAATCCACTGAGCTACACCAGCCAGGGCAGAATAAATTTTAATGGTGCAGATGTATATGAGCATCATGAAATTTAAAAACCTTGGTTGGTAGGCTTTTGAATCTCGAGACTTTTCAATCTTGACTGGGAGGTTCATTTTGGACGGAGGGGCTGAAGCTTGACAGCTGCTGTTTAATTCTGCCGTTGCTCTCTGCCCTGCTGACATTTGGAAACAGTGTAATATCACTGTGTCAGCCCAAGGGGCCGCCTCACTCAGGACTGCCACGGAGGTCGCACTTTGGCAAGACCATCCACTCGATTTACAGACGTTCCCTCTAGGTGTCAACAGCCCTCTTTTGGAGGATGCAATCAATCCAGGTGACCTTACTCTCAGGTGGCCATGAGATTCCTGCCAAAGGCCTTAACAATTGGAGACGAATCACTTTTTGAGATAATTTGTAAAAGGATAACTCCTGGGACAAGGAAAGCCTTTCAAATATCGTCAAAGACACTAAAATGGCTTATAATGCCTGTGACTTCTTTGGTGTAAGTTTTTTCAAGGAAACTGTTCACAACGGAAGCATGGCAGAGTCTGCTCCAACTCTGTTTCGCCAAATAAAAGAAGGGGCTCTAGTGGCCTCCCCGGTGTAGGCTCTGTACCCTGAGGAGCTGCTTGGTGTTGAACACCCACCTCGTCTATGACCCATCATAAATGAATGCATTTATGGTTTGGTGTGTGAATCTTCTTAAGTGTTAATATAATGCCGAAATGGGTGTCCTCACCCCGAGTGAACTTTCAAAACTAGCTTCAATACTGTATAAATACATCATGATTAATGCCATTACTCTAACAAAGCTAAAGGAACAATTTCTGGACCCACATTGGCCCCCATTCAGAGGCTAACCCTGGGCAGAGGATACCTTTGTTGCTTCATTAGGGAAGCGAGTGGCAATAAAAGGCAAAAGACTTGTGTCCCTTCCTCCCTACCAGGCACCTGGGATTCTCCTGCTGGTTCTGCCTCTGCTACTTGCTCACTCCATCACCTGGCTCTCTTCTCTAGGGGTCTGCTCCCAAACCCAGACCCTTGGGTACTCACTGGTACTCAATAATACGGATTAAAATGTGTTACTCACTTCTTATTCTTTCTAGGTCTAAATCTTTGCTGTTTATTCTGATAAAGCTTTCCCTTCTAAGGCTTGGAAGAATGACCCCAAATTATCTGTTAAACTTTCTGGAAGGATTATCTTCTTCCTAAAGTTTGGGGGTCAGGGGGACTCTTCTTTTGAATCAGGTCACCTGAGTAAACTTCAGTGCTCAATGAGCTGTACATGCCATGGAGAGACTGTTGTCACCTCCTGTACACAGTGTTCCTTTTTCCAAAAACAAACAAATAAATCAACCAACCAAAACCAATTTCTCACTCTAAAAGAAGGACCCTGAGGAAGGGAATATATCTTATACTGCCTCTCGGGATTTAAATACTTGGGTGTGACTTCTGTCTGGGAAAATGGTAGCAAGGAATAGCCAAAGACTGTACATATTACTTTGCCCCCAGAATGTCCCATGCCCAGCAGATTGTAAAAAGCAGTGAGTGAGTTAGGGAAGGACACTTCTGCTCCTGAGGGGGTAGGGGGATCAATACAACAGCCACCTCTGCCGGCAATCTTGTAAAAGGTCACTTTTAATCATCTTGTATTTGTTGATCGATTTTACTCACATGAGACACATTTAAAACATCTGTTAGGCACAGATATACAAACAAACATGTAGCAGAAGAGAGCACAAACCTGCTTGATGTTTCCCCTTGTTCTTTCCTTCAGGTGCGTGCAGACAGAAGAGAAATGATGACAAAGCGGTGAATACATTTATAGCACTTGGCAATGACCAAACTGGAGATTGAGGACTCAAATGCCTTAAGCAATCCTTTTCAAACAAGATCCATGGAAGCAATTTTTTAAAATAATAAATGCACCCAACTTTTTAACATATATTCTTTGTGCCACAGACCAGAGATAGCATCAAATTATCTACTTAGCGAAAAAACAACATTGCCTATATGTAACTAAGAAGTATAGACTCTTCAACAGCCAGGGTTACCCATGGTTACGACAAGGTGGTTCTGATCCAATCGGCATTAGCAGAGAATCTTGGAACAGTGCTGGCGACACTGCAGCTGTGGTCCCTGTGCTTTACCCAGACTTTTGGGGTCTTGGTCTGGACTGATTAATGTGTGATTTGTACCTCAATCTCTTGTTGAGGCATATGGATGTTTTCCTACTGTATAAACTATGAAATCTCTTGGAGAGCATTAGGCACATAGAAAATCTGTTTGAGTGCTTCTAGCCTATTGTTGGGTGGTGTTTTTAATTACCCAGTTGAGCAAATTCAGGTCTATGGGACATGGTGCACATGATCTGTGTGTCCTTGGGCAGACACCTCACTCTCTTGTGGGTCTTGATTTTCTTATAAATAAATTGAAGGCATTGGATTGGATAATGTCTAAATTCCTAATTCTTAAGATACCACTGGGCATCCTTGGCAGTTGGTAATTCCCTATAGCTTCATAAACTATTTGACACATTCCCTAAAACAGCCTGTTTACCCGTGTTTCAACCTTTTGCATAGCCTTCATTCCCTTTGAGAAGAAAATCAAGAAAAATATGTTCCCTCTATACATACTTCTGTTATTGAAACAAAATTTCGAAATAGCAACTGCAGAGACCTCAAAGGAAATGGAAGAGACAGAGCAGACCCGAGAGGAGAGTAGGAGACTGTGGCCTGCGTCTCTGGCAGGTGGAGCGGGAACGCAAGGCCCTCCCCCCCGGCTCCTCTCCCTGTGTAGTTCTCACACCACTCTCCTGTCTTACTCCCTAGGACGAGGTTGTAGGGGCAGACCATCCCACTGTGTCTGTAAAGCTGTGGGGAACAAGAGCGTGGTTGGTGTTTCTTAATGATGATGGTGATGACGATGATAATGCTATTGGTAATATGATCTCTTTGTTGACCAGCAGCCTATTAAAATTGCAGCCCCTGCTGCTTCCTAAATTCCTTCCCTACTTTACTTTTCTCTTTAGCACTCATCACCATCTAATCTATTATATATTTTACTTATTTATTTTTATTGTCTCTTTCCAGAAACCTTTGAATATATACTCCCAAGGCCAGAGATTCTAACCTGTTTGTCTTTCTGTTCCACTGTTTCATCCCAGTGCCTTGGATTTAGTAAATACTCAGTAAATCCTTGTATGATGAGTGCATGCGTGAATGAATGGCCTGTCCCTTTAGAAGTTTTTTTTTAAAATTTAATTTATTTATGTATCTTTAGAGTGGAAAGAGAGAGGGAGAGAAACATCAATGTATGGTTGCCTTTCGTGCGTCTCCTGCTGGGAGATGGCCTGCAGGGAACTGGCCTGCAACCCAGGCATGTGTGCCCTGACTGGGAATTGAACTGTGATCCTCTGATTCTCAGGCCTGTGCTCAATCCACTGAGCTACACTAGCCAGGGCCCTTTAGAAGTTTTTAAGCCCTAAATGTTATAGGAAAGTACACTATGTAAATAGAAATACGTTTTGATCTGTTTCTCCATATACCACTTTGTGCTCATAAAGTCACTTAGCTTTATAAATGTAAAAACATCCCTCTAAGTCACTGTAAATGATTTCCTTCACAAACCCACACACTTGATTAAAGCAGGTCTGCTTTCCAAAACGAAGGTTCTGAACTTGGCTTCAGGGGGTTTGTGACTACATTAAAATTGTAGGCAAAGTTTACATGTTTTAGACAGTAAACATTTGTTTTTTTTGGAAAGAGTCCATAATTACCATCACATTCTTGATGGTTTAACACAGAAAAACAACAACAAAGATTAAGAACCACCACAGCTTAGGACAGTGGAGCGTGGCTGCTGAGGGAGAGGTTAGGACGTCCAGGATTCCATGCACATTGCCAGTGACTGCTGTGCCATTTGGGGCCAGCACCTGCTACTCGGGAAGTGGGGCTGGGTCTCGGGGGCGCATGCGAGGGGCAGGGGGAGGAGAGCGAGGGGCTGGCTCACAGCTGCAGTGGGGCAGGGTGAATGCAGGTGTTCACATATGTTCTCCTCCACCTCTGCCCCCCTTAAAACAGGAAAAGTGTCAAAGGAAAAGAAAGAAGTTGTGTGAGTAAGATAATAGTTTATGCACTAGAAGAATATGACTAATTATTAAGTAGTTTTCCCAGGCTTCAGAATGAGCTTTAACCCAAAAGCTGAGGCAGTGGGAAGCCGAATCATCACCTATGGTGACAGACCGTCTTTTCGGTCACTTGAGAACTTGCTTTTGGCTTTTCTGCAGGCCTTTCTCTTACACACGGGCCTGGAGACCTTCATGAGGAAAAGAAGCACAATTTTTATGTAATTCCCATTTTTGATTCATACTCTCAAGGAATAGATGCCACAGAGTTATAGTCCTTTTTTTTTCATACTACAACTCTGAATGAGTCCAGTACTTAATAAGGGAATTTAACTAAATTTTAAAATCTAAATGAAAAGAGGCTTCTCCTCCATACATTCACTCAACAGCACCCACGCTTCTGTCCTTGCAAAGGCTGCACCCCCTTTAAAATCCTGGCATTCTATGACTGTCTCCATCACAGGTGCTGCCACAGTTTGGACACCAACTTTTAGAAGACGTGTCCCATTAGAGCTTACAAGTTAGCTTGCCCAGCTCTTGTCCTTCACCCTGAGCATGGGAAGCAATGTAGCAGACCTGCCAGTTGCTGATGGTCGGCCACCCTTCGCAGAGTGTATTCTGCTGCACCCACACCCCTTTGAGACTGCAGTGCCAGGGGATGTGTCAGGAAGGTGGCCCCAGCTGACTTCTCTTCCACATCAGTAGGAAAGAAGTTTCTCTGCCTGAGTCACAGTGGTTAGGTGCCCGGATCCTGTGAAGCCACGGGGACTGAGGTTTTGTTGGGCTGGGAAGGAAGTGGCCAGTGCTGTAAAATACTGGGTCAGATAAGCAGTTTGATAACGTTGGAACAATCTGGGGAGCTGACCATGGTGATGTAGCTGGGTGACTCACAGAAAGCCTCTACCTTGACTTACTTTGGTCGTTTCAGAGAAGGTTTCTTTAATTGGATGATGATTATGATTTAATAGGTGCTCTGCTATTTGACCTGGAGTCTAGGATTCCAGGACTAAGGATTTTTTGGTTTTGAAAATCAAAGTTCAGTGTCACCATCAGGACTGTTCCTAATGTTTGGTTCTCCTCTTGCTCCAGGCACGTGACAGGGTTGCACTCTCCTGTCCTCTGTGAATGTGGGCCTGGCTGGGCGATTTCCTTTGGCCAATGAAATGTGAATTACTTTTAAATTTTGAATGCTAATTCCAAATTTTAATGTTTGGTCCCATCACTTCACAGTAAACTATAATCCTACCAGGACTCCAACTCTTCTCCTACTTGGCTACTGATATTAGTCTGATCTGCAAGTGAAAGCGCAAGGACCATGCTGCACGCAGGTCTGGATGGGCCAGACTTTGAGGAACTGCAGCGGGCAAACATACACTGCTCTCAAAGCACTCCCTGCTGGGGGTTGGGTGATGCATGGAGTTTAAACAGCCAATCATTTTCAAAAATAGTGGGGCTGACCTTTCGGATTCTGGTGGGTTGTACGAAGTGAGATATTAGAAAATGTGAAATAGTAAAAGTAAATCTCTATAAAAGTTTAAATTTCTTTCATTCGAAGCCCCTATGGACAGTGAGGAACGATACTGAACCCATTGAGTTTTGTGCCTGATTGCTACTGAACTGGGTTGAATCTCTCAAGGAGAAGCAGAGAATCAGAGAGGCCCCAAACAGACATAGTGGGTGCGCGCGCTGGTGCACAGTTTGTTTTTCAGACTGGAAGAGACTCGACGACAGCACCCGCTGTCACACTGATACCTACTTGGTAGGGCTGCAGGTGTGCAAGGCCTTCAGGTGCGGCTTCCAGGTTGCAATGGAAACAGACTTCTCATCAGCGGCATAGCTGCGCCAAACACACTGCGTGCAACGTATGTGGGGACATAAAGAAGAAAAATAAAACAGAGAAGAAGACAGGATGAAATAAAGGGCTATTTGTAAGTTCCTATACATTGAGAATCTTTTCCTTAGCCCTGATAAATGCCCCAATGGAGAGGACCACGTTGGCACTTTGCAGCTGGCTATTACACATATTCTGCCACATCAAAACGACCCACGCCAAAGGACGAAAGTCCTGAGGGTAACATGAAGCACTTTCTGTAATGGGTAGGGAAGACATGACATTACCTGGGGCACACCACCAACAGGGCTTCTGAATGCACACCTGTAATCACTATTTGATAAGATGGAGGCAAACGCCTACTGAAAACCCACGATGCAACTAGTAAACTAACCAGTGAACTGGCAAGTAAACTAATGACCACCAAGGTATATTGATGATGTAGTCAAATTCTATGAAGTTGAACTATGTAACACTTCCAATGCTAAAAACAAAGACAGTGATAACAGATAGCAGGGCTAAACAAGATAGAGGAAAATAACTGGAAAGCACTTGAGGATTTAATCCCATGGTCCAGGGATATGTTTGTAGCTCCTTGACGTGAAACAGAAGCTCCGTGTACTTAATAAAATTATACCTGACCTATATACTGTGGAGTACTTCCATGTAATCCTCACAGACTGTGAATTAAGGACCCTTGTTTTTGTAGATGAGAAAGTAAAGGCTCAGATAAGGTCAGAGGTTCACAGAGGGTTGGCAGGGCCACCATTTTGGGTGGCCTGGCTCTGGGTTTTGGATTCCCTCCAGTGCCCTTTGCCAACTGCTTGCTGACTGTGGGGAAAGTGTCCCCCCAGAATTCCCCATTTTCTGGACGTACTTTCCATGTAGATTTTGGCAAATTTCTTCCTTTGTGATAAGTCAGAAGATGTTTCTTATGACCAAATGTTTACTCCAAAACCCTAAAGGAAAATTTTCATTGTAGTTCATGTGTCGAAGCATTCTATGTTATGTGGCAAAGTCATTTAAACAGGTTGCACAGTCCTCCTATACAACCATCATTCACAATCGGAGAGTCTACAATGAAGAAAGCAGTGATCTGGTAATGTTCCTTTTCCTGAGAACACCACTGAATAAATGTGCGGTAGACAAAAAGTCAAAATTCCACACAACTACTTTGGAAAACTGTCGGCAAGTATCCGTTAAAGCTGACCACATGCAGATCCTATGACATGGACACACACTCCTGTGTATGTCCCAAGAGATGTGTTTATACATGTTCATTGAAATGTGTGTATTGTAATGCTGGCAACAGCACTGTTCTGTATAAACTAAAGCTGGAAATGCTCAATGGCAGAATGAATAGATATGTGGCAAATATTAACAATGGACTAGGACGCAGCATGAGTACACTGAAGCTATGCTGCAGAATGTACATGAGCTTTACATGAATGATGGTGAGTGGGAGAAACGAGGCACAAAAGAGTACGCATGCTGTGATTCTGTTTTCATAAAGTACAGAAGAGCCCCTCAGGGGAAACCTGTTTTTAAAAGGCAGCGCAGCGGCTTCCCTTGGGGACAGTGATTGAGAAAGGGCACTGCAAGCCCGAGGTCCGCTTCTCGCTCTGGGTGCTGTTGCACACACAGCAGTGCGCGGTTCTCTCAGGGTGTGTTCTCTTTTCCATACACACATTATACTTCAACAGCGTGTTCAAGAAGTGCCATTAACAACTAAAAAAACATACAGTAGGACCTGAGGGTTTGTAAATATTATTAAGGAAGGTTTAAGTAATTGAAGGAGCGTTTTTTTGCCTAGAACCTTGCTTACATGACCCATGCTGATTTATCCCGTGAATCTGTGAAAACTTATGCTGAGCATCTTGGCACATTATAGAGAATACAGTAATTATCATTGTCTCAATGTTAATTTTTGCAAATATTGTACAGACACTAGAGTGGTCTAGTGTTTGTAATCAGTAAAACACACAGATTTATTATTACAGTTTCTTCTGTAGTGAGGCCCAGAGAACCCTCCAATGCTGCGAAGCCATAGATGGATGTTTTAATTAAACAATTTCCATAGAAGGCAAATATATATAAACTCAGATAATTTGAAAGAAAGACTCATGTAGAACTAGAAGCATACAGCAGGTCAATGCCTTTTTATACCCGTGAAAAAAATCCACAACAATACAGCAAAAAATGGGACCAGGACACCCATTGCCAACATTACAAAGAACTGGGGGCAAAAGAGGTCACTCTTAGAAAACTGAAGATCTTCACAAAGAGACCTGGCTTCTCGCTCTTTTTCTATCAAGTTGATCTCAGCAGCCAAGCTCTTATTCTTTTCATTGCTTCTTTCTTGCCCATGTCTTGTCAATGGGAGGTACAGGAGAAACGAGTGGAACGTTTCTCAGGGCTGATATCAGTTAATAGTCAAAATGTAAGTGGAAAGAATAGCTCTATTACTTTTATACTCTGACAACTTTGTCTGGTCCCTAGCTCTCTCTTTTCTGGTAGCTGAAACTTAAAACCACAACCATAAGATCAAGTAGCTGATGCTCCCATATTTCAAGCTAAAATCACATAATGGTTAGCAAGAAAAAAATAATGCCCCATGAAGATTTAGTAACTTATATGTCATACATACTCCAAAAGATAAGTCGACAAGGAGCAAAATGAAAGCCAAATTGACCATTTATCAGGTGACCACAGTGCTCAAGGCAGCCAAACAAATTCATAATTTGCTCTATAATTATAACTACAATGTCAGTATAATTAAGTTTTTAGGGAGCATTTAGTTTGTGTTGTCTGGAGTATTACAGCTATGGCACATTTGACCCTTTCTGAAAATTTTAATTTCAGGTGGCCATTTAAAGGTGTAATTAACATGAAACGGATTATTTCCAGAGTACATAATTTAAGATGTCAGAGATACAAAAGATTCAGGATGAAAAGCAGTAATCCGTTTCTCCACCTTGCTTCTCACTAATTTTTGTTCCTTAGATGCAACCGCTGTCAATTCTTATAGTTGTTGCTTCTATTTTTAAGAATCTTAATACCTAAGGATTGTGCTCATACTTATGTATCTTGATTTTTCAATTTGAGGCACTATCAATTAACTTCTTTTTAAAAAATATATAATCTTCATTATACTTTGTTCCATCACCATTTAGTCCCCTTACACTCTCTCCCTGTAGCAATCACCACCCTGTTGTCCATGTCCATGAGTCTTGTTTCTTTTTGGCTCAATGCCTCCACACCCAAATACCCCACTTAAAAAAGATTTAATTTATTTTTAGATAGAGGGGAAGGGAGGGAGAAAGAAGGAGAGGAACATTAATGTGTGGTTGCCTCTTGTGCACCCCCTACTAGGGACCTGGCCCACAATCCAGGCATGTGCCCTGACTGGGAATTGAACTAGCGGCCCTTTGGTTCACAGCTTGCACTCAATCCACTGAACTACACAAGCCAGAGCTGAAATTTGTAGCCTTTTTATCTTATTTCTTCCACCCTCCAGCCACCGGCCACTACTTTTTACTCTCTGATTCTAGGAGTTTGACTTTAAAAAAAAAAGACTCTACATATAAGTGCTACCATACAGTATGTATCTTTTCCTGTCTGGCTATTTCACTCAGCATAATGCCCTCAGGACCCATCCATGTTGTTGCAAATGGCAGGATTTCCTTGTTTTTCGTGGTTAAATTTATATATATCCCACTATAAACAACAGTACAAAGAGTCCTAAAAAAATTCCTACTTCTGAAAATATATCCAAAGGAAATGAAAACAGGGCAACAAAGAGATATCTACACTTCTGTGTTCATTGCAGCATTACCAAGATTAATATTCACAGTAGCTAAGACCTGGACCAACCTAAGTGTCCATCAGTGGACAAATAGGGAAAAATGAGATACACACACACACACACACAAAGTAGCCTCTTTAGTAAGGGTAAATGGAAGGTAAGATTTTCAGATATTGCATGTCTAAAAATGTCTTTATGTTACTCTTAAGCTCAATGATTAGTTTGGCTGTGTATAGAATTCTACATTGGAAACCATTTTCTCTGCTCTGCTGTTGTTTAATTTCAGCATTACTAATGAGGAAATCCAGCACAACTCTGATCCTTGACCATTGGGATATGTCCTTCCCAGAAGGAATTTGATCCTAAGATCAATCTGTTTTGTGAGTGTTTTGATGTTTCACTCTGATATCCTCAGTGTGAAGTTTTTTTTATGACAGGGCTGGGCACTTGGTGGGCCTGCTTATGGTGGCCACTCTGTTTCATAGACTAATAATAACATGACCTCTCTTTGATGAATCCTCCCCTGAGTTTCCCTGCACTCTTTTTGAGGTGCTCATGTTACTTGGATATTTGGTCTCCTGAATCGGTTATCCAAGTTTCCTATCTTTTTTGTCTTATTTTCCATCTCTGTGTTTTCATTCTACTTTCTAGAAGATTTTCACTACTCTATCCTATGTTCCTAAACATAGGAATAGAATAGAGGAGAACTATC
This sequence comes from Sturnira hondurensis, assembly GCF_014824575.4. NCBI lineage: Eukaryota > Metazoa > Chordata > Mammalia > Chiroptera > Phyllostomidae > Sturnira > Sturnira hondurensis. The sequence continues at coordinate 2,740,834 of NW_028094767.1, forward strand.
CTATTCCTATGTTTTCTTTTCTTCTACTGTTATATTTTTTATACCAGGATTTCCCCTCACCCCAAATTTGTTTTTATTTATAACTGAAGCACTAAAAAGATGTATAAGCGCTATAGAAGTGGTTTGAGTTTATTGACTGATGGTCTTACTTTAAGGTAACTGAGTAAAAATGCAGTTATTTTACTAGTTAAAGCCAAAGTTTCTGGACAGATAGATATATTTCTCCTTGTGGGCAGCTAGCTTCCTTATAGCAGCATCTTCTAATCTCTCCCTTTCACGAAAATAAGCCCATTTGCCAGCATTTATTTCACAAACTTTCACTTAATTCCCCTGATTAGTTTCTAGTAAAGCATCTTAGCTCCACCCTGAACTGGCCCAATGTCTCCAGAAGCAAATCTCTAGCATGCAACTGCTGCTGTATGAAAGGAGTAATGGATTCAAATTCAGACATCAGGGATGTGAGTCTTAGCTCTTTCTAGGCCTGTCTTTAGGATCAAGCGATATAGTTTATTAGACACATTCGGCAAACTAAAAAGCACTTCATAAGTGTTAGGTATTATTAATAAAAGTTGTGACATTTGGGAAGGTATTCAAAACGTCGGTGAGACCTCTTTCTTTTCCTGGACTATTCCACTTGAAGTGAAAAGTTAATTTAATGAGTCATGCAAACGTATTGACCCAGCTAAATTTGCTGCAAGCTGCTGGATAGGCTTTGCACTTTCCCCTAAAACCCTGAAATGCTGGTTAAGTCCGTTGTCTCACCACCCAAACGACAACGCACCATGGGCATTTCAGTGCCCTTTTAGAAAGATAGTGGCTCTAGTTTAAAACAAATAAGATTGCTCTTGCTGTTGACGCTTGGCATGTTTGGAGATCCAAGGCAGGTTTATTGGACAAGAAAATAAATGGATCAGCAAATGAAGCTTGCTTTTCAATCTAGTGCATCTTTACAAACAATTTCTGTGATATATAATCAAGGTTTAAAGCCCTGAAATCTGGCTGAGGGTCAGCAAGCAAGAACAGTGAGTACATTTAATAATTATACTATTATTCCCATGACTAATAAATAAATAGATTGCATCGGGATGGGGAAACAATTGCTTTTTTAAAATTAGTAGCTTCTCCTTTGATTACTGAAACTATGATTGGATTTTAAAGGTGTTGTTCAGTGTTTCAAGCCTTTCAATTTACAGACTTATTTTTTTGTTCAGAACAACACATGAGCTAAAGTTCTAAGTAAAAGAAAAAAATAATAATCTCACTTTATTGTTACGTATGTTCATACAGTTCAGTTATTGGTCACAATGTGTTACAAAACCAAGTTCTATAAAACAGAATTCTAGATCTTCAGGCAAAACTGTTCAATCAGCCTCTTCTCCACCTTTTAGGGGCTACCTAAGGGGAAAGCCTTGCCTTGCTGTGGCTGTGGACATATAACGTGTCTGTTCCAAGGGTTTGCTCCAGGAGCACTGACCTATTTTCAAGTTCAGTTGGAAATTGTTTTTGCCCAATTTAGTAGTTGGTAATGATAAGTGAGGTTAGGAAAGTTCCTCCTATCAGTCTCTATAGCTGCCTATGGAATACGATAGCCAATGGCCACATATGGCTGTGGAACACTTGAAATGTGATTGGTGCCATAGAGGAATTGACTTTCTCAATGTAAGTAGCCATGTACAGCCAGTGGCCACGGCACCGGGCAGCACAGCTCTATATCATGCAAGGGATGCATGCACGGACATTCCTCACAGGGCTCACTTTCTAACAGAATAACGTATTCTAAGGTGCTTTTTTGATATGGGGTCCTTTCTAAATATGTAGAAGTAGCAAAGATCTCTACACAGAAGTGGTTGTATATTGAGTAGATGTTGATTGGGAAAATATACAATAAAAAGCTAATGAATAAGTTAGTGTGAGTTTTAAATAGATTCGGCCTTTATTCACGAGCAAGCGGGCTAGGTGTATGTGAGGTGCATCGATGGTCCTGCATGCAGCCAGGCCTGGCTGGGTGCAAGTAACCCATGGAATAGCACTACATACACAGGTTGGAATTTAAAATTTTGTTCCGGAAAGCAAAGGGTAAGAAATAAATGAAAAGATAATTAAAAGGTAAAAAATAGTAAGGAGAAAAGTTCTTTAGAAGTATGGAAACACGCCTTTGCCAGTTAAGAACCTCGCAAGGATGGAAGGCTGTCAGCTCTGGGCCTCAGGGCAGCTGCGTGCACACTAGAGTGTGTGACACCTCTTTCATCATTTGGCTTCTGGTCTTAAACTCCTGCTACTTGGAGATCTTTTCCTCCAAGAAAACAAAGTGTATACTATCTTTAGTGTTCTTTTAAACCCTAGAAATTTTAAAAAAAGTCTTTCAGTGGGTTTGTATTAGAAGTCATGCCCAATGCTCCATTTCCTTGTCAATAGTTGCAGAATAGCTTGATTTAAAAACTGATATCCTCACTTAGTCATCAGATACAAAACAGATCTGTTTCATAATAGAAGTGAACCACTCTCACCCACTTCTTCCGCTTGCTCCTTTTCCTTTGGAGCTACTTCACACACTAACACAGCCACAGGTAAAGGCTGAGGGTAGGGTCCTACATTGGTTCTCCCACCCCACAACCCACCCATTTAATCCTACAGTGTAGGTGGAAGCAATGCACGGTTACTACAGTATGAAGACAAGCCTCCTAGCAGCTCAGATTGCCAGCCCAAACCCCCTCAGTCAGGAGCTCTGGATCTCCCTCTGGCTTGCAGAAAGGAAGGAAACTAGATTGTACGGTCATTGTGTCCGTAATTAAATATCAACTCGCCCTGTGGATCTGTAGGAAAAGGTATTTTATGATTTGTAGACAACTTGGTTCTAGGATCGTGCTACTCCCAAAAGATAAGGATGGCAAATAGAGTGTTCCTTTTAGTTCTGAAGCAAATCCTGAGTTATAGACAAAAAAAAGAAAGAAAGTGTTAAACAACCTATGTATTATGAGTTAGCTTTCAAATAATATGCTTATGATTTCATGTTTCTAAACACTGATGTACTCTATAATCCCACCAGTTCTTAAAACAAGAACTATCTAGAGCACTGACTATTTCAAGTTAATGCTCTAGTGGCATTGAAAATGATTCCACAGCACTAAACCTTGACATTGTAAATAAATACATTGCTCTGCAGATCAGTGGCATTCATCTGGCTGGAGGAAGTAATTGTAATGCAGGGAACAGTTCGGTGTTCTGCTCTATCACCTAATGATCAATTATACTTCACTGAGTAATTCGTAAGGCATATTAGGTTATTCCAGGAGTAACATAGCTGCTAACCTCTGCATGGCCTTGCTGACATGGCTAATTAACCTGAACAATGTTTGGACCATTTACTGAAAATATATATTATTTTTCCGTCTGGGGGGACACTTGCTCAAATCTAAGACTGTACATTAAGTCCTAGCTTCATTTAAAAACAAAACAAAACAAAACAAAACAGTAGCTCCACGAAGCAATGAAGCACAGAGATTAGAAAATGACCTGGGAAGCACATACGGAGACAGATGTTGCCATCCACCTACTACACCGACATTTACCTGAATGAGGTTGGCAGCTGGGTTCCTTCTTTTCTCAAAGTGTTTCTGGCGGTGCTGTTCTTGTACTTTTAATGCAAAACCTGAGCCAAGAATGCCCTGGACCAAAAATATAAAAACAGTACTTAAGCTTTTTCAAAAGAACTGTTGCAATTACAAAAAGTTAAAAAGAAACCTCTAAAATGAGTCTGAGAAAAGACAAACAATCTGCAGTTTGTCCATAAATACTACTTACTAAAACAAACACTGTTTACTTCTGTGATAATACCAGTGGCCAATGGTAAGTTGTTGGGCGAGACCCCCTAGGAACAACAACTTTGGTTCTTCAGTAACTCAACCAGGCATTGCCGCTATTGCCACTGATGACATAGCAGAGGCACCATAATTACAAATAAAAACGACCATCTAAAAAATGTCTTTTGTATGGCCATCGCTGCAACTTTTCCTTATGCTCAAATTCAAGTAAATGGTCCCATCCAGGGATGGGACACGGAGGGCATGAACTCTGGTTTTGGACAGAGGTTGGATTATAACCTGGAACTGTTCAAGTCTTGCTGCTGGGGCATGGGAGTTTTTCTAGCATTTTGGTGAAACGACTAAATTTTATATTTTCCATTTGTGAAGTGAAGAATGGGGGGCAGGTACTTAAAGTCTGTCCTAGTTTAGTCCTCATGATGCTAGGATTCCCCACCTACCGAAGTGAAGGGAAAGAGGGGAGGACGGGGTCACTCTCCTTTAGAAGGTGGTAAGTCTCAGCTGCCTGAAAACATGGCTGAGATACTTTGGGGTTCTAGAGAAACTTTAACTTCCTTTCTTTTCTTGAGGAGTACATCTGTGACAATAAGCAGAGAACAAGTGACGTGATTACAGCAGCCCCGCCCCACCCCTGGTTATTCACGGGGACGCGTTCCAAGACCCTCAGCGGATACCAAAAACCACTCACTGATAGTACTGACCCTTCTATGTGCTTCGTCTTTCCCTAATACATACACCCCTATGATGAAGTTGTATCAGTTAGGCACAGTAAGAGGTTAACAGCAACAGTAATAAAACAAAACAATTTTCACCAGAGGCAATAATATGTTATGGGAATGTGGCCTTCCTCTGTCTGATAACTGACTTGATAGCCGGGTCGACTGCTGAGTGGCTGATGGGAAGGCAGGATTTACAGTGTGGCTGTGCTGGGCACAGTCCCAGGCAGGGTGAAACATGAGCGCAGGAGGCTTCCTCATGCTGCTCAGAGTAGCATGCGATTTAAAACTTAGAAACCGTTTATTTCTGGAATTTTCCATTTGATATTTTCCAATCAAGATTGACCATGGGTAACTGAAACCACAGAAAGTGAAACTGTTAATAAGGGGTTGGGGGACTACTGTATGTTTAAAATACAGTTATATGCAAACACTATTTGCTACTAATTAGCAATGATCAGCTATGTTATTAATTAGGATAGATGACTATATCACAAAATTAGAAACTCATCATGGGTTCTGTTTTCCATCTCTTTTCCAGAGACCGTCTCTTGCTAAGATGTGCATCTCACACAGGTTGTGACCACTCAGACTAAACCGTGGAGAAACCTGGACTGCATGGTCTTGTTTTTAGATTTAAACATTTCCCTCTATGTAGAGGTAATAAAAATGGCCCTCCATTTCCAAATCCAGATCAATTATAGTCAGTCCTAACTCCTATTTTTTTCCTGCCTGTCTAAGGCCATTTAGGAAAGATTTAGTTATTTTCCTTTTAATGTCAATTTTCATGAGGTGTCAATAGGTGAGAGATTATGAAACATTGGAATTTATAGCATATGTTTATACTGTGCGTTATATGAAAACCACTCATGGGGAGCATAATTCGGATTTTGTAGATATTGAATTAACAGCAATAGCTACCATTTTGAAGCACTTGGTATGTGGGTATGAGGTTTGGAGTTAAATCCCTTTTGAAAAATGAAGACGGGCCCTGCGTATCACAGACATAGCATCTGCCAAACAAACTAAAATGTGCTGAAAATCATACCGTCACTGCTTAGAAATGTGTATTAGTTGATGGCAAATGTTTGCTACATAGCTCTTGCACCAGACTGTACATTGTAACAGCTATTAAACCTGGTCTGCTTATCACCTCATTATGGCTCCATTCCAATTTTCTTCTACTTCTCTTAGTATACAGCATAGTGAACCTAATGGGAAGTCTGTTAAAATACAGTCTATTATGTATATGCTAATGTAAGTTTATGTATACCCATATATAACTTACATATATATAAAATTCATGTGCCATCCCTTCAGATAGTGGCACCAACCGATACAAATTCTTAGAAACTGAGTTTTTATTTTAATCCATTTCCTAAGATCACAGAGCTTAAATTTTTTAAGTTTTAGTATTATGCCAAGAGATGCTATATACACAGCCAGTGGAAAGAAAACTTGTTTTGGTAAACGTTTGAAATATCTATCCCTGGCACCTCACAGATGAAATGAGCCTCATTTGTACCTCACGCATGGCCAACAGGCTAGGCTGAAAGACAGCCCTTGCAGGAGGGCAGGAGCATCCCGGAGGGGACCAAGACTGTCCCCGAGGGTGGTCCCGGGGAGCTGGGGCTGCCTCTGCCAGCTCCTTTGCCCTGGGATGCTGTGAGCCCCTGGGACAGGGCCTTCCCAGGGGAGCTTGGGAAGGGTGACCTGTATGGCTCTGTGATGCGCAGCAGCGTCCTTCTGCTTTCAGGGAAAGATGGGAAAAGGTTCTTCTCTCTCTTGGCCCTCAGGTCTCCTGGGTGCGAGAAACCCCAAACACTGGTGGCCGATAACCTGTGTCTAACTTCTTTAGCAAAGTGCCAACGTGCTGTCCTAAATCACAGTCCAACAGTGTGTTGGCTGGTGGGTGTACGAGATACAGTGGCATTTCTAGCCACCTTTTTTTTTTAAGGTATACACAGACAATTTAGGAGGCTTTCATTAAATATACAAGAACTCTGCACTTAATGTGAGGTTGCAGTAAAAAAGATCCAGAGTAAAGTTTACTTTTCTTGGCATTGTTAGGGAATGTTCTGTTCTGTGTAAGCAAGTTTTGAGATTTCCAAACTATATTAATTTAATTGGCATATATAAAAATTATAGTCATTTTATTGGGGAACATTTCCGAGAATGATTATCTAGTCTCTGATCTTGAACTGAACAGAGTGACACAGTTTAACCCCCCTGTGGTGGGCTGGAGTTTCAGGGTGGGACCAGGTGCTTCTCTGAGCCAGATGCAACCAGCGCCCAGAGGGGCGTTGGCTCTGACACTCACTGGCCCAGGTCTTCACACTTTGGGACACTATTGTGCACTTGCTTCTCACAGATCTTCTATTCTCTCTTTGATTAGTCTTTCACTATCTCTTCCCATTGTAGTGCTTGTTCTATCAGCCTACCTCTATGTTTCCTAATTATAATCTTCAAAGAATTGTGAAACTATTGAAATCTTCTCTAAGTTAAGAAAAGGTTAAGCACAGGTCTCAAGAGGCTGGCCTGTGAGGACAGCACACATACTGTCGTTGGTTTTCACAGCCCAGAGGTTGCTCACTTCCCTGTTTGTAGTTTTTCATGAGATCAGAGTTCTTACACATGTGGCTTTAGATTTAAGTATAAACATAAAATCAGCAGGTATTTTGTGCCATTATTTTGGGGGGGAAAACCCAAGATCTTATTGCTTCTGAAAGTATTTTCCTATAAGGAATCTGATTCTTGAGTGACTTCCTGCTCTGTTCTGAATTGCTGAGGTTGCCAGGTAACTTGACTCTGTGAGGTGTTGTTTTGACTTTCCTCGATTCAGGCATTTCCCAACAGGAAACACATATATCTGGATTCATGTGGGAAAAAGATTTTATTTATTTATTTTTTAGGATAAGCACAGGAGGGACATTATCACCTAGTTGTTCACAAAATTTCTCAGGTGTCATAATTTTCCCTCCATTATTCTGGTGAATAAATTGGGGAGGAGACAGTGTGGGGAAGGGTTTTCAGGAACTACTATAAAGGACATGTGGACAAAACCAAGGGGGAGAGTGGAAGCACGGGAGAGAGGTGGGTTTGGCTGGGGTGTGGGGGGAATTGTGGGGGAAAATGCAGACAACTGTAATTGAACAATAAAGTAATTAAAAAAATAAATATATCCAAGGTTTGTTATGGGCCAAATTGCTTCCCTCCAAAATTCCTATGTTGGTGTCCTAATCCTTAGTACCTTAGATGGTGATCCTATTTGGAGATACAGTTGTTACGGGGGTGATGAGGTTACAAGGGCGGGCCCTAATTCAATATGACTAGAGTTCTTAAGAGAGAAATTTGGACACAGATACGCAGAGAGGGAAGACAGTGTAAAGGCTGAAAGGGAAGGTGGCCATCTGCAAACTAAAGAAAGAGGCCAGGAGCACATCCATTTCTCTTGGCCCTCATAAAGGGCCAGCGCTGTGACCTTCTCGACTTTGGACCCAGAACTGTGAGACAAACATTTCTGCTGGGTAAACCAGCAGTCTGAGATACCTTGCTACAGCAGCCCTAGCAAACTAAAACAGTGACATAGGTAGTCTGTGACAAAAATAGAATTCAAAATGAAGTCTAATGCTTAAGCTTCTGCATGGTCCTTTGGTTCTGTTCTCTGTGATTTTGGGTGGTCTGGGGCAGAACCAATCAGCTGGTCAGTCAGGAGTTGGGCAGTGGCCATGGGGAGGATGAGCTCCCTCTGTACTTGTCCACAGGTAGAGAGTGAGCCCCACGAGCTCAAGGCTGTGGCGTGGAAAACCCACACTCCCTTGGCTTTCCTGGGCAGAGACCATGACACGAGTCAGCTCTGTTTGCAGCAAGACTCGGGGTATTTTTCCTTAGTCATAACTGCTGCCGCTGCTTTAAAAACTCCTTTTTGTTGTTTCTGTTCCCCCCACGAGAGTGGTGTGAGAAAAGTGAGAGCTTGTGGATGGAGGCAAATTGTAATATCTTGACCAATTTCCTTTACGGAAACAAGAGGAGACACAATGATCAGAAAGACAAGCTTCATCCATTATGGAGAAAATAATCAGAAGCTTGGGAGAAGATAAATGTGCTCTTCATTCTGATAAAATGCAGAAACTGCTCATTAAGAAAAATCAATGACGATGACACAAAGAATAAATCATCTGACATATTGAAAATCTTTTAAGGTCATATAATCCCCCCTCACATGGGTCTGAAGAGGCGAATCCTCCGCGCATGCACACCCACCTCTTCAGCAGCACCCATTATGAACTGAAGTGGAGCCATCAGTTTAAAAAGGGGTCTTTAGATCTTTCCAAATATTCTCAATGTATCAATAGCATGTTGACTGAAAGGTGATGCCATGTGAATTCATATTTGGTCATAAAGACCTTGCTGGTATAAAACTCCCTGGTTAAGCTTCTCGAAGAGAAGACTACTAGTATGTTTTAGAGACTATCCACATAGATATATGTAGAAAAGTCAACATTATATCAGAAAAATGATATTTGTACATGAAATAGATAGGTTCCTGGGCATATTTATTTGTGAAAGCTCACACTAATAAACCTCTAAGATCTCATTTGAACTGCGTCAGTTTTGCAAAGATACTCACGGCAGGAAGTGCAAAGAAAGAAATGCCAAGGAGCGCAAAGCCTGCAGAAAGTAATCTTCCCAGCCAAGTGAGGGGAGTTTTGTCTCCATAGCCAATCGTTGTCAATGTAATCTAAAAACAAAATAAATAGAACGTGCAGCTTAAGTACGTGAGAGGAAAGTTGGGACCTATGAACAGGAGGCAAAACAGCCTTTGCACTAAATCATTATTCAGCAAGTCTTGTTGGCGCATTTTATTACTGTGCTTTAATTTTCCATGACGCATAACAGAACTTCTCTTTGTTTAAGATAGGGAATAACCTACATACTTGGTCCTTCTTTATAACACAATTTTCCATCTTTTTAAAGTGTATTCAAAGAAAGGTTACTTAAGTAAGTTGATAACCATCAGTGATACTGAAATGATAGCACCATGGATTTAGGACTAGAGCAGTACACAAAACAATAATTTATGTTAATTATGGCTGTTCATTTATTACCTTGGCAGGCATTTCCTGAAGGTCTGGTGCATGCAAGGTACGTGTTATGATTTGTAGTGGAACAAAAACAAGAGGTACATAGTTCTTGTCCTGAGATATTTATGGCATAAGAGGCAGACGTGTCATACACAAATCATTAAAACACAAAAAGGGAAGACAAGTATTATTATGGATTAGCCTGCCATGGGGATTCAGAGAACAGATTATTACAAGTGGGGGTGGGGGTTGAAGAGGCTTTATTGGGAGGTCATTATACCTAGAAGGAGTAGTATTTTGAAAGGCAGAAATGATAAAGGAGGTGGTCTGGGTGGGGGGCCAGGAGACCTGCTGCACAGCAGTAAGAACAAGCAGGGTAGGTTCTGGACAGCGTAAGTCGTTCAGTTGGACTGCAGCCTGATCGGTCTATAGAGGAGCAGTGGAAGGGCAGGTTAACCAGACCAGAGCATGCCTTTGGAAAACAATGATTAGATCATGTCTCTTCCATGGACATATTGCTCCAGATGCTTCCCATGGCCCTTAGAACAGTCTCAGCTCCTCTTCAAGGGCTAGGAGGTGCTGTGAGATCTGGCAGAATGAAGGGTAATTGAGCTGGAACAGGAGCAGCGGCACTATATAGGAGTGGAGGGTAAAGCGATGTGTTTAGGAAGTTCAATAGAAACCCACTGATTGCGGCCTGGGAGGCAGGGGCAGACTAAACCAATGACGACCTGACAATTTCAAGGGGAAGATGGTTGCACCATAAAGTAACTATGATAAGAAAAAGAGAAAGTTCTGGATCAAAGATGAAGAGTTGGGTTTTAAGAAGGGCTTTAAAAATGTCAGGGTGTCTCTGATCTATGAATGTTGAGCAAGAAATTGAAATAAAAAACTTGAGTTTTGAGAGAGAGAAAGAGAGAGAGAGATTAGGTTTGGCATGAGATTTGGGTTTTGGATTCAGGCACAGGGGGATTGTTAAAGTTTCACCAATAAATGAGATTGCAAAGCATTCAAAGAAGGGGCCCAAAGACACCTCCGGAAACACAGACATTTAAAGGATGGAAGAGAAAGTGAAATCAAAGGGAAATCATTTTTTAAAAAGTAAGAATACTAGGAATTAGTAATACAAATGGAAACTTAATGGAGAAGAGAAAGTTTTACAAAGAAGCCAGGTGATGTCATAGATACATAGATAACAAGGAGACCGGTAAAAGATGTTGATACAGAGATAGAAGGTCACTGGCGACTTCTAAGTCAGTGGTTGCTGTGGTCATGCCATCTTACCTGGGCTCTGAAGGAGGGGTAACATTGTGAGGTGCAGAAACGATAGAGAGAGAAACTCTGTGATGCCAGACCTCTCAGAAGTGTTCTGCTCAGCTGAACGGCCCTTCCAAGAACCTCTCTTCTTTCCTCCCTGCTGTGATTTTTCCTTTATATCTTTGGTGGCTCCTTTTATGTGGCTCCTGCTCCTCTAGTCAACCTTGGAATATTGCATTCCTGAGGTTTGTTTCCAGTTTTTTCCTATTTTGTTTTTTTCTTTAAATTATATTTTCTATTCTGTTCTCTCTTTTTTACTCTTCTTTCCAGGTGATCTTTCAACATTTTTTTTTAAATCTAATTATTGTTTAGGTACAGTTTTCTGTCTTTCACTCCAGGTGATCTTAAATATTCTCATGGACTAAAATACTATTTTAATGCTGAACACACCACTATTATACTTTCAGGCCAGACCACTCTTCTGAGCTCTGGATTCACATACCTGCGCTTGATTTTTCTATTTGGATGTTGCACAGTCATTTAAACAGGCATGTTTAAAAGAACTCTTCGCTTCTCCCCAACCTGTTACTCCCCCAGTGTATCCCCTCCCATCCTCGTCCAGAGCACCACCGTTTATTTCTCTGGGTGCTCCTGTCAGGAGCCTCCCAGTCATACTAACTGCCCCTTTCCCTCACTCCTCTCACTGAATCCATCAGCAAGTCCCATTGGTTCTACTTCCCCCAAATACTGCAAACTTATCCCCTTCACTCTGTATGCCCTGCTACCATGCATGGCAGGCTGCTGCTGGAGCCACTTAATCGCTCTTTCAGTTTTTGCTCTTGCCTCCCTCCAGTTCCTTATTCACACATCTGCAAGGGGTACCATTTTATGATTGTCCTCCAAAAATCCTTCAGTGGCTACTCATTAAACTCAGAATAAATTCTAAGCTCCCAGCTATGGCCTACATGATCTGGTCTCCACCTGCCTCCACAAGACCATCCTGATTTCACCCTTCCTCACTATTTTTTAACCACAGTGTCCTTTCAACTCCTCAGACAGCCTGGGCTATTTCTGCCTCAGCCTACCCTCAGCCAGACTTGTTCTTCTCCCCACTCTTCCCAGGATTCTTTCTCATCCTTCCGGTCTTCTCCAAAATACCACACCATCAGAGAGGCCTTCCCTACCCGCTTTGTCCACAATAGGACCTCTGCTCATCTCAGTTTCAGATGCTTGCTTCCTATAGCACTTGTCACAAGTGGTAGTTTGCTGCGTTGTTCTTTGGTGGAAGGGTCCTTATTTTCTTTATTAGAAGGAGGAACCATGTCTTTATTCTATATTATGTCCTAACATCTAGCAAATGCTTGCCACAAAGTAGAAGGAGCTCAATAAATATTTAGTAAATCAATGAAGAATCCTTTCAAGAATATTGGTGACAAGGGGAATGAGAAATATAGGATAAGAACCCCTTGAAATCTCTGAGGTCGGGGGAGGCTTCCTGGGGTAACTTTGTGAATGTTTTCAGAGAGGATGAGACTGAAGAGGGAAGAGGTGGAGGCTTTATGATGGGCTAAGGCACCCGAGGGAGCAGAGCAAACAGAATCAATGGTGCCGTTGGCGGGGAATAGCCTTGGCAGTGTGAAAAGACACCTTCTATACCCTGGGGAGAAGGTAACAGACACAGTGTGAGTGGAGGGCAGGACCAGGAGCACTCTAGTGAATCAGTTCAATTTAGTTCCAGGGAGGGGGAGGACAGGGTTGCCTGTGGGGAGGAAAAGGCTTGTAACAGAGGAAAAGACCTGGGCTGTGGTGTGAGAGAGTGTCAGGTACAAATCCACAAGAGGCAGAAGAAGTCATTCATGGTTGAAAAGAGGGGCTTTGTAGTGGAACCTAGTAACCAAGTTAGTCAAACGCCAACAAATATCTATCAGTAAGGGACTCTCAAAGGAATTTCTTCGGATTGCAGGGAAAGTATTCCGGCTCAATTTTATTACAGGTTCCTAATCTTAAATGTGTGGAAAAGACTCCTGCACTTTTCCTGCAAAATAGCTTAATCCTTTTACAGCATTTTATTAATGATAATAAACAGAAGGAGAAATTTCATGGGTCAGTCACAGCAATTATGCTACATTTCACAGAATACATTTGACTTATTCTCCTGAGCCAGGGCTCAGAGATGGGTTGAGACACGGCAAGGTGACGACGTGCTCAGGGTTTCAGCCTGAGTGGAGAGGAAGGCCTGCCCTCTCATTCCCAGAGGGTTGCCCTCTGTCTTACAGGGTGGCTTGTGGGGGAGGAGCAGTTACTGTGAACCTGGAGCAGCACCCTGGGGTACATCTGGGGGCCGCAAAGACTCTGCCACCTTCTCTGCACTCTGGTTCAGGCTTCTGGATGATCACGTCTCGTAATGTGTCTCATAATCTGGCCAGCAGCTCGGCTGGCCACAGCAAATTCCTTGGTGAAAAGCACAGGGGCCTTTGGTTGCCAGGCTAGGTTTGAGAAGGCACTGCCCACAGAGTGGCAGCTTTGTTTCTCTGTGCCAGCGAGGGTGGTGGTGGAGGTTTCCCGGGTGCATCATTTCACTTCTTGTGGCTGAAAGGGGCCTACTGGGCTGTCTGGCGTGATCAGAGAGGTAGCACTAGGCATAAAATTAGGACGTTTCTAAGATAAACTTACAATAAAAAGACGGGAGCCTTTGTTATAAATTCACACCACCCCATTTCCTTGATCTAGCTGCTGACTTTCCACGGCAACGACTGGCTGCATTCAATAAAACCATCAGCAGACGAGGTCTGCCTAGATGTTCTACACTATCAGGTCAAGCTGTCCTCGAAGTACCAGTGCGTCTCCTTGGAACAGTACAACTCCGTTATGTTTCTATTCCTAGAACTTGGAAGGCTCTGCTAGTGGTTATCAGCGGGTCCTTCACACACAAATTGAGTAGGAGAAGCCCTTTCAGGGCTTATTCTCCCACACTTACATTTAACAATAGACCATTTCTGCCTTCCAGAAATCTTGTGAATCCTTTGCTGGCTGGACCCTGTGAAGGATTGCTTTCATTTGGATCTAAAGTTCAAGAACAGTAGATTCAAACAGGACCCCCAAGGCCCCAGCTCCTCAGGGAGCTCCCAGAGCTCCCAGCTTGTTCCGGGGACCTTCAGCGGTGGCATTCGTGACCTTTGCGGGACGGGAGGAAATCCACTATCTTGGGCATAATTCCATTTTTTACCTACGGTCAGAGTTTATAAGAGATATGCTAGATAATATATTCTGGATAGGTGTAATTTAAACACTTTATTTCTGTATTTATTATATAGTTATTTGTTGTTGATTTCTACTAGTGACTTTTCTCTTTGCCAGCCATTTATTTTATTTTATTATTTAAAAAACATTTCATGTATTTATTTTTAGAGAGAGGGGAAGGCAGGGAGAAAGAATGGGAAAGAAATACCAGTGTGAGAGAGAAACGTCAATTGGTTACCTTCTGTATGTGGCCTGACTGGCGACCGAAACTGCAACCCAGTATGTGCCTGGACTGGGAACCAAACTGGTGACCTTTAGGTTTACAGGACAACACCCAACCAACTGGGCCACACTGGTCAGGGCTTTGGCAGCTATTTGTTTAGCACAGGTTCACTGTGGGAATCTCAATAAATTCACTAGCCACTACCACACAGGATAATGTTTCTTACTAAGCCAAATAAAGAAATAACATGCTCCAAACAAACGATATGTTAATCACACTGTTGTTCCAGGCACAGGGAGATGAGAAGAATAAAGTTCAAATTTTAACAGCAGTATATGGTTTTGTACCCTGCTCCCTGACTTTTGACCATGGCATTTACAATATCATTGAAAAGGCCATGAAATTTTGAATATGCTTTTAAAAATTAAAAGACATATTTAAAACATTTCCACTGTCTCTCTCAGTGCAGTGTAATGCACTGAGAGAGAGGATGCCACGTTCCAACCACAGCTGACGACCTGGTGGGAGGGCGGATGCATTCTTAGGCTGCCCTGATGGGACAGACGGGGGCCCAGGAGGAGGCGCATGCATCAGCCTGTTGCTCACCCCTGTCGGCTTCACGAAGGCGGGTAGTGTGCGCCTCCCCTTCAGTTGGACCACTTAGTGAAGGTGATCTGGCAGGTGGGAACAGCTCAGATAAATGTTTGCCCTCATATTCCATATGTTTAACCACAGTCACCCAAGTGAGAAGAGATATTTTCCGAAAAATCTATGGGTTGCAAATATGGGCATAAAGGTCTATTTGTAGTAGAAAAGTCTGAGGTGCACTGGGGTCACTTAATGTGTTTAGTAATTAAGAATTCTTCCTCAGGAATAATACTGCAAAACAAATGCAAATTTGAATTTTTTATGAGATGGCAGATGCTATGGTCAGATTATAACTTAGGCAGCAGTTAGACTACAGTTTTTATTTTTATTTTTTTGATAGCAGAATTAACTCCAGATCAGGAGATATAAACTCTTCTTTCTTTCCTTCAAGCAACATATCAACAAAAATTCATTGGCTTGATTTGGAGAATATAATTAAGAATACGAGTTTAAAGCTAATGCCTTCACATGAACAAGTTAAGAATATACTAGTTGTAGATTTCCATAGCACGGTATAATTTCTCCATAGGGGGGTGCTTTAAGGGGTATGATTGTTGGCAACTTGTCAATATTTCTTTTCTTTTTAAAAAAGATTTTAGTTTTATGTTTCTTTTAGAGAAAAGGGAAGAAAGGAAAAAAGAGAGGAAGAGAAACATCAATGTGTGGTTGCCTCTCCCGTGGCCCCCACTGGGGACCTGACCTGCAATCCAGACATGTCTCCTGACTGGGAATTGAACCAGCGACCCTTTGGTCAGCAGCTTGGCGCTCAGTCTACTGAGGCACACGAGCCAGAAATAATTTCTTTTCTTCCCTCCCCTCCTCTCCTTTTCCCCTTGGGCCACTTCCTGAACCCCTGATTTCAAGTAGTGGGTGGTTGTAGAGTTTGCGCAGTTACGTCTGAAATTTGGACACCTGGAACATTGGGATGGTTTTGTATCTTTAAACACCAGACTCTTCTGTGGTGGTGGCATCATATAATTTGAGTTCTGCTGTGGCAGGTAGCTCAGGGCAGTAGCATTCTGTATTGTTCTTCCAGGCTTGTGGTCAAATATGTAATAATAGGAATTATTCACAGTTGTCTGGTGCTTGATAAAGCATATTTACACGTCCAGTCTCATTTAACACATGGCAATTTTGTGTAATATTATCATCACTATTTTATAGGACAGAATATTAAATGATTGTGCAATATCACACCTTCACTAAGCCATAATGATGAGGCTGGAACCCAGGTCTCTTGACTATTATTCTGTTATTTTCTATACAACATGTACTCAATATTTATGGAATAATACTGAGCAAAAGTGTCCAGAGCCATGTGTGAGATGACATTATAAAAGGAACAGACTTCTCAGGAAAGGCTTCTCCAAAGAGGCTTATGAACAATGCACTTCATAAATGCATCCCATTAATTAAAGGAGGCATGGGACTTGTCAGTGCTCCTGACAGCTCGGGTGTTTGGGTGAGTAGAGGCTGGGGTTTGTGTGTCTCAGAATTCGCTTGGTAGTCAGCAATATTCTTGAATAGGAATAGGAACTGATGTGTTGATTAGGAACTGATGTGTTGATTATCTCATGGCCAAGGAAAGCTTTGATACCATCTGGTAATGCACTGGTAGTAAGAAACCGTTGTTAACTTTCATTTAATGTACCAGCACTGAGTCAGCATACAACCGCTTATAACACGTTGCAGAAAACAATTTGTCCTGGTGAACTCAATGGAAGGAGGCTTGAGTCTCAGAATTATAACTGGTATTATCAAGGGAAAAGGTATTTTGTTCATTTTACAAATGTATAGTTTCTTATTCTTAGATTTTGCAGGTGGTATGACCTGTTGAGTGCAAAGTATAATATATTGTACTAGAGCTTTGTATATTGTTTATTTTGAGAAAGACTGTTAAGACACTCAGCCTGAATTTTAGGACTAACTCTGGCTGCTACCAAATTCTCCTACGTGTCTGAAGTAACAATTTCAAGTACATGGTTTCAGGTGGAGGTTGTATTCAGATGCTACTGGAGAGTGGATTTGTACTATCTGCTGCTGAATTCACTTTAAAGAAACAAACACACACCATCTTCATCACAA
Source organism: Sturnira hondurensis (assembly GCF_014824575.4). NCBI lineage: Eukaryota > Metazoa > Chordata > Mammalia > Chiroptera > Phyllostomidae > Sturnira > Sturnira hondurensis. The sequence goes on from NW_028094767.1 coordinate 2,757,908, forward strand.
ATTTAGCAGTAAAGAGAAAGAGGACCAGCTGGTGTTTACCAGGTCATTACCAGAAAAAATTACTTCAGGAAAGAGACCTAATCTTAAGTCATTTCAGAACAAATCTAAACCAAATCAAAAGGAGAAAAATAATAACAGGAAATAAAGGAATAATAAAAAGTAACGGCAGTAAACCTGTTATAAATTTATTTCAGAATAAATAGAAAGCAACTAAAAAGGAAGAAAGTAATAACAGGAAATAACATTAAATGGAGGTCTGCCCAGCGGTCAGAACGTCCTCTTTCCCAGTAGCTGTTTCAGCCACTGGAGGCAGCTCCACTCACCCTCCTCCACTTCCTCTGCCCTCAGTGCTCCACTGTGATCCCCAATTCCCACACTTCTGTGCTTAAGCTCTGGGTCTACCATGAAGCATACAGCTTTTTTTGGGTTCCTTTTGTTATGACGGTGTTTCCATCAATATCTACGCCAATCATAGCCACCATCTTCGGGCACGTGCTATGGCCTTGGCATCTGGCCCTTTATATTGGTTATCCCACTCATTCATCAAGCTAGGTACACGTATCCACTAGCATGGAATGGTATTCAGATATCAAACTTCTTTGAATTGTTACTGGCGTTAAGCAGTGCTGATCATGCTTCTGTGTTCCTCCAAAAGTTGCTCTTGGAAACCGCCCTCAGCACCTTCTTAATGAAAGAAGTTTAGTAGTTAGTATTTAGAATTCACTGGGACACCGTGTCCCTGATCCACAAATTGTAATTTGATAATTAATGTCAATCAATACCTTGGGCCCTGTTAATAAAGAAAGTTGCCTTTTTTCCCCCACCAAAGTGTAGCTCTTAGAAACACTCAATTCAGGATGCTTTTTTCTCCCTATTTATTCTGGATGCTTCCACAGTTAGCAAGGTAGCTGTTATGTGCAAGATGGACACTTTTAACTAACAAGTATCCAGCCATATATTCCTTAAGGTGTGGATTAATACATAATAGAAAGTATAATATTCTACATTTATTTTATTTCACACTGGAGACATAGTTATAGTCTCGAAATGAAGAGAAATAATAAGCCTTCTGTTTGCTTATTATTTTAGGCTTTAGACAATGTCATTAATGATTCAGTTAATATCAACAAACCCACTATGGTCCCAAAAGGCCATTTTTATTCCTAGGAACTTATGGTCTTAGAAGATTTTTACTTTAATATTCAAGAATAGATTTTTTCTTAAAAAATTAGAGAGATAATTAGGCCATTCAAAGAGCCTGTTAAGTACATGTTAAATTTCGGTCAAAATAGCACTAATAAAATGGAAACTGATGAAAATATGTTGTTCTCCCCCTCCCCTCCCACTGAAGGTCACAGATATGATCTTTGAAAATCTGCTACTTGGATTATTCTGGCAAAAGAAACAAGCTGGCGACTGAGTAAGAGATGTATTAAAAGTTTCCCACACACTGCTTAACGCACAACACCACAATTCTTATTAGTAATAAGGGAAAAGGAAGAAGGATGGAAAAAAGGATCGGGGGCTGCCAGGCCGGCCTCACCAGCTGCATCTCAGTGGGTAGAGGTGCGCCTGAGGGGTGCAGGAGTTTAGAGTCACCGAAGAGAAGCACAACTAACCTCACATTCAAACTGTGGCTTTGAAGCCTGGGATTATAAATTCTCTTCCCCTCACCCGCTAGAAAAGCTTCCTGTTTTCTCAGTTTGCACAGTTTATCCCACCACGAGTCAACGATTTTCGTTTACTCTCTATAGTTAGAAAGTGTTTTGAGGCTGTCAGGTGACTGCTCTCTGTCCTCCTTTCTGAGTGTCCCTCATTCTCCGGTGGGGGGTTGCGGGGAGAGGAGCTGGACACTAAATTACCACACCAACAAAACACTTTGTTATCATTTGCACAATCTTGTAGACATTTACTCTGGCAATTGAAGAGAAAAAATCTTAATCTTCAGGTGAATACATTTTTGATTCTTACTCACATCATTGCTGCCAGACAACTAATAAACATACTAAGTTCTGTTTAACACAAGCCCTGAAAAACTTCCTCTGTCCTTGACAAAGGTCTGGTTCCTGCTGATGAGGCTTTGAGGAGTAGGGGACAATGTACCAACTGTTAGCTTAAACCTCTGCTTCACCCACGATGTTGAAATGAACAATTTACCGATGTTTTAATCACAGTTTTAGAAAATGATGTGTTTTGATTTTGGCAACAATCTAGCACTCAAGAAATATTACTAATGATTTGTAAGAGAACCTAACTTTGTTGGATCCAATAGATGGGAAAACTCTTTAAACAATTATAAATGCTGTATATTTTCACATAACACCCTATTGGAATATCTTCAGGAGTAAAATTTAAAAGAAGAGTTTATACATTGCACAAAGAACTTCTTTATCCTGTGACATTCTTATTAGGCACATGTTTCAATGACAGTTTTTTATTTTATTTTATTCTTTTATTTATTTTTCCTTTAGTCAGGACATTTATTTAATGCATACCAATATCAACATATTTACAAACATTGTATTTGATAGTATTTTTCTGACTTATATCTAGTTAATGTCTGTAATTTCATAGAAAGAGGGCCTTGGGGGTTCATTTTGCCCTGGCCTCTATTAGTGATAAGATATAAGGTAATAAGTCACTTTCATATTCCTCCATAGGTGGACAGGTATGTGACCTCTAAGGCCTCTTCCAGCCAATGACTGCTTTTTAAATTGTTTACAATGTAGGGAAATTTTTGCTTCAGTGGAAAACTACCCATTGTTTAGAGTACATCCTCCCAGGTTATTGAATTCTGACTTTATGGGACCTTGCGGCTCTCATGTTCTTGGAGCTCTTTTACAAGTCTGCAAGTTGTAGGTAGCTGGTAGCACCGCAAAATAATTCTTGTCTGTAGTCATAGAAAGAAATTCTGCCTAGTGGTGATTTGCTTGACTTCCCTCTCACACTGTGGAAGAAGCCAGTTTTGCCTCTGTTTGCATATTTTCTTTTAAAAAATGAAATAAAAATTGTTATTGGATTTATTGGGGTGGCATTGGTTAATAAAATTATATGGGTATCAGATGTACAATTCCACAGTACATCAGCTGCATATCATATTATGTGTTCAGCATCCCAAGTCAAGACTCCTGACGTCACCATTTATCCCCCTTCTACCCTTTTCTACTTCTCCCCCACCACCCCTTCTGTCTGGTAATTACCTTACTGTTGCCTGTGTTTATGAGTGTCTTTGTTTTTTGTTTTCCTTAATCCCTTCACTTTTTCAACCAGTCCCCAACCTTCCTCCCCTCTGACAGTTGTAAGTCTATTCTCTGTATTTCTGAGTCTGCCCCTATTTTGTTTGTTAGTTTATTTTGTTCATTGGATTCCACATATAGTGAAATTATATGGTTTTTGTCTTTCTCTGACTGATTTATTTCACTTAGCATAATACTCTCAAGGTCTATCCATGCTGTCACAGAAAGCACGATTTCCTTCTTTTTTACAGATGGGTTGTTCTCCATTGTGTAAATGAACCACAGTTTTCTGCACCTTCACTTCAATATTCCTGAACTTGAGTGAGGCTTCTGTTCATTGGATAATCCTTTGAACTATTTGTGATATCCTACTGGTTCCTTCATTAACACTTAAATATGAGTTATCTTTAGCATGTGTTTATTTTCTTTCTGTATGAGAGTCATGATTACTTTGTTTGGAAAACTATCCTGTAATAAAAATGTAAAGGAAAAGTAGGTTTTTGAATGAAAAGTTTTGAAATTAGGTGTCTATAATCTCTGATCTCACAGATGGTTACTGACCTTACTTTTTTACTTTTTGAGCCATAATTTTACTTTACTAAATTTTGTTCAGCTACTGTGCCTTTATTTTTATATCAGATAAGCAATTTGATGAATAATAAACTAATACAGCGCTTGGTAATGTAAATTTGTGCTCCGAAAAGGTAAAACAAATAAGCTTATCAACATTTTAATCACAGTTAAAATAATATAATTTTATTTTGGAAACAATCTAGTACTCAAGCATTACTACTTATCACTTATAAGAGAACTTTGCTGAGCCAAAGAAGAGGGAAATTCTTTAGATAATTATAAGTGCTGTGTATTTCCACCTAACTCTCTTTTGGAGTTAGTATTTTTATTGAGACCATTCATAGGAATGATTACACTGTATTCAAAGGAAAAAAACTTCACATTTAATACATGAAAACAGATTTTTATACTCACCGTGCCCCACCACAGAGCATCTGCATATGTAGAAAACTCTTTGTTGGCATCTTTTTCCACCAGATAGACAAGGAATGATGAAAAAATAAGAACCAAAAATCCTATGTACCAAGCTGTGATTAATTCCTGGATAAAAAAGGAATGAAAGATTTTTTAGAAGTAAAAAAAATCTCTGAGAACGAAAAACAAATCTATGCATGATTCTACTTGTTTGACTACTTCTTGCATATTTATGATGACTTTTAAAGTTTTTATTTATTTGTTTTTAGAGAGAGGGGGAGGTGGGCAGAGAGAGAAGGAGAGAAACATCCATGCTAAAGAGAAACAGGGATAGGTTGCCTCCTGCACATACCCGGGGACCGAATCTGCAAACCAGGCATGTGCCCCGAATGGGGATCGAACAGGTGACCTGTTGCTTTGCCGGAAGGTGCCCAACCAAATGAGCCACACCAGTCAGGGTTCTGAAGACATTTAAACAATCCATTATACACTGTATCTCCAAATTACTTTGACAAATTTCTGAAATGACTAGGTTTGCTTCTGATAAGTTTATCAAATATTACAGCAGTCTATGAAAAAGTAAAATGAACTCTTGTTCTATAACTGAGATAGTAAGTCTTACCTTGCTGTGAGCATAAACCACTGAACCTAGTAATTTCCAAGTGCCTCCCCGTCGGTCCATGCGCACCATACGGAGGATCTGTAGGAAACGGAGACTTCTCAGTGCGGACGTGGCAAAAATATTTCCCTGAGTTTTTGCAGAAACAACTGCTATTGAAGCGATAAGAACAATGGTATCTGCAAGAAACAGGTTGAAACAGTCATAAGAAGCATGGCAAGGCACTTTTATTTCTCAAAACAGCATTTCAGTATGGTTTGCTTGGACCCATTGGAGGTACCAATCACCAGATCTTGACCCCCAGCGTGGTGTAGCCCTACCTGGGTTCGGTGAATGGGCGGAGAACAGGACCTATCTGTTGTTTTAGTTCTGACGTGCGCACTCATTCTAGGCTTTACCTATGCAATTCTGAAACACTTTCTATTTAACCCTCAACAAATTGGATAACGGATTTCAGCAAGTTTGGTGTTCCGGGGAGCCTCGAAGCTTTGGGACAGTGTTCCCAACATCGCTGGGTTTCCTCAGCATTCCTGTGTGGTAGAAAGGAGGTTCCCAGCAGCCTTGACGCCTGTCCAGCCGTGAAAGTACCAGTTGGTATAATTATCTTTTGTCTTCTTGACAAAAAAGATTGTAGCTCCTTTCTACAAAAATTTTTCTCATGTTGTGGAGTCTGCAACTTTACATGTTAAACAAAAGCCTCAACTAAGCTGAATGGTCTAAACTTTCTGCACAGAGGACTCTTTATACCTGGTCAGTCAATTATGCGTAAGTTTGGTACACAATTAAATAACATTACATTTGTTACAGTGGAGTAAGTTACTATACACATGTGCATTGCATGGGAATGAGTATTTAATGTTTGACATATTGGCATTTTGTACAAAAGGTCTACCCTTCTGTAAGCTGAAAAGAGAAAAACTGCAGCTAATGAAAGCATGGAAAAGATAAAAGAGGACTTAATCACTCCCAGGGTAAATATTTGAATGATGAAACATGGGCTTTGAAGTGGGAGATGCAAAGTGGGGATGAATGGCCTCCCATGACAATTTAAAATAAGTTTGCTTGACCTTAACATCCTCAAATAAAATCTTCCTGCTTCAAGTGAGCTTCAAGTGTGCATGACCGGGCACCCACACTGCACAGAGGAACTTCACGTCGAGGGTGTTGCATTTATAATGTTTCTGTGGTCCTTAGGATTAACCAAAGGATGAATTCGTGCTCATTCTGCAGCTCAGTCTTTCTCCCTGAACTCAGAAAGCTCTGGTCGCCTGGTGTGGACTGAGAAGATCTTCTGAATCATTCTCCTGATACTCCTTTTGGGTCAGGACTTATCAAGGAAGAGAGGGTGAGTAGATGGCCATTTAAAGGTCAGCTGAGAGGCTTTTCCCAATGAGGTCTGAATGCTCTGTGGCTTTGTACACAGACAGCCACACGTGCATCCATGAGTTACTGTTCTCTGCAGCCGTTGAAAACGAGGGCAATCCAATGTGTTGTCACAAACACCAAAGGCATTAAGTAAATGAATAAAGGCCAGTTGCAAAGCAGTATGTAAAATGTAGTTTTATTTTAATAAATACATATTACATAATAGGAAAAACATGTGAAAACATACACAGATTATCACCATTAATTATCCCTAGGGATAGAGTCCAGGTTTGGGTAAATAGATTTTTTGTTTTTGAAGCTATAAGTTTCTCTTCTGTTGGAATTTTATAACAATGTTTACGTCTTTTGAAATCAGAAAAAATACTTCAAAAAAGAGTTAGTGTACAAACATTTTGGTTTTCATCGTTTGAAGTGGCTTTCAGACGAAGAGACAGATACTCCTTATATGGTCTCGCTGGGTATGTGCTTGATTTTATTTTTCATTGTAATCCTGCTTCCTTTCAAGTGTACAAAGGAAATAATAGGTCATATAATACCCCATTTACTGTGCTAAAATATTAGAAATAAGTACATAAGTGATAGGGGCACAGAATATACAGCACTTAAAACTGACTATATGCCTGCACTTTCTTTAGTTTTGAGTGTTTTACAAAAGTTGTATTATTTAACTTTCATAACAACCATGTTGGTTAAGTATTATACAGTTCCCTTTTTACAGAGGAAAAGGTGAGGCATATTTTGCACTTGTTAAAAAAATAAGCTATAGATCTGCTAGGCTACAGCACAAAAAAGTATACTATGAGGTTAGTTCATTAGAGAAAACCTAGAAAAAGTAAAAGGAATGCTGCTGGTTTGCATAATTAAAAAAATTATGCACGCAGTGAATCATAATCTAAATGTTTGAAGTCACAAAATATGCAAAGGTAACCACAGATTTAATTTAATACTCTCATTGTAATTCAGATCACAAGAGAAAGTCAGAGTTCAGTAAGATGAAAGCATAAATGAGCAACCGAATGGCAAACAATAAATGCAGTCACAAAAATGTTTCTGAGTGGGTTACTGTTGTCTGCTGGAATTTTGCTGTCAGTACCACCTAGTATTGCCAAGGCAAATATTTTAGAAGTTATAAGTACTCTTTAACTTTATTTATGTATTTATTATTTTTGTGGTACATTACTTTATGAAATTAATATCCAGAAATCAGTTGCATTTTTATATGCCATTAATGAACTAAGAGAATGGGAAATTAAGAAAACAATCCCATTCACAATTGCTGAAAAAAGAATAAGGTATCTAGGAATAAATCTAACCAAGGATGTAAAAAACCTGTACTCAGAATATTATAAGACATGAAGAAAGATGTAGAAGAAGATATAAATAAGTGGGAGCACACACTGTGTTCATGGATAGGAAGAATTGACATTATTAAAATGCCCACACTACCCAAAGCAATGCATACATTCAGTGCATTTCCTATGAAGTTCCAATGATGTGTTTCACAGAATTAGAACAAATATTTAAAAAATTTATATGGTACCGTAAAAGGCCCCATGTAGCTATGGCAATTCTGAGAAAGAATAATGAAGTTGGAGGAACCATGCTGCCTAATATGAAACTCTAGTATAAGGCCATAGTGATCAAAACAGCATAGCAGTGGCATAAAAACAGACACATAGATAAATGGAACAGAATAGAGAGTCCAGAAATAAGCTCACACCTTTATAGTCAATTAATATTTGAGAGAAGAGGCAAGCACATACAATGGGCTAAAGCTAGTTTATTCAATAAATGAAGTTGGGGAAATTGGACTGATATGTGCCGAAAAATGAAACTAGACCACCTTCTTACACTACGCACAAGATTATTCAAAATGGAACAAAGACTTAAACGTTAGAACTGAAACTATGAAAATTGTGGAAGAAAACATAGGCAGCAAAATCTCAGACATTGCTTGTAGCAATATCTTATTGGATATGTCTCCCCAGACAAGGGAAACAAAAAAAAATCAACAAATGGGACTACATCAAACTGAAAAGTCTTTGCACAGCAAAGGAAATCATCAAGAAAGTAAAAAGACATTCCACAGAATGGGAGAAGATATCTGCTGATATATCTGATAAGGAGTTAATATCCAAAATTTATAAACTCTTAGAAACCTCAATACCAAAAAACCCCACAAAACCCCCCCAAAACTTAACAATCCAATTAAAATATTGGACCCGAATAGACACTTCTCCAAAGAGGACACACAGATGGCCAATAAACATATGAAAAGATGCTCAATGTCACTAATCATCAGAGAAATGCAAATTAAAACCACAATGAGATGCCATCTCACACCTGTCAGCATGGCTACCATCAATAAATCAATAAACAACAACTGCTGTGAGGATGTGAAGAAAAGAGAATTCTTTTGTCCTGTTGGTGGGAAGTCAAATTGGTGCAGCCACTGTGGAAAGCAGTATGGAGATACCTCAAAAAATGAAAAAGGGATCTGCCTTTTGACCCAGCAATCCCACTTCTGGGGATATATCCAAAAGAACCCAAAACACTAATTCAAAAGAACATAAGCACCCCTGTGTTCATTGCAGCATTATTTACAATCACCAAGATATGGAAGCAGCCCAAGTGTCTATCAGTAGGTGAATAGATAAAACAACTATGGGACATTTACACAATGGAATACTACTAGGTCATAAAAAAGAAAGTTTTACCTTTTGGGATAGTATGGATGGACCTGGAGAACATTATGCTAAGTGAAATAAGCCAGGCACAGAAAGGTAAATACCATATGATCTCACTCATATATGGAATCTAATGAACAAACTAAGCTAATAAGGAAAATAGGAAAAGACTTAGAGATGGAGAACAGATGATAGCTATTGTGGGGGAGAGGTAGGGGGTAGACGGTTTGAGCAAAAAGGTAGAAGGACCCATGGACATGGACAGCAGTGTGGTGATTGCTGGGGTGAGGGGTGTATGAGGGGACGAAAAGGTAATGTAAAAATATAATAAAGATGAAATAAAAAGACATTGATGAAAGAGCTGAAGAAGACACAAATACACAGAAAGATATTTCATGCTCCCGAATTGGAAAAATTAATATTGTTAAAATATTCATACTACCCAATGTAATCTATATATACAATGCAATCTCTATCAATATTTGAATGGCATTTTTCATAGGAATAGACTAAACAATACTAAATTTATTGGAAAATACCCCAAGAGCCAAAATAATCTTGAGGAAAAAAATAACAAGCAAAAAACAAACTAGAGACATCACTCTTTCTGGTTTTAAATTATATTACAAAGATATAATAATCAAAACAGTATCAGCATACAAATAGGTCAATGAAAGAAAATAGAGTGCCCAGAAATGAAACCATACATTTCTGGTTACTTATTCAATGAGAAACAATCCAGAGTATATATAATGGAGAAAGGATAGGGTCTTCAATAATAAGTGTTGGGAGAACTGAATGGCCACACACACAAAGAAATGTAACTGGACCACTATCTTACACCACACACAAAAATCAACACAAAATAGACTAAATACTTAAATATAACACCTGAAACTGTATAACTCCTAGAAGAAAACACAGGGGTGAGCTCTTTAACATGGGTTGTGGCAATAATTTTTTGGATTTGACAGGACAAGCAAAGACAGCAAAGCAAAGTAAATAACTGGGACTATATCAAATTTAAAACCTCTCTGTGGCAAAGAAAACCATTAATAAAATGAAAGAGAAACACACAGAATAGGAGAAAATATTTGCAACTCACATATCTGATACAGTGTTAATATCCACAATATATAAATAACTCATACAACTCAATAATAAAAAAAATAAAACACTCTGATTAAAAATTGGGCCAAGAAACCGAGTAGACACTTTTCCCAAAAAAGATATACAAATGGCTAACAGGTAGATGAGCAGGTGCTGAACATATTAATCATCAGGGAAATGCAAATTAAAGCCACAGCAAGATGTTACCTCACACCTGCTGGAAGGGCTATTACAAGAGATGAGAGAGAACAAGTGCCGATGAGGGTGTGGACAAAAGGGAGCCCCAGGGCACCACTGCTGGGGTGTAATGTGTGCAGCTACTATGAAAAATCTGTGGCAGTTCTTCAAGAAATTACAAATAGAACTACCACATGACCCACCAATCCCATTATGGGTGTATATTCAAAGGTAATTAAAACAAGATCTTGAAGAGATATCTGCACACCCATGTTTATTGAAGCATTATTCCCAATAGTCAAGATATAGAAACAGCATAAGTGTCCATAAACTTACTGGTTAAAGAAGGTATATAAATACACACACATAATATACATTATTTATAATTTATTAAATTTGTATTACATATATGTAAAGGTATATTGTTCAGCCATGAGAAAGATGGAAATCTTGATATCTGCAGCAACATGGATGGACTTTGACGCCATTATGTTAAGTGAAATAGGCCAGATAGAGAAAGACAAATACTGTATATCACTGATGTGTGGAATCTAAAAAAGTTGAACTCATATAGACAGAGACTAGAATTATAGTTACCCAGGTTGGGGGTGATGGGTAAGGGGTAAGAGGGACATGTTGATCAAAGACGACAAACTTCTAGTTATAACATGAATAAGTTCTGGAGTTTCATATATAGCAGAATGTTTATATTTAATAATATTTTATTATGTACTTGAAAATTTCTAAGAGAGTAGATTTTAAATATTTTCACCACAAAAAGGAAATGATAATTATATGATGTAATGCAGGTGTTAATTAATAATCAATTTATAATATATTTGATCCAATCAATAAACTTTAAACTTACAGTGTTATATGTCTCAATTATGTCTCAGTAAAGCTGGAGAAATTGGGTGGAGTAACTTAAGCTGTGCAATTAGTTAATTATCTAAAATGTTTTTTGAAACATTTTAGTATAAGAAAGACACTGTAGACAGTCCTTGAAGCTTATTGGCTTCCGAGCCCTTTATTTGGCCATTCATGAGTTAAGCAATTAATCAAGTGTCAGATATTACATTAGACACTTGCATTTGAAATGAATATTCATTCATCTATCTAATCACCAATCTATCACAAATATTCATTGAATCACTACTATTTAGCGGGCATTGTGCTAATTGTTTTCTGTGCATAAATCATTGTTAATGGGGACAATTTTGCTTCCCAAGAGAACGAACGTGTAGCAATGTCTGGAGATAGTCCTAATTTCAAACGGGGTTGCTAGTGGCATCTAGTGGTGGAGGTCAGGGTTGCTGTGAAATGTCACAAGGCCCAGGACAGCCCCTAGGAAAAGGAATTACCCAGCCCCAAATGTCAGTGGCACCCATGTGGGGAAAACCTGATGCCCATTTTAAAATTTAGTCCTAAAAACCCTGTGAGGCATATAGAGAATTATTGTCTTCTCCTTACGAATGAAGAACTAAGGCTCACTGTGGTCATTCAGTCACAGCCCAACTCTGAACGAGGCTGAGCTGGCCCCTACCTGACAGCAGAGTTGCGCCCTTAGGAGGTGTGGTACACCATTCCTCGGGTAAAGAAAACCCGGAGTGACATAGGTAGGGGTGGGGAGATGAAGGAGGGGAGAAATGGATGGTTTGTGAAAGCTGGTGCATAATAAAGCAAGAAAAAATTGTTACTGCAGAAAGTATTCGGGGAAATGAAAAGTACAAGGGGGATAAAGCAGACATGAAATAATACTAAAAACAGATGGTACTTTTATGGGTACATTAAGAGAAAATGGGGCTGGAGAAAGAAAGAGAGCTGCTAATAAACAAGGAGGAGCTCCAGATTGCAGGGGGGAAAAAAGCATGCAATGCCCAGACCCTAAAATCTGCCTCTCCCAAAGGAAACAGATGTGAACGTTGGGAAGCAGTGAAGAAATAGTTATTGATTACAAGCAGCCATTAGAAATGTGAAATATAGGTTTATAAGGTATTAGGAAGTAGGCTCACATACTTACTGAATCACTTAGAATGATTCATGGGTGAATTCTTGAGATTTGAGGAGACTACAAAGATTTGAACAAAGTGAAAACTGTAATGATATGTAAGACACATTGGGACTATAAAAGAGCTTATCATGAGACTCCAGTGGAACTTTGTTCCAGTATTATTTACAAAATCAATGTAAAAATGATCATCCTGGATCCTGTTTGAGAGAGATTAGTCACCGAAATACTGAAAAGCCCTCATAAGATGGATTCACATTCAAGGTTACCCTATCATGCACCCGAAGACTGGGTTAAAGCAAGGTCAATTGTACATCTGAACTTGATCGGCTGTATTTTGTTGCACAATTACACAGCACAATGCACCTATTAGAAAGTATACAATCGCCCCTTGGTATCTGTGAGCGATTGGTTCTGGGATTTCCTACAGATAATAAAATCTGTGAATGCTCAAGGCCCTTATAAAAAATGATACAGTATTTGCATATGACCTACACACCTCCTTCCATATGCTTGAAATCATCTCTAGATTACTCATAATACCTAATACAATGTAAATGCTATGTAATCATTGTTGTTGAGAGCATAGCATGTATTGTATAGGGTATAATAACAATAAAAATGCCTGTATGGGTTCTGTACAGATGCAGCCATCATAGACCTAACTACACAGTGCACATCAGCAACAATGTAACTTTTCTCCAAATATTTTTGATCTGAGGTTGGTTGAATCTGCAGATGTGGAACCCACAGCTGTGGAGGGCCAACTGGGTTTTACTACATTTGATTTAATTTAAAATAACAATGGAAAGAACTAAATCGTGTGGGTTAAACAAAGCATGGTTGAACACTTTTAAACTAGCAACTGCGAGGACAGTTAAATTCTTTAGAGGTAAACCACAAAGAGGGTACATCTTGACTTTGAGAAACTGTCTGGAGTCTCAGAAAGTTTTCCTTCATAGCTAACACTTTCCTTTTGCTCTTTAAATTTTTTTATCTTATCTCTGGGAAAACAGAAGTGCAATAAATACAATATTCCTGATGATTATACATAACTTCCTTTCTTACTACTGTTTTTGTTCCCATTCCTTGAGCTCTTTTTTAAGAAATATTTTTTATTTTTATTTATTTTTATTTTTTAAAATTTTATTTATTTATCTTTAGAGGGGAAGGGAAGGAGAGAAGGAGAGAAGTATCAATGTATGGTTGCCTCTCATGTGTCCCCTGCTGGAAACTGGCCTGCAACCCAGGCATGTGCCCTGACTGGGACTCGAACCGCGATCATGTGGTTCGCAGGCCTGTGCTCAATCCACTGAGCTATGCCAGCCAGGGCGTAGAAATATTTTTTAAAAGATTTTATTTATTTATCTTTAGAGGGTAAGGAAAGGAGAGAGGAAGAAAAATATCAATGTATGGTTGCTTCTCATGTGTCCCTGCTGGGAACTGGCCTACAACCTTGGCATGTACCCTGACTGGGAATTGAACTGTGATCCTTTGGTTCGCAGGCCCGCACTCAATCCAGTGAGCTACACCAGCCAGGGCTCCTTGAGCTCTTTTGAATGGTCTTGCTATCAGCTAGTTAAACTTTGGATAGTTTTAATGAAGTGCATTTTTAACATTATAAAATGAATAACTGCTATAAACTATCAAAACATTGAACATGTGTATAAATAGGAAATAAATTAAATGATTTTACTTAGCTAACAACTTATTAATGAACTTTAGGTTAATTTTTGCTATTGAAATAATGCTGAAGTGAATAGTTGAGCACAAACATTTTTGTAGGTATTCTTTTTAAGGATAAATTTCTAGAGATTGGATCATTGGGTTGTATGTTGGCGGAGTTTGAGTTTTGATATCAAAATGTCCTTCAATGATGGTACTGAGTATCAGTAACAATGTATAAAAGGAATTATTTTTCTCCTTCCTTCTTTAGCATTGTACAAAGTGATGCTAATAAAATAATAATAGAAATGGTAACAGATAAAATTTACTGTTTATTGTGTGATAAATACTGTTCTAAGCATTTTCGTGCATTGTGTAGAATATTTTAAATTTATAACTTTTGCCAATGAGATAGGCAAAAATGTCACTTTAAAAAAACAGATTCTGGATTTCGTGTTATTTAGAAGTCACAGAAGTCAAGTCATCTAGAAAGACTTTGCCCAAGATTATAAAAATATTTTCCTAGATTCTACTTTGGTATTTTTATATTCTCACTTAGTTATTGTATTTACTTTTACTGTCAGAATGATCTCCATGGCTGAGGTAGCTAGTCACCTACCACAGATAAGAAAATGTTTACTCCAATGCATCATTTTGTAAAGAATTGATTATACAGCAGAATAGATAGAATGACTCCAGTTTTGCCCCCCAAAGTATTATGTTTTTATATAGTATATATATAAACAAGAACCATAAAAGTACCTATATCAGCACTCCAACAGTGACCATTGATTGGAAGGATAGAGTTTAGTTTCTTTATACACACCTCTTTTGTCCAAATAATCTATCATAAGCATGCACTGCTTTTGTAATGAGAACAAGAATAATTATTTATTTGAAATAAAAATCCACGGCCAAACAAGGTTAGCGCATTGGCCAAGGTAATTTATCTAGTCAGTGGGAGGAAAGAGAAGAGATGAAGGTAACATTTATTGAGTATCTCTGATGTGTACAGGGCTCTGGGGGGTGCTAAGCACATGGGCTCTATTTCAGTCTTTCTCCGTAACGGCCCTCCAGGGAGACACGGGTTGTGAGCACGAACTTCGTGTGTGAGAGAGCCCAGGTATTCCTCATTTTGTGCTTTCCTAGATGTATGATCTTGGGCCCATTAATCTTGCCGAGTCTTGGAGTTTTCATCTATAAATAAAGGCTAGAACCATTTTCCTCACCACGCTGTTATGAGAATTAAATGAAATACTGCATATGAAGTCCTTCATCTGCTTTGGTGAACCTGGCATCATATTAACTTTTTTAATCTAAAAATAATGATTTTATATACACACATACATTTCCATAGATCAGTAAATTGACATTAAGATGGTTCAAGAATCTTATCCAAGGTCATTTAGTTGGAAAACAGAGCCAAGAACCTGTACCATATCTGTCTGATTCCTAAGTGGTCATATTTTTTCCATGCTTCTCCTTTGATAAGTTTTCTGTAGTTTGAAGACCAGTAAACAGAAATGTAGGCAGTCAAGCAAGGCTTGAATGTAAAACTCCAGGAAGTCAAGTATTATTAAGAATAGGGAATGTAACTACTTGCAAATGGTTCACATTCAGAAAACATTAGCAGAAATCTTATAATTTACAAATTTTTATATTTTAGTTCATTCCCATGGGACAACAGAATATAAGAGAGTTGTCAGCCTGCTCTGTCAATGTGGGGCCATCTCTGCACGAATCGGTAATTTCTTAGTGTCCCATGTACATCGTGTTCCAGGTGCCTTATTGCTGGCATAGCAGCAAGGAGGAACTGAAATTTTGGGGTTCTATTATATTTGCTTATGTACACAAAGTTCTAAATTCACAAAAGGAATAGAGATAGAAAGTATGAAAGTATAGAGAACATTGAATTATGCCTGGTTTAACTATCAGTTCTGCCATTAATTGGTTTGTCACCAATTATTGCTCAGTGCTGGTTTCCATGTTTTAAAAATGAAGTGGATGGAACTGGAAGGTGTTAAGGGTCCTTTCTGAGTTTCTAGACTTCTAAGTATTACATTTTTTGTTTGGATATTAAATTGTTGAATGATGAAGCATCGGCAGGACCGTTTTGGAAATGATTTTTCTCAAATAAATATGCAGGCAATTCACTCATTCATGCATTGGTTCATTCAACAAATATTTTTCATTGCATGTCTGCTATAAGCGAAGCACCAGGGCTAATGCAGTGAATAAAAGGAAATCTTTTCTGGCTTCAAGGAGCATATGTTCTCCTGCACTAGACAAGGGTTCTTGAGAAATAAAAAGCAGAGTGACAGGTAGGATCACAGAGGAGCAGAGTGCTGTCTGAGATGGGATGGTCAGGGAAGACATCGTTGAGGAGATGACATTAGAGCCCAGATTGAATGAAGTGAAAGGGTGGCCATGGCTGAATCTGGGGCGGGGGGGAAGTTTTCCAGGCAGAAAAATTAAGGACCTGGAGGCCAAAGCATGGTTAGTGTGTTCAGGGGAAGGTGAGGAGGTCAGATTAGTGTGAGTGGAGTGAGGAAGGGGGAGAGCGGTGGGTTCTTCTCAGGTCATGGTGGCTTTGGTAACAGCTATAGATGTCCGAGGTAGATGGGTTTTGAGCAGAAGAACGCAGGATCAAATTTGTATTTTATAAGATGGTTTTCATTCCCTTTGAGAAACAGATCAGGAGGGGGATGGATGGCAAGTGTGGAAGTCATTAGGCCAGTTAAGAAGCCACTGTTACTGCTTTGAGCAGTGCGGCTCATCATTGGTTAGGCATCATCACATAAAGCAAAAGGCTGCCCATTTGATCTGCTGTTTGGGCACATGCCTGGGTCGCTGGCCTGAGCCCTGGTTGGGGCATGACTGAGAGACAACTGATTGATCTTTCTTTCACATGTGGATGCTTCTCCCTCTCTCTTTCTCCCTTCCTTCCCCTATCTCTAAAAAAAAAAAAAAGAAGCCGCTGCCATGGCCTGGGCAAAGGGTGAGAACTGCATGAGAAGAGCCAGGTTATTGAGGTGGGTCACCTTGTGAAGGCAGAGATGAAGGACTTGCTGAAGGACTGACTGTGCGGTGAGACACAAAGCAGGGTTTTTGGCTGAGCAATTGTGTGAAGAAAGTGCTCTTTCCTGAGATGGGGCCAATATTGCAGGAGTGGGAAGAGGGAGCAGAAAGGAGGGCCATTTGAGGGGTTTGGGCCATGTTAGCAGTGGGATGCCCTCTGGATCTCTGGTGGGCAGTGGGTGAGGCTGGAGTTCTGGAGAGAGGGCAGGGATGCAGACTTAGTCAATAGATGGTTTTGGTTATTTATTTTTTTATGTCACAGGACTAATCTCCTCCACTATCAGTAATCTACCGAAACTATGGTTTCAGGAGATGATTACAAATGTTTAACTTCAGTTGTGGATTACAGATTGGAAGAAGGAAGGAAGCCGTGTTTCTGTATTTATAAAACATGAAAAAAGGGTTTGTCCTCTGAGAACCCTTGTGAATAAGCAAGAGGCAAACCCATTTTATTTAAGGCACGCTGTAGTGTCTTGAGTAAATTACCTGCGTGTAATCCCATCAGTCCTCAATAAATTGAAAGGATGAAAAGTCACGCATATTTTGGATGATTCAGGGCACGTTTTAGGGCAATGGCACCGTGGCTGTGGATTATGTTTCCTTATATAGAAAGTACAAGACAGGCTTTTAGAAGCAGCAGTTTTGCACATTGATGTCTTCAGCTGTTACTTTCTTCCATATTCTCACACGTACCGAATGGCAAGCCTGCAACCAGTTTCAGTTCAGCAGAGCCTGCACCCGTATTGGACTGCAGGTCTAAAAAAAATCTGGAATGTGACCAAGGGATGATTGAAGCTGAAACTTCTGCTGGAAATCCCCTAACATCCTATGATGAAATCCGATGCTGAGGTATCTTGTTCAGTGTCATAACCTGACTGTTTATACGTCAACAGTCAAACAAGGCCATTGCAGGTTTAAATTCACAGAGTGAAAGCAAAATACCTAACTTTCAATACTCCCTTTTTGCACTTATTCTAAGCAGTTGAATGATACTGACTCTTTGAATCTTGGCAGCTGGTTATGTTTAGTAGTGCCGGGATCTGTAATTTTTCTTTGAGAGACTTGATACTTATTTTCAGACATCAGGTTATGATTAATCATCACCTACTACTAAAAGTTTTTGAAAGGATGTCTTCGGGAAGTGCTTTGAATTAGACTGTGCTATTTGGATTTTGCAGATGGACAAGTCACTTCAGCTAAAATGTCACTAAGCAAAGAATACCTATGGACGGGAATTCATTCTAAGTATTATCAGGGGAAATTGAGAATTACCTGGTATGCTCGGTTTTCTTAATCTCTTTCAATGCACAGGTTCTTATTTTTAGAAATAAGAAGTAGATACAGTTTAGGCTCCTGAATAATCCTTAGGGATAGACACTGGAGTGTGAAAATGGACTTCTCTGTGAAGAATGAAATGGTAATGCCTTAAAGGAGTGGACGTGAACAAACACAAGCCACACATAAATACCTGACGCCCATCATAATTTTGGAAATCCTACGTGTTGCCACGTGCAGATCTATCATACACCATCCATCTGCATTCTTAGGGGGATTATTAACTAAACAAATCACCTTTAATTATACTTCTAGGTTCCATCTTTGATTATAAAATCCTTGCCCAAATTTGCCCTCAGTGGCACTAGATACAGGGCAGTTTTTAGAACTTTCTAATTTCTTATTTGCTTTTATGCGTTACTGTTTATGAACCCTGCAAAGCACACTGCTGTCCTTATCTGTGCTTAAAAGGAAAGAAATGGTGTCCCAGAGAGGCCTGTAGAAGCTAATACAAGCCAGGACAGGATTAGAATTTGTGGTAACTGACTGGCGAAGCTGCAGCTCAGCCTGCGAAATGTACTGTCTCAAAACAAATCCTAAGCTATGAGGAAAAATCCTGTTTTGCACTCACTTTCTTTTCATTATCGATTTCTTTCCTACCATCATGAGCTTTTTGAATAAAGCATGCTCTGTTTAAAGGAGAACAAAAAACAAGGTTTATTGAAAACATGTGATAGTTCAGCCTCGGAATCCTTTATACTGAGGCTGGAGACGGCCTAGCAGAGCTCAGTACCATTTGGGAGCAGGATGTTTCCCCACACACTTAATGTGGAGATATATCAAGAAAACGTGATTCAAAAGCAGTTTCAGATGTGCACATTTTAACATCATGACCAGTAAATAATCCAGAAAACCACAGAAACTTGATAAGAGATGGATTCTTAAGCCACACAAGGGCAAATGTCCTGAGGATTAGCTACAGTACTTTGATCTCCAAATTCCAAACACAGATTTGGAGTCTGTGGTAGAAGCTAAAATCAAATATTTAAAACATTTTGTAAAAGGCAAACTAAAAACATTGCGAGAAAGGCACACGGGGGTAGAAGAGCCTCCTGTAGAGGAGCCTATAATTACAAGCATGCAGTGTAAGCGCTTCATTTAAAAATATTATCACATCCACATGACCAAACTATAGGGAAGGGAAGCAATTTTAGCCCCCAAAATGCAGGCAAAAATTATTCCTCTGAAGGCTCTTGATAACCAAGGTAAAGGTGCTATCTGTTTTGTCTTATATTGCTTGGATAATTGTCACAAATTTTTCCTTCACTTCCTCATACTGTTTTTACATTGTATATTGTATATTACATTGCAATGAGAGGGTAAGGTTCTGCATGTGAATGTCTACTAGCTTGCAAATTTTTTCAGTTTTTAATCACTCATAGATATTTGTCGTGGCCAGAAACTGCTAGGACTTGGGTATACAATAATAACAAGCATGAATGGGACTTGGATGGGTGGACAAGACAGATGACACCCTGCTCACAGAGGGGTAAAAGGACAGTTGGCATAGAAGATACTGAATGGAGTAACCACAGTCATGGGTGATGAATGCTATGATAGGAGAAATACAAGGAGCACAGTGCAGGGTCGGTTTGCCTAGGTAAGGGGCCATGAAAACCCAGGAGAAACACAGGTTAAGCCATAATGGACAACCGGCAAACGACAAAGCTTCAAAAACACCTCATATTAACCCAAAAGTCTTTAGATCTCATAACACAACCATGTCTGAAATGACCATATCTAAAGAGCTCCAGACTCAAAAAGTACCTGGAATAGTTCCTTCCCCATTCCTTGCTCTATGAAAATAAAATATATTCTTATTTAAGGAATATAGACTCAAATTCTAGGAAATCAGCACTGATTGGGGAAAAACAAGCAACAAAAAACATACAAAGAGGTCTTAGTTGATAATTTTTCAACCGATTGTATTTATCACTTCTGGGATTGATGAGAGATTAGACTGAACCCATTACTTTTATGATTCAGTTTATTACCACTCACAATTACGGGGCATTTATTACATGCTAGGCATTAAGCTTAGCACTTTCCATGTATTCTCTTATTTAATCTTCTTGGGCAATCTTTTGAGAATGTACAACTAAAATTCTAAGTGTAAAAT
Organism: Sturnira hondurensis; assembly: GCF_014824575.4. Classification (NCBI taxonomy): domain Eukaryota; kingdom Metazoa; phylum Chordata; class Mammalia; order Chiroptera; family Phyllostomidae; genus Sturnira; species Sturnira hondurensis. The sequence continues at coordinate 2,778,315 of NW_028094767.1, forward strand.
TAAAGAAATGTGGGGAGGAAAAATTAAGGCAAATCACAGAAAACCTTTCCAGACAGGGCTTTATTAAGAGAGTTAAAAATGCTGTTCTGTGTTACTTCAGCACATTCATAAGAAAACCCTGTGGTAAGTTACCTTTAGCATTGCCCTTTGCAATGACAAAAATGCCTCAAGTATGAGATTCTGCAAAACTGTTCATTATAGGAATCTATAAACTCATCCTAATATTGCTAGGCAACAATGATAATAATAGTCAACGTTTTACACTGTGCTTATTATGTGCAGGCAACATTCTTTTTACTTAGTTTTTGAATAGCTAGTATGTTTGTATTATTTAAATATCAAAACGAAATAAAAAGAAAATGATGAATAATCTTGCTTCTAACCCTGTCCCAATTTACTTTGTCCCTACTTATCTTTAAGTGAACATTTTTATTCTTTTTTAAAAACCTGTTCAATATTTCTTTATATAAATAAAAAGCAATTTTCTTACACAAACATGTAGCACACTACATAGGCAGTATTACAGTTTTCTTTTACTTAATGTATCCTGAGACCCTTCTACAGCTATACAGAAAGGTCATTTAAAAAATACAAATTTATTATCTTATAGTGCTGGAGGTCTGAAGTTCAAAATCAGTCTCAGTGAACTAAAATCACACTGTTGGCAGGGCCAAATACTTGAGGATATTCTGAGAGAGGTCTTTGTTGCATTCTATTTATTGTATTCTTAGTTTATTCAGCTACACTGAGAACTTACTATAAATCAATGCAACTATTGGAAAGTGAACTTTTGAGTTGAAGAGTAAATGCCATGTAATTTTAAGAGACAGTGACACTTTTGCATAAGGGTGATACTGTTTTGTACTTTGTGGAGTATAAATGCCTGTTTCCTCACAGTGTCACTAAAAATGTGTGATTAGATTTTGGATCTTTGCCAATCTGATGGATGACAAAATACTATCCTTTGCATTTTTTTATGAGTGAGGTTTAGTATGTTGAAGAAAAAAAAACATGTATTTCATGTTCTGTGAAACATCCATTTGACATATTTTATTTTCTATAGGTTGTCGAATTTTCCTTCTAGATTTCTAGAGGTCCTTATATTTTAAAATGATTAACTTTATCTCTACAGGAATTATAAATATTTTCCCACATTTGTCTTTTGAATTAGCTTGCCTATTTTGTTTTATGCAGCATTCTTTGATTTTATGTAGCTAAATTTTATCAATTTTAAGTTTTATGTAGTTAAAAATTTATCAATATTTTCTTCTATACCTTCTATTTTTTAAATTATAGTTAGAAAGGTCTTCTGGTTTCATGATTATAAAAAAATTTACCTACTTCTGCCATCCAGTATTTACAGTTTTATTTAATTTAAATCTTTGATTTATTTGAAGATTGTCTGGGAATATGGTAAAATATATATATGGATCGACTTGATGTTTTTCCAAATGAGTAATTAGTTGTTCCAACATCGCTTATAACCACAGTGAGGATGAAGTTGAAATTCATGAATTTGACCACATGGGGTTGCAATTAATTTTGGAGAACATGACTTTTCTATTGATGCTGATAAAGAATCCATTGGGAGGCAGTGAAGAAAATTGTGGAGGAAAAGCAGAGTTTGAGATGATAATTTTAGGAATATGGGAATTTCTGAGAGGTGTGAGATTAGAAAGAACAAATGACTTCATTTCAGATCACATTAGAACAACGAGTTTTGGGCTCACTTTGATATGAAGCTCCATTGGGTCTTGGTGGTAATTTTAAAGTTTTTATTCTGTAGGAGTTGTGCTTTAAGAGTCTAATGAATGTGCTTATAGTTTGCCCTTGATATCCATGGGTTCCCTGTCCATGGATTCAATGACTGTGGATCCAAAATATTCAAAAAAAACTTCTGGGCAAGATGGCAGCACAAATAAACATAGTACTATGCTCCTCCCACAACCTCATCAAAATTACAACTGAAATACAGAACAACCATCTTTCAGACACACCTGAAATCTGGTTGAATGGAAGTTCTACAAATAGAAAATTAAAGAAGAAGCCGCATCAAGACTAGTAGGAGGGGTGGAGATACAGAACAAGCTGGTCTCATATCCACATGTGGTGGGTAAAAATTGGGAGCAATATCACAGCTGTAGAGGTCTTACCTGAGAAGCAAGGGGTACCAGACCCACACCAGGGCCCCCAGCCCAGGCTTCCAGTTCCATGAAGAGAAGTTCTAATAACTTTTGGCTGTAAACCAGCAGGGATTGAAGCTGAACGAGATGAAGTACTGTTGGAGACCCAGGCAGTTCCTCTTAAAAGGCTCCCAGATGGGCTTACTTGGATTCACTCCCTCTGAACTCTAGTGCTGAGGCAGCAGCTTGGAAGACATCAGAGACATACAAGGAGGAACTGAATTGTCAGGCATCAGGGTAAGAGCTGGGAGGACAGCTTTTTCCCAGATAGAAGTTCTGACAGAAGCCATTGTTTCTTTGATGAACCCGCTGACCAGAGCCAGTAGGAGGGTACCATCTCTGAGTCTCTATCAACCTGACTCACACTGTTTGACCCACCTTGGTGATTCCCTGAGGCTTTACCTGTCCCAAATTTTAGGTTCACCCACCTGTTTCAAGTGGCTTTTCCATATGAAAAGCCCACCTTGGCTCATGCTTTAGATTTTCCTAAAATCTTTCAAACAAGCAGCATTCTGCTTTCGTCTGCCCCATACATCTAAGTGGATCCAGGCCCAGCATAGCAGCAGCTGACCTTGGTTCACATATTGACCTTGCTTGGATACATCCAAGCCAAGCACAAGTATCAGGCATCTATAGATTGCTTTGTGGCTAATGCTGGGTGGTGCCAAGCAGAACAAGGCAACAAAACACAGGTGGTAGCTGACCTTGGCCTGTACCTCTTGGGAGGCCCCAGAACCAGCACACCCAGTGGACAGCTTCAGATCACTACCCAAATACCTCCACAAGCAACACACTAAAGGCGTGGACTCAGTGGGCACCAGAGCCCCACTGAACTAAGTCCTATTCTGTGGGGTGGGCCCCTGTACAGCTGATACTCCATGGTGGTCAGAGGTCAGTGGTCAGTTGTCTTAGCAAGTCCTTGCAGCTGATCAGCATGAGGAAAAATCCCTTCCATTGATGTGCCAAAATCATTCAAGACTAACTATACAGGTAGGGTGTACACAACCCACACAATAAGGCATACCTCGAGTGCCCAGCTTGGGTGATCAAAGAGGGTGTGCTACAGGAACATACAGAACATCTACCACATTAGGCTACTCTACTAAGCCTGGAAGACATAGCAGCTCTACCTAATACATAGAAACAAACACAGGAAAGCTGCCAAAATGAGGAAACAAATAAACATGGTCCAAGTGAAAGCACAGATCAAAAATCCAGAAAAAGAACTAAACAAAATGGAGACAAGTAATCCACTACATGAGAGTTCAAAACAATGGTTATAAGGATGCTCAATGAACTTAGTGAGAACCTCAAAGACATAAAAAGGATCAATCAGAAATGAAAGATACACTTACTGAAATGAAGACTAATTTACAAGAACTCAACAGTAGAGTAAATGAAGCCAAAAAATCAAAGCAGCTATTTGGAATGTTAGGAACCCAATCAGAACAGCAAGAAGAAAAAAAGAATCCACCCCAAATGAAGATAGTGTAAGAAACCTCTGGGACAACTTCAAGCACATCAACATTTGCATCATGAGGGTGCTGGAAAGAGAAGAAAAAGAGCAAGAAATTGAAAACTTATTTGAAAAATAATGACAGAAAATATCTCTAACCTGGTGAAGGAAATAGACATACAAATTCAGGAAGCACAGACAGTCCCAAACAAAATTAACACAAAGAGGTGCACACCAAGACACATCATAATTAAAATGCACTAGGCTAGAGACAAAGAAGGAATCTTAAAAGCAGCAAGAGAAAAGCAATTAGTTTCCTAAAAGTAGTTCCCATAAAACTGTCAGTTGATTTCTCAACAGAAAGTCTGTAGGCCTGAAGGGATTGGCAAGAAATATTCAAAGTGATGAAAAGCAAAGACCTACAACCAAGATTACTCTACCCAGCAAAGCTATCATTTAGAATCAAAAGCCAGATAAAGAGATTCTCAGTCAAGGAAAAGCTAAAGGAGTTCATCACCAACAAACCAGTATTTTATGAAGTGTTAAAGGGTCTTATTTAAGAAGAAGAAAAAAAGATTAAAAATATGAACAATAAAATGGCAATAAATACACAATTGAATCTAAAAAGCAAAATAAAAAGAAGCAGAAAAAAAAGGGACTCACAGATACAGAGAACATTTTGATGGTTGTCAGGTGGGAGGGCTTTTGGGGAGGGAAGATGTGTTAAAAAACGTGAAGGGATTAAGAAGTACAAATTTGTTGTTACAGAATAGTCATGGGGACATAAAGTACAGCATAGGAAACAGTCAATAATATTCTAATAACTACTTATGGTGTGTCAGATTTATCAGGATAATCAGTAGGTTATGTAATGTTTAATCACTGGGGGTACACACCTGAAACTAATATAATAATGCATGTTAACTGTAATTGAAAAATAAAAATAATTTTAAAATGGAAGAAAAATATTTGAAAGAAAAAAATATGTTGTTGCTCACATGTACTGTGTAATTAGACCTAGGATGGTTGCATTTGTACTGAACATATACAGACATTTTTCCTTGACATTATTCCCTAAGCCATACAGTATGACAACTATTTGCATATCTTCTATGTTGCATTTGGTATTATAACTAGTCTGAGATGGTTCAAAGCACATGAAAGGGGGAAAGTGCATAGGTCATACGCAAACCCTAGGCCATTTTATATGAGGGGTTGAGCTTCTGGGGAGTTTGGTACCTGTGGAGGTCCAGGAACCAACCCCTGCTGATTCTGAGGGACAACTGTATATGTATGTATCTTTTAGCAGGCAAGCATAATTACTAATGGTATCATTAAAGTTTGCTTGAAAAAGGACTTTCAATTAAGTCAAGTTAGATTTAAGCAATGATCCTTCAGGAATTTGTAGAGTATTGACTTTTTACATTAATTGATCACTCAACAATTCATTTATATAAACATCAAAATTACATTCATTTACTAGATCATGAAGAACTGCTTTCTAATGGACTATATTTTCATTTGTTTTATTGGTCCAGAGGGTTAAATATAAATTTTAGAAACTTCTGCTTATGAAATAATTTTCATAAAACACCAGATAAAGCAGAATTATACATTTTCTATGAAAATAAAAAAATGTCACTTAAGTCAGTATAGATGTAATTCACTGCCATGAAATATTCTAGGCATTTTTATATTTTGAAAGGAATGGCCATGTTCTAGAGAAGAGTTTGGCAGTTTCTGATAAAGTTAAACCAACACTTACCATATGACCCAGTAATATCACTCCTGGGTATTTGTCCCAGAGAAGGAAAAGCCTATGTTCATATAAAAACCAGTATGTAAATATTCATAGTACCCAAAATACAGAAACAGCCCCAATCCAGAAACAACCCATTGACCTGAAATATATAAATGGAGAAAGTATGAGATATCAATATTGTGGAATACTATAAAGGAGTAACTACTGATGCATGCAGTGACTTGGATGGATCTCAAGAGCATCGCACTGAGTGAAAAGGCCACTCAAACGGTTATTACTACACGGTTCCATTTACATAACATTCTACAAATGACAAAATTACAGTCATGGAAAATAGGTTCATAATTCCTAGGGGTCCGGATTTGGAGGGGGAAGAGCGACTCTAAAGGGATAACACAAGGGGTGGCACTCCAAGATACTTTAGGGTTACGAGAAAGTTTTGTATCTTGATTGTGGTGGTTAATTTATACACGCAATAAGGTTTCAATGGGTTGCATATAGAAAAAATTGAATGCATGCAAAAATTGGTGAAGCCTGAATGTCTGTACTTTAGTTAGTTGTATGTATCCGTATCAGCTTACTGGCTTTGATAATAGCATTACAGTTATGTCAGATGCTATCACTGAGGGAAGCTGGATGAAAGTCCATGGGTACCAGGGAACTCTTTGGACTATTTTTATATAACTTCTAAGTATAAGTCTAAAGTTATTTCAAAATAAAAAATTGAAAAAGAAGTCTGATTTTAGGAAGATGACTGATGAGAAGAATTATAGATTTTATGACACTGACATCTATTTTCTTTTAGATTTCACATCAACTAAAATATGGGATGTGGGGAGGTTTGGGTAGGGGAAACAGAGGTGACAGGTGGCTTACGGATTTGTTCCTGTCCCACAGTGGGTGGTGCAAGGAGACGTGGTGTGTAGAAAGACCTTGGGACTTGATGTGAGCAAATGTCTCTCTCTGTGTTTTGGGTTCTGACTCTTTTGCCTATATGCAGTATGACCCCGATAAAACTTTTAATCTAACCTTCCATTTTAAATATGTAAAATGGGTATCATAATCTCTTTTAACTTTAATAAGATTTTTATAGGAATTATATGAGATAGTCCCTAAATGTGATTTACAATTTAAACTATGAAATTTTATTTCTGTTCACGTAACTCCAGATTGTCCAACTCCCAACCTTCTGTTATTTCAGCTTCACAGGAAGATTTCTTATCTAAACATAGATCTTAAACTATTGCCCCTTCTTTAATGTGTATGCAAAAAGCAGGCAATAAATTGATTAGCATGCACACAAACACAGTGAATTAGTGGACAAGTAATGAAAAGTCAAAAATGAAGTGAAGGTTCACTTATTATCCTTTGTCTCAAGGAAGACTGTGAGTTGAGCATTTAACTCAATTTGTTTTTTTTTTTTTTATTTCAAACCAAAAGGGGCCCAGGGGGGAATTAATACACTGTTTCCTTTCATAATTAAAAGAATCAGTAAGTTATTTCTAACAAAAAAGATGGGTTTGCAGCATTTTTAGGTGGAACTTTTACTTATGTTTGAAAGTGAAGAAAATCAAAAAGTCCTTTGCTGATGTAGCCGGTGGGATTAGGATCATCCCTTTCACAGCACCGGGTACCATTGAGGAAATTGGGATCCTGAAAGGAACGTTGCTAGTCTATGTAACATGGTCTCCCACCAGCCCTGGCAATGAATTCATTTTCCCTGTACCCTCATTGTTCTTCCACATGTAGATTAAGTGGATTATGCTGTTATTAAATTTGATTCTTACGGAGGCAGCGCTTTAGAGCAATGGACCATAGGGAGGCCAGAATTCTGTTCCTGGCTTCACCGCTGACTTAGGAGCCAGGTACAAGGCACTCTCATTTCACAGCGCCTCAAATTTTCTGTCCATAGAGTGAGATAAACAATGTCTCAGAGGGACATGGTGCTGCTTTATGAGCACTATATTCTAATTGAGCTCCAAATTACTTGATAGAAAGGTGCTCTTTGAAGAATTAAAGGTGTATTTATATGGTTGTTGTGACTCTTAACAGGAATGAGGCTTTAAAATCTAATTTTAAAAGCCTCCTACTGCACAATACATTATCCCTGTTCTTAAATACTGCAATCAGCTGCTCACGGGGTTGCTCTGTGGTATTTATTAAAAATGAAAAAAAAAGCACTGCAGAGACGTGCTGTAGGACATTTTCAAAGCCACGTGCAGCGGTGTAACTGCAGGACTTCCACTGAAGTTAATGGGACTCATACCGGCAAATTTCAAGCACTATTTTGAAAATTTACCCCCTAGTGACACTTTAATGTTTCTTATTGATCATAAGTCTTCAGATAACATCTCAAGGCAAAGAGGGACAATTTATCAGAGGAAATGAATAATCTTTAATGAAATAAATCTGCATTGCAACTATCTATAAGTAAAAGGGTGCAGAGGAGTCTCGGTAAGCGGGCTCTTAGGGATTGTTTATTGGTGGTCGTTACCACAGGCCCGTGGATAAGTGTCCATCACATTCCCCTAATTCCAGTGGCTCATAGAGCATAATGCATTTTGTTTTTCATTTTGAAATTTTCTGTTTCTAAGGGTAGATATATACCTATGTGGAAAAGTAAGAGGGAGTAGATTTATATTCTTCTGAATGGATAAAATTTGTATATTGCTGATAAGAAGTTCAAACAGGTATAAATGACTAAAGCACCTAGAGCCTTGTATACTCATACTTCTTGCTGTCTGATTAAAAAAGTTTTTTAGCTCAAATATTCAACGTTGTACCTGCCACCCATCTATTAGACCTTTACCTGGTTGCCTGTCTCTAGAAGCTTCCTCATATCAGGTGATTATATGCCTTCATATGGCCTACATGGCCTTCGTGTGACCTCTGTGTGACCTGCGCCTGTCTCCCCATGAGCTCCTACTAGTCTCCCCGCTACCCACTGAGTTCTAGCCAAAGTGACCTCATGCCTTTTCCTTGGACAAGCCAATTTCACTGGGTATTAAGAATGTTCCCACTTACTATTTTCTGTCCAGAAAAGATCTGTGCCTAAATCTTCTCATGGCTGGTTCCTTTTTAACATTCAGGTCAACTTGATGATTACTCCTTAGAAAGACTTTCTCAGGCCACCCCATCTAAAAAAGTGCCCAATATCTCGGTTTTATTGTCTTCATTGCATTTATATCTCGTTGACATTATCTTGTTTTATACAAACAAGCTTGTGTATTGTTTCTTCTGTCCACTGGGATATTAGTTCTATGAGTAAGACCTTGCTCATTTGGTGCAACTCAATCTCCCCAGCATCTAGAATCATCCTTGGACATGGTGAACATTGTATAAATATTTGTTGAATGACTAAGCTCAAAACCCAGGGTACCTTTTGTTCCTGTGTCTCATGCAATTAGTCATGACATTCTATACCCCCTTCCCATGACTACTTCCACCTCCATCGCCTTTACTTTGCTTCAGTGCAGTCTCCCTCCTTCCAGTGTGGTCCTTCTTTAAGGGCCCAGGAGACTGCCCTCTTACAGGCAAGGACCACATTTTATTCACCTTTGTGGTTTTTAGACCTGAGATCATGTCTGGTGTATTGTAAGTGTTCTATCTGTGAATGAATTTTCTTCCATAACACTTGATAGTACAGGCTATTAGTACAACATTTTACAATGCACCACTGAAGTTTATAGACAGAGTGGGAAATAATCTTTCATTATTCATTTCCTTCTAAGGGAATCTATATGGTTAAGTTATATCAGCTAATCAAGCTACTTGACAAGTTAAAATTTGTGCACCAGGTCAACAATTACCTAAAGAGTTTTCTCAGTAGTCTACTAATGTTAACAAACATTTAAGGGCTTTTCTGGGACAGGAAACATCTTTTATCCTGGAGATGTCTTGAGTTGGGAACTACATGGAGAACCTCAAGATGATTTTGCTCAAGAGAATATGCAATCTGAAACAGGCTGAGTAAGTCTATTTTAGAGCCCAATTTCCCCTTTAGATTAGAGAATTGCAATAGGTAACCTGATACTAAACCTGGTATACTTAAGGCTGATACTGCTTTCAAAGTCATTTTGTAAAGTCCAGCCTCTCATTCAAAATTCTCGGATTGCTAAAGATGAACATAAAAGCACCAGGTTCTGTGGGAGTTGATGACAATAAGTAAGGTTTAATTCAATTTAATTTAAAAATACTAATAAACAATAAGGGCAATTTTCTCCGAGTTGGGTAGTGTGATGCAATGGGAAATGTCAATAGATACTTGCTTGGGCATTGTCCTGGGTTCCTGACACTTTGCTCCTAAAACCTTGGGAATCTCTGGAGTGACAGTGGTTTTGTATGCAAATGAAATGACTGGTAGCTGGGAGTCTCTCGATAGCATTAAGTTGCTGGAAAGACCAAAACATGGTTAGGGAGTTGGAACTTTAAGCCCAACCCTGGACTTCTGAAAATCCAGAGGGGCTAGAGATGAGTTTAATCACCGATGACCAGTGATTTAATCAGTCATGTCTATGCAATGACAATTGCATGAAAATATCCAAACCACGGGGTTCTGAGAACTTCCAGGTTGGTGAACACACCGAGGTGCTGGGTGGGTGGCATGCCTGGGAAAGGGCATGGAAGCTCCGCGGTAATCATTCCCTCACCCACCCTGTCCTGCACTTTTCTTCCATCTGGCTATTCTGAAATTGCATCTTCTATGATAAACCAATCATAGTAAGTGAAAGGCTTTCCTGAGTTCTGTGAGTCATTCTAGTGAATTATCAAACCTGAGATGGGAGGGATGTGGAAACTCCTAAATTTGTAGTCAGCTGGGCAGAAGTGTATGCAGCCTAGGCACCGCACTGTGGCTGGCGTTTGAAGTCAAGGCTGGGGGTTATGCAGGGGGAGCCCTGTGGGTGTAAGTTCGTAATCTGTGTGTCTGCACTAACTCTGGGTAATTAGTATCAGAATTTAATTGAGTTGTTGAATGCCCAGTTTATGTCTGGAGAGTTGGAGAATTGGTTGGTGTGAGAAAAAAAATGTCCTTAGAGTTGATGTCAGCAGTGTGAATAAAAACAGTTCATCAGGTACATATAGTTTTCTGGAGGGAAATCACCAGCAGTGAATCCTGTTTCTGTCACCTACCATCTTTCTAACTGTGGACAAGTCTCTTAAGCCCTGTCTTACTTCCTCATCTACAAAATGGGATACAATATTTATAGAGTGCTTGGAGCAGTACCTAGCAATATAGAAGCTAATAAATATCAGCTATGAGTAACTAAAAGGATGGAAATGGCTTCAATGTTTTGTGGTAAATCAATCGGTAGGAAATAACTTGAGAGAATGTAACTTTTACCAAAGGAGAGAAGAGGTTAGAAAGTATAGAAAATGATGCAATTCAAGGACTTAGAATAAAATTTACCATCTCTTAGAACAAAAGTTGGAGAAGGCAGAGAAGCAAACAAAAAACGCTGTCCCAAATCTTCACTTAAGAAGCCGGTGGCAGTTCTGGGAATCTCCAATTTAACTTCTGAACACATTAGCTGCTGAAGTCGACTTTTAATGAGATGAACTCACGGGTATGTTAGAGAGGCCTTGGCTATATGGTTGATTTTAATAAAGGCTTCAGTTATGTTTTAGCCTAGTAAGAGGCTGGTTATTTTTTCTCATTAAGAACAAAGACACTTTTAAGCATTTTCCCAAGAGACTGTTATGTCAAAGAAATATTTGCTCAATTCACGGGGGAAATGTCGATGCTGTGGTTTGCCTTTTTTGTCCCCTTGTGGAAATATCACACTGAAGAAAAACTGTTAAAGTAGCATTAAGAAATCAACTTGTATTTAGCATCAAATACAGATCCAAGATTAACAAGCTGGTATTTTCTGTTTCCTTGAGATGCATTGCAAGATTGAAAAATATGGGCCTGTTATATCTGTCTTCAGAGTCACCAGGGAATCCAAAAATCCACTGTTGGAAGTAATTTGTTGGCTTCCTGATGCATCAGGCTCATTATCCTGATGTAAGTGCCAGCCTTTGGCACTATTTGCAATTTTCAGGTAGGTCATTAATGAAAGCTTGAAAAAGGAATGGCTATGAAATCAGTCTTTGAAGTTATTTCACACATTTTCAATTGAGAATGTTCACTGAGTGAGTGATTTGGGCTTGAATATAGAGAAATTGTAAAGCAGCCAGCTCAGGGAAATGAAGGGCAACCTGGATAGTCATCCCGAAATATATTTATCTCTCTAAATTGGTAAAGCAGTAGTCATTGCCCCTAGCTGCAGACATGTTATTTCAACAAAGCCTTAGGGAAGAGATGTAAATTGAACGTATACGTATAAGGAATAATTTTGTAATTAAAAAAAGATTTTATCAGTTTTCAAAGCAAACTCCCGGTCAAGCAGATATAAACAAATATGGTAATGGAAGAATGCACTTAATTAAAAAAATTAAATAGATTTTCCCCTTCCTATAGATAAGCACTATTGTTTAAAATGTTTTTCCCACTCACACAAGTATACGATGATTTTATGATTTTTTAAATCAACAAGTGCTTTGGTACATCAACAAGGTTTTGTAAAGCTCCTGATTCTGGCTAGACTGCAGGGCTAAGAGGGTGGGAGCTCGGGGTGGGGGCAGTGCTAAAATCCTTGGGAACTGGCCTGTGGGCCTCTATCAAATTGTGTCCAAATACTGTCAGTTGGTCTAGAGGGCTCAATTCTATAGGAGGTTCACTAGCTGACCACTGAGGCGGCTTCCAGCTCTTTCCAGTTGGAAAGAACAACATTGCTGTGCTTACAGAGAGCATTTTCCATACTGAAGGCATAGCCAGCTCATCACAATCATTTTCTGAACACTCAAGACTTCTACAGATGTTTGGGTGTGTATTCGGCATATTCAGAGTAATCAAATCTTACAAATACATGGAGTCTTGAGAAATCTTAGCTACATTTCCAAACTCTGAACAGTTTTCATGGACAGATGAGAGAGATGTTATTCCTTTTTTCATTTCATCATGGTAAATTATGTTGAGAAAGGGAAGTACAGGGTTCATTGGGTGACATCAATTATTTTTATGGACCTATTAAACAGGCCCAGAAAGGGTTTTGTCACCTGGTACAACCTACTGCCTGGCAGTGTCCGGCAGTAACATTTTGTCCCTCTGTGTAAGTTAAATTTTATTGACCTTATACTGAAGAGCCACATTTGAATATATTTCACCAGTACCTCAATGCAGGTGGACTACTGGGTCAAAACTGTTATACGTACATTAATAAATGACTGAAAGAAATGAATAGTAACCCTAAATGTAAGTACAAATGTTGTCTTTGTTCTAATAGGGATTCATTATATATTTATTCATAGAATTTTCTTCCAAAATGATTAATTTACTAGAGGTAAAATATCCAAATGAAAAAAAGGCTGGGGGAGTTAACTAAACTAAATATATGCCTAAAGCATGTTATACTAAATTTGTAAGGTTATTATTAATAGGTCCATAGATGTTGAGACTTACAGATAACATAACATCATATTTAGGACTTCTGGCCAAGATGGAGGCATAGGTAGATTCACTGTGCCTCCTCGCACAACCAAAAGAAGGACAGTAACAAATTTAAGTGCAAAACCAACCAGAACTACCAGAGGATCAAACTGTATTGAAGTTGAACAACCAAGGAGTTAAGGAAGAAACATTCATTCAGACTGGTAGGAGGGGCAGAGACAGGCAGCTGGGGTGGAGAGGGCTCATGGCAAGGCAGTGGCTGCTGGAGCAGTCAAGGTAGTAGCTGGTGGAGTGGGCAGTCTGACATTTGCATGCAGATAAACTGGGAGGAACAACCGGGGAGCCAGACAAACTGCGCAACCCAGGGTTCTAGTGTGAAGAAATAAAGACTCAAAATCTTTGACTGAAGAAACCTATGGGGGCTGCAGTGGCTGGAGACACTCCCAGCCTCACAGGACAATTCACTGGAGAGACCCACAGGGTCCTAGAACATGCGCAAACCCGCCCACCTGGGAATCAGCACCAGAAAGACCCAATTTGCTTGTGGGTAGTGGAGGCTGGGCTGAAAACCATCTGAAAGCCAGCAGGTGGCATTGTTCCCTCTCAGACCCCTCCCCCACATACAGCACCAAAGCGAAGCTACATGGGTTGCCCCACCCCGGTGTATACTTATGGCTTAGCCCCTCACTATGTAATAGGTGTGCTAAGACAATAAAAAATGCCCAAATGAAAGAACAGATCAAAGCTCCAGAAAAAACACAATTAAGTGATGAAGAGATAGCTAACCTATCAGATGCAGAGTTCAAAATACTGGTAATCATGATGCTCAACAGAAATGGTTGAGTATGGTTGCAAAACAGAGGAAAAAGTGAAGGCTATGCAAAGTGAAATAAAGGAAAATGTACAGGGAACCATCAGTGATGGGAAGGAAATTGGGACTCAAATCAACAATTTGGACCAGAAGGAAGAATAAACATTTAACCAGGACAGAATGAAGAAACAAGAACTCAAAAAAAAAAAAAATTAGGAGAGGCTTACGAACCTCTGGGACAACTTTAAATGTTCTAACATCCAAATCATAGGGGTACCAGAAGAAGAAGAGGAAGAGCAAGAAATTGAAAACTAATTTTAAAAACTAATGAAGGAGACCTTTCCCAATCTGGTAAAGAAAATAGACTTCCAGGAAATCCAGGAAGCTCAGAGAGTCCCAAAGAAGTTGGACCCAAGAAAGTATACACCAAGTCACATCATAATTACATTACCCAAGATTAAAGATAGGTAGAGAATCTTAAAAGCAGCAAAAGAAGAGAGTTACCTACAAAGGAATTCCCATAAGACTATCAGCTAGTTTCTCAAAGGAAACCTAAAGGCAAGAGGGAGCTGAGAAGAAATATTCAAAGTCATGAAAAGCAAAGACCAGATACAAGATTACTCTATCCAGCAAAGCTATCATTTAGAATGGAAGGGCAGATAAAGTGCATCTCAGATAAGGTCAAGATGAAGGAGTTCATCATCACCAAGTCCCTATTACATGAAATGTTAAAGGAACTTTTTAAGGAAAAGAAGAAGATCAAAACTGTGAACAGTATAATGACAACAAACATAACTGTCAACAACTGAATCTAAAAATAAAAAACAAAAACAAACTAAGCAAACGAGAACAGAAATAAGATCATAGAAATGGAGATCACATAGAGGGTTATCAGCAGGGAGGGGGACCAGGGAGAATAGGGGAAAGGGTACAGTTATTAAGAAGTATAAATGGTACATACAAAATAGACAGGGGGAGGTTAAGAATAGTGTAGGAAATGGAGAAGCCGAAGAGCATACACGCATGACTCAATGATCTGAACTAAGTGGGGGAATGTGGGAGAGGGTGCAGGGTGGAGGGGAGTGAAGGAGGAAAAATGGGACAACTGTAATAGTATAATCAATAAATTTAAAAACAAACAAACAAAAAACCCATCCTGTTTAGAACCACGTGTTGCTTCAAAACCTGCAAGGATCTGAGATAGGGAGAGAAAGATGAGAGGACTAAGATGTATCGATGAATGCACAGTTGCAAACAGCTATCAAAAGGCAGCAGACATCTGGGAAAGAACTTTCTTTTCAGCTTGGGAGCCAGAAATACATTGGCATTGCCTCTGGAACTGGAACAAAACCAAGTCTTAATTGGTTTTAAAATCTGAACTAGAACACTCTCTCAGTCATCCGTGATCTAACCTTATCCTGTAGAAGTGGAGAGAGTCTTGGCCAGCCACCTGCCTTGTGAGTTGTTTTGTTTGGGTCCCTTATAGGACAGAAAGTACTTGTACGGCAGTTTCACATCAAGTTATAGTCCTTCATGATGTTTATTGAAACATCAGAGAATTGAAAAGAGTGACAGTCTCCAGAGAGAAATATCAAATGCTTCCACTAATATGCCTTAGGGCTGGATGGACCTGCATGTCTGGGAGTTACGACCTACTTTCCTCTACACCTGAGCAATGGCTTCCAAAAAAGAGGAAAGCCTGTACTTGTAGAAGAGAGGCAGCTGGACAGACAAGGCCTTTAAAGATTGAATTAATTTATAACTTCACTGTATTTACTACAGTGCTCCCCACACCGCTAAATTCTATAGTGATTGAATAAATGGTGACTCTTTTGGAATATGTATACTATGAAATTACCTCACTGGCAGAAAGTGTGTGGGGAGCCCACCCATTCTCCCATCCCCAGGACAGGGCTCTTCCTTCCCAACAAGGGTGGAATAAAAGGTTCTTCTTCACAGTGCCCAAGGACGGGAGGCACTTCCTCCAGCTCCTCCTTAAATCACTCTGCCCCTGCCACAGGCAACAGGGGTGAAGGAGGGAACTAAGAAGATGTCTCATTACTTCCTGACTTCTGAAACCAAACAAAAAACCTGTTGTGGATGAAGAAGATGGTCTACACTACTTTGTAGACTACGAATCCACTTTTAGAGATTGGAAATAGTTGAAATAAGTAATCCTCACCAAGACCGTGCAGTATCTGGATTTGAATGGCTGCCAAGAAGTGAGAAGGCAAAGAGACCAAGAAAACCAAATATAGCTGTTAAATAACAACCATAACAACAACAACAATAGCTTTTATATATTGGGTTTATTTTTGCCCCCCAAGGAAGAAAATTTTATTTTTTAAAACAGGGGAGTATGAGGCTATATTCTTCTATAGTGTCAAAATCAAGAGGCCAAGAAAGTCTGAGGAACAGTTCTGGGTTAAAGGGGACTAAAGAGGCATGACAGCTAAATGCAGTAAGTGATGTTAGGTCATGCACTGAAGAGGAAAGAATGCCATGAAGGACATCACTGGGTCAATTGACAAAAGCAGAATACAGCCAGCAGATTAGATACTGTATCGATATTCAATCGATGAAGATTATATAAAAGAATATCCTTATTCTTAGGAAATCTACATTGAAATATTTAGGAATAAAGGGCTGAAAATTAGGCAACTTATGATTTTTTAAAACATGAGTTTTAGCCCTGGCTGGTGTAGCTCAGTGGATTGAGTGCAGGCCTGCGAACCACACGATTGTGGTTCGATTCCCAGTCAGGGCACATGCCTGGGTTGCAGGCCAGTTCCCAGCAGGGGACTCATGAGAAGCAACCATACATTAATGTTTCTCTCCTTCTCTCCTTCCCTTCCTCTCTAAAGATAAATAAATAAAATAAAAAATCTTAAAATTGTGCACATAGGAACTACTTCTCCCTGGAATTATTGTATGTCTGCTCTCATAAAATATGCCTGGATTTTGTACACTTAAAAAAAAATCATGAATTTTATATTGAGATATGATACCCTTTAAAATATATTGCTGGAAGATCCTAGATCTTAAGTTCAGAATGCCATGTGGCATCTTTGTTACGAAGTACAATTTGTAGCTGGTACCCAGGTGAATGGAGTCCCCCTGAGCCCACAGCATCAGGGGAGGTGCAGGAATATAATTTGTACTTCAGGACTTCAGGGTGGGGGCCACATATTCCAGAGTGGAAAACACTTGATCTGGTCTGAGGCTACAAATGCACAAAGCAAAACATACTTGTAATCAGTCTTGAGGAGCACTATCTGGTATGTGTTACCAGGTCTACTACACTTCTATCCATTCCAGTTAATAAAAGCATAAAAAGGACACTGCTCATATTGCAGAGAAGAAAGAGGTTTTGTAATCACTGAAATGAATGCTCCCCTAATACCTGTAACAGGGGTGACACTGTAACTTGATACAAGTGGGTATTCCAGAGCCACACCTCTGGCTCAAATCCTAGGTCCGACCACTTACCACCTATATGACTTTTAGTAATTTATTTCTCTTTGTCTAAGGTTTTTCATCTATAAAATGGGGATAATAAAAACATCTACCTCACAGTGTTGTGGTGAGGATTAAATGAGTCAACACTTCTTAAAATGAAAGAGTGCCTGATGTGATAAACACTCCACGAATATTAACTTTGAATATTAATTAAATGTTGCAATATAGACAGGAGACAGAAGAAAAGGACGCAGAAATCCAAGTGTCTGGATTTTGATATTCACCTATAACACAAAAGGGCTTTCGGGCAAACCTCAGTCTTCCTTGCCATCCTCTGTACCGACAACAGCAACCTGCAGACCAGATTCGAATGATGAACTCCAAACCAAAGACGACAATCATCACGAACTCCTAAAATATCAAACAAGACATGTTAGAGGGGAAGAAACCATGGGGAACAACCACAGCCAGCAGCTCTACGGGTATCTCTGGCCATTTAGGCACTTCATCTGAAACGTCTCTATGTTACATGTCTAAAGTTAAGAGCATCTGTTCTCCAAATCAAACAGAACCTGGAGAACATGGAGACCTCTGCATTGGCTAGTATCTGCATTTGCTGTCATGGGATTGACATTCCTTTTCAAGTCTCTAACATTTTGCAAATTTAAGAGTCAGATTCAACACTAAATTTGCAGGCTGCATTACCAATCTGCCTCGTTTGGAGTATGTAGTGTAGCTGACTTCGGCTACTTGGTAATACGTGAAGTACCTGGAGTGAAAGAGAGGACCCTGAAAACCCAGGTTTACTGTTTCTCAGAAAACAGAGCTTCACTTTGCTGCAAAGAGTGGCAATCTCTAGACTCTTAAGAGTTGTTTTCAGAGAAAAAGAACTCTTTAATATGCTGAGTTCTTGTATTATGGTGTTGAAGCCTCCTCATAGCACAGCAAGTTTCAAAAACATTATTGCATGTTTGGCACATGTATCCTTTGCCAGAAATGAGACCTTAAATTCTTCTAATCTGAAGGTTGTTAATTATTATGCAACCCCTTGGTGAGACCTGCTTAGAAAATAGCACCTGCTCCAGCAAAATGACTTTGAGATTGTTTACAAGAGTTGTGAATGAACCTTGGGGGAAGGCCAACTAAAGTGTCCCATTAAGTAGTGGGTCATAGAATGAAAAACCAAATAAAGTTTCAAAGAAGAAAGCATCTCTGCAGCAAGCATATCATAGTCACCTTGTTGTCCCTGTAGGTACAGGCACCGAGTTTATCGAAATTGGTTTTCCTTTAAAAAATAATCCCCTCTCTTAGAATTATGCTAAGTCAAGTAAGCCAGTGACAGAAAGACACTCATGTAGAATCTAATGAACAAAACGAACTAACAAGCAAAATAGAGATAGACAGGTGTCAGGGGGTGGAATGTTGGGGGCTTAGGGGTGCAAATAGAAGGATTGAACAAAAAAAGGAAGAGAAAAAAAGCATGGACAACAGTGTGGTGATTGCCAGGGTAGGGGGATGGGGGGAAGTGGAGAAGGGTAAAGGGGGATAACGGTGATGGAAGGAGATGACTGGGAGGAGGGTGAACACACAGTACAGTGTAAGATGACACATTGTGGAACTGTGCACCTGAAACCTGTATAACTTTTTTAACCAGTGTCACCCAATAAAAAGAATTAAAAATTCTCTGTCTTATTTTTAAACAAAGATTGACTCAGCATTTATAATGTAGAACAATAAATATTTTAAAAATATTTATTAAATGTATTATTTATTAATTGTGTTTTATTATAATTGCTTAATTATAAAAGTGATACATTGTCTTTATTAAAACATTCCAACATCAGAGGAATATAGAGCATAGAAATAAAGTTCCTTAGAACAAATTTCAAAAATTTATATGGAGCCCCCCAAAACCCAGAATAACCTCAGCAATCTTTTAAACATTATTTATTTATTTATTTATCTTTAGAGAGAGGGAGAGAGGAAGAGAAACATCAATGTGTGGTTGTTTCTCACATGCCCCCTACTGGGGACCTGGCACGCAACCCAGGCATGTGCTCTGACTGGGAATTGAACTAGTGACCCTTTGGTTGGTAGGCTGGTACTCAGTCCACTGAGCCACACCACCCAGGGCAGCAATATTTTAAAAAATATTTGTAATATTTATTGAGTATGATATTACAGTTGTCCCAATTATTTTCCCTTTTGCTCCCCTCCATTCGGTGCCTCCCTCCTTTCCAGCAATCTTGCCTCCTTAGTTCATGTCTGTGGGTCATGCATATAAGTTCTTTGGCTTCTCCATTTCTTATACTATTTTTAACCTCCCCCTGTCTACTTTGTATGTAGCATTTATGCTTCTTAATCCCTGTACTTTTCCCCCCTTATCCCTGGTCCCCCTCCCTGCTGATAACCCTTCATGTGATCTTCATATCTATGACTTTGTTCCTGTTCTAGTTGTTTGCTTAGTTTGTTTTTGTTTTTTTTTTTTAGATTCAGTTGTTGATAGTTGTGAGTTTGCTGTCATTACACTCTCCATAGTTTTGATTTTCTTCTTTTCCTTAAAAAAAGTCCTTTTAACATTTCATGTAATAGGGACTTGGTGATGATGAACTCCTTTAGCTTTCTTTACCTTGTCTTGGAAGCACTTTATCTGCCCTTCCATTCTAAATGATAGCTTTGCTGGGTACAGTAATCTTGGTGTTAACTCCTTGCTTTTCATGACTTTGAATACTTTTCTAGTCCCTTCTTGCCTGCAAAGTTTTTTTTTTTTTGAGAAATCAGCTGATAGTCTTATGGAACTCTTTTGTAGGTAATTCTCTTCTTTTCTCTTGCTGCTTTTAAGATTATCTCTTGTCTTTAACCTTTGGCACTTGAATTATGATATGTCTTGGTGTGGTCCTCTTTAGGTCCAACTTCTTTGGGACTCTGTGCTTCCTGGACTTGCACGTCTATTTCCTTCACCAAATTAGGGAAGTTTTTTTTCATTAGTTTTTCAAATAAGTTTTCAATTTCTTGCTCTTCCTCTTCTTCTGGCATTCCTATGATTCAGATGTTGGCACTTTTGAAGATGTCCCAGAGTCTTCTTATTCTCTCATTGTTTTTTTGAATTCTTGTTCCTTCATTCTTTATTCACTGACTGTTTGTTTCTTCCTTATGTTCCAAATCATTGATCTGAACCCTGGCTTCTTTCACTTCACTGTTGGTTCTCTGGGTTTTTCTTCATTTCATTTAGTGTAGCCTTCATTTCTCCCCGTATGTATTTGCCATATTCAACAAGTTCTCTGAGCATCTCTATCACCAATATCTTGAACTGTGCATCAAAACAGGTTGCTTTTAATGTGGAGATAGATTGGTTACCTCTGCTGCACTTAGTTTTGATCTGTTCTTTCATTTGGGCCACATTTCCCTCTCTCCTCAGTTTGGCAGCCTCCCTATGCTTGGCTCTGTGTATTAGGTAGAGTGGCTTTGACTTCCTGTCTTGGTGCACCTATTACATGGTAAGGGGCAGAGCCTTAGGTATTCACCAGGGTGGGGCAACCCAGTTTGTGGTGTTGCATGTAGGGGAGGGGCTGGAGAGGAAACAGTGTCGCTTGCTTGGCTTTCACCCCATTTCTAGTCACTTCCCTCAGTTTCTGTATATAACTGTCACCCTTCTAGTTGCTGCTCTGGTGCTGAATCCCAGAGTGGGTGGGTTTGCATATGTTCTAGAACAGTGCAGATCCTTTAAACAGATTCTCCTGAGAGACATCAGTTTCTTCTGCCACCCCAGCCACCACTGGTTTTTACATCCAGAAGTTATGAGGCTTTATTTTCCAACTCTGGAACCCTGGGCTGCACAGTCTGGGCTAGGGCCAGGATTGCTTGCTCCCCAGGTATCTGTCCTGGTTTTTATCTGCCCCATGTGAATGTGGGACCACTTACTCTGCTGGCACTACAGCTGCTGACTTTCTACCGCCACCTCACTGAGGCCACACCATATCCTCTCCGCCTGCCTCATACCCAACGGAATGAATATTTCTTCTTTAAATCCTTGGTTGTTGGACTTCCATAAGTTTTATTTTCTGGCAGTATTGGTTGTTTTCTGTTTTGAAGTTAGTTGTGTGTGGAGGTAAAGTGTGTCAACCTATCCCTCCATCTTGGTCAGAAGTCGTAGCCGCATCAATCTTGGGGAAAAAGGACAAAGTAGTAGGGACTGCAATATCTGATATCAATCTTTCCTGTAGGGACACTGTAATCAAAATGGTCTGGTACTGGCATAAGAACAAACAAATAGATCAATGGAGCAGAATAGAGAGTCCAGAAATAAAGCCAAGTCTCTAAAGTCATTAATATTTGACAAAGGAGGCAGGAGCATACAATGGAGTAAAGATGGTCTCTTCTACAAATGGTGTTGGGAGAACTGGACTGCTACATGCAAAAAAGATGAAACTAGACTATCAACTTACACCATACACATGAACAAACTCTAAATGGATAAAAGACTTAAGCATAAGTTGTGACACCATAAAAGTCCTAGAGGAAAACATAGGGAGTAAAATTTCAGATATCCATGTAGCAATATTTTTGCCAATATACCTCCTAAGACAAGGGATATAAAGGCAAAAAATAAACACATGGGACTACATCAAACTAAAAGGCTTCTGCAGAGCTAAAGTAACCATATCAAAAACGAAAAGGGAACTGACTATATGGGAGAACATATTTGCCAATGATACATTGGACAAGGGTTTGAGCTCCAAAATATATAAAGAACTCACATGACTCAACATCAAGAAGATAGACGATCCAATTAAAAATGGACAAAGGACCGGAAAAGATACTTCTACAAGGAGAATATAAGGCTGACCCATAGACATATGAAAAGATGGTCAACATCACTAGCCATCAGAGAGATGCAAATTAAATCCACTGAGCTCCGGCTAGTGTGGCTCAGTGGATTGAGTGCCAGCCTGTGAACCAAAGGGCTGCAAGTTTGATTCCCAATTGGGGCACATGCCTGGGTTGTGGCCCAGGTCCCCAGTAGGGGGTATTTGAGAGGCAACCATACATTGATGTTTCTCTCCCTCTCTTTCTTCCTCCCTTCCCCTCTGTCTGAAAATAAATAAATAAAATATTTTTTAAAAGCCACAATGAGGTATCACCTCACACATGTCAGAATGACCATCATTAATAAATCAACAAACAACAAGTGCTGAAGAGGTTACAAAGAAAAGGGAACCTTACTGCACTGTTGGTGGGAATGTAGACTGGTGCAGCCACTGTGAAAAATGGTATGGGGTTTCCTCAAAAAATCAAAAATTGAACTGCTTTTTGAGCTAGTAATTCCTCTGCTGGGAATATACCCTAAGCATCTCCTGAATTACCAATGAAAAGATCTTATGCATTTGTATGTTCATAGCAGTGCTATTTATAATAGCCAAATGCTAGAAACAGCCTAAGTGCTCATCAGTAAATGGGTAAATTAAAAAACTATGGTATATCTACAAAATGGAATACCATGCAGCAGTAAGAAAGAAGTAAGTCCCACCCTTCATGACAGCATGGATAGAACCAGAGAGCACTCTGCTAAGTGAAATAAACTAGGTGGTGAAAGACAAATACAAATGATCTCACCTATAAGTGGAATCCAATCAAGAAAACAAACATCTGCCCTGGCTGGTGTAGCTCAGTGGATTGAGCGCGGGGCAGTGAACCAGAGTATTGCGGTTTGATTCCCAGTCAGGGCACATGCCTGGGTTGCAGGCCAGTTCCTAACAGGGGGATCATGAGAGGCAACCATACACTGATATTTCTCTCCTTCTCTCCTTCCCTTCCCTTCTAAAGATAAATAAATAAAATCTTTAAATAAATTAAAAAAAGAAAACAAACATCAAGCAAAATATAACCAGACACTGAAATAAAGAAAAAAACTGACAGTAACCAGAGGGGGAGGGAAGGGGGATAATGGGAGAAAGGATGGGAAGGGTCATCAGGAACATATATAATGGACCCATGGACAAAGCTAAAGGGAGGTGGGGTTAAGGGCAGGAGGTGGGGGTGGGTGGGGTGGGAGAGAGTGGCAGTAGAAAAACGGAGACAACTGTCCTTGGATAAAAAATAATAAAAATATTGTTTCACAGTTAGAGAATAACAAATAACAATAAGAATGATTAAAAATAAAAAATATAAAAAATAAAAAAGTAAAGGTCCTAATCTACTCCCCATTCTCCTGCCTCATGTCCCAACATAAAAACAGTTATCAAATTTAGAAAAACGTCCTTTTTGTTGCAAACAAATGNAAATAATAAAAATATTATTTCACAGAGAATAACAAATAACAATAAGAATGATTAAAAATAAAAAATATAAAAAATAAAAAAGTAAAGGTCCTAATCTACTCCCCATTCTCCTGCCTCATGTCCCAACATAAAAACAGTTATCAAATTTAGAAAAACGTCCTTTTTGTTGCAAACAAATGCCCTGTAGAGATATATCATTCTATCCTTCTGTTTTTTACACTAAGTAATCCACAGATATTTCTCCTGATGAAAAACAAGTCTCCAGTATCATTGCTGGCTACTCACAGTGACTTAAAACTACCTGTGGGATAAGTCTCTGAAAACGACTTGATACACAGATAAACAAAAGTGTGCAACATGCACTCATTAATGATGTGAAGGTTTTGTGTTTTTTTTTTGGCTTTTTTATATATCTAGGAAAGTTGGGTCTATTTATTAATTAAGGTGGCTACACTACCAGATCACCCCTTTTTAATCTAGCACATTTTCTCATATGTAAAAAGCGTGTGGAGGCCTAAAATGCCCATGTAGGTGGGCTTTTGCCCTGTCCAGGTCTAATGGCAGGTCTGCTTTTCTATCCTTGTCTCTAGTTCCTACTTGTGCTAGAAGGTGTGGTAGTCCACTGGTGAGAGGTCATACTGTGAGAGATACCCAAGAAGATCCCAAATGTGGCCTGAGACCCCAGGAACTACCATATCATAATTTTTCTTTTTCATGTGAATAGCTGACATTATTTTAAAGTAGTAAATTTATAGCCACTATTCTAAAGTAAGGGAGGCCATCACTGCACCATTTTTATGTTGCACTGAGGTAGAATAAATTAAATCTACCAATTTTTTACTCAGGCCCCTTGTTCAGGAATATTGCTCACTGCTTTTTTTCTTTTTTAGAGGTTAGGGGAAAAAGTCTTTTTTCCCAAATAAAGCAAGAGGGAGTTACAAGTGGATTTCACTACAGGACCATACTTTTGCCTTGGGGGAAGTGATACTAAAGTCAGAATTCTCTTGCTCTCTCTAAAACAATACTTAGTACTCCCATGAGGACTTGGTTTCAGACTGTGTGAAAAACAGCCTCAAAAATCTCCATCACTGAGTAGGCAGCAGTGAGAAGTGAGAGCTCAGAAGACTGTGCAGTTTCCTTCATGCCCAGAGTGACAGGCTGTGGGGAAGTCCTCTCTCAATGTCTTAGGCTTATGTGAGAGGGGACAAGAGTATGAAAACCACTTTGAACAGGTTCTCTCTCCTGGTTCCTAAAATTTACATCTTATTTCAATAAAAAGGAATAAAGTTCTATTGAGCTAGACAAGGGCAATCATCCCTAATCTGACAGATTTAGAATGGGTGGGGAATGCAAGTGTGAGAAGACCACTTCCTACCAACAATACACAAGAGTTCCCTTGTCTCCACATCATCACCAGAGCTTACCTTTTGTCTTTGAGAACAGACATTTTGACAAGGGTGACATGATAGGTCATTGTGGTTTTGATTTTCATTTCCCTGATGAGTAGTGATGTTGACCATCTTTTCATGTACCTGCTGGCCACTTGTGTATCTTCTTTTGAGACGCGCATATCCAGGTCCTCTGCCTATTTTTAATTTGGGTTACTTCTTTCTGCTATTGAGTTATGGAAGTTCCTTTTATATATTAGATATCATCTCCTTATCAGATGTTTTCTCCCATTCTGGAGGTTGTCTTCTCATTCTGTTGGTTATTTCTTTTGCTGTGCAGAAGCTCTTTAGTTTGAGGCAATCCCATTTGTCTATTTCTGTTTTTGTTGCCTGTGCTTTTGGGCTCTTATTCAAAAAATCATTGTCTAGACCAATGTCAAGAAGCTTTTTCCTTATGTTTTATTCTGTAGTTTTTAGACCTTACATTTAAGTCTTTAACCCATTTTGAGTTGATTTTTCTTACATGGTATTAGATAAGGGTCCCATTTAATTCTTTTGCATTTGGAGATGCAGGTTTCCCACATATGATCAAAACTTTCAGGAAATTAGAAATAGAGGTTTATTATCTCAATGTAATAAATAATATCTGCAAAAACCTAAAGTTAATATAATAAGTAATGGCAAAAGACTAAATGCTTTCTTCTAAATCAAGAAAAAGGGAGGATGTTACTCTCATCACCCTTATTCAACAGAGTTGAATAATACAGTCATGTCGATAAGGCAAGAATATAAGAAATAAAAGGCAAAGAAATTAGAAAGACAGACCTAAAAAGTCTCTATTTGCAGTTGACATGATTGTCTAAAGAGAAAATACAAAGAATTGTAAAAAACCCTCTTAGATCTAACAAGTGAGTCCAGTATAGTTATAAAATAGATGATCAACATACAAAAATTAATTGCATTTCTGTATACCAATAGCAAGGATTTTAATTTTTGGAAACAAAAATTTGGCTCAGTTGGTCGGAGCATCAACCTGTTGACCGAAAGGTTGTGGGTTTGATTTCTGGCCAAGGCACATGCCTAGGTTGTGGGTTCAGTCTCCAGTAGGGGAGCCAATGAGAGGCAACCAATTGATGTTTTTCTGTTACATTGATGGTTATCTGTCTCTCTCTCCTCCTTTCCTCTCTCTCTAAAAATAATGAAAAAAAAAAGTCCTTGGGTGAGAGTAAAAAAACCCACACAATATTATTTATAACGATTCAAAAGAAAATAAAACACTGAGCTATGCACTTGACAAAACATGGACAGGATATGCATGCTGAAAATTATAGAACATTGATAAAAGAAATCAGAGAAGATCTGAATAAGTGGAAATGCCTTGTTTATGAACTGGAAAACTCAACATAATAAAGATGTCAACTTTCCCCAAATTGATCTATAGGTTTAATGAAACTTGAATCAAAAACTCAGCAAGCTTTTTTTGTAGAAATAAACATACTTACTCTAAAATTAACATGGAAAAGCCCAGGTCCTAGAATAGGTGAAACAATCCCAACAAAGAAGAATGAAGTTAAAGGAATCACTCAATGTGATAGTAAGACTTACTATGTAGCTCCAATGTTCAAGGCTGCGTGGTGCTGGCGGAGGCACCGGCACACAGAGAACAATAGAGCAGAAGAGAGAATTTGGAAACAGACCCAGGCAAATGTGCTCAGTTGATGTTTTTAATACAAATACAAAAACAATTCAATAAAGGAAGAAAGAGCCCTTCAACAAATGATGCTGGGGCGCTTGGAAATCAAGAGGCAAAAAAAAAAAAGAAGGAACTTCAATCTACACCTCACACCTCATACAAAAATCAATTCAAATGTATCATGGATTTAAATGTTAAACTATAAAAGTTTTAGTAAAAAAATAGAATAAAATTTTGAAGATCTGGATTATGCAAAAGTTGCTAGACTTGACACCAAAAACAGAAGCAACAAATGGAAAAATTGATGAATTGGACTTCGTCCAAAGTAGAGAGAATGAAAGGTTGACTATAGTCTGGAAGAAAATATTTACAAACTATGTATCTGACAAAGGACTAGTATCTGGAATATATAAAAACTCTAAAGACTCGAGAATAGAAAAACCAAATAAATTCAATTAGAAAATGTGGAAAAGACACAAAGGATATTTCACTGAAAAGGGTGTATGAATAGCAAATCAGTACATGGAAAGATATTCAACATCATTAGCCATACAGAAAACGCAAGTTAAAATTACAATGAGATAACACTCCAGATGCATAGAATGGTTAAAATTAAGAAGTGACAACAAAAAATGCTGTGGAGAATGCAGGAAAACTGGATCATTCATACATTGCTGGTGGGAATGTAAAATGATACTGCTTATCTGAAAATCAATCTAATAGTTTCTTACAAATAGACAGGTATGGCCTGGCTGGTGTGGCTCTGTGGATTGAGTACCAGCCTACAAACCAAAAGGTTGCCAGTTTGATTCCCAGTCAGGGCACATGCCTACGTTGGAGGCCAGGTCCCCAGTTGGGGGGCATACAAGAAGCAACCAATTGATGTTCCTCTCCCTTTTTTCCTCCCTCCCTTCCCTGTACACAGCTGTTCATGGTGGACTTACTCATAATGACCAAAAAGAGTAAATAGCCCATATGTCTTCACCATGTGAATGGGTTAAACAAGCTGTCATGTATCCATACAGGGTACAGTACCCAATAATAAAAGGAATAAAATGTTGGTACATAAGACAACTTGAATGGATCTCTAAAGAATTATTATGCTGAGTGTAAAAAAGCCAGTCTCAAAAGGCTACATATCCTATTATTCCATTTATATAACATTTTTGAAGTGAAACGTTTTACAAATGCAGAACACATTAGTGGGTGCTGGAAATTGGGGATTGTGGGGGAAGTGTGGGTGGGTGGGAAGGAAGAGGTGGGCATGGTTATTAACAGGGAATGTGAGAGATCCTTGTGATGGGCCTACTCGGTATTTCGATTTTTGTGACAGATCCACAAGCTCTGCATATAATAAAGCCGCGCAGAACTGAAACCACACATACAAATGTGTATGACCAAAGCTGGAGAAATCTAAGAAGGAGCTGTGGATTGTAGCAATATTATTATTCTGGTCATGATATTATACTTAAGACTTGTAAAATGTTACTGTTTGAAGAAACAGGGTAAGGTGTACACAGGATGCCTCATATTATTTCTTACATCTGCATGTTCATAACTATGAACAATATAGTGGCAATAAATACATATCTATTAATTGCACCTAAAAAGCTAAGCAAACAAGAACAGAGACAGAATCATGGATATGCAGAGTTCTTTGATGGTTGCCAGGTGGTAGGGGGTCTTGGAATGGGTGAAGAGGTCAGAGGATTAAGAAGTATAAATAGGTAGTTACAGAATAGCCATGGGGAGGTAAAGTACAGTATAGGAAATGGAGTAGTCAATGCCCTTATACGCATGACCCATGGACATGAACGTGGTGTGGGGATGGTCTGAGGGAGTGGGTATTGCTGGGTGGAAGTGGGCAAAGTGGGAAAAATTGGGACAACTATCATAGCATGATCAATAAAAAATAATTTAAAAAGAGAGTACTAATTTAGCATTAACCTTCTTTTCTAGATGTTAAGGAAAAATCTTTATATGTCATAACAGAGAACTGTGATGCTTTTTTATTGATATATACAACTTTGCTGAATAATTTGAGATTTAATTCTATTCTTGCAGTTTTTTTTGTTCTTGAGTTAGTCAGAGTGGCTTTAACTAAAGATTGATTGATTTTGGGAGGCATAAATTCACAATGTCTCACAGCTCATGTTTTAGTTGTTTTCTCATTAATTTACAGCACCGTTCATTAAAACACAGTGACCTTTGTCTAATCTGCAAGCTGTCTGCTGTGGCCATTAGTTTTTTTCTAGTTTTATGCCATCAAATAGCATTTTTGTGAAGATGAAATGCCAACATTATAAACCCCGTGACATTTGCACCAATTTTTGAAGAGCTGTGGTTAATTAGACATACAATATTGGAACTATTGCCTTTCATCAGAATATCAACATAATCAATTTTCAGCTATTTTCTCTCCTTTTGTGTGAGTGTGCTCTTAAAGTAACATGGGGCAGCAGGTGAATATGCCTCCTCACATAATCCCTACAGGGGAAGGATGTGTGACGTAAACTGAGTGGTAAATTGCCAAGAAAGGCATCAGTCAGAAGGGTTGTAATGTAATTCTTTGTAATTTGGGAAGTTCTATTAGTACAATAGTTATTAAGGAAATGAAATTAAGATGTAGAAATGGCTCCACACTTAAATCAGAAAATGGAAATAAATATACAAAAATAAACCGTGTTTTGATTTTTGTTTCTCTAAAGAGCAAAAAAAAAACCCCACTAAGCACGTGCTGACTAACCATTACTTAGAGGCCATCAGATGCCCTCATCAATTTAGCTTACTTTCACATATCTTCTTACTTTTTAGGATAATATATTAACTGTTAGCATATTGGAAGAGCATTTGAAGGAATAATTGTATTTATCAAAGGGACTGATTTGATGTGGAGTTAACATAATGCCATAACCGTGTCTGTAAGGAACTGGTGGTGAGGGTGTGATGAAACTTTACTGAGTTGCTTAGTGGACAGTAAGTGGGGATGTTTAGGGCAGGACACAGCAGGAGGGAGGGTGTGAGGATGAGTCGGGCAGGGGTGAGGTTGGGGAGACCAGAACAAGGTGTGAAGGGTGGCAGTGGCTCTTGCCTTGGGCAAGAGTGATTGAGATGGTTTTGAAAGCCAGTGTAACTGTGCTGGCCTCATTGGTGAAAGGCTCAGGAAGACATGAGAATGGGTTCATTTCAAGAGCACCAAGAAACTCTGGTGCCTCCTGACGTCCTCCTGCTATTCGTTGGGTGATTCCTGAAATTTCTCTAGAAATAACTTATCCCTTCAAATTTTTCACACCTGTTAAAATGTAAATCTCCCTCTGAAAAGTAATTCATTTAATCACACTCATATGAGTGTTCATTTATCCCGAAGGCTCCTTGGAGGAGCGTGGGGAGGGCGTAGACTGAAAATGTCCGATTCCAAGTGACTGATTCATAACTTGTTGCCAAAGAGAGATCAGGGACAGGTTTTTCTCAGGTGTTGGGCCACCTGTTGGGAGCGTGTGGGCCAGGGCCCTGAGTGGGTGCTCCTTGTTGGGGAGAAGAGCAGCGCTACGAAAGCTGGGCACAGAGGACATTTGAGTTTCTCCCACAGCTCAGCCTAGCGGTGGCCTTGTGCATCCTAGTTGCGGGGTGGGGTGCCATGATGAGGGCTTCTGCCTCGTGTAGTGATTTTAGACACTTAGGGTTGGGTTGGCGGCTGTTAAGGGCTAAAACGCCCACCTGATCAGAGGGAGACACTCAACGGATCACTTCTGTGTTCACCTTTTGTGTTCTTAAAGTTATATCTTACACCAGGGTAAAGCGTGACGCTACCAGTCACAGGGGCGTCTCTCCAAGGGGCAGTGCCACAGTGTTGCTCTCTGCTGTGGTATCCAAGTTGGTAGTGCATGCAGTGGGGCTTCCTTCACATTCTCCCCTTCCCTCCACTGGGAACGGAAAGTGGACTCACGGAGTTCGTTTTGGTTGTTTACCCTCCCCCACCCTAAGCCAAATTATACCTTAATTGGTTTGAAGTTTATACATGGGCGTGTCTGTATTCAGCTACATGCATATATAGCAGGGATTAGAACTAAACCTCTCAACCATGAACTTCAAGCTGGAAAAATTGAAAACAGTTTGCTGTACCTTGAACTGAAGCCAGATATTCATTCTGCTATGGTTTTGCCAAATAATCACAAATGAACCAGTTCAACCTGGAATTGAATCTGAAAGCCCTTGAATTACATCAAAATGAGAAAACCAAGAAAGTTTCCAAAAGGTCCTTCAAAATTAAAAGTGGAACTCCCTGATGAACCAGCAATTCCACTTCTGGATATACATCAAAGAAAAACCACACACTAACATGAAAGTATACTATACATGTCCATGTTCATTGCAGCTTTATTTACAACAGCCAAAATATGGAAACAGCCCAAGTGCCCATCAACAGATGAGTGGAAAACAAAGCTGTGGTACATATAGACAATGGAATATTATTTGGCCATAAAAAAGAATGAGATTTTACCATTTGTGAAAATGTGGAGGGATCTAGAGGGCATTATGCTAAGTTAACTAAATCAGACAGAGGAAGACAGACACCATGTAATTTCACTTATATGTAGAATCCAAAGAGCAAAATAACTGAACAAACAAAACAGAAACCGACTCACAAGTTCAAGAGAACAAACTGATGGTTGCCTGAGGGGAGGGAGGTTGATGTGGGTGAAAAAGGTGAAGGGATTAAGAACTACAAATTAATAGTTACAGAATAGTCCCAGGATATAAAGTACAGTATAAGGAATATAGTCAGTAATATTGTAATAACTGTGTATGGTGCCAGGTGGGTACAAGAAATATCAGGAGAGCACTTCGTTGTAAAGTATATGATTGTCTGACTACTATGCTATACATCTGAAATTAATACAAAATAATGTTGAATGTAAACTGTAATTAAACATTAAAAAAATTAATGCTTAAATAAATATATCAATAATAAAAACAAAAAATACAATTAACATTGCTACCAGAAATAAAATTAGACCATTCTATTAGTTTTATAGTAAGAGAATGTGCAAACGCAATGTGTTTTTCTTATAAAATTTTAAATAAAATACCTTAAAACAAATGAATAATGTATTTCAATCAAGAGATTTCCCTGGTCTTCAGAAATTGACATGCATCAGGCAAATTAACTATAAAGCAAATCTTCTTTTCTGTTGGGACTATTTCTGGGTTGAGGTGAACATCTGTGACAGGACAAGAGTTAGGATAGTGTAATGGACTGAATGTTTGCTTCCCTCCAAAGTCCATACGTTGAAATTCTGACCCACAATGTGATGGTATTTGGAGACGGGGCTTTTGGGAAGTAATCAGGTTTAGGCAGAGTCATGAAGGTGGATCTTTATAAGGAAAGTAGTGCCCTTATAAGAAAAGGGAACAGTATGCACATAGTTTCTCTCTTCACCACGTGATGACACAGTGGGAATGCAGTCATCTTCAAGCCAGGAAGAAGGCCCTCATGGGGGAACCAATCAGCTAGCACCTTGACCTTGAACTTGAGTCTCCAGGACTGAGAAATAAACCTCTGTTGTCTGAGCCACCCGGTCTGCAGTATTTTGTTATAACAGTCTGAGCTGACTAGAGTGGCTTCTGTGCTCCTAAGAGGTCAGAACTAGGTGTGCTCTTGGAGAGCTTTCATGACTTTATACTCTTCTCCTTTGGGACTTATGTCACTGTCCTTACAGCTGCTCTTGCTTGGACCAAACAAGCTGCTCTCATATTGACAGATCCCTTGACTTCAAAAAACTCTGTTCCTTCCCTCTTCCTTTAGGGTTTTTGCATTGTTAGCATAACTAACTGCTCTGCAACATTTATTTCATTTATAGGTGTTCTGCTTTCCGTGATTTCACTTTACAATTGTGTGCTGAATACCATAACCTAGCAGGTATAAACGTGAGCAAAGCATCTGCCCTCCTTGAGGAGTTTACAATTTATTTGGGGGTGATAAGACACACACACTGAAAAATGATGTGGGGTATGTGTGGAGCGGTGGTTCCTTGAGAAACCTCTCACCCATTGTTACAACTCTTCTGGGCGGGACCAAGTGGTCCCTCAAGAAATATTTGTTGAAGTCTCCTTTACTTCAAAACCTTAGTTTCAGCAAAAATCAATTAGCTTATTGCTTTATTCACTCATTAAGATCAAAATTCTGAAGAACTAGGTAGTAGAAAGATTATAATATGTTAATTGGCTCATGATTTTTCTCCCTAACTTGCCTATTCAACATTACTGGCACTAATTTTAATGGAAAGTGAATGGTTTCTTATTGCAAGATGCCTTGGTGGTGTCAGTGTGTGCTAATTTTGATTAATCTGAGCTATAGGACAATAACAGTAATTACTCAATTTTACTCTTACGATTTATAGCACTGAACAATTTTGCTCGCATTTGGGGTCATCTGATACTCTCTCTTCTCCTTTCACTATCTTCCTAGAATGACAGGATTTTCACCATTGGTTAATCTTGTTTTTAAAATATATTTTATTGATTATGCCATTACAGTTGTTCCATTCCCCCCCTTCATTCCCCTTCACCCTGCACACCCCCTCCCACCCACATTCCCTGCCATGGGACAAGTTCATGTCCATGGGTCATAAGTGCTTTAGCTTCTACATTCCCCACACTACTCTTGCCCTCTCCCTGTCTATTTTCTCTGCACTATCTATGCTACTTATTCTCTGTACCTTTGCCCCCTCTCTCCTCCTTCCACTCCCCTGTTGCTAACCCTCCATGTGATCTCCATTTCTGCAGCTCTGCTCCTGATCTAGCTGTCTGCTTAGTTTGCTTTTGTTTTAGGTGTGGTTGTTAATAACTATGAGTTTGCTGTCCTTTCACTGTTCATGTTTTTTTCCTCCTTTTTCTTAGATAAGTCCCTTTAACATTTCATATAATAACAGCTTGGTGATGATGAACTCCTTGAACTTGACCTTATCTGAGAAGCACTTTATCTGCCCTTCCATTCTAAATGAAAGCTTTGCTGGATAGAGCAATCTTGGATGTAGGTTCTTGCCTTTCATGACTTGGAATACTTCTTTCCAGCCCTTTCTTGCCTATAAGGTCTCTTTTGAGAAATCAACTGACAGTCAGATGGGAACTCCTTTGTAGCTGACTGTCTCCTTATCTCTTGCTGCTTCTAGAATTCTCTCCTTCATTTTAATCTTGGGTAATGTAATTATGATGTGCTTTGGTATGTGCCTCTTTGGGTTCACCTTCTTTGGGACTCTCTGAGCTTCCTGAACTTCCTGCAAGTCTATTTCCTTTGCCAGACTGGGGAAGCTCTCCTTTATTATTTGTTCAAATAAGTTTTCCACTTGTTGCTCTTCCTCTTCCCCTTCCTCTTCTGGTACCCCTATAATTCGGAATTTGGAACGTTTAAAGATGTCCTGGAGGTTCCTAAGCATCTCCTAATTTTTAAAAATTCTTGTTTGTTAATCCTTTTCTTTTTGGTTGTTTCTTTCTTCCTTCTGCTCCACTTACTTGATTTGAGTCCCAGTTTCCTTTCCATCACTATTGGTTCCCTGTGCATTTTTTCTTCATTTCACTTAGTGTAGCCTTCATTTTTCCATCTAATTTGCGATCAAAATCAACCAGTTCTGTGAGCAGCCTGATCACCAGTATTTTGAACTGCACATCTGATAGATTGGCTATCTCTTTGTTGCTTAGAAGTATTGTCTCTGGGGCTTTGATTTGTTCCTCTGTTTGAGACATAATTTTTTGGTCAGGTTGCACCTGTTATGTATTAGTGGCAGAGCCTTAGATGTTCACTAGGGTGGGGCAACCCAGTTGCTGGGTTGTGAGACTGTATGTGGAGGTGGGATAAGAGAGGGAACAATGGCGCTTGTTCCGCTCTCTCTCAGATTTTGGTCCCCTCTGCCGCTTCCCATAAGCAAACTGGGCCCTTCTGGTGCTGGTTCCCGGGTGGGTGGGCTTCTGTAAATTCTAGGATTCTCTGGGTCTCTCCAATGAACTCTCCTGTGAGGCTGGGAATCTCTCCTGGCACCTTTTCGGTTGGTGCTTTTAGGTTTTAATCCTGTCCCTGGGGCCCTGGGTTGCACAGTCTGTCTCACTGCCCATTTTTGCCTAGTTTATCTGTGTGCGAATGTGTGTCCATGGTCAGCCAACTGCTTTGCATGCTCTGCTTGTTTCCTCCCCATACCTGGGGTCTGCTAGCCCTGCACTGCCTGCACTCTGGGGTCTGACAGCCACCACTTTTTCCTGCCGTGATCCCTCTCCACCGGCTGCTGACTTCACCCCTCTTACCAGTCTGGTTGAATAGTTGTACTTCTGTACAGTTCAATTTTCTGTCTTCTTGGTTGTGTTTTTGTTTCCAAATCTTTGTTGTCCTTAATTTTGGTTGTGCAAGGAGGTGCAGTATTTCCACCTATGCCTCCATCTTGGCTGGAAGTCCAGAAGGTTTCTTAAGACAGGCTGGAAGTTTCTTAAAAAGTTTCTCCCTTTTGTCTGAGCATGTTTAGGCAAAATCTTCAGTGTTTTGGTTTTTGGAGGAAACTTCAGGGTGAAGCCAAAGTGGCTCCTGAAGGCCAAGTGGAAGCAGCCAGTGTTTAATTTACTCAATAATGAGGAAGACAGAGGTTGATGGAGGGATGGAACCCTGAGAACCTCAACTGTGGAGCTGTCCAGTGCAGAGGACTCTCCCCTTGTAGGTAGAATGTGAAAATAGTGAGCATAACTTGGAAGAAATAGAAACCTTTGGGATCATGGCTTTCAGGTGGAGAAGACTATGGGCTTGATATTTGTGAAGTCCAGCAGAAATTAGATACTGTCTTGCTTTCTTTCAATGTCCACAAACTATAGACTGTATTGCAGACCTCCGTATGCCACTAGGAGAAGTCCCCATGCTTTCTTGGGTCACCTGACACACCTTCCTTCTAGATGTCCTGGCAGAACAAAAGCCATTTTGGTCCAAAACAGTCTTGGCTTCCTCCTCTCCCAGCTGTTCTCCCTTACAAGAATGGAAATGTGTTTTTTAACCTTAGATTGTACATTTTCCCCATTACTGTGTGTTACTGGTGTTAGTGTACTCGGCAGCAACAGGAGTGGTGTCCTTCTGTGAGTTCTGAGAGGTAGAAAACACACACCACTTTTGGTGCATATTGCACAAGCACTAGCACATACACTTGCACACATACTGGTATGTGAATTAGCACAAAAGTTTCCCGAACTGATGCTGGTACTCAGTCATCCAGGCTTACCAGAAGAAAAGGGGAGACAAAACACAGAGAATAAAAATCTATAGGAGGCTCTATTAGCAAAACGTACCACTGCCAATAGGAAGCACACGTGAACTCTCAGTGCAATCCCTGATAAACATGAAATGTTAACTGTCCCCAAAGTATGTAACAATGACATTGTAATAATATTCCATTAATAATGCTTTCTAAATTGAGGGAAATTGGGAGATTTCTGCCCTCTTAAATATTCAGCTCACAAAAAATCAAACATATGCAAGATCATTTATTTTAATAGCTTCAATTTTATTAGCCATGTGAATCTTCACATTGGATCCTTTATGAGATCTGTCAAGATTCTGGGATATTTATTTATGTATCTAGTTAATTGTTTCTAGTTATCTATCAAAATCATTCAAGACCAATCATGCTATAAATCAAGAATACACTTAAATTGAGTAAGATGAAGGGCCTGTTCATAGAT
Organism: Sturnira hondurensis; assembly: GCF_014824575.4. NCBI lineage: Eukaryota > Metazoa > Chordata > Mammalia > Chiroptera > Phyllostomidae > Sturnira > Sturnira hondurensis. The sequence continues at coordinate 2,814,542 of NW_028094767.1, forward strand.
AACCTTGAACTAATTTAATGAGCTCCTCTCTCTGTTGTTCATGTGAACCACTAAACAATGGCTTAAGAAGGAATATATCTTTTATACCTACTGGCTAAAGTACTGAGATGAGGATAAAAGCAAGAGAACTTTAAAAGATTTTTAAGTGTTTCAGAACACCAATTTTTATGATTCTTGAACATAAGGCATAGCATATACCAAATATTTATGTTTGATTTAATGGTGAGTTATTCTAAAAGCTGAGTCCAAGGAGTACTTGGGATATCCCTCATCTCCATCACAACCCGCATCTCTGTTGTGCTAGTCGCCAAGCTGCGTTCTCATCCCAATCTGTCCATCTAAAGCCTGTTGGAGAGAAAGTGCCTTGTCTTGCTCCATCGAATCTTTAATTCAGACAGAGATGGGTCCTATTGTACATAATACACCATTATTATTTGCCTGTAAAGGTGTTTGCCTACCAAACACCTGTGCTCACATCATCAGCACATGTTAATTAATATACCACTGTCTCCTTGCCACCCATTATGCACACCTGCCAAACCACCTCTGACTGGTGATGGACTGATTTGGAAAATCTCTTAGTGTCAGAGGGAAACGATCTGTCACAGCGACTCGAAACCCTGCTCTGGTCTCCCTGCTCTTGTATTTGGTCGTGCACTTATTCCCATCTGGCAACCTGACACTTGATTTGGAGACCATGGTAATAATACAATGACACATGACAGGACTGATTCACATTTCAACTAATAAAACATCCTGTGCACAATTAATACCAAATCATGGAAATATAGACCCATACATTGACTTCACAGGATGTTAACGAAAGTAGACTCTGAGCAAAAAATAACTTTATTTAGAAGTAAGGCTCTGCCCCAGAAAATAATTCGCTGGAAAAAGCACACTCCTTACCATTTCTGAAGCCACCTGCAGAACACCTGAGTGAATGTAAAGTGATGTAGCCATGTCAAGTAGGCACTTTTGTAGAATTTAGACAAAGGGATTCCTGGAGTGGAAGGGTGCTTCTGCCACCTTTTCAGCTTTCAGTCACAGGGGCCCTGAGGTCCTTCTGGAAGTAACATCACCATGGCCCCCCAAGGACAGCTCCAAGTTCAGTTCAAACTTGCATTGGTTGGTGATGGTGGGACCGAGAAAACCACATTTGTGAAATGTCACAAGCCTGGGTGTCGAGTCCATCCCCTCAAGTGCCACACCAGCAGAGGGCTGTTAGTTTAACGTGTGGGGTACGGCTGGCCAGGAGAAGTTTTGTGGACTGAGAGACACTGTTACATCCAAGCCCATGTGGCATTATAATGTTTGACGAAACTTCGACAGTTACAAGAATGTGCCTAACTGGCATAGAGATCTGGTATGAGCATGTGAAAACACCCCCATTGTGCTGTGAGGCAACAAAGTAGTTATTAAAGACAGAAAAGTTAAGGCAAAATCAATCGTCTTCCACTGAAAGAAGAATCTTCAGTATCTATGACATTTCTGCCAAAACTAAATATGACTTTGGAAAGCCCTTCTTCTGGCTTGCTGAAAAACTAACTGGAGACCCTAACTTGGAGTCTGTCACCATGCCTGTTCCTGTCCCACCCGAGGTTGTCATGGACCCGGCTTTGGCAGCACAGTGGGAGCACAGGTTAGAAGTTTTTCAGACCACTGCTGTCGGGGATGAGGATTCAAAAGGGAGGCTGGAGCCCAGAGTGAGAAGTCTAGGTTTATTGCAGCTGTCCTGTGGTGTCTGTGGTGCAGAGTGTTTGCCACTTCCCTCTATAGCTAATCAAAACCTGTGCTTGGTCTCTGGGATCTCTGGGATCTCCGGGATGCTAAAGGAGATCGGTGTGAACGTGGCAATTAAAAAATACCTTCATTTTTCGGGCCTGCGTTTTGGCTGTTTTGGAATGCAGTTGTTCCGTACTGAGTTTTAACCATAAGACTGCTGCAGTCACATCACAATACTCAGGGGTGAAACCTTGTTTATTACTGTTATTCCCAGAATAAAATTGTATTTCAAATATGTGGGGGTGGGGGGGTGGAAGAAGTCCTAGAGCAAGGTGGCTGAAGGTAAATCGACTCAGCCTGAAGTGGTGGTGGGAGGTGGAGGTAGTAGGTTGGAGGGAAAAGGCACACGGAACCAACAGAAAGGATTCTCCTGGCAAAGAAAGGAGAATTTCCTTGGCTGAAAGAGATAGCTCTGTCTTCTCTCTTGTCTGTGTTCCCCCTTTTGCATCCTGTTTATCTTTCAGGCCACGAAGCTTCCAAGGGAGAAATGCTGTCAGGCTTACAAGGTAGCCCGACTCTATAGCTGTGTCTATCACGGCCTCTTGTCAGGTGTGGTTGGGGGACACTTGCTGCTGCTCCCACCTCCCAGCCTCGTATCCTGATAAGCAGGGAATAGAATTGTATCAAAGCAAGGATTTCATAGTCCCTGCCTCTCGCCTTACCACAATACAGAGCATCTAAGAGACACCTGAAGGAACAGTTTTCAAAGACTATCTTTGTATACCCCAAATTGGTATCTTATCAGTGTATAAAGTATTTATATTGTTGAAAGTTCCCATTTCTACAACTTCCATTTTGTTTACTCTGCTTGTTTGCATCGTAAACACAGGCTCCGTGGACCCTTATCTCCTTCAAGAGCACAGATACAATTCACTACTTCCATTCGGACTCCATTAATTCAGAAGTTGTAATATCTACACTAGAGTTTAGGTAACACTTATTTTGGTGCCACTGATGAAAGAGGATTTACTAGGCAAATTAAGAACACAAATGACAGGACAAGGGGGACGGTTTAACATATTTAAGATAAAATAATTTTCAATGTCTTTAATAACACTTATTTGCATTTAAGCAATTAATGGAATAATTATAGCCAAGTCAAGTCATTAATTAAAGAAAACCCAGCAGGATCTTTTTTTGGCAACAGTTTGTTAGCAGAAATTCCCTAAGTATTAACTCAATAGAAAATTGGTAAGAAATATGCCTCCTCCCAAATTCTAATTACCCCTTTTCAATCATCCTAAATGTTTTCCAAACATGGAGATGATCATTCCAAAAAGCTATAGCTGGCTGCATAAATGACTGTGTAACTATGTGTCAGTCTGTGTCTCACAGGTTGCTCCAGGCCGCTGTGAGGGCTGGAAGCAGCCCCAGCCTAGCAGAAGCATGACAAGGTGAACAGACCCCCAGAAGGTGTCTCTAGCTGATCCAATGGGCCCGAGGCCCATCTCTGCAGCCCCGTCTCCATTTCTTGCTCTAACTTTCATGTTCTGTTCTGATCCTTTTTGTGGGTGTGACATGCCCCAGTAGATAGGCCTGTTTGCTTCTCTCTCCCTGAAACCAGCCCCTGGAGACCTAAAAAACTGTAAGTGCCCCTTCTAGGCGAGCAGAGGGCTAGTGCAGTAACTTGATTAGGTCACTATAAAACACTGGGGAGATTTGGTCATAGAAGGAAGATTAAGACAAAGTGCTGAACATGGGGATTCCACCATGTTTCATTCATTCATTCAGCAGAGAGCAGGTTAGGAGCATAAAGGGGCTCTGCCACTCACTAGTGTGACTTTGGGCAATGTAACTTAACCTCATGGTACCTCAGTTTTCTTTTCTATAAAATGGGGATAACAAATACTACTCTATAGGGTTTTCACCACAGTTTAAATAACTTACCAATATTTATATAGTACTTACAACAATGCTTGATCTATAGAGCTTGCTTTTCTAAGTGCTATAAAGTAAATTGACTCATTCAGTATTTATTGTATGCTTACTACATACCAGGTACTCTTCTGGATGCTGGAGATACATAAGTGAGCAAAGAGTCAAAATCCCTGCCTGCCTGATGCTTCTAGAAAGGGGCGCATATAATAAACATAATAAATAAGTACATTTTATGTAACAGAAGATAGGTGTTACGGAGAGTGACAAAGGAGGGCAAAGGTGCTGGAGAGAGCTGGCAGGTGTCCAGCCTTAAACAGGAGAGTCAGGGTTGGCTTTTCTGAGCAGACTGGAAGTTATTAAGGGAGTGAACCAAGCAGGTTTCTGATGAGGAAGCTTTGAAGCAGAAGGATCAGCTGGTGCAAAAGCCCTGGGGTAGGAACAAAGAATGTGGAGATGGGATGGCTGGGGTAGGTCAGGTAAGGGATGAAGAGTAGGAGGTAAAGACAGATGGGAATGGAGGGCCAGGCCTTAGGGTCTTTTAGATCCTTGTAAGAACCTTGGCTTTTACGCTGAGAACAACGGGAATGTAGTTCAGGATATAGGCCTCAGGAAGAACCAGCTCCCATTCTCTGTCTCCTCATTACAGCTGCTCTAGTCACTCGCCAGGTTTTGGTAGAGGTGGGGGCTTTCTGTGAGAGGCATTGGGCATCCAGAGGAAATACAAGAAGCAGGGTATGGACTCTGGGACCGAATCCACACGTATATCTATTCTAGGCAGGAGAATAGGGATGAAACCTAAGCTAAAAACAAGACTTTCCCTGAAACGTGCTAAAAGCAGAAGGTTGAATATATAAATATATTACAATATATCTTTGTTTAATGATTTCCTATAATTATTAGAGCTTCCAAGTGGATTTTATTCTGCTCACTGCCAAGTACAACCCACCATCCCTCTCTCCTGGTCTTCAATGTGGCCCTGAACTGACCAGGTCCCAAGGGTGGCTCTGGAGAGATGAGAAAAAATGTTAAATTTGTTATCATTTGTTAGTAGTAAAGACAAACAGCAGATATACAAGGATTTGTATAAAGAAATGTACAAATTTGTATAAAGAAATGTACAAAGAAATCCCAAAGACCAATTCAGGAAGAAATGTGTGCTGTTATGTCCATTGGAGTATTACTTACAAGAGCCAAGATATGAAAACAACCTAAGCACCCACTGATACACAAGTAAATAGAAAAGTGGTGGTACATATATACAACAGAATATTACGCAGCCATGTAAATAATGAAATCTTCCCATTTACTACAACATGGATAGACCTAAAGGGCATTATGCTGTGAAATATGTCAAACAGAGAAAAAAATACCATATGATCCCACCTATGTGGAATCTAAAGAACAAAATAAATGAATAGGCAAAACAGAAACAAACTCATAGATACAGAGAACAAATTGATGATTGCCAGAGGGGATGGGGATTGATGGAATAAGCAAAAAAGGGAAAGAAATATGACAGAGGATTGGGCAGCTGGGTGGAAGGGTTGAGAAAAAAAGAGAGAAAAAAACCTCATGTACACCAACAATAGTATGAGGATTGCTGGGTGGAGGGGCCCGGGGAGAAATGGAGGAGGGTAGAGGGGGATAAGTGGTGATGGAAGGAGACCTGACTTGGGGTGGTGACCACACAATGCAGTATATGGATGATGTGTTGTGGAACTGTGCACCTGAACCTGCACAATTTTGTTAACCAATATCACCCCAATAAATTTAGTAAAAAGAAAAAAGGACCCATTGCTAGTTACACAAAACAGTCACAGGGATTTAAACTACAGCGTGGGGAATACAGTCAATAATATTGTACTATGTGTATTATCAGATGGGCACTAGAACTTATCAGGGTGATCACTCTGTAAGTTATATACATGTCTAATCACTGTGTTGTAAACCTGAAACTAATATTGTATGTCAACTATAATTGAAAAATAAATTTTTTAAATTAGGAAAAGAAAAGCATATGGCTTATGCTTGGTACAGTTCCTTAAATGTTAAAATTTTTGAGTGTCAAGGGGGCCCTTAAGCAGTGCTGAGCTGGGAAGGAGGGCAGTGGACGGCCCTGCGCCAGCAGCAGGCTCTTCACCACTGAGTGTCCTCAGGTTGGGACCCGGTTCATCAAAGTTGAGTGTGCAGATTTGCTTTGGTGATTTGTGTTTGGTCTGTTGTAAAAAGAGCCTAGGTGACTCATGTTTTTGTTCACCTAAAACATCAGTCTTATAAAAAGTGTCTAGTCACCATAGTGGTTAGACATTTCCTTCTTATAACTTAAAAAAGTTGTCATCAACAGACACATAAAGATGAATTTTGGTTCTGGCTACAATTAAATCATGTTGAGATTTTATTTCATCTCTCTATACTTCTGAACATTACTAAGACAAGAGGAAAAGTAATCTCTCACTTCAGTTGTGTTTTCTCAAGCAATTAATTCTTTTTCTTTTCAGCTTTCCTGTTGTCATCTGGTGAAAATCTCAAAGTTGGATTTTTTGTTTTTACTTTCAGACATCATTTGATGACATAGCAAGAGAAGTGCCATAAGTAGGTTACCTAAACCTTCCTTTAGATAAGTTTTCCTTTGATCATTCTGTCCCAATGATACAGATGCTTGTGCCAGAGACTGAACTGTTGAATTGATAACTGCTGTTCAGCTATTTATGGATTACTATTGTGTATGGCCAGGATTATTGCTGTCAGAGGCATAGACTGAGGGCTGACATTTTACTGGTCACAACAGTTTAGGTGAGTGGTTCTCAAGGGTACCGCCAACAACCTGCCATGAGTTAGGTGGTGATTTTGATTCAACTGATGGTTGTTGGAAAGGGAACTGATACTTAGGCAAAGTGCTCGACTCCTCCAAAGCATTGACCCCACACGACCGTGGACATTTGTGTAGGTGTAAGGAACCAAGTCTTCCAAGTGGCTCCATTTCATGGAGAGCTCCATCCCTCTAGCGTGTGGGAACATGGGTAGCAGCAGGGGACGGCAATCGCCCTAAAGCTTTGTGGATTTTTATCCTAGATTTAGGGTAATTGAGAATAGATCTCCATGAGAACTTTTAAAGAATTTAAAAAATGAATCAAATTCACTGGATTCTCAGTGCAATGTCAATCCATCGCTCCTTCGGGGCAGAAGGCTCTGTCCCTGGTTTTGCTTCTTCATCCAGGAGCCACCAGAATTTGAATGAAGACTGCTTGTAAGTTAGTGCTCTAACCACTTAAATTTCACTGTTGAAGGCAACAACACAGGTGGTAAGCCATGTCCTGGGAAGCTGCCTAATGAAATGCCTCAAGTCTAAATTTTAATGTAAGCGATCTTTGGCCTTAGGTTTCCGGAGGCATAACATAGAGAAGAGTATCAACATTACATCTGATCTCATAATGATTTGCTCACCATAAGGGTGGCTACTATATCCTTGTACAATTTTCTTATCCTCCACCTCTCAGAGTTTTTCTTTTCTCCTACGTACCCATAATCTCCAAATCTAGACTCCCACATCCCCTGGACTATAAATGAAATATTTCCAGTGCTTTCTGATGGTCCACAAATGAATGACATGTAATATTTTAAAAACCATCCTGTCTTTCCTCTGAATCAGTTCTGTGTTCTTGGTGTTGGTCGATGGTACCACTGTCTGTCCACAGCCCAGTGGGACTCACGGGCCTCTTCACCCTGGTTTCTCACTTCAAACACCGTCCCTCAACTGCTGCCTGAATTCAGCCTTTTCTCTCCTTCCCCTCCACTTTGGTTGCAGTCCAGATGCTCACTATGTGGCTTAGGGCAAGGCAACAGCCTCCATTCTTTCCTGCACCTTCTTCACTCCAGTTATGCTCCAAGGAGTACTCAGAATTATCTTTCTCAAAACTACATTTGATCGGGTCATTGTGCTAATTAAAGACCTCCTTTTGATTTCCATCACTTACAGCATAAAATCCAAGTGACTTTATTTGGAAAACTAGATTCTCCTCAGCATGGTTTCAGCCTTCCTGTAGGCTTCTGCTCATCTACCTGAACCCCATAAAATCTAGCCAGATCCCCCGCCCCCCAGACCTTTGTAATTCTTAGACCCAACTAAAATGTTCCCACCTCCAGAAGCCTTCCCTAACTTACAGCGGGGGAGTCAACCACTCCCTCTGTTGTAACCAATTGTTCTTTTTACACATTTCTCTTAAACCATTATATTTGTGGATTACATAGTCTCTGATTCTGCTTGCTTTTGATTCTCTCACTCAATTTTGCTTCTCTCTCTCAAGGTAAGGAACTGGATCTTCTAATGCCGAAAATTACTTGGAATTTTACTTTAGGTAAAAAAATGGGAAAAGATATAATAATCCAAAGAAGATTAAGGAAGAGGCTAGAGTGTAAAGCCTAGAACATAATAGGTACTGAAAATGCTTGTTTAATGCAAGGTTTAAAGGAAAATGCATGTCAACAATAAAATATAAATAATGTATTGCATGAGATCTGAATAGGGAATGATAACTATGTCTCAGTTTAATTAAGCTCAGTTGTTCTAAAATGCTATCACAGGAGGCTATTTAGAGACATTAGTCCTTATTGCTCTTGCCTCTAGAGATCATTAGTGAATGACTCAGTCATTACTAAATGACTTTTTAATTATAGTATGCTAGTGTTGAATAACTGGCTAGGTCATTGCAGTACTTCTCTCTTGTTATATGATTCTATTCATTTTCAATGTTGGCTAGTGATTCATGTTATACTATTATTTTTTATACTTAAAATCATCATCTGAGAAAGTGCTTATTGATTTTAGAGACAGGGTGAGGAACGTCAATGTGAGAGAGAAATAAGTGGTTGCCTCTCCTATGTGCCCCAACCAAGGACTGAACCCACAACCTAGGGATGTGCCTTGACCAGGAATCAAACCTGTGACCTTTTGGTTTAGAGTACAGTGCTCCAACCAACTGAGTCACACAGGTGAGGCTGTACTATTATTCTTTAATGACCAGCCAGCTTCGATATTAGATGCAAATATTTGTTTTAATAACATAGATACTCGATTATTCCAGACTCAGAAGGGTAAGTGAAACTTAGCAGAAAGTTAAGATGAGTGGAAAAAAGGCAAAAATGAGCAAATAATCATTTTAGATTTTTGAATCTTGTGTTGTGCAGTACTTATATTTGCCTTTATAGGTCTTCCATATGGGTGAAAAAATGGTTTTGGAATTTCAAACTGCTAAAATTAAAAGATTTATTAAAATCAGAGTATTTCAATGTTTTTGGAGGTATTGAACTTATATATTAATTTATTCAAAAGTGTATTATTAGTTGAAGATAGCAAAATCTGGATCTATTCATTCATTTCGCACACTTGATAGTTTCATCTTGCATCTCTTTTGTCCTGGGCGTTGTGCTTGTGTTTTGCTTAGGCGTTGGGGAGAGAGTGAACACAGTAACAAAAGTCCACCTGTATTCTAGTGACAAGAACCAGTAATGAAAAGGAGTCACAAATAAGCAAGAGAATATCAAATAGTGATAGATGCTGTAGAGGCAACTGAACAAGGCCACATGTGGAGAATCACTGCTGGTGTCTTCAGACGGGATGGCCAAGGCACCACATTTTTAAGTATTTATTGGTCATCTCCCACATGCTAGGCACTGTGGCACTACATACTAGAAAATACAAAGAATACTGATAGCTAATTTTATTTCAGTCTTAACAGAAATAAAATATATGTTTAGAAACCTGCAATTATACCAGAGCATGAATGCTGCTATTGGCTATTTCCTCTGAGCTGCATTGGATCCCAGAGCAAAGAAGAAGGTAACATCATGTCTCCCGGACAGTCAGGGTAAAATTCCAGGAAGAGAGGAAATGACCTGAAACTTAAAAAATAACTCAGAATTACCAAGATGGTAAAGAGAAATGATAGAACTGGGCTCTTAAAATAGAAGAAACATAAATAATAAAGGAATAGACATGGTATATGTGAAAGATATGGATGGTTTAGTATTGCTGGAGTGTAGAGTGTGATGGTACGAGTGTGTGTGTGCACATTTACACACGTGTGCATGGGTAAACATACATACAACAATGCTTGTGTGGGCAATCTTAAAGGAAATTGGTGTTGAAATAAAGCTAGAGATACAGGCAAGACCAGAGACATTTGAGAAGCCCATGCGTGGCAAGGTAAGGAATTAGATCTTTTAATTCTAAAAATCATTTGGAATTTTACTTTAGGTTAAAGCAGGAAGAGATAGGCTACAGGCTTTTTATATACTGAGAAGATATCAAAAGACAGTTAAAGGAAGTGAAAAATAAAGTTTATCATTATCAAATCAAATTATTTTATATTTTAAATAAAATATTCTCAATTTGCTTGATTGAGAATATTTTAACAGTCTTAAAATTTTATTCCACCTGTTATGGCGATATTCCACCTGTTATGGCGATATCCACCTGCAGAACCATACAACATTATTTTTCTATCTAAACTGCATAAAACTTCATTAAAATTTAGGCTAAATTTAAAAACCTGAACTTTTGATGAGTGGGTCTGTAAAGCATAAAGATTTATTTGCCATAGCTTGGTAAAGAGGAGAGTAAAAGTTTGGACAAAGAATACTCCAAATAAATCACCTAATATATAGGTTTTTATCCTTTTGATTTATTTGACCTAAGAATGACACGCCCCACCCTCGCCCCCTCACCAGCTTAGTGCTGCTGATGCCCTTCACTTGAAAAGACCATATTACCAAGCAGAATACAATGTACACTTCCATGTAGGCAAAGTAGGTGAGCTTGCGGCCACTTACAGATACTGGCTTCCCAGCCACAGTGCGGCAAGTGGCGTGGTGGTTTTAAAGCAAAGTCTGGTTTTAGGGCAAGTGTGCTCATTAAGAAGAACAGGGCTTATGTTGAAAATCGAGCTATGGCAAAGCACTCTGAACCCTTGGAAGCAGAGATCTTATAAAAACAACAATCCTAATACGATTTCAGTAGAGTTAAAAAGATAGGTCAACATTAGAGATACAGAGAACAAACCGATGGTTGCTAGGTGGGAGTTGAGGGTTGGGTGAAAGCGTGAAGGGATTAAGAACAAACTGGTTGTCACAGAACAGTCACAGGGATGTAACACACAGCATAGGAAATACAGTCCATGATATCGCCATAACTGTGGATGGCGTCACATAGCTACTAGACTTATCAGGGGGATCAACTCATAAATTATACAGATGTCTAACCACTCTGTTGCACAGCTGAAACTAATATAAAATAATATTAAATATCAAATGTAACTAAAAAAAGTTATGTCGACAAAATTTGACAATAGCTTTTTTTTTAGATTTGTGCAATCTTAAAAAACAAAAAAAGCTGTGCCAAACTCTACCGAGGAAATGTTGCAGTAACCCAGCCTTCACAACACAAATGTGGAGACAGCTTGATGCAAGGGGATGTCGGGAAGGGTTCAGGCTGCTGAGTTATGGAGGCAAGGGCGCTGCATCACATGTCACTGGTAGAGAGAGTTGCATGTTTTGCACAAAATGTAATGATGCTAAAGATGGATCTCTTTTGTTTGTCACCTTACATTTGTATCTTTTACACAAAGACTGGGAGAATTGCCTAAAAGCATTTCCTAGGCCAAGTAAGTGTCCAAAATAAAGAAGGCAGACATGGGCAGTTCACTCTCCTTCAGACTTGCTGCGTTCAGCTAGGCTACTGTGCTTTATGTTCAGCTGTTGTCATTTGGGGAAATCATCTTTTGTGTCCATGTTACATTGACATCATTATTCTATTTACAGTTGCATATGAGGTGATTTGCATTATGGAAATGTAATGTAAGAGAAGGAACTGCATATGCATAAAACTCAAAATCCTCCAGCTGATTTAGTTAGAAAAATAATTTTAAAGAACCATCCCAGACAGGGATGCAGACCATATGAGTATTTCAGTGTCCAGCTGGTGTGTAATGTGTGCAGTGCCTCTGGCTCCCAGCCTTCCCGGTAGGTGCTTAGTGAATATATGATGAGTGAAAAAATGAGTCAATGAGCAGCTCAAAGCAAAAAGAAAATCCTTCAGTCTGCAGAGGTGACTCAAGGAAACACTTGTCCTCACAATTGGACTCCTGAAGTACCCAAGTGCATGTTCCCCATGTTTGACCTCCAGCCTAGAGCTCTGCATTGCTCTTTTCTACAAACTGATAAGCTTCCCGACCTAGTCACACAGCTCGCTTGCCTCAGCTGGTTAAATGCCTATCTGTGCCTGGCAACAGTGACCCTCACTGTGCCATTTTCCACTGCCATAGACCACAGGTCCAAACCAGAAAATGACCCAGGAAGGAGCTTGCTGAAGAGAAGCAAATGGGTTGGTTAACTGAGGCAGCAAACCCTTCTGCTTTATAGAGTTTTAATCAACTCCCAGGATCTCCAGTCTTCATTATCATGATGTGAAGGAGGCAGGGATGCCTAGGGGTCGCCTTCACTTCCGCATAACAGTCTCTCATTACGATAGGGTTTCTCTTTGTATTCTAAAAACATATGTACTTGAAGATATACGTACTTGAGAGAGAGAGAAAGAGAGGGACAGAGAGAGAGAGAAACATCGGTTGGCTGCCTCCTGTATGTGCTCTACAGAACGACACTCCAACCAACTGACCCACCTGGCCAGGGCTCTCTTGGCATTTTATACTGATTTGTACTTGATTTCATCTAATTAAAAAATGTGCCGCAGAGCTGGGGGAAGGGAAGTGAGAAACAGAGTGACCCCTCCTTCTTGCCCTTACTCCCCACCCTTCCTTCTCCAAGGGTGGTTGAGGTCTGGGGTTTGCATTTCCTTGTTAAGGCTGTTCTGCAGTGTGCTTCTGTGGAAGCCTTTCCAGGTTTTCCCATGATACTGAGATCTTGCAGCACTGAATCACTCTCAATTAGTCTTCAGCGAGCCAAGGCTGGAGGGCTTGTCACACATGCCCAGTCTCTTTCCTGTTCTCCATTCTCCAGTAATGTTCTGTGGATTCATTGTGATTTATAGTCCTGAAGGGAGCCAGGTCTGCAGCATTTTCATTGAATCCAGCCTGAAATGTTGTTTGTCAAGCTTCCATTTATAGCTTGGAAAGTTTTTCCCTAATCTACTATGCAGAAGCATGATATGTCTTGTCCCCTTAATTGTGACCCCTGGTTGTATGGCTACATGGGAACGGGGGACCCACCCATTTCTTCCAGGGTTTAGCCTTGTGCAGTACCAACCCAATATTCAATATATGGAAGTGATTACTGGTAATCTATATTGAAGATAGTTTTTGATAATCTTATTTGTGATTTTCATGAGAGATGATTCATTCATGCGCATGTGTCGTAAAGTGGGAATTTTAAAATACAAAAAAATAACAAATTAACTTGCTTGTCTTTCATCTCCTGGTTTCACCATTTATTCTCTATAAACCCATGATTTCAAGGTTTTTATTTTTTCTGGAGTCAATCAGAGGTTGTAGAGGAGAATGTGCTTTAGATGTGTTTCCAGAGCAGGGCAATGTCTTGTTCATATTCAGGGCTCCAGTCCCCAGCACAGAGGCTGGAATGTAGGAAGCACTTAATATAGGGATATGTTTGAATTAAAACTGCAGTGAATTAAGGGGCTGGGCCTGGAGAAATTAGGAGAGGGCATAGGCAGGATGCACAGAAATATCTGGAAATCTGTGGAAATCTATAGGATTAGACACCAGCTGATAATTCAGACAGGGATACATAGGTCAGAGTAATATGCAGGCCTAAACCAAAGAGGTGGTGAGAAGACAGAGGGTGAATTAGAACCACACATAGAATCAAAAGCATCTGTAATGAGGCAGGAAGTGAGTGCTTTGGAGCCAGTAATATGCAAGGGGCAGACTATCTCAGTTCCGAGAAGAAAAGACTTTCTGTGAGGCACTGACCTATGCATACAGGATTTGCAGCTTTGACTTAACCTCCGACTGCCCTCATTGATTCAGTCCACCCCCTCCCTGCATTCACGCTGCCTCTGTTCATCTAGGCTTTTGTCATGTTTTACATGAACGACTTCAGTTGCTTCCCATGTGGCTTCAATTCCATGACTGGCCTAATTCAGTCCATGCTAGATAGAGCTGGGTAATGCACCTTCTTTGAATTTTGGTGCCATATTCATGACATTGTGAAGTTTCCATATTAATGTTGTAGAATTAAACAATTGGCCATCGTTTTTCACCAAATGCTCATTGATAATTTGCCACCAGATGCCACTGGATTACCCGCTATCACTGAATCAGCTTTGGATCCCATACTCAAGAAATTTGCAGTCGGACTGGTGCCTCATTTTTCTCTACTCCCTCCCTGGCTTGCTGTTCTTACTGTTCCTTCAGCTGTTCTGGTCTCCTTGCCCTTCCTTCACTCAGCAGGTGTGCTCCTGCCCAGGGCTTTTGTCCTTGAAGCTCCATCTGCCTGAAATGTTCTTTCTCTGAATCTCTGCATGGCTTGTTGCCTCACTTCATTGAAGCTTCAGTAAGGCTACCCTTTCCAGTGGACTTCTCTAAACATATCATTGACATACTACTTCACTATTACTTTTTCCTGCTTTTCTTTTACTTATAACCCTTAATATATTGATTTGCTAATATGTTAACTTTCTGTCCAGAAAGTATCCAGCCAAAATGCTATGAAAAATTGAGAAGTTTATTAAAGAAGATACAAGAAACATTGTACATAGGACAAAGACACTTTAATCCTCTTCAAAGAAGGCTCTTTCGGACGTCATACAGTTGTCTCAATCTCCATCAGCTACCTTATTGTATGTACTTTTCTGAATCTCATCAGTGGTCTGAAATCTCTTGTCTTACAAAGGTGATTTTAGTTTTGGGAAAAGGCAGAAGTCACAGTGTGCCAAATCTGGGCTACGGGGGGATGAGTCACCTGGGTCATTTGATGTTTTACCAGAAAGCTTTGCACCAGATGTGATGCATAAGCCAGTACACTGTTGTGATGAAGCTGCCAATCACCAGTTTCTCATAGCTGTGGCCTTCCGAATCATCCAAATAGTTTCTGTGGAGGAATGTGCAAGCTTAATGCAAAATCTGATGCATATTTGTTGCTCTACTTGCTCATTTTGAATGCAATGACCACACAGTACATATACTCACTCAACAGGGTCTACCACTCCCACTGACTAGTACAGTGAAGTCATCATTGTTCATGGTTGCACATTCCAGTCCACTCCTCTTGGCTGCCTGGTTACACTGATGTCATGCAAACTGTTCTTATTATATCAACAATGGCCTGACTTTTTCCAGACAGACCTGGTATATGTTTCCCCTATAAAAATGTGACTTCCATGAGGATGGAGATTTTGCCTGTTTTGCTCCTTGCTATATATCCTTACATCCCCAAAGAATGTCTCACCCATATTGGGTGCTGCATAAATATTCTTGAATAAATGACTAAGGGAGGACATACGATGCTAAGTAACCAATGGTGAGGGAAGTCGGAAGGAAGAGGCAGTTTATTCCAGGAAGATGAAAGCATTTGACCCAGGTTCCAAATAGCGGAAATTATTTAAGCCTGGAAAAAACCTGAGAATTATGATTTATAGTCTTATGTTAAGAGAACATAAGAATTTCTTTATTGCCAACTATTTTGAACTCTGTTATTTTCTAACAACTCTCAAATGTTTACCATATCACCTGGTTTCTCTCTCTCTTCATTGAGTATACTTTTGTGTAGCTCAAAAGAACATAGGAGATTGGAGGCGGGGAGGGGGGGTGGGGGGTGGGGGAGGGGGGACCTGGCCGATTGTGACTCACTGATGCCTCTAAGGGTGTCTGCTGGGCTGCTGGTCAAGTCTCGAAACAAGGTTGTGCAGCGTGCTCTGTGATGCGACCCAGGTCACCGGGTCAGACACCAATGCTCCGCCAGGACTGTGGAAAGTTCTTCCCTTTTTTAATTGTACATAGAGAACAGTTCTTTTTCAGACACCTCTTCGTTATCTTTGAATTGAACAACTCTTTGCTCTAGTATCTGAAATACTTTTCATAAGGCAAGTTACTATATTATTATCCTTCCGCTGAGAGCCAGTGTAGGTGTTAAACCGCTACTTTTCTTTTTCAGCTGTCAGGAGATTGATGAGAGTCGTTAGTCTCCGTAAACCATTTTAAAGTTTATTTGCATTTTCCTTGATGAAAGACAAGCAAAGGAAAATAATTGCACTTTTCCATGTTCATCGGGGTATTCTGAGAGCATTCTGCCGTCAATTGCAGGGGTGCGGTACACAAGACACATCATGCGTTCCTCATATCTGATTGCTTCACATCTTAAACTCTGTCCCGTCCCTTACAAACATGAGATTTAATATCCTCGGATGGATTCTTATCCTTGTTCTCCGTTATACCCTCTTACAATGTTTAATGCTAGAGCTTCAAATGTGAAGACACGATGTAATCTTATTTTACACCGAATCATATAAATTTTATGTGCAAATCTTTCTCTTTGCAAGGACAGGAAAATGCGTTTGTGACTGATTTTTCCCCTCTCTGCTGACTGATGGAAAATGGCAACAATCGCTGCAATTCTTCGATACCGTGTCATATCACAGCCACAAAGCAATTAAAAACAACCCTATGGGCACCCAAATTAGAAGACAACAAACCTGCAGCACAGATTAATTATGTCACCGTTATTAGCTTTTCCACAGGACTCTTGACTTTACAAAAGGATTCACTACAGATTTTCTTTAAATAGTAAGCTCCACTAGTGCATTTAAGATATAATTAGATCTGCCTAAATTAGATTTGTGCATGTTTCAGGAACTGATTCATTGCACAAAGAAACAGCAAGCCCATGTTTGCTTGGCTGCACGAGGCAAAAACAGCAAATGCACACATGCTCTATCCAGAAGGTGCCAAGCGTCCAGATGTTTGGGCAAACCTGATATTTGACCATGTGTTTGAGTACTTGTCCAGATGCTCAGTACAATGCATTTGTGGTTTGGAGACCTTCTAACACAGTAGGAGGAGGGAGGCACAGATCTGCTGAGAAAGTCCCTATCTTGCTGAAATCAATCATGGCAATCCCTTCACTGGTCGTGGCTGGGCACTTTGAGAAATGATCACCTTCAGTGAAAACTCTGTGGATGCCATTCATCCCTTTAGTGAAATGGAGAGGTAACCCTTTTTCGATGTGTTGAAAGATCTATGTTAAAGGCCTAAAATGGGTGCTTTAAAATTAATCTAGAAGGTATGAAGTTGTTCAGCTGAGAAGAAATACACTGTAAACAGCATTGTTCTTATGAAATAGGATATGAAATTCTAAAATATACAAATGCAGGTAATAAAATCAAAACAAGTGCAAACAAAGCTCCCCGCCAGAGTTTAACCCGGAAGGGGGGGCACTCCCTTCAGTAATGTAATGCACACCAGAACAAGTGAGCTGGGCTAGGAGACGCAGCTTTACACCCAACTGTTCCCCCGAAGGTCAGGCTGTTGACTGTTTACACAAGAGTATTTGGAGTTCTTTATACAAAGATCTTATAGTGGTCTGAATTGATATACCTACTACTGGTAACTTTTCAAGTGGACCCTTTATAAAAAAAAACACCTAGCATCCTTAGTAAAAGGGGGTAGGTATCATTTGCATATTTGGAACCAAAAAGGAAACTTAGACATCAGTACTTTATTTACTGCTGGAAAATGCATTTCGGTTAGACCTGCCAGTCTTGATTAAGAAGCACAAGAATGACCTTGCTGGATGCCTTGAAGACAGTCCAGGTTTTCAGTCAGCCAGCCCATTGAGCCCTGGCTCTGCCTGATAGTGGGTACATGACCTCGAAACTTAGTCATTCAGTAAAATGGGAGGAGAAATATTTACATCGCAAGTTTTTTCCTTTTAATGAGAAATCAATGAGTCGTAAATGAAAATTACTTAAAAAATGCTAGCTCCCTTTCAGCTTTGAAGAATTGACAAAACGTAAGAAATTAGCACCAGCTTTGACCTGTCCTTGGCATTTGGACACGTGGCTTTGATCTAGAGTTCATTAGCTTTACCCCAGAGTGAGGGCAGAGCTCACTCTCATGAGGTTCATGGTTATTTCTGCCCAGTGCTCCACTCAGAAGAACTTATGAAGCCATGACATTGTCATCAGATATGTTTATAAAAAACTATAATAATAAAAATCTGTTTCATTAGTCATCAAAAATAAATATGTATTGTGAACACATGCTGGTGCTGAATTCATATCATTGAATCAATTTTAGTGCAAAAGTTGCCCTAATTAACAGTATTTGTGGTGAGAAAACGCTTCCAAAAATACCTGTTTTCTTTTAGAAAAGTATGATATTTTCTCAAATGCAGCATTTTCAAATATGTCACTGCTCACCTGTATTTGTGTCTTTATTACATCCCAACATATATATGGAAGAGCCAGTGATCATAATGTTGGCTAGCTTTCCCTGTACTGGAATTGAATCCTCACAACTTTATGAACTCGTGTATATTATTAGCCACTTTGAACCAACCAGTAAACTAAGACACAGAAAGTGACTTTCCGAAGTCACACAGACAAAAAGTGGTAGAAGTGCATTTGAACTCAATGGTGTCAGTCACATTCTAAGTCTATGCTCTGCTGCTTCTGTGAAGAGAAATAAGGGAACCTCACACATACCACCTCGGTTCATACGACTGGAAAGAATAAAAGAGCAAATTAACAGGGGTAGTCACTTAGCTTGTAACTGAGGCAAGTCGGTTACAAGTTTGCTGGTAGCATTGGGAACATGACTCCAGGTGAGAACGGGAGAGCCTCGCCTTGCGGTCCAATATGGAGACCTGAGGACTCTAGGGGACCACAGGAGGTGAGCGAGACCAAGTCCTGTTGTGCTGGTGCTGCCAAGGAAACAGGTGGGAGGTGTGAGTGTCGGAGAGGGCCCTGGGCAGTGTGTCCAGGGGCTGTCTGTCTGGACCACGCTCCCTCTCAGGAATGTGGGCTTTATTTGTACAGAAATAGAATCAGAGTTAGAACTTAGGAACATCTTTTATTTAACATGTTTAAAAAACCCAAATGGGACAGAGGTATGAAAAATATACAATTGTGATGTATGATTTATATATAATTCTTTTAAATTTGTCCTTTATTATACTTGTGTCCAAAAGAATACAAAAGTGGCTTAACTATAAATTTCTGCAAACACTTTAAAAGCCATCCTTATTACTATTTGGACAGCAATTTTTTAGATGGGCTTCATCTTGGGGACTAAAATGCTGCTGGCCAGAATTGTGCTCTATGAATTATGTTTGGTTAGATGTTCAGAGGGTAGACAGATTTTGAAATCAGATGAGCTACCTCACACATGCATGTTAAACGAATAAATAAGAGATTCCCTAAATCATTAGGATAGCCCTTATCTTTCCCCAATATCCTGAAACTGATTGAACCCTTATGACATATTATGTTAACTATGTTATTAATTTCTAAAGAATAAAAAGGCCATGTTTCATTTTTTTTGGTTAAACATAGTTTTGCGAAAACCAATGAAGAAGAATAACATCAGTACAATCTTTGACCTGCACTGCAGTCTGCATATTTCTAGGTAGTTTTTAAAAAAATTTATTTATTTATCTTTAGAGGGGAAGGGAAGGGAAGGAGAGAGGGAGAGAAACATTAGTGTGAGGTTGCATCTCTTGCGTCCCCTGCTGGGACCTGGCCTGCAACCCACGCATGGACCCTGACTGGGAATCGAACCACGACCCTTTGGTTCATAGGCCTGTGTTCAATCCACTGAGCTACACCAGCCAGGGCTCTAGGTAGGGTTTAAGAATACACCTGGGGCTCAATCACATATGGACAATATATCACCGTAGCACAAAAACAGGAGGATAAGCAAACCCTCTTCCTATGGAAAGTCAGGTAGCAACGCCTTTCCGAGAACATCCGTCTGCAGAACCTACCACCTTGCTCCAAACAAAGGCCTCATTTGCATCAAGGGACTAAATTTGAAAATATTCAGGACGGAAAAAAGATACAGAAGTGGCAAACAGGTATGTGAAAAATGCCCACAGCACTAATCATTAAGAAAACGCACATCGAAACCACACACCTGTTGGAATGGGCATCATCAGAAAGACAAGAGATAATGCATGTGGCCAGGGTGTGGAGGAGAGGGGACCCCTGCGCCCTGCTCCTGGGAATGTAAGCTGGTATTGCCACTGCAGAAAACAGCATGGAGTTTCCTCCAGAAGTGAAAAATAGAACAGCCCTATGATCCAGCAATCTCACTTCTGGGCATCCACCTGAAGGGAATGGAATGAGGATCTCCAAGAGGTATCTGCACCCCCATCTGCATTGCAGCATTGTTTATAATAGCCGAGACATGAAACAAACTAAGTGTACATCAACTAATGACTACATAAAGGAGCTATGATATATATAAAGAAATATTCAGCTATAAAAAGAGGGCTATCTTGCCATATATGACGCCGTGGATGGACCTCCAGGGCATTATGCTGAATGAAATAAGTCAGCCAGAAAAAAGACAAAACTTGTCTGATCTCATGTCTGTGTGGAATCTAAACAACAACAACAAACAGCAAAACCCCAAACCAAACTCACAGAAACAGAGTGATTAGTGGTGTCAGGGGTGAGGGATGGGGGAAATGGGTGAAAATGGTCAAAGGTTACCAGCTTCCAGTTATAAAACAAATTCTGAGGATTTGATGTACAGTGTGGTACTGGAGTTGACTGTACTGTACCCCTGAGAGCTGCTCTAGCTTAAAAGCCACTGCCCTACAGATGGTACCTATGTGAAGTGATGAGGTGTTAATTAACTTTATTGTGGTGATCATTTTGCAGTATATACACATATAAACCATCACATTATACATCAAATTACACAGTGTTACATGTCAATTATATCTCAGTAAAGATGGCAACAAAAGACTGAGGGACACGTGACAACATCTACATCGTCTACATTTTTCTTCTCAAATGCACTCTTCTTACTAAACTGAGCGATTGTTCTGACATTTTAAAATCAAGATACTAATCAGCTTTGAGCTTTTTAATAACATGAGTTCCTCTGGACTATTTACAGACTCATCAGCAATGACTGAGTTCATATTTCATAGATTCAGAGGACGTAAACCTCGCATTTTGGATTCCTGATCTGGTGATAAGAGAAACGTTTTCGTGGCATTCCTGTGTTTGATGTACGCATACCATGTAGCACTCATGGGTCATCCAGTTTTTCATCTTCCCTAGTCTAACAATCAGATTTCTGTTTTCACTCCAAAATTCCTGGCTGTGGTTCTGTATATGAACCTAAAAGCCAGCTGTGGCTGAGACCTTGGGTGCAGATCACTTGTTAGCAAAGGGGTGCGTGAGGCTAAAAGGTCGCTTGTGACCCGGATGGAAACCTTATCAGTGGAACCAATTCCCAGCGTGCTTTTTGGTCTGTCTGTTCTCCTTGAGTTGTGAAAGAGTAACCTTAATTGAGCACAGTTTGCATGGAAGTGAATTGGAATAGATTTGTTCCAGGCTCAAAAAAAGATCTCCTGAAAATAGGACTGAGACTCAAAGTTTTGGTAACATCCAGCCATCTGAAAATGCAGGTGAGAAGAGAAGCTGCTCTCCACTCAGGTTATGGTAGTTGACATCTTTCAGTTTCCTCCTTCAAGGTAAGAATAATTTTCTTAGAGTAAATGTTTACTGCTGTACATAACCAATGTCTGTTTTTTCAGGGCAAATAGCCATCTTACCGTATTCCCTCTTTCTCTCTGTTCCTTTGTAGTTGACCATGTTTTACAGCTGACGTGAGTTCCAGGTGAGAGGTCACTCAGACAGTTCTGAGACTGTCAAATCTGGTATTTTTGGACTAAGTGAGTGGGTCAAAATGTATGCAAATAAACCACACTTTCAGTCGAATGTGATTTGAGTATACAGTGTTCTACTTTAGTTGTAACAGAAAGTATAAGAGTTCAAAAGCCCAAGAATAATTCAAAATAAAATATCTTGGGATCTTTTTCTCATTAAGAAGTGGATCAAGCACTTCTGTGTGGTTGAGGACTGATGGTAAAATGTAGAATTTCTCACCAGGCAACTATATTAGCAGCAAAACTCATAATGTGCTTTTGGTTAAAAAGAGCATAAAGGAGTATTCTGTTCTTTTTTTAAAAATAAGGTGCTATATTCTCATAGATCTTGGCCGATTATACACATCTACTGCTAAATTGTGGTTATTGGAAAATGTTCTTTATCTTGTAACTTTTAGCAATGGAATGAGATACCTCATGGACATTAATTCTTCTTATAATTTATTTGTTATCATACTCATAGATAAACATCATTAAAACTGTTTCCAACTATTTACTTCTATTTATGATATAATTGTAACACCAGATATTACTATGTAATAGCAACCCTGAATATATCTATATATTTCTGAAGAGTGACTAAAGGTTAAAATGATAGGCAAATTTCTCAGTGATTTTTGAAACCTTTTTTCTGCACAGTAACATTTTTTCCAGGTAGAATTTTTGTGAGATAAAATGCATTTTATATATATATATATATATATATTAGTTTTTACAGTGCAAAAACTTTATGTACATTTTTGTTCATAGGTTTCACTTACCAGAATCAAGAGGCAACTGGAGGCCAGTTTCGTGTGCTCAGGGATGGTGGAAAACACTGACAAAATCAAGCAACCAAATACAAGGAGAAAGCTGTAAAACAACAAAAACAGGGAAATCTGATGAGAACCCTGCCTTATCATGACAGACTTAATTTCTTCTTTCTAATGAATTGGCATTGATTAAATCATAAAAGCTCTGGGAGGAACTAGCCATTTGGAATAGCAAAGCACAGTATGATGTAGGGGGCACTTGATTGTACCAGAGGGCAGCTCCACTGAGCTACAGACAGACCCTGCCAGGCAGGCTTCTCCCTCCATCCCATCCCCAGACTCCCAGTTCTGCCACCTGTCTGACCCCGTGTTGCAGTCTAACTTGATAACTTTTGGCTCCATTAAACAGTGAGTAAATATTTTACCTCATCTATTTTCTGGCTTGTTGCCTTTCTCATATTGTACATTTATTAGTGAAGAGAAAGTTGTGGGCGTGTGTGGCATGTGGTATTCAAATGTCCGTAATTTAGAATCTGTGGATTTCCCACGAATGCCGTTCCCAAGCAGGGGTCCTGAGAAATGCCCAGAACGTGTGTTCCTGCTCGGCTATCCTGGGAGCATGTGCAGTAGCCCCGCTTTCCTCAAAGGTGCAGAACCTGCCTCACGTTTAACGGTTCTGGTGAACAGGCAAGTGTTCTAAGAGGTTGTTAGAAAAAGCCCTGGGCTCATTTTCAGTGTCTGTTATTGTTCACAGATTCTCTTTGGTTATTTATTTATAACAATAATAAGAATAAAAAAGAAGGGAATGATTTCCTCTGATACACATTTTCCATTTCCTTACAGTCAAACTACCAGAGAAAGGACCCCTCCGTTGTCTGTTCACACACAATGAAAGGAAGCAAAAGTCAGGAGCAGACCTCTCTACCAATCAATATACAAAAGGCATTTATTCCTAGAAATACGGAACTTCTAAGGTACAGAGGGGCAGCTGAGTTCCCAAGGAAATGTCTAATAAAAAGGGAAGGCTCTGTTTTAAAGTTGAAGTGATTTATCCTGAAATGCAAGACTGAAATAAAACAAAACAAAACCCAAAGCAACAATACCCAAACTACTTGTTCTAGGCCATAATTTTTGCTTTTACCCATCTCTAGGAAGTTCATATAGTACTCTCCCTGAAAATATCAGTTTCTGTGCTCTTTAGTGCAGTATTGGAGTTCCTGCCTCCCCTTGACTTGCTTTGACAAGTCTTGCAAGTCTTTCTACTGCACTTATGAGTCGCCAAGGGCCTATATGGCCAAGGATTGATGAATTGTGGTTTGGAAACAAATCTGTCCTCTAATGATTTTTTAAAAAAATAAATAAAGTTTTATTGGCACAGTCACACCCATTTGTTTGTGCGTTGTCATGTTACAACTGCAGGACTGAGGAGTGTGACAGAGACAGTACAGCTGGTGCATAAGACTGACATATTTATGGCCTGGCCCTTCGGAGGAAGTTTCCCCCACTCCTAAGGGACACCCTGTATCCCTTATCTCTTTATATCTATCTCACCAGAACCAGAGTGAAAGTTCATAACTGCTCATAGCTTACATGCTGAAAACAATTCCCCACGTCCGTAGAGGGTTTTCCGTAGGTTGCCACACGGGGCTAAGCCCCTTTCATATGCAGTAGCCACACTGTCCTCGTGAATGCATGGAATAGAAATATCATTATTCCCATTTTACAGATGTGGAAACCGAGAACATTTTGTAACTCATCCAAGGTTGTACAGCAGGAGGAGTGCTCCTGTTCTGTCTGTCCCGGCCGCCTGTTCTGTCGGTGTTGCAGAATGAGCACGCACAGACGGCAGCAGCCGTCACACTGGGCTCTGCAGGGCTTTGTGGGCATCTCTCTCTCTCTTCACCGAGAGGGAAGTAGTTACTGTTCCAAACAGAAATCTCTAAAGAACAGGAGTTTACTAGTGAAAGCACCTAGTACACAATGTTAGTAACTACTCATAGTAGTTTTCGCTCATGAATATAATGCCTCAAGATATTTTAAATTATTAAATTGGTCCCAATGGACTAAAAATTACAAACTAGAAATTGAATTTCACTGCACCTATATGACCTGCAAACTCCCAATAAGATGAAAATCAGGAATCACTAAGGTGGTTTGGAGGATGATGTGGCATCGAATAAAGACAGTGACATGTGCTTCTCCTTTGGTGAGTACCTGTTATCTAGATGTGCCCCAGGAGTCCAGCTCACCAGAAAACTGTGGGGAAAGCAAGCACTGGATTATTTAACCACTAAGACACCTTGTTCCAATGGTAGCTATGTTTGTCTTCAAAACAGATCCATATCATGACTATGTTTGACGGTTCCTTCTTCATTAACCATTTTGTTTAATATTTTGACTTCATGTCATTACTTTGCCCGTTTTCTTCCTCTGCTGATCTTACCCTCCTGTCTAGGAGGAGCAGTTTCTGCACTGGAACTCGTCATTGCTACGGAAATCTGTCTGAAGACTACGAGTCAAAGACCTCTAATGCTCCGCTTTCTGAAGGGTATGGATGGACAAGTACACTCATTAATTCGTCCGTTCCTCTCCTTTTCCTTCCCTTAGCCACTCATCCATTTACCCAGTCAGCAAATATTGATTATGTACATAATATTAGGCTTGGCTTTGGAGAGATAACAATAAACAGAATTCTTTTCTTTTTTTTGCCTTTAGAATTTAGGATCTACTGAGGCACACAGAGCACTAAACAGATGTAAACAGAAATATTAAAATTCTGAGTGATTGTAAAGGTAGGGAAAATACAGGGGATAACAAGCACACAGAAGAGGAGGGGTTAGGCAGGACTCGTCGTACTTAATTTGTGGGGTCAAGTGCAAAGTGAAAATACAGGGACCTTTTTTGATTAAAAAATTATTAAGAATTTCAAGATGGTGACAGCAGAATGTGACACCAAGTGTGGGACCCCTCTAAGTGTTGGGCTCTGGGGGACGGCAGAGGTTGCACGCCCATGAAGCAGACTTGGGGTTAGGAAAGACTTTCTGGAAAAAACACTGATCAAACTCATCCCTGAAGTTTCAGCAGGAATTAGTTTTCCATATTGGAATTGCTTCATCCATGAGACAGTGGGGGTTAAGGCCAAGAGCAAGCACAGTGTCACTAAAACTCACTAGTTAATCAATAAATTAGAGTTAGCGAACACCTGCTAGCTAGCTTATCCTTTGGCAGTACAGGGAAAATGTAAGGTAAGTCATTCCTGCAAAATCGCTTTTGGTATAAGAATCATTTCAGTTCAATTGAAGACACCTACTGAGGCCCCATTGTAAAAGGCAATGTGCCAAGACCTACAGAGACACAGGATGAATTGAATTGATTCTTAAGCGGACTCTACCATTAAGGAATTTAATATCTAGTGCAGTGGGTGAACATAATGGATCATAATGAGGGGCTGAGGCAGATCTGTCCTGAGAAAAATACTAGAGTGACCAAAGTGGGGAGGATTCTACTTCATCAGATTGGGAGCAGCGGAAGCACATGAAAAAAGTCCTCACAAGTCGGTGGTGTTTGATAGTCTTTGTAGCAAGGGACACTTCTGGAGAAACGCTTTTCAGAATGAGGGTACAGTATGAGAAAGGCAATGAGCAAGAAAGTGAGGTAAAATATCTGCTCAGTGTTTCACGGAACAAAAAGTTACCGAGTTTGTAGCTTGGGGTCAGACAGGTGGCTGAACTGGGAGACTGGGGACATGCTCTCGGGAGAAGCTTGCATGGCAGGGTCTGTCTGTAGCTCAGTGGAGCTGCCCTGTGGTAAAATCAAGCTGGCAGCAGCTATGTTAGGGTGTGTTTGAGTATTTGAGTAGCAGTGGCAAGAGTAATGGTGATCCAGGTTAGGTTGCAAGGTAACTGGTAGAAATGGGAATGGAATAGAAAGGCAGACTGCAAGAGATGCTGTAAGTACAGGCGCTCCCTGCCTTTCATAATTATTAGATTGGGGAGTAAAGTTCAGAAAGAAGGTGTGACGGTGGGAAAGCCTGAAGTTTCCATACCTAGTTACGGGTGATGCTCCTTACAAGTCAGGAGGAGAACAGTCAGGAGGAAAAACTGATTCTGAGGAGAAGAAGCTATAACCGATTTTAGGCATCTACATAGATTGTGGACCTAGGTCTTGGGCACAAGGTCTGGTTGGAGACATGGAAGTACTTTTTTGATAGGGGAAGTAAAGGTATGGAACATGTTATCTTAAGGAAAGTGCGGACCAAGCATGCAAGGTTCAGGTAAATAAGCATAAAGCACAGTCGGGGAACATTTCCTGGTCTTGGAGGATGACATTCTGGAGAACAAAGAACACATTTGGCTGTGCGTTGGCTGTGGGGAGCTTTGCCAGAGACAGACTCTCTGGCTGGGGAAGCAATGGGTTGACACCAAATGACCCCACTGAGGTGACAGATGTGTCCAGACGTGTCCAGACGTCAGGCTCACTGGCCATGACATGGTGTACTGCTGGGGTTTGAGTGGGCTCCACTGACATCATCTTCCAAGGCCCCCCCCACACACATGTGCATGCTGACAACTGACCACTACCCTGCTTCCCCTCTACTGGTTGAATAAAAAGGGGAGCAGGGACAAGAGTCATTGGATGCAGGGTGTCTTAATTTAGGATCCCCAGGCCTCCAAGGGGTCTGTGGATAGAATTCAGGGGGTCTATGAATGCAGATAGGAAAAAAGTACATTTTTATTTGTCATTAACTATGGCAACAAACCATGGCAGTATTAGCAGTACTCATGACTTTGCCATTCATGGAAATCACAGATATTTTCATAGCCCACTTTACAGTTGTAGATGGATCCATAATTGTTTCATCTTGAGTATTGATTTTGTTCAGCACTACTTCAGGCCTATGGTAGTTATTGAATGCACTACTGGGGTTGTTTTTTTAAATGCATTAATAAAGAAGCATGCTGTGCCTTACTATATCAGAAACTTGTCTACTGTTTTAATAACAGTATGTCAACATAACTTTTTTTTGTAATCACATGTATTTCATGCATTTGAAAATATTACCCTGAGGAATGGTTCATAGGCTTCATCACGGCTGAAGTGTCCACGGCCCACAAGACCATTCAGGTGCCAGTGGTGGGCGGGGAGAAGGCCAGGCTGCGACCTGGGAAGTGGCTCCTTTCGGCGTGAGTCACCAACTCACTCAGGTAAATTTTAAGGTGAGTTTGAAAAAAAAGTATGGATATTTGTTCTTTTTCCACTAATCCTGAGCTCGCCTAAGATCCATATTCTTTCAAAATTATTCGGTAACAGCCGTTGGCCTTTATTTTGCCTGAAGCCATCATTTCTATTTGGTTTCTGGAGAAATTCTCTTTGATGCAGACCTTTTGCCTAAAGCTTCTTCTTTCGAAAGCGCTGTTTATTGTAAGAGGAGAAGGGCAGTGACGATGCCGAAAATGATCAGTTAAAAGGCCTCTAGACGTACTCAAGAAAACCACCACCACCTTTTCTTGGGGGTTAATTAAGGATCAGTTTGTCAGATTTAATTTGATGAAAAGGCTTTACTTGGAAATATCATGGTGCTTGCGGAGCAGATGATGTCCAGCTTCCAAAGCCCATGCTTCAAGCGTGGATTCATTTAGCGAGAATGAAAATGATATGAAACAAAGCATTCACAAAAACTCAGCTGATGCCTTGTCAGTTGGACCGTAGCCAGTTACACAATGTCATGCACACAAACACAACCCCAGCCACTCACAGGCAATTAAGAAGAGAGGCAGTGAGGAAAGGTGAGATGCGGCTGGAGTTTAAAGTGGACGTCTCTACCAGTGGAGCTCGGCGAGCAGGCAGGTTAGCAGCACGGGCTTTGTGGGCTGAAATGTCCACACCTTCCACCTAGAAGGTGCTGCTCTCTGCAAGTATTTGCTAGATTATCAGGTTTCCACGTAAAAGAACCATTAAGAAAGCTTTGGGAGAGGAGCGATCTTAAATGGGATGAAATCTTGAGATTAAAATAAAAATGCTAATAAGAAGTAGATATAGAGTTTTTTTTTCATGGAAGTAATTCTTCAAAAACAACTTCCAAAGGAAATTCGACCCTGCCTCTGACTCTCTATACATTTTTAAGTATTGCTTTGATAAATTGTGCACTTCAGGACAGGTGATGGAAGACCTCACAAGGGCATCACGGATTCTGACGGCTGGAGACATGCTGGCCTCGGTGGCTATAGGTGACCTACTGGTTGACATGGCACTTTCCTAGAGATCATGCTGCCTAAGGAAATTAAAACCTTATAGTCAGAGGAATGGCTGGAACCCACTTTTTATTTCCAGCAAATCAAATTTACCTTTCTTTCTAACCTTGGCACTTTGCAAAATGTCCTTCTTCATATTTTTTCCATAAAAGAAGGGCACTTTGCATGTGAAGTTGGTCCACAGCATGCCCCACCCCCCACTGCATAACAATAAAAACCAAACAGGGCATTTTTGGTGTCTGTCAAGGTGATTTGGAATATTGGATTGTAAACACTGAACAATTCTGCTTTTCAAGTGCAATAAAGCCTAAATATTCCCAAAGACGGTAATCAATAAATACTATCTCTGTGAAGATGTATCATCAGCTAACAGATTTAAAAAGTGAAATATGTATTACGTGTGTGTGGTGTTCAGAGGAAGTCTGAGGAAATGGGAAAGAGCAGTTTCTGCTCCCACAGTGCGTTGCTGTGGAGGGCTTTGTGCCAAGGGGATACACTGTAGTTCCAGATCCTCCCCTCAGAGCAGACCCTGGACCTAAACACAGATGGAGAGCACACTTAGCCTGATTCTCACTTCTCGTGGCTGGGAGGGTATCTGACTGAGCTCCTCTCAGGACAGGGATCAGTGTTAAAACATCACTGACAGAGTGCTGTGTGGACGGTTCTCCATGAACCCTTCCAGCATCCAGAGCTCTCACGGCACTTAAGGCAGCACAATCCTGTTACAGACGGCTCCACAGTGGGAAGACTATTTTCCCCTCTGAGTCAAGTCTCCTCACCCAGACCCTTGACTCATTGGTCCTCATTTGGGCTCTGGACTACGGAGGCCATGTACTCCCTCCTCTCTATGTTCCTCAGATACTTGTTTTTATCATGACTTCCCTGTCAGTCTGCAAATTAAGTCTACAAAACCCAGTTCTTTGTCTCCTCCGTATATGGAACAACGTCCAGCTTTGTCACTCTCCTTGTCACTGTTCTTTAAGTGTACCCAGTTTGTCCCTGCATCCCTCAGAGTTTGACTCAGGCCCATCATTATCCTCCTGTCTAAGAAAAATACTTAGCATTGAGTCAAGAACATAAAATATCTGCACTGTTGCTTGTTGCCAGGAAATCCAAAGTTGAACTTTTCACTGCTTACCTAAGAGCAAAAGTTTGGTTTCAAAGAAAACTGTCTTGAAGATATCCATTTGCTTATTTTCCTGTATTTTTCCTACCACACCACAGGATCTGGAGCAAACCTGACCATTGATGACCCGTGGACTTGGGCCTTGTTACCTTGATCGCTCATGGGATCCTTTCACTAAACTGTGTTTGATTTTTTGCTCTCTTCTTGAGGAATAAAAAGCATTCAATCAATTTATTATGGTATTTTAAAAGTTCTTCTGTAGTTCCTATTGTATTTGCTCAATGGGGTATCATGTGAAATTTCTCTCAGGATTTTATTACAAAAAAAATCTTTTTGCAATATGATGGGCAAATTGTTGGCCTCTTTAATTAGTTCATGTTGCCGGGTCTAGATTTATGTTGTAAAGCAACAAAGTATTGGTGGATGACATTGATAAACTTTTATTAATAAACTTTAATACCGGGGTGTATTAAACCTTGGTGTCTCTAGGCCACACTGGAAGAAGAGTTGTCTTGGGCCACAGGTTAAATACACAAACAGTAACGAAAACTGCTGAATGAAAAAAAGGTCCATGCATAGTTTTTGTGATAACTGTCACCACAGATAAGCAAAATTCCCCACAAAATAATCCTAGTTATTCAGTGGCCCTTTTGATAACTTTTTAAACTTGTTGAGCAGGTCCCAAGTTTGTGATCACTAATACACAAAATGTACATATCTATGTAGTAAAACTTAGTACAAAAATTAGTAATAAAACTAAGTAATGTTTTGAGTAAATTTACGATTTTGTGTTGGGCTGCATTGATAGCCATATAGGGCCGCATGCAGCTCTCGGGTTGTGAGTTGGACACCCCTGCTTTAATAAACCTTGAAAAATCAACAGGTGCCAAATGGTCAGAAAGAGGAAAATATTCGAGTTGGGAACTCTAGACTTTGTATATTGATAAGCTCAATTACAACTCCTAGGAATAATTTAGATATAATATGAAGCAAATGATTTAAAGTAAATTCAAAAGAACTATGATTTCTAGAAGGAAAAGATTAAGATCAAGAAACATGAAGCTATGCTTGTTTTCTGTTTCCATGGGTCTACCAGCTTATTATGTAAGGGAAATGGAATAGATAAAATATCTTGATTTCAGCAAAGCATTGGAAAGTGTTTTATAATATCTTTGAGGAAAAGAAAGAGAAATTCAGGCAGAATGATACAACTCTTGGGAGGGTTTGTATCTGGCAAAAATTCTCCAGAGATGAGCCACAGTTGTAGGATACCGTTCTGCATGGCGTGGGCCCAGCTCCCACTCGGAGATGCACAGGACCCATGCCCACGGATAGGTTCTCCTGTGGGGAATCAGGCCTCTGATGTGCCCAGGCCACTTTGAGTCTTGCTTTTGGTAAAAACTCCCTCACCTGGATTTGTGGCAAACATTTACTACAAAATAACTTCCTAAAATCCTTGCTAAACCTTCCAAGGACCAGTGTAACCGGTCCAACCACTTTTGCCCTTTTCATTTGCAAATACCCCTCTTCTGTGATGTGATTAGCAGCATTGGCTCCTTTGTTTGCTGTAAAAGGTAACCACCTAAAGCAACCTGTGCATAGTAAACGAGGACCATCATGTAATGTGCTGGGAAACCCAATAAAGGTTGATCACCGCAAGGGCCAAGGCTTTTGATCCCCTTGGGAGAAAAGCCATGCTGTCCCTTTTCCTCCACTGAAATCAGTAGTTCGGTAGTCCATGTGAATGTCCCATTTCATCCATAATGACACTGTGAGCCGGTGTCCGAATCACTAAGAACCTTCCAGGTGCAGATTCTTCTGGTATACATGTCTATGGATTAATTTTATTCCTGACTTTTGGCATCACCCTATCATTACCTTGTGTTCACTGTATTATTTCAGTCACAAATATTTACAGGTATTGGGAATTTAGGTATGGTCTATGCCTAACAGGGCATTCAGTTTAGTGGGAATACAGACCTTTGCTTATCTTCCCCACATGTATTTGGTTAGCTGATGCAAGTCCTTTCTGGGTGATATAGGGTATTTGGGATATATTTGACTAAATATGAAAGTGATAAAGATGTGGTTTTGGATATCACTACTCTTTACTCGGCATGGGAGCATCAATGCAGCTTGACGTTGCATTCTTTCTGAAGAAGCAAATGATACCACTGGCTCAAATTCAACTTAATGGAAACTAAGCCTAATAGACTTCTCTCACTCGGATTTCCGAAAAGTTATTTTTCATGATATTTTTGCTTTGTATTACATAATTTGATTCACTTATTCCTAGCATGAACTCCAACTCTCTACTCCAAGAATCTTCAAATATCTTAACACTTGTCTTCAAAGATTTTTTACAAACCCCATGGTTCATCTCTGGAGACTTCTCGCCAGGTACAAATCTTCAAAACAATATAAAACAGTTTCCAGTGCTTTGCTGAATTCAGAATATTTTTATCTACTTGGTTCCCCCATTATAGCAAACTGGTAAACCTATTGAAATAGGAAATAAGCCTAGTGTAGTGTTTCTTGCTCTTGTGAATTTGTGATGCTTTCCAGAAATCCTAGTTGTTCTTGTAAATTGATTAGAAATTATTTTCTTACTATTCTCTCTGAAATATTTCTAGTTGTTACTGAGCTTATCAATATACCAAGTTCAGAGTCCCTTTTGTTACTCTTTTCGACACTCAGAATATTTTCTTCTCTCTGGTCATTTAGCACCAATTGCATTTCTCAAGATCTATTAACATTTATTAAAAAAGTTCTTTGATTTCATCCACACATTCTTTGATACCTTATAACAAAATAAATCTGGATTTAGCAACACAAACTCATTAACAATGGCCAACAATTTGCCCATTGTATATTTTCATTTTCTCTCAACGACATTAAAAAATTCCTTTTAGTTTGAAAATCATTCTTTTTGATGAAAAAAAAAGGCAATAGGTTAGGATTTGGATAGCTCTGCCTTCTCGGTGTCACTGTAACTCACCAGTCCCCAACAGTAGGACTATATTATTTCTATTCCTGATTTTTGTTTTCAAGGAAAAAGACCCTTTTCTGTGGTGTGTTCGAGTTTTTCTGGCTTTTCCAACTGCACCATCGGAAATTATTCTTAAAGATTGTGGCTCTTTAACAAAAAAATGTGTCCTCTGTTACACACCTTCCATTTTTTCTAGGCTCAAAAAATGTGTTGTTAATGTGTGGGCTGTTTGGAAAATGTCTGGGTGGAATGTCCAGGTGGCCAAGACTAGTTTCTTTCTATACTCCTTTCTAGCTCTGCTAACTGGTCTCTGTCTAGGGTTTCAAATCTTTTGTTTTTATTATTATTAAAATTGTTTTCCTGAAGCAAACTCATAGATACAGAGAACATGTTGATGGTTGGGGGATGGGTGAAAAGGGGAAGGGGTTGAAACGTACAAATTTTCAGTTACACAAACAGTCATGGGAATGCAAAGTGCAACCTAGGAAACACAGTCAATAATAGTCTAACAACTATGTGCAGTGCCAGGTGGTACTAGACTTAGGGTGATCGCTCTGCAAGTTACATAAATGCCTAATCACTATGTTGTACCCCTAAAACTAATATAATACTGTATGTCCGCTGTAATGCAAAATTTAAAAAAGGAAAAACAAGTGTTTTCTTTAAACTTCCAATTATGTTTCTTTATCTATGTGCTCTGCTTGCTTCAGCCTTGGTTGTTTTAAAAGGACCACACCTCCTTGAGAAGCGGTCTCAAGATGAGAACATTTAGACTTTTCAATGGTTGTTCCAGCTCTGGGTACCTATCACAGTCTGAGTTCTGGGAAGACACTCACTCGGTCTAAAATGAGTTCAATGAATCATGGCCTATCAAATGAAATAAGAAATCTCTTTTTTCTGTTAGCAGTCAGAAGGCATGTTTTTCATCCTTGCAGTCGATTGCTGAATGGAGTGACTGGGGGTGATCTTGCAGACTAGAAAAAGGTAACTTGAACACTATTTCTTAAAGGGCCTGAGGTCTGTGGTTTAGAAACCCATCAGTCAGCTTTGCCTCTGCAAGCTCTGTGTCTGTGTCCTCTCCAGAATATACAACTGAGACTGAAAACCCGTGTGTACTGTTCAAGGCCAATGCATTTAACACAAAAAACCAAAAATAGTCTTTCCTATTGTCGTATATGCAATGCACAAAACAGGAGAGCATTCCACTTTTATATTTTATATTCTTGTTATGTATTTTATATTCTTGTCAACCTGTTACATTTTCCTCTAGGCTAACGGCACTATCTTATTTATTTTCGTTTTCTCTGCTAGAATTTAAGCTCCATGAGGGCAGAACTTCATTTCCCTTATTTGCCACTTTATTACTTAGTAACTGGAAGCAAGCCTGGTACTGGGTCTAGTAAATTTACTTATTCACATAACATGTGTTACTCAGGGCCTCGTATGTATGACACAGTGTTTCAGACGCTGAAGGTATAGTAGTGAATAAAACAGACAAAACCTCTGCCCTTGCAGAATTTACATTCTAGTCGCAGGTCAGGTCATAAACAAAGCAGACAAACACAATGTGTACTGTATTAGAGAATGATAGTGCTAAGGAGGGGAAAACTCCACACACAGCAGAAGAAAAGGTCAGGATGCAGACTCTGGGGCATTTGAAAGTTTGGACAGAGTGCCAGGGAAGATTTTAGTTAAAAAGTGACATTCATTGACTTTCAGAAGTGAAATTGCACCACCCGCAAGCCAAAGCAATAGTGCATTTGGAATCCAGCCTACAGAGGCCTCGCCGCCTGTGCCCTAAAGAGCAGCTCTTATCATGCCAAGGCCTCGTTTCAAAACTTAGGCTTCCTTTCTCTCGCTGTCATAGTCAAAGTCCTCTGTCTGGTTTTTAAAATCCCCACCAGAACATCATTAATTCCTCCATTCTTCCAGAGAGGCCCCCTGGGCAGGCCTGTCTCCTTTCTATTTTCTGCACAGTGTCTCACTGTAATACAATAACGTGATATAATAAGGGAACATCTCCCTTCTGTGTGCTGCTTCTCCTGCCTGCAGCCACAGGCAGCCAGTCACACGTCAGTGGTCCTCAAGCTCTAGCTCTCTGGTCCCATTCAGCCTCACATACCTCATTGTCTTTCCCCTCCAGCTGTTTTAGTGATGAAGCGAGGCAACAAACTCAAAATTTGTGTTTTAACATGACCCATAAATATATAAGCATACTAATGAGTTCAAAATGATCACTGAGCATCACATCGATACATGCTTGCAACCTAATTATGACGTTTTGATGAACACGGACAGTAATTACAGCCAAGAAGTAAAGTGACTTATTTAAAACCTCTGCTTATAACACATGACACCTGAAAATGTAAAACATGAAACCACGCTCAGTAAAGCCTGAGGGGCTGAAATAATTTGACTGTGTCTAAGCAAACCCTTGTGAATGACAACATCCTGGCTGGGTTCGAACCTGTGCGATGGCACTCTCCAGGGTGGCTAGACAGGGTATCTTTCTGACACAGAGCGGCTTTGGTGAGCTGAAACTCAGGGCGCTGTCCCTCATTAATGTAGTTCTGGGAAATGACTTCTGGCTGCCCTGCATTACAGGGCAGCAGTGTTGTGAAGCTGCTGGGCTGCAGTCAGTGAGGGGGCCTGAGTTAAAATGATCAGGCAGAGATTCATCGTTATGAGGGCCGTGGATGACACTGAGCTGGGCTGCGAACGAATAGGCAATCTGCTCCACCTGACTGAGGCCAGGCCGCACCAGGAAAGCGTGCTAATTATAGCCATGAATGAAATAAAAGTTATCTTTTTTTTAAATATAATTTTTATTTAATTCTTGTTCAAGTACAGGTTTCTGTCTTATATTCCCAGCCCTGCCCACCCCCCGTCCAGTGCTCCCCACCTCCCTCCCATTTCCGCCCCCCACCCTTAGTTATTNTCATTAATGTAGTTCTGGGAAATGACTTCTGGCTGCCCTGCATTACAGGGCAGCAGTGTTGTGAAGCTGCTGGGCTGCAGTCAGTGAGGGGGCCTGAGTTACAATGACCAGGCAGAGATTCATCGTTACGAGGGCCGTGGATGACACTGAGCCGGGCTGCGAACGAATAGGCAATCTGGTCCACCTGACTGAGGCCAGGCCGCACCAGGAAAGCGTGCTAATTATAGCCATGAATGAAATAAAAGTTATCTTTAAAGGGCCAGGAAGAGACAATATTGGTAAAATCTATGTGAGTGCTCCTTTTAGAGCCATCTTTTCAAGAGATAATTTTGATGCTGACACCATGGAACCTAATTGGTCTAATAGTTTTGATAATATGAACCTATAGGGATTAAATTTTCCAGGCTTTGTTACAAAAGGTTTATGTAGAAAGTGAGTTATGACAAAGGTTGAAAACATATGTTAAGAAATGTTTGACAATGTTGGTCTGGCTTGAACCATTTTTTTATAAAAAGGTTATAAATTTATTAGGCAAATAATGACTTAATCATTGCAATTTTCTATGACTATATGATAATAACCATTATATTGCCTGAAAATAAAAAAAATAGAAATTCTGAAGTACATTTATTTAAATATTATTGTTGGGAACAAAAGTAAAAAGGAACTAAAATCAGCTTAAAATTATTGTCCCTGCAAACAAAAAGCTATTTTAAGATACTATATTTGATAATAAAAATTCAAGTATGAATTTGGTACCTTTCGACTGATTAAACCCGTATGATCTAAGGGCTTTAAAAGTAGGTTAACCCTGGAAGGTTTCCTGAGAGCGACCGCGCTACATGAGAAGTCTCTGCGAGGCTTTGTCACACGGATGCACAACGGCGCCCATCCCTTCTCATGCAGGGAGAGCTTCAGGGCGCTCACAGGATAAAAACTTGTAACCAAATGAAGCCAGGTCAGGCTGTGAGGGTGGTGGCCATGGAGTGGGGAATTGCTACTGATTTCCTCTACTCCATTTGGCCTACAGAAATAAAGTAGTAAGGTGGCTAAAACAGCAGAAAACCAAACCTTCCTGAGTAGTTACAGGGCTACTCTACTCTACTCAGCGGTAGACTTTATGATGTGGTACAACATCAGGGAAAAATAAGCTGAGCAGACAGATGTCTCCAGAGTGTAATAACCATAAACTCTGAAATGACGACACAAGGAAGTACCTGCCCAGGGGACAGGGAAGATGCGAGCTTCTCTCAGGACCAGACTACGGTAGCACCTGTTGCTCCTGCTGACCCCAGTTGAAAGAAAGCTTGAAGCCAGCATCACACTGTGTGGAGTCACTGAACTATTTTATGGACCAGCAAAGTTGGCAAGCCGTAGACAGACACTAGACAGCATGTACTTTCTGTTTCCAAAAATATATTTGCAGTCAGCTTAAAACACTGTCCACACACTTTCAGGGTCTGGCAGGTAACTCACTTGCACTAAATGAACCTGAACATCCCTGTCAGCTTGCAATCCGGTTGTTTCTGGGCACTCTGATGTTTTGCTTCTGTTTAGAGAGCAGCAGTAGGAAGGCTGTGCTACCAGGGGGTCAGAAATGGCTCCTGATTCCTGGGTCCTTCAATGCATGAGACTAGTAGGGACCCAGAAATATCACCTGCACAATCCAAACCACCCCCAACCCCCAAACATTTCCCATTTGTTGCCATAAGGCATTCTAGGCTGCCTTTCGCCACTAATTATTGCCACCTGTGGCAAAGGAAGGGAAAGGAGATTTACAGAAGGGATGGCCAAACTTTTCTCTACAGGACTAGACAATAATATATTATTAGATTTCTGAGCCACATGGCTTCTCTTGCAGCTACTTACCCTTGCAGTTGTGGTGCCCAAAGAGCCACAGACAATAGGCACATGAACGGGTGCGGCTGTAGTCTAATAGAATTTTATCTACAACCACAGGCAGTGAGCCATATTTGGCACACAGGCTGTAGATAGCCAACCCCTGATTTCGAGTTGAGGGGCAGTGATGTGATTTCTACTCTCAGCTGTCAGGTGACTGTAACTCTCCTGCTCTCCACTCATCCCCAAGAAAGGCTTTCAGGGGTCTCCATCTACTCAAGTCCTTGGGGTGAAAGCCCATGTGAGTGCACTATTACTCCAGAATGTTTCAGACTTACAGGTTTTCATTCAAAATAAATTTAAAGCATGGGAAAAAATTCATCTATAAAGCTAAATGCTTCTTGTCTCTTTAAATATAAAAATAACCACAGGACAAATAGATGTAGGCAAAGTGATGTCACACATTCAAAAGTTCTTTAGGCAGGACTAAATTTAATACTACTTTGCAACTGACAGAACTGAGAGAAAAACAGTTTCTTTTCTATATTATTCCCATGTTGTCATTTGATTGACATAAAGGAAGCACCAATCGATCAGAAGAGTATTTGATCTTTGTCTTTTCTATTTAATGTTGCTTGGTGCAAAATACTGAGTGAAGAGAAATAGTAAATTAACCAGGAACCGTACTATCCGCAATCGGAGTCAGGCAACTTTTCCACTGCTGAAAAATTTTAAGAGCTTGAAAAGTTTTCCAGATCATCTCTCTTTGCCATGAAGCTTTGAGAAGCAGAAAGTAATTTAATGTTCTCAAGTTTCGAAATTATTTTCTATAATAATTTAGTCTTTCAAAGGGTTTCTACAAAACCCTCACCCCCCAATAAAAGAGTGAATGCAATAATGTGCCTATATACATAAATATTTTTAAAAGGCATCTGAGAATAACTCCTTAACACTAAATGCTTGGAAAAAATCCATAGCATCTCTAAAAAGTACTCTAAACTCTGGGGGTTTTATATTTTTCTTTCTATGGAGCATTTTTTAGACAGATTTCCTTTTAACTAATGAAAAAATTTATAATACTATTGCTATAACTATGATAACCAAGAATCTAAAGCCAACATACTATTAACTGAAGGCCACATGCTTTGAAAGTGGGACAACTCTTTCTACTCATTTGAGGCAGCAGTGAATGAATGAATGGATATTGTTTTCTTCTGTTTGCTGGTGTGTTTTCTATTTAGTTTGATTTAGTGAGTCAGGGAAGTTTTGGTGGAACCTGTTGGATTAAGCATTAGATGTAGAAGGCCTAGATTTTAGTTTAGTTTCATTCACTACTTCCTACCTTGAAACCTGTAATAGTTAATTTTATGTGTCCCCTTGACCAGCTGTAAACATTATACTGTGAGGTTGTTTCCAGATGAGATTAGCTTTTGAATCGGCTCTCTCAGTGAGGTAGATTGCCTTTGCCATGAATGAGCATTAATCCAATCTCTTCCCTTAATTGAACAAGAAGTAGAGAAAGGAGGAATTTACCCCCTTTTTCCTGCCTCACTGCTTGAACTGGGACAGCTCCTCTCATCTTCTCCTGTCTCTTGTCTGAGATTTATCCCATCTGATACCCTGGTTCTCAGGTCTAAGGCCTGGAATCACAATTACATCAACAGCTTGCAGGTGGCAGGTTGTGGGCCCTTTCATTCTCCATAATCACATGAGCTGATTCCTTTGAATAAATACCCTATGTACGCATCTCCTGTTGGTTCTGTTCCTCTGGAAAACCCTGGCTAATAAAGAGCTCTTGGTCATATCTCCTACCTCCTCTGAGCTTTGGTTTCCTCATTTGTAAAGTGAGAAACTTAATATGTGCCTTAGGTAGGTAAGTTTTGATTATGTATGTGGTGAAATAAAAGCCTTATGTTAATAGTCAGTACTCTTTTTTTTAAAACATATATTTTTTAATATTTTTTATTTATTTATCTTTAGAGGGGAAGGGAAGGAGAGAGGGAGAGAAACATCAATGTATGGTTGCCTCTCGTGAGTCCCCTGCTGGGAACTGGCCTGCAACCCAGGCATGTGCCCTGACTGGGAATCGAACTGCGATCGTGTGGTTTGCAGGACCGCGCTCAATCCACTGAGCCACACCAGCCAGGAATAGTCAGTACTCTTGGTGAGAAGATTATAAAGCCCTTGAGGGCAGGCCTTTTTCTCACTTCTTCGACTTTAAGAAAAATTCATTGAACAGCTTCTAGGCACCAATATTACCCACCAGAGCTTTATACAAAGAAACAGCTCAATAATTATGAACTTGTATTATTTAAGCACTATGTTCAATATTTGTCTATTCACTAGTACATGGAAAATGCTTGTTCTTTGAAGACATTGTCTGTTTCTACATTAGATTTCTGAAAGGCCCCTTTCTGAGGTGGCAGCTTGCATTTGGGTTGGCGGTAGTTGGCAGAGGGAGAGGTAGTGATGTACCCTATTATGGTTAGAAAACTTCTTTATCAGTAGCTAGGAAGGCGGTGTGACCTGTGACACCATGCAAAAGGCATATCAAAGAATTTGGCCTGTTTCTGCTGATGAATGTCTGTGACAAAACTCATTAGGTCATATTTCAAACCTCCTCTAAAGTCTAATTCTCCTCAACTGGGTAATTAGATTTGGTATTATTGAAACTCCACCTAGAAAATCCCACTGCAATTTCTATTTTCAGATCATTGTATTGATATTGTATACATGTGCACACATAATACGCACACACAGGGTAATCAAATTACTGAACAGTCACATTAAGGTTTAGATACTTAATCCATGGAAGCTAGTAGTAATTTTGATCTGTAATCATAGTGGGGTACAGTGGAGAATGAAATATAGGGGGCAAATAAACATAAGCATGCTTGAGTTTGGGGAGAATTTTTTTGAAACTAATTTTTTTATTTTTCAATTACAATTGACATACAGTAGTAGTCTCAGGTGTACATTTATATACCTTGTGAAGTGATTGCCCCAGTAAGTGTAGCACCCATCTGACACGACGCATAGTTATTACAACATTACTAGCTATATTCCCTATGCTGTACTTTACTTCCCCATAATTATTCCGTAACTATCTATTTGTACTTGTTAGTCCTTCCACCTTTCTCACCCAGCCCCCCAGCCCCCTCCCACCGGGCAACCATCAGTCCGTTCTCTGTATCTATCAGTCTTTTTCTACTTTGTTTGCTCATTTATTTTGTTCTTTGGATTCTGCATGTAAGTGTATTCATCTGACATTTGTCTTCCTCTGACTGAATTATTTAACTCAGCACAATACCTTCTAGGTCCATCCATGTTGTCACAATGGCAACATTTCATTCTCTTTTTTTAATGGCCGAGTAACATTTTTTGTCTATATACACCACCTCTTCTTTATCCCTTTGTCTATTGATGGACACTTAGGTTCCTTTCATTTCTTTACTATTATAAATAATGCTGCAATGAACATAGGGAAGATCGTTGAACTGGGGAAAATATTTCCTGGCAGCATCTACTCCGGAGGCAGTCTTCCACCCAGACCTTTAGAACTCCTGCCAAGCAGTTCAGCAGTGACTTCATTAGACATCAGATAATTAGAGGCTGACATCCTACTGGGTCCTCTCACACACCTGCATTTCTAGAATCCTCTACATGTTTTTAGATAGCATTAAGAGTAGTAGAAATAAGAACAGATAATAAAGAAAGAGCAACATTAGTTGACTAATTCTGTGCCCATGGTACTGAACTCAATATAGGAACTTCCTCTGACCTTTAATCTGAGGTCTGACAATCTGCCAAGCAGGAAATGGATCAGCATATAAGGACAACTAGAAGTAACCAGATAGTCCAGTAACCTCTAGGAGATAACAAGAGACAGAGTAGGGTGATACAGAGGTGAAAGAAGCCAGAAGAGAAAATTTATGACCCAAACCGGGATGTGATGAGAGTCAACATACCACCCAACACAACTGGCAAACTATCTACCAAAGTGAGGAGAGACCACTAATGAGTGAGCTAAATTATTAGGTTGAACTATATGAAATTGTCTTTATTGTATTTCAGAAACAACTAAATTTAGGCAATTTTATGTCATT
Source organism: Sturnira hondurensis (assembly GCF_014824575.4). Classification (NCBI taxonomy): domain Eukaryota; kingdom Metazoa; phylum Chordata; class Mammalia; order Chiroptera; family Phyllostomidae; genus Sturnira; species Sturnira hondurensis. The sequence goes on from NW_028094767.1 coordinate 2,856,074, forward strand.
CAGTCATACATGTCACACCTGTGTACTTAGCCAAATGTATATGTGTGCATTTATTTACACTCAAGTTCATATATATCTTTTTACCACATTAAAAAATTCCCTTAAGAATAATATCTAAAGGAGATGAAGGAAATAATGGCTTTCCAAGCTGACAACAACATTTACAAAGATTTGCTTTTCCTAGAGGCTTTTCAGTTCAGTTACTTTGGAATTTGGTTATCTTTTCAGATAAGAAAATCTTGTAATCTTTTAGGCACAAGTAGCTTCTTAAGTATTTAGGAATACCTGAATTTGCCATTTTAAAAATAAAAATGTACTTTAAAAAATGAATACACTGAAACTGAAGAGCAACCAAAAGGTTCTTTCTTACAGAAGCCAAACTATAGTTAGGAATTGCAAGCTGGCTATTTTCAGCTTCCTCCTCAGCTCATTAGTTTCAGGTATAAACTTATCACATACTGATTGGATGACTAGCCAAAAAAGAAACTTAGTAAGAGACCACATTGTTTATTCTCATCCCTGAAGTCAGCTATCCTTGAAGGTGAATAAACAACAGGTGTTCAAGTGTACAACACAAGTTGACCTTGGTCCTTCAACTTGGTTTCAATCAAGATATTGTCCTTGCACACCTGTTTGTGAATATTGCACACACACACACACATGCATGTGTATACACACACATATATATATATATATAAATTATGGAAATAGATTTCTTTATATATCTTAGTTAATCTGATAGGTAAATCTTAGTGAATTTTAGAAAAATATGATTATAAGAATAAGTAATCATATTTTAGAGTAAGTATTATAAAAACAAGCATGAAATAATACAGAAACCTATGTTAGAAAGTTGAAGTGACTAGTACTGAATGTTACATCTTTGCTGCTCCACCCCCCAAAATAATCAATGTGAACACTTTGGGGCTAGAGCCTGAGTTTCCCTTTCCTTATCTCAGTGTTCCCCTTTCTTCTCAGCTACGTATTTACTTCTTTTAAAGGCCAACCTCCTCTTAGATACTCTCTTCACCAGCTTATGACATAATGATCTTTCTCTTCTCTGCACTTTCACTGCTTTGAGTTTGTACTCAAATGTTAATACTAAAATGCCCTGTGTGGCTCTCTACTTTAGAATTTCCTAAAGTGTTTTCCACAGAACACCAGCAACCCGAGAGATTTTCGTAGATCTGACTCAACAAATCGGTTCCTCTGTCAAATCCACCTTGGGGAGGCTGGAATGACAGTAACTGGGTTCATCGCAGGTCTTCTGAGGCTCTAACGTCTGTGATGGTGAAGTTCTGGAGAAGATTGTAGCACCACTTGTTTCCAAAACTTAAATCAAGGAACGCTGTTCTTATCCACCCACATTTTTATATTGTAAATGGCACTTGGGTTTTTTAGAACCTGGCATAGTAAACATTACATTCTTGAAAGCTGGGGACATGTTCTTTATTCCTACTGAGACCTTTGTAGAACCTAGTGTAGTTCTGAAAACATCAATGTCCCCAATAAATATTTGTTGATTGCTTCACATGGTTGAATAAAATAAGAAGGAATGAAAAATACAGTGAAAAGTAAATACTATGTGTGCCAAAGGCTCTCACCATGCATTTTCTCATTTACTCATTTATCTTTAAGTAGAAGAATATCTTTTGTTTTAGATGCACATCTTAAAGTCATGCAATGCCATTATATTTTACTATGCTGATCATAAGTCATTATGGAGGAAGGGTACGGGAACTAGTGGTCAAATCCCAGAGAGGAGCTTGAAAAATTTGTTGACTAAAATTTTTGCAGGGCAAGAAATGTGTTTCTATCCTAAAGAAAATACTGAAAAAGGGAAAATAAAATACCCTAACATTAATACGACTAAGTTTATGGCAGTTCATTTCTGCTGTGTGAATGTAGCCTAACAAAAAATTTCTGGCCTTGTCACTGCTGAAATTTTACTCCATTCAGTGTATTGTACAGTAGAAGAAAATATTCTGTTATATATGTATCCCTGTACTCTATGCGCTGTAAGGGTATAGCTTCCTCTGACTGCTTACAAGACATAAAACACCAGTTTTTGGTCCTTAATTTCTCTAACTCCCTTCAAAAACAAGTCTTCAATGCATAACGGAGAGGGTTTTATTGAAATCAGCTGTTGGTGGACCCTGCCAAACACCTGTGCCAGGTACTGCATTGCAGGAGAAATGCTGGACCCCCAGACAGAGTCTATGGAGTAAATTTTTCTCCAAGCATTTCCTTTGCAACGTTCCCTAGCTCCAAGTGCCTCTCACCTGGATCTGCACAAGATCCAGTCATGGGTTTCATACTAAACACCATTGAGTTTCTGTTTTCCTAATGACTGTTCAGCTTCAATATTAATATTTTAGTGTCATCACAAATATTAATATTTGTCATCACAAATATTAATTTGTGATGACACTAAATATTGCTTTCCCTTTTAAAATGGAAAGATAAAGTAAAACTTTTGATTCTAAGTTAATTAGAAATATTTGACTTCTATTCATAAATGTGCTTAAACTAATGAAGAAGAAAAGTAATATGTTTATGTAATAACAAGAAATTCCCACTGGGTTTGGGATGACATCTCAAAGTGGCAAAAATGTATTCTCTCTTCTGTAGTTGGTTTTGGGACTTTGCGAATTAGGTTACATTCACAACCAGGCTCTGATGGTTGATGATAAAATGTTGGGTCAATGGCTTCTATGAAATAAAAAACAGAAGAGAATTGATTCTTGTTATTTGTGGTAGTTATATATTTTGCAAAGTTGCAGGGAACACTGAATCGAGAACACTAAACCATTGGTCTTAGGGAAAATGTGGGGCTGGGCTCCTGCGAGTCTCTGGCCATGATAATGTTTTCAACCCTTGAATACATAACCTGGTTTCATGTGTGTTTCTGTTTAGAGACATCTCATTTAACATGTATTGTTGATTCACTAACACTGACTTCATGGCCAGTAGCAGCGTTACTGATGTGATACCGATAGAAGCTTGTCTAACACATCTGTTTCCTTAACGATTCACAGTGCCACTTTCTCGTGTCTGGAAACATGAGTCAACACTTCAGCACTATTCTTCGGGAGCATTTTAAATAGTGAGATCATAAACAAAAAGCACAAAAATGTGAAAAAGTAGCAGTAAATAGACCATGAAAAGGACACTGGTTTACAGCATGGGAATGAAAACGAGAAAGCAGAGCATAACCTTGTCCAACCTTAACTGGAAACACGTACATCAGAAGACAAACTTTCTTGTTGCTTTGCCAATGACCACAAAGTGCCACAAATATTGATTTTCATCTCAAAAATAAATTTTAGTGACTTTGCAAGTTTGTAAGTGTAAAATTTATGAATAATGAGGATTGACCACATATAAACTGCATATAAATTTCTAAATACATAAATACTTATATATAACTTCCTCTATGTAACAAGAATAGTTACATAAATTAGGTTACATTACTATGATCAATTTATGTAAAATATGAGCTCAAAATATTTTCTTATATATATGGTATATATGCAGTCAATAAAATATTTATAGTTCACATAAAATAAAATTTTTCTGTACCCTAATATGCATTTTCACTCTGGACGAAGGTCTTAGAATCAACAAATACATAGGAATTGCAATATGGAAAACAATGGCAAAACAAACACTGTAAGAAACTTGAGTAATGAGGCTTGCTCCTACTATTGATTAGCACGAATCATTTAGCCACGTCCCTACAATAATTCACATATAATGTTGTAAGGGCCACAGAGAGAAGTAAAATGAGCAACTCAGACAATGCCATCATTCTTAATGTTTCACAGCTGACACTTAACCATCATTTATCAGGGGACAATTATAATTACTTACTTGATTAGTTGAATAACTACAAAGCTGCCAAGGCACTCACTCTGTGACTTGAGAACTAATGTAAAAGTGGCCAAGACAACATCATTTTAAGCTATCTCCATAGATATGCATTCTTTTTAATTTTCCCGAACAATGAATAATCGTGGGAACTTAAATGAGGCACTAAAACTCATCATGACCTACTTGACAAGGAATATAACCCCCCCCTCTTAAAAATAAGAGCTATGAATAGTAGGTATAGCAATCTAAAGGAAGGTTTCAAAGTCAGTGTTTAACATAAAGGTTTCTGACTTTCATTGAAGTAATACATATGTGCTAAATACTGCTTTTAGATTTTAGGTATTTTCATGCTATTAGAAATACAGGTGTCAGCTGCTTCTCTATTGCATTTAATAGGAAAGAAGAGTCATGCATTAAACATAATAATTTGAATTTCACAAAGACTAAAGTTTGCTCCATGAAACACTGGAGTTAAAAAATATATTAGTGACATTATATTTTCACTCCAGCTTTATATAGATCATTCACAAATACGAACGCCATGCATACAGCCCCAGGTATTGCACTGTGGTCAAGCAAAGAGGGTCCTCCCCCACCCCACCTCCATGCTAACTTTCAGCTTTTCAAGTAGCAAAGTTAAGGGGCCCTTCTAAAATATTTCACTTTAGATCTTCAATTTAAACCAGTATCACTGCCTCCAGAGGCAACTGACTCCAAAATGTCTAAAATTATCTCCTTACTTAAACTCAACCAGCTACAGAATGTTTTTTCTTTTGTAAATATGTCAGTTAACCATTTTTTGAATAATATGTATGATGTTTGAGCTTATAAACATTAGAATTTGGTTGAAACTTAGTTTTTTCCTCAGAAAAGTGTGAGATAGAAATCTCTCCACTTTAGAAGAAAAAAAGAATTAATAATATCTTTAGAATGAATTGAAATCCTCAGGTAACAAAATTCATAAATGCAAAGTAACTATTGATTGTAGTTGGGAATTACATAGTAACCAGCTTAAAGTCTTTTTTACAATTTAATTATATATTTCATAGATCTGAAAGGATGTCAAATATGTGACAAAGAATCCACAGTTAAAAAAAACCCTTCAAGCATATATCAAACATGAGGGTCATTGGGTAGATGCATATAATAATTAATTAGAAAAAGAATAAAACAGTGAACAACACAAGAGATATTTCAGGAATGAATGATAGTCTTAAGAAACTATACAAAACTCTTAGGAAGGCTTCCATTTTCAGACATAACTGGTTCCAGACTAGCCTGCCCGTTTGAAACAACTATAAAACTGTAAAAACCATGTGAAGCTACTGTTTTCAGTTGCTTGAGAACAGGAACACAGATCTGTAGTCCACTAGAAAAAGAAAACCTGCCACCCAGGGCTGTCCACATACGGCCAGACCTGGTCTCTCAGTTCTCCTCTGTCAACCACCTTTCTCCATATGTACAGTTCTCCAGGGTGGGGGGCAGCTCCCCATTTTCATGCTTATTTGGCATCTTTGCTCAAGTTTATGTCTAAAATACTTTCTCCCTGTACCTCAGCCCATCCAAAATTCCACCAACCCCACCTTCTCCAGGCCACTCCACTCCACTTGTCCTTGATATCACCTACTGAGCCTTGCACAGTTTGGCACCTGATCATACACTGTTGTAGGTTATCTAACTTTTCATTTATATCAGTCTTGGCCACAAGTTGGGAAGGTCAGCATCAAATTTTACACATTTTTCCAGTTTATTAAACTGCATCAGCTTTAAAGTGAATTAATTAGATTATTAATGTAGTTAATTAATAAGGATAGTCACTTTTTGTTTTAAATGATGGTAATACATGTAGAAATAACTTATCTGAGGGCATTGAACTAGAATATTGAGAGAAACATTTAAATAGTTATTAAAAGGTAGGAAAATAAAGGGAATAGGGAAGTCTGACAAATATTTTTACAAATTGACATCACAGGTATTTTAAAGATTGTCTTAATGGCCTACCATTACATTTAAAAAAATTTTTTAAATATATTTTATTGATTATACCATTACAGTTGTTGTTCTATTCCCCCCTTCATTCTCCTCCACCCTGCACACCCCTTCCCCCACAATTCCCCCCTTTAGTTTATGACCATGTGTCTCAAGTTCATTAGATTCTATATTTCCCCTACTATTCTTGCCCTCCCCCCTATCTATTTTCTACCTACTGTCTATGCTACTTATTTTCTGTATCTTTCCCCTCTTCTCCTCCTCCCACTCCCCTGTTGCTAACCCTCCATGTGATCTTCATTTCTACAGTTCCCCTCCTGATCTAGTTGTCCTCTTAGTTTGCTTTTGTTTTAGGTGTGGTTGTTAATAACTGTGAGTTTGCTGTCCTTTCACTGTTCATATTTTTCATCTTCTTTTTCTTATATAAGTCCCTCTAACCCTTCATATAATAAGGGCTTGGTGAGGATGAACTCCTTGAATTTGATCTTATCTGAGAAGCACTTTATCTGCCCTTCCATTCTAAATGAAAGCTTTGCTGGATAAAGCAATCTTGGTTGTAGGTCTTTGGATTTCATGACTTGGAAGAACTACCATTAAAATTTGATCATTTGTGCTAGTGATCACATAATCCCATGTCTGTAGGTTCACTTGGGCGCCTACTCTACCCCTCCCTCCAATTCTCAGTCTCATGTTGGTAATTCTCACTATGTGACGGGCTCAGGTGTCATAACGCCTATGGAAGGACAGTGTTGCCATGCTGATTTCATTGCAATCCCAGTCTATCTCAGATAAAAACTCAGCATGCACCAAATATTGTGCATCAAAGTGTTCCTTTTCATGTTGGCCCACGGCTGGGCAGGTTTTCAAAAATCCTTAGCAGTACAAAGTCACTTCATCTTATATGTGTTTTACACTGTTAGATGAAAAGAGCTATTGCTCTAAGTTTAGTTAAAAATTCAACGCACTCAATATACCTCCCATACTGTTTGTGCTTGGGTTGTAATTTCTGTAATTGGATATATTTGAATTGTATTGGGAATTTTCTAGATCTTCAGATTTATAAATAAGCTTTTATTCATTGTAATTTCAGTCTGAGTTTCTCTGAAGCAATTAAAAAAATGACAAGACAGTCATATATTATAAGCTCTGCAATGAGAAAATGTGATTTATTCATTCCCCTCCATTTGGGACGAAGGATTTTTGTTTTCTTAACATTTCTGAATCTCAGGGATGCCCAGCATGTTATATAACCAAACTAATACTGTTTGCTACCTTTAAGATTCACATATGCTGTACTAAACTATGTCACTAAAATATTTTTATAGCATTTTAATTGGTAACACCATTCTAGAACAAGGGAATGTGTTGAGTATCTTTGTAGATAATCCATATATATATATATATATATATATATATATATATATATATATATATATGCTGTTTCCTAAAAATATGGAAATCTGAATTTTAATTAGGAGCTTTGTTCCTTAGAGAGTTCCTTGGAGTTCCTTAACTCCAGCAACTCAGAAGCATCTTCCTTTTCTTGCCCAAATAAGAAAGCTTGTGTTAATTTGATGCATATAAATGAAATAGCAAATATGAAACAACAAAAATGAGAGCCAAAAAGCCCTGGGCAAGATTCCCAGTCAGAGCATCTAGAATGCTAGCTCCGATTTGCAGGATCATTATTGTCCAGTCCTAGCCTGAAAGCTAAATGCATTTTACTCTACTTATTGATGCAGGCTCTGCCTCGTAACAGCACCAGAGATCACTAAACTCATTTTCTCCTGCAAAAAATCTGATTTAAAGTTCACATTTTCAAAACAGAAAGCCAAAAATACTGGCTGGTTGGTAACATCCTAAGTATGAAAATGTAACGAAGAAGAATGGAGGAGAAAAGAAAAGAATAAACACCTGCTGAGGCCTCCTTTTCACTTTTAACGCAGTGAACAGGGAGTACATGTTCAGATTTCCATGAAGTCTTATACTTACTGTTGTTATTAGTAAAATGGGTCCTGGTTGTGATATAAGAACATTAACGTCCCTGTATAATGTGGTACTAATAGATGGTGCCCACATGTTTTCCTGTTTGCAGATAATATACAGCACTTTGGAAATGGAAGAAATTATGTTCCTATAGTGCCATTTAGGGTAATCCTCCTGTGAATGTCAAGGAATTATTACCCGATTCTTGACTTTAGTGTAAGGCCTGTTCAGCATCAGCTAAACATATATTCCTCGTGTATCTCATACTTGAAGCCTCAAATATTTTTCATAATTTGTTGTACCTTAATATATCAGCATAAAAAACCTAAATTCCCTACCACATTGTTTGATATAGAGACAATGTTTGGATTTAATAGCTTACAGACAGACATCTAACTTGAAGTGAGAACCCAGAAAGTAAGCATGCTTTTGATTGAGGAGCGTGCTCTGTTTGTGCCCACGGGTATGTAAAGAGGGAGTGTAGAATGGGTTTTTGGAGCTAGATGGACTGAATATTATATCTCACATATAAAACAACTGTGAAACTGTTCACCAGTTGAATACAATAGCAGTTTTGTGCTTCTGCTAACTATATGTTGTGGGTAGGTTATTTGAGATAATCTTTATTCTCAATACTATAATTCCATAAAATCAACCCCTTCTCTTTCCAACTGGTAAGCCTGGGATGGGGGTGAGGAGGCTATGACATTGAGTGCCCCGACTGCTTGTTTGCTTTATAGTAGATTCAAATTGTCCTCCTGTAACAGGTCATTAGGGTTCCCTCCATGAGGGAACACTCTTCTGCTTTCAAGAATCCGTTGGCCAGTGCTCGCTTCGGCTGCACATACACTAACATTGGATGATACAGAGAAGGTTAGCAAGGCCCCTGCACAAAGACGACACGCAAAGTCCTGAAGCATTCCGATTAAAATAAAAAAGAATCCATTGGCTAAATTGGATGCCTTTCATTTAGTTATTTATGAAGAGAGAAATGGAGCACTTATTATGCGCCAGTTACTTCTTGTATTAAGGACTGGGTACACGTCAACTTAAAAGGCACAGAAGGCCCTAAGGAATCTAGTAAAACAATGTAGTCATTCATTCTCAAAGAAGGCTCAGGATTTTTCTTTTTCACAATTTGTGAGGCTCAACTTTCAAGAATGATTGATAGAAAACACTGTAACGACCGGGACGGGGAAAATGAGGATGTGGATGAAATCTCTTCCTGGGGAGCTCTGTAAGCCTTTCTCTCAGGTTTGCTGTGGCCAATCATGTTATTAAATCCAGTGCATAAACAATATGGACACTGGGGAGTAATATTTGTGAAATTAACCTTCCTTAAGCTCCTGATGCCATGAGCAGGATGGCTGTGACATTTAAAAATGTCCTCATAAGCATTTCAATGCTAAGATAAGAATCGGTTGGAAATGGACATACACAGGGAGAGTGTCCCGACCAGTGGTTCTCCATTCTGGTACACATCAGAATCATCTGCTGAGGAGCATTTAAAAAATATTCACATTCCTGTTTCAACCAACAATGAAAGCAAATTGGAAGCCCTGGGGGTGCACCTTGGGTATAGGAATTTAAAATTATTTTTATAAATGTACGGCCAGTGTTGATATCTACTGCTCTAGGTCTACCCTACTCATCTCAAAGACCAGAAAGCCCAGGTCCACAGGCTAAGTGATGCACTCAAGCAGAGCTGAGCCTGCAAACTAGTTTCTGTACAATGTACTACAATGGGTCTGAACACTGGGTGCTCCAAACATCTGATTTTATCCATGCTCACTTTTTGTTAAAGATTATATTTATCTATTTTTAGAGAGAGGGAGAGGGAGGGAAATGGGGAGGGAGGGAAGCATTGATGTGAGGGTCTGCCTCTCGTATGCACTCCAACTGGGAATCGAACCTGTGATCCAGGCATGGGCCTGGGCTGGGGATTGAACAAGCAACCTTTTGCTTTGCCGGATGGTGTCCAACCAACTGAACCACACCAGTCAGGGTTACTTACACTGACTTTTGAGGAACCTTTCTTTTTTTTTTTTAACTATAAATTTTTTCCAATTTTTTTATTTAATTATTTTTCAAGTACAGTTTTCTGTCTATTACTCCCCTCCCATCCCATCCCCATGCTCCCCCCTCCCTCCCATTTCCACCCTTCTCAGTTTTGAGGAACCTTTCAATAGTCTGCCAACGGTAACTCTAAACATTCNAACTGAACCACACCAGTCAGGGTTACTTACACTGACTTTTGAGGAACCTTTCTTTTTTTTTTTTACTATAAATTTTTTCCAATTTTTTTATTTAATTATTTTTCAAGTACAGTTTTCTGTCTATTACTCCCCTCCCATCCCATCCCCATGCTCCTCCCTCCCTCCCATTTCCACCCTTCTCAGTTTTGAGGAACCTTTCAATAGTCTGCCAACGGTAACTCTAAACATTCAGAACCTTTGACATCACAGAGTTTTGAGATGTCAAAAGCTCATCCTAAAGAGAGAGGGAGGAAAGCCAAAATTTTAGGAGTTCAACCTGCCCTGCTTCTCTCCTGGAATCTGACAGTATCAGCAATGTAATTATGAAGCTGCTAAATGACTTGTCCTGGTTTGGCTCTTTTCTCTGATAACTGTGTGTCTTTGAGCATTCTCTCTGAGCTTAGGTGTTTTCTCTACTATGAAAAATGAAGACATTGACACTGGGTTGCTCCCAAGTATTACATGAAATGATGACTGCAGTACCAGATTTAGCACAAAGAAGCAGTCTGAGTATTGCATCAACATGGAGTGTGTGTTCAAAATTTATTAGTTTATTCCCTTCTCTTTTAGTTGACAACAGAGGAAAAGTTTCTATCAAATGGTGACAGAATTATAGGCTAAAGAACTTAGCACTTTAAAAAGTTTAAAGTTGGCCTGATTGTGAGAACAACTGGTTTTGCATAGTAGCTTTAAAAATAGAACCTTGGAAGACCCATTTTTTTTGTTACTTTGGGCACTACAGTGCTTTCAAAGTATAAAATGCAAAATAATTCTGTTTCAAGATTGCTAACATCTTGAGACACTATTCAAGAACGAGATCCTAATTCCTTCTATATCAACCTGTACCCCTATCCAAGAAACCCAACCAACATAACATAGATGAAATCACCTGGAGTAAACATCTTTTTATTAGAGGCACAAAATCCCTACTTTAGTTATAATAGACTAGAGTGAGCATGCATTTTGGCAAAACTGAAAGCAATTAAAAATGATTTAAAGGGCAAAAGGACAACATTACCAGAGATGCAATATGTCAAAGTAATCTAGTTGTTCCATTTTATTTAATCAAAACTCTGAATTTGACTTTTTGCATTAAGTTTAAAGAAGTGTAAAACGAACAATACAGAATGCCTTTGGATGATTTATTCATGTTCTGCCATAATGTTTATGTATACAACCTAAATTTAAATTTCATGATTACTTAGACTACACAATGATTAGAATGGACTAGCGGGTTCACTTTAGGAGGGATTGTTGTGAGTGATTATGTTACGTGTTAAAAAATACAGGAATGAAAAATCATAGAACAATCGCCAGGGAAAATAGCCTAAACTAATGTTTAGATCTGTCCTTGTGCTCGGCTCACTGCCAAATTTCCATGATGCTACTGACTTAACTGCTTTTGAAGAAATCTGCCAAAAGCCTATCTGTAGGAAGAAAAAAAGGGAGATCTTTTCCATGAGCTAAGAACAAATTTCGAGTTAACAGGATCCAGACGAAAAGGTAGCAACTGCAGACAAGACTGGGAAACTGTAAGACTATGAATCTGTTCACACACACAGAGCGCAGGGGCCCCGAGTCCCTCATGGCCAATACTGATGTTTGTGCTTCCTTCCAAGCATCGTGTGCTCATTAAACAGATGTCAGACAATTTAACCACACATACGGAATCAACCATTTAAAAAGCTTACTGTGCTAAGTTTGTCGGGGGAAGGGCTATGTATCTAGAAAAGCACATTGGTTACGGTATCATGCTTTCAACTTAAATCCCTGCTCCTCTTTACTATAGAGTGACATTTCCTATAACTGATGATAGATTAAAAAACAATAGCTTATGCTAAGTTTACTGGAAGTGAGAGTTTCATCAACACACACACACACACACACACACACACGTATACACACATACACGTATACACACATGCCCCTTGAAAAATCTTCAGAGAATACAATTATGCTCTACCTAATTCTTTGTTTACCAAAGTATAACAGTGTTGATAAGCTTCCCTGAAGTGGATACACTAGAATGCTGCCTTAGTTATCTCAAATTGTTTTCTGCAGCATTATTTTGTACTTATTTGTACTCATTCTTCACCATTTACCTCCCAGCCCAAAAGCCTCCTGCTGTTCCTCTTTCTCTGCTCTGCCCTCCCGGTTTGCTCTTTGACACAGCCCTGAAGCCAGCCAGGTCTGGGTGTGAAACACTTGATTTTTCAGGTGAGCCTGGTGAACAAAGGCTTACGGTCGGAGCCACAAGCTTGGCGTGGTCTTAGTGAATCTTGTACTGTGTCACCTATAAGGAAGCTGCATAAAGTGTCTGAAGATGACGCCAGAGACAACATATTCTTACTTGGCTGTACTGAGGTCTGCCAAAAAAAAGACAAACAAAAAAACCCTTGAATGATTGCCAAGGACTTTGAACTTTAGTGGCCAGAGCCTTGTGTGGACTCGGTTTTGCTACTGTTCTTTGCTGGTGGATGGTCATTATGACTGAAGTCTCATAAATTCTCTCCAGGGAAACATTTTGGCCCCAGAATGATGAGATAAAGAGTGAAGATTGTGGTGAAATATCGACTGTGCTTTCTTCTCCGGCCATCTGCCTTTTCTCACCACAATTCTTTTGCTCACTTTTCTTACATTTTTTCTTTTAAAATGTTGTTTACTTTTGTTTTGAATAGACAGTACATTCTCATGCTTTGAAAGCCAAAACTCTGTAACAGGTATACCTTGAGGAAGTCTCCTTCCACCCCTGACTCTGTCTGCCCTGCTCCTGTCTCCACAGATAACTGCAGAACTCTCCATTCGTCTCTCTCACTGTACCAGGAAGAGAAGGATGACTAATCTTTAGAAATTTATTCATGGAGAAAGCAAGGACTTGAATTTGCATAACAATCATGCCCTGTTTACCTAGTTTTCCCTGGTAACCTTCCATAACTGGCCTCCCCTCCACTCCCAATATCTTCTTTTGTCATTAGCTGGAGACAACATTTAAGGCTATGACTTAAGCCATTTAGGGGATTTATTCAGTTTTCCTGGGTATCCTCCAGGTACATACATTAAAATTCTGCTTGTTTTCCCCCCGTTTATTTGACTTTTCTTATGGGGGTGTTTCAGTTAAGAACCTAGAAGGGTTGAGCCCTGGCTGGTGTAGCTCAGTGGATTGAGCGCGGGCCTGCGAACCAGAGGATCGCGGTTCGATTCCCAGTCAGGGCACATGCCTGGGTTGTAGTCCAGTTCCCTGCAGGCCAACTCCCAGCAGGGGACGCACAAAGGGCAATCATACATTGATGTTTCCCTCCCTCTCTCCTTCCCCTCGAAAGATAAATAAATAAATAAAATCTTAAAAAAAAAGAACCTAGAAGGGTTGAGAGAAAATTATTTTCCTCCCCTAGAAGGTTAAATATTTTTGTTGTGTTTCCAATTTTTAGGTGATTTTATACCAGTATAAAATATTTTCTTTAAAAAATTGTGAGGTGCTTATTGAAACAGTGGCAAGATACAGATTCTAGTGTTCTGTGATTCAGAACTGGAGAGGTTCTGAGCTATGTATAAGAAGTGTACAATGCTAGGTCTTAAACTGGCTTTAGCAGCATGTCTAATAAAATTCCTTTTCAGTGATGGAAATGATGGGCATCTCAGAAAGGAAACCTCCTAGACCAAATAAATAGTAAAGTTCCTGGCACAAATAGGAGAGAGAGAGAGAGTATACTGGATGTTTGTGTTTGTTCTGTGTGTCTAGGCTTATGTGCATGTGCGTGTTTTCTTGGGATGCTTTTTTGAAGTCAAACTTTGAAGTGGAGTTCTTTATGTGACACTGTAACTATCCTCATTTAATAGTACTAATCTCACTGAATCCTTCCTCTTTGCTTCCATTTCATCACCCACCCTTCTAATTTACTTCGACTTGGCAAACTTACAATGGCCATTTTTTCCACATGGACAAATTGTTCTTAAGTAATGATCTCAGCTGTCAGGCACAAACACTACCCTTTCATATCTAACCATGGCTATCCAAGCCAAACTATTTAATTTCAGAGACATGATACCCATTTTATTTAGTGAAATGTTAACTACTCTTCCACCAAGTTCCTTCATTTCTCTTTTAATTTAGTAAACTTGGATAGAATATGAAATTCAGAATATATTTCTCCTATGCTCTTCAGGAATGAGGTCATCTTTTTCATGTATTAAAACTAATTTTTGCCCTCTGTTCTAGGTACATAATCTGCAACCCTGAAAGTTATTTGCTCTTTGGAATGTTCAATGGGAAATGGCTGTGGATTAAGATATAAGAACACTATCACCAAATAAAAAGTGAGCAAAAGTATATATGGTGTTTTCATGATTATTGCTGGGTTACATATCTTAGAGGAGGGAAGAGGTTCTGGCACTAGTAAGCTAAGGGGTTAAATTAAGGAAGAATACTTTTTGGGAAAAGAGGTTCTGAGAAAGAGGAGAGAATTGGAGATTTTAATCATGGGTTAGAATACACCCAATATACACACTCTTGCTTCATGTCAAATACCCCCTCTGTATGGAAGATACTCAAATTTTCAACATTCTTTTTTCTTCAGGATTTGGGGAGCAACAGAGGGAACTGGAAATCAGTCTCAGAGTTTTCAGGGAAATGATCTACATTTGCAGATCTAAGAAGCAGCAATGGAAAAGGCTAGAGAAGAAGAGCTTTATCTGGTTCTTAAAACCAGATATCTAATCTAATCATTAGTAGGAGCTTCATTTCACAGGATCTTTTGTAGAGCGTAGAAGGTTACACTTGGATGATTAATCCTTATGACATCCTGAGAGGCAAAAAGAGTTGCTATTTGGATTCCCCTTCTGTGGTATGGTCTTCCTTCAAGTCATGAAAGCCTATCCTTTGAATTCAAGATGAACCATGCCAGACTGGGATTGTTCTACTACACCAGCCCTTGGAATACACCCCTCCCCCAAGCCCCTCTGACACACACGCAGCTGTGGCCCAACTGTCTCTGTCAGTGTGGGCATCACTGTGGTTATTGCCGCAGCAGGCACGGGTGTCTTAGTCATTGCCATGGCCAGGTGAACACAGGGCACAGCAGCTGCCTCCCCCGCTGAGTGGGGCAGTGAGACAGCTGAGAGAAGTGCCGTGCTTCCTGTGACTCATGAATGGAGACCATACCATCCATGTATTACCAACCAGTTGGGCTTTTCTTCCACGCATCATGCAAGTTGGCAATAATCAGTGAATAATTTCTGCCTGAATTTTGGACAACAATTTTAGTTTCTCTCTCGGGAAGTGATAGCCTCATCCACCCCATTCAGTGACACTCCACTGTGTCCTGATGCCAAGCAAGCAAATCAATATAAAAGATGATAAAATTCTGGATGATGGATAATCTTTTAATCAGTTTGTTTACCAAAACCAGCCACTAATGGCACATCAAAAGAAGTGATTTTGGATACTTTATCAGTTTCTAATACAAACAACTATCAAGACAGACATTGAAAACAATCAATAAGAGGTTCAAATTCAAGTGGCCCTTGTTTTAGTCTTGGCTATTCTTGATTTTTAGTGATTTGGCTTACCAGGATAGTTGCTGAAAAAAATATTCAAGAGAAATTTCTGTGTAATTTGTTATACTAATTCTGCTTCTAAAAAAAAACAAAAGAAAATTTCTTGCATCACATTTGGGAATTTAAAAAAGGTAAAAAGTTTTGAATAAATAGATTGTTTAGTATAGTTTTGAATGAAAAACCATTTGAGAGGGTTGAGTGTTTGGGAAAAAAGAAGTCTTGTTCTTTCTTCATGATTGAATATGAAATTAAGTTGACAATCACTTTTTCCCAAATAAATTTAGTTTATTGGGGGAGGGAGAATGATAAAGTAAATATTATTCTTGCTTCCCAGTGTAACTTTGGTGAGAGCAGCAGCTAGACTTATTCCTATTGTAAGTTATGAAAAAGAATGGCAAGAATGATTTATTAATCACTGAAGAAATGTCCAATTCACAGTGCATTGAGCACAATTGCCAAAATTGAATATGATCAAATATTGACTTGAAGTATATGTAAAAATGAGTGCAATAAGAATACTTTGAAAGTTATACCATTGTAATTAAAATTTTTCTGTTCAGCTTGTAATACTAAACACTGTAATAGGCATAGAGCATGTAGAGTCAACAATATCTTACATTTGCTAATGTCGATGTTCCATACTCAGTTTTAAAGAAACAGAAGAGACATAAAAGCACAGGGTATTTACACCTGTCCTTGCCCATCTCCTCAACCAGAAGGCTCTGTTCCAACATGGTGGATCCAAGTGTCTTGCTCCACTTTACATGGCTGGCAATGCTGTTTGCAACATGTAATTCTATCCTGCACTCTTGGATTCCAGACCATGAAAAACAAGTGCCACAATAACTCTGAGAGAGCAAACAATACTTCCACTATTCATATTTCCTATGAGATAGCACAGGCAGAAGATTAAATGTAAGAACATTAAATGTAAGCCAGGGCTCAACTTTTGCACCTGGAACACCCATTTTCAAGGGCCAAGGACTTGTGTCTGTGTTTTAATTTAATTTTAATGAGTTAAAAATATAAATGTTCCTTTCTGTTTTTCTTGAGTCAATGTAAGTAAATATGAACACTGCCAACCAAGAAACAATTTTGATCTAATAACAATACTAACCATAAGAGAGTAAAGAAGATTAAGTGGCAAAGGGAGTAGAGATTTTAATGAAATTGTCTGTGTTTTGTTTGCTACTTAACACTTCTTTTGGTCTATGTTATCTATCATTGTCTCCTATGGAATTTCAAGAAGATAAAGTTAACATTGAGTTATTGAAATAGTCACATAAAATCTTCATCTTCTCTTGATAAACTCAAACTCTTTCAGGGCTTTCTTTATGAATCTACTTAAGAAAAATCAAAATGAACTGTAGACATGTGTTAATCTCTTAGTATAGCTAGTAATCTAAATACTAAAATATAGACAATGACTTAAGGGAATATTTTCCATAAATATAAAAACATATGTTGTTTTACTTGGGGGTAGATTTAACTTTAAGACAACTGGCAACCTTAGTAACTGGCAAGGGTGAAAGATAGACAATCTCCACTTTCTTTTTTCCCATAATATGTACTCTGAGAGGAAAAATTGGTACTGACCCTAAGTCTGTGAAAAAGAAAAAAGAACTATCCATTCCATGGGAGAAAGGAAGCCAGAACCTAATAAAACACTGTGTATATGTCACAGAAGATACTTGCTCACCCTGCATGGGGGGGCAGCCAGAAGATTCAGAACAAGTTCTTCTCATGATTCTTAACTGTGAAGTGTGGTCACGACAGGTCAGCTGAATTTATAAGCCAGCTGGTTTTAGAAAAGTCTTGGCCATTTGTGTAGTCAATCTTTCCTTTTCTGTTTTAAATCTCATAGGAATGAGCTCAGGGAATGTTAACAAACTTCCTTGAAATTTGTAATATTGCTTATCAAACTCCAGTTCAGCAATTATTTAAAAATTAAATGTCTGCCACCATGAAATTTGATTTTGAGATGGTGGGGAAATCTGAGAATTGCCTTTTAAACCGATAGGGTGCTACATTAATCAATTTTTTTTGTGTTCTGGGAAAACCCCAGTAAGTTGGTACCTCTTAACAACGTTCTACAACATTCCACTAAGACTTTCCTGAAGTTTTTTTCAATGTTTTTTAAACATATTTTTACTGTATCTAAATTGTACAGAAGCCAACATTCTAGTTAAAACCTTATATTATAAAACGAAATTAACTATAAGCTATCCCTGTGTAACTTATCTGTATAAATTTCCACACAGATCTGTCCTCCATGGTGGCAACAATATCTCTTACTATGAAATATTTTACAGAGTAAATGTGGTCATTATGGATAGACCGATAGACTGCTAGACAGGGGCCTCTTTAAAGATCAATCATAGTTTCGGCTTTTTGAAGTACAGAAGGAAGAACAGATAATGTTTCTGGGTGTGATGCAGTTCTACCTTAGATTTGACACTAAGCGTAAGAGACCTTTCACTGGTGTTTCCTTAGAGACACCCCACTGGCTTTAGGTGTCCCAAATCAGTGCACAATAGGCTCATGATCTACCAAGAATGCAAGAAGTTTTTTTAATCTCAGCTATATTTACCAGTCCAAACCTTGCCCATCTTCTGTATCATAAATATTAGTTGGTGGTGATAATGACTTTAGATGCTCCAAGCTTTCACTCCTGACTTAGGGTCATGAGAATAAATTAAAAACCGCCTGACCTCAAATTTGCAGTGTGAAATAGCCCCTATTTCTCATTCAAAGCTCAGGAGAAACAGCATGTCAAGTGGGATATATTTATTAGTTTTTGTGCGAGAACAAAATTTTACTTTTTTCTCTGAACATCACCGTTATTAATTATGATCCATGAGAGCCTACTACAAGGCCCTGGCAGCTCTCAAATACAAGTGCAGTTAATTGAAGTTCAAAGGTTATTGTGGAAATCAGTCATCTCTAAAGATACTCAATGTCACTAATCATCAGAAAAATGCAAATTAAAACCACAATTAGATACCATCTGACACCTATCAGAATAGCTGTCATCAATAAATTAACAAACAACAAGTGCTGGTGAGGATATGGAGAAAGGGGAACCCGTTTGCACCAATGGTGGGAATGCAGACTGGTACAGCCACTGTGGAAAGCAGTGTAGAAATACCTCAAACGTTAAAAATGGATCAGCTAATTGACAACTAATTCCACTTCTGTGAATATATCCAAAGAAACCCCAAACACTAATTTGAAAGAATATATGCACCCTAAGTTTGCTGCAGAATTATTTACAATAGCCAAGATTGGAAAGTCAGCCAAGGGCCCATGAGTGGATGAGTGGATAAAAAGACTTTGGTACCATTTACACAATGGAATACTACTCAGCCATAATGAAAGAAGGAAATCTTACCCTTTGTGACAGCATGGATGAACCCGGAGGGCACTATGCTAAGTGAAATAAGCCAGTTAGAGAAAGACAACTTAGGATTTCACTTATTTGTGGACTCTAACAAACAAAGTAAACCAACAAAATAGAAACAGACTCATAGATACAGAGAACAGACTGACAGCTGTCAGAGAGGAGGGGCATTGGGGGGCTGGGTAAAAAAGGTGAAGTGATTAAGCAAAAGAAACAAAGACACAGACACAGAGAACAGGATGGTGATTACCAGAGGGAAAGTGAGCGGAGGAGGTAGAAGAGGGTAAAGGTATAAACGATAATGGAAGGAGACTTGACTTTGGGTGGTGAGCACAATACAATACATAGGTGATGCATGATGGAATTATACATTTGAAACCTGTATAATTTTATTAGGCAATGTTACCCCAAGAATTTAATAAAAAGTAAAAAAAAATGCAACATTTTATCTGAGAAGTATAACTGATATACAATTATTTTAAATCAATTGTGGGTGGCTACTAATTCAATTGTTTTTGATAAACTGTTTTTGATAAAAAGCATATCGAGATGGTTCTTCATACTAATATTAATATAAAAATAGAATCTATAAAAGGTGTTTCAGAACAGCTTTCTGTTTTGAACTGCACTGGTTTGATAACCACACATCTACAGGGTCTCTGTTCAAGTGACTTGCTAGGTTCTGTGGACCATGTTGTATGACGTGGCAGGTGGAGTCCTTGTTCCGCTGCCTCAGTGCACCTGGGCCAGACACCTGGCTTTCCTGAATTTCTATGTGCACATGGTCAAATGCGCTTGCTTCCAGATTTGCTGTGAGAGTTAAATGAGATCATGCATGTGACATTTGTGGGTGGTCAATGTAAACAAGTTTCCTTTCTCCCCTGCCATTTCCTAAGAGGAGCTCACCAGAACTGCTGAACAAGAGAAACACTTGTGCTGCCCCTTAAATTATTAGGAGATTAAATTTTCTATAAGCTTGGTAATTTCTCCTTAAATAATAAAGTGGCTCAAAAAGTATCTTGAAAAATAGCATTATAGTAATGAGTTGTTTTTCCTTGTCTAGTAAAAGGACATAATCTGATATGAGGCTTTTACTAATGTAATCACTTCACATAATATTGATAGTAGCAGAATATGAAAAAAACATTTACAAGGAATAACTGCAAGAGAAAACAACGTAAGGGAATAAATTAAGTGGTCAAAGTCTGTTCTCAGGAACTTAAAATCCTCAGCTTCTATTTTGGACCTCTTATGGCTTTTTTCCACGCAGTGACCAGGAGAACGGGCTGACTTGTGAGACGTTCACTCCTGGGCCAGTGGAGAAAAACTCAGCCAGCGCGTTGTTCTCCTACGGGCTTCCTTTATGGATGCAGTTCTCAGAGGCCCTGAAATGCCTTTTCTCGTGTGTGCGGGTGAAGGCTGGTGACAGAGGACTGTGGCCTGGGTAATGCATCACCCTGCTAATGTCCCAAGTGCTTGGCCAGGGAAGATTTCATTTTAGCTGTGCCACTGTTTCCCAGGATTAAAGGCTCAAGTTGGAATTGAGGCAATGGCAAAATAATTCACTGGGAAGTGAGCTCTGTGATAGCCAGGACCTGGTCGATTTGGTTCTCTGCCCTCTAATAGTTCCTGGAACAATGCCAGCATATAGTAGGTGCCTTATTCTACAAGTATTTGTAGAAAAAAAAGGAATAAACGGTTTTAAAAAAATTGACCTTGATTACTTCATACCCTGGTGTATAAAATTATGGGAACCAAAAATGTGTGATGGCTTTTAGCTTCTGTTGACCCCAAAATAAACTTACTATAAATCCCACAAAACATAGATAAATATGGTGTAAAAAAGAAAATTTTAGTGAAATGTTAAATATTTATTGCAGTAGGAGATATCATATGGCAAAATACGGTTTTAATTTTTATAAACCAATAATAATTACTGCTCATTGAATTTACTAGAACCATACAATGGTCTAAGTGCTTTAGGTATATAATCTCATTTAAGACTGATTCAGATGGGTGCACTTGGCAATATAGGGTTGTGGTTGAGGAGAGACTTTGGGTCTCAGCACCCTTACGTCTAAATTCAGACTTTGGCCCTTAGTTGTCTCTGGACAAGTTGTTTTACTTCTTGGTTTCTCAGTTTTCTTACCTATGACAAAGGAAAACAGTGCTAGCCTCATACAGTTGTATGAAGATCAAATGTATAATTGATCCAAGAATATTACCAGCCATGTAATATCACCTCTCTCTCTCTCCTTCTGTCTTAGAACAGTGCCTGGTGCACAGAAGGGGCTATGCAAAAGTTAGCAATCATTGTGTGTCATTATCATTCCCATTTTACAGATAAGAAAACCAAGGCACAAAGACATAAATGCTCAGCATCACACAGCTAGTCGGTATTGAAAATAAGTTTGGAACATAGGAAGTCTAGCTCTAGAGCTTATGCTTTAACACCTATGCCACCTTATATCCCCAAATTAATGGACTGAAAATGTAGTTAATTCACTCTTAGTAACAAACTACTCTCGGAATTTACTCAAAATTTCAAATATAATTTCACACTTTTTGTCTAGCACATACTTTTGAAGATTTCTGATGAATGAGTACAGGTGTTTTTGTACATATTAATAAAAATATGCTATTATTAACCCAGTTGCCTGACTAATTTTAAGACCCAACATACTGGAAATTGATTACAATTTTCTGTAATTTAGTCCTCAAAAATTGTCAGCAATTAAAAATAAATCTCATTTCAGTGCAACCAAGTTTACTTCCATTTGACACCAATTCCTAATTAATGTTCAATTCCCCTCTGAAGTGAAGGATCCTTTACAAGAGTTATACTTTAGAATGTGATCGTGCACATTCTGTGTAGCATAAGAAAGGGCGAGTTTATCCTTCAGTGACTGCATCAAGATTGGTGCTTTTGAGAAATAGTTGAGCTATACCTTTAGTTAAAAAAACAATGTGGGATAACAACATGCATGACTAACTATGCTGACTATATTTAATCGTAAATGAGGAGAAACTGTGTTTGTCTCAATGTTGAATTGCATCTTTATGGTAATAATGATCATGATATGAATTAAGAAAATTGACGATCTAATTTCCAAATCTCGCATCCTGTGAAGTGTGGCCAGGTATGCCAAGTATACTCTTCGTAAAGTAAGAGACTGAAACTCCAAAAAGGTTATTTTCCATGAACAACTACAATCATTTTCTTTCCTGAGATCAGCCAGCTAGGTTGATACACATAGATACAAGCCAAGGCTGGAGTGATGAGCTTTTCGGCCAATATCGTTGGCTATTTTAGCTCTAGACACTACTTCTACCGCAGTCATTCCATGCCCCCTTAGTTTCCCTACAGCACCAGAGTGAACATTAAGAAACAATTAATTTACAAAAATCTGGATTTCTTACTACTTGGAAAACTCAGTTATACTTTTGAAACTTCAATTGTATATTCAAATTTTTCTCAAATAATCTGAAAAGTTAAAAAGCAATTAGTATACTGAAAGCAGAATCTCTCTTCAACTGGGTTATTTCTTTAACTTTTTTATCTGTCAATCTCTTTAATTTTTTTGCCTGTAGAAAATATTTTTGAGCCTATTCTTAATGCCTTCATGACAGCTACAGAGCTGAGGTGTCAGGAATGACTCCACTTCTTGATTTTTATAGGGTAATAATAAAATTCTTGATGAGTACTTGGCTTTGTATGTGGGTAATTACTAATAATCATATTAAAACAAATTTAGGTAGAACAAGAGAAATAGGTTTTTATTTTAATACTGAAGGTCAATCAGTAAATAACTACATGTATTTGAAACAAATGCGCCCCAGCTCATGTGGCTCAGTTGATTGAGTGCTGACCTGAGAACCAAAGGGTCACCAGTTCAACATCCAGTCAGGGCACACGCCTGGGTTGTGGGTGAGGTCCCCAGTAGGGGGCACGTGAGAGGCAACTACACATCGATGTTTCTCTCCCTCTATTCCTTCCTTTCATCTCCTCTTTAAAAATAAAACAATAAAATCTTTTAAAAAATAAAACACATGATTCTATAAATGCAAAAGAAACTGTTATTCGGAAATAAATCACATGATCTTGTTTGGTTATCTGTAAATAAATTCTTTGCTAGATGTTGTAATATTTCCTCTAAATCTCTTCAGTGCATCACTCTTTTTCCTCGGCACCATTAGTACATTTTTCCCTGACTTCCAGTCTCATTGGTAAAATGGTCGCACTAGCCACAGATCTCCGCATGAACCATTGTTTTCACGGAGAATGTAGTCCCCTCCTTTGGCCCTGGTAAACTCCATCAAAGCCTTCAGATTTAGCAAATGCTCCTATCACTCTCTCAAAGGTCAGGGGCTTCCAATAAATGCCCTCGTGAAACAGTGTCTTGTTGGCTCAGGACACTTATCTAATGTTGTAATCACACCTTCATTAGTGAGGTCATCTGATGAATACGTTTCTTCTCCACTAGACTATATGGGAGTCGGAACCACATTGGCTTGTTCCCCAATTTTATTCGCAGGGTCCCAGAGTGCCTGGCATGGAGAAGGAAACCAGTGATCATTTGCTCAAAGAGGAAAGAATGAAAGAGAGTAAAAAGAGAGAAAGAGAGAGAGAGGGAAATACACACATCTCATGAGAATAAGAAGATAGAGAAGGAGGAGGACGATGAGGAGGGGGAGAAAATAGTAGAGAATGAAGGAAAGAAGGCAGAAAAAGAAAAGGAAATAAAATTAAAGATATTGTGCAGGGGAAGGAAACCTCTTAGTCTAGGCACTTTATAAACATCTCATTTTGGGCTCCTAACAACCTTATAGAAAGGGACTTTGGAGGGTGCTCCTTCAGACCCGCCCACTGTCGGTACCTTTATGTCATACCACATTGTCTTTGCCCATGTAAATGTTCTTTTTTTTAAAAAGATTTTATTTATTTATTTTTAGAGGGGAAGGGAAGGAGAGAAGGAGAGAAGTACCAATGTATGGTTGCCTCTCATGAGTCCCCTGCTGGGAAATGGCCTGCAACCCAGGCATGTGCCCTGACTGGGAATCGAACTGCGATCATGTGGTTCACAGGCCCACGCTCAATCCACTGAGCTGCACCAGCCAGGGTGTAAATGTTCTTTTCTTTGTGGTTTAGTTTTAATTTTTTTCCACATGGAGGTAAGACATACAGATAACTAACACAGAGCATTTATCATGTACTTCACATAAGTGACCTTATTTAATCCTTAAAAGAGCCCTACTATTACTTTTATTTTATTTACCACCAGGGAACACCACGGCTAAGAGTCACAGAGCCTGTACGCGTGGTGAAGCTGTGATTCAAATCCAGGTAGTACAGATCCGGAGTCCATGTGCTTGACCACTGCCTTGTACTGCCTGTTTGTGTGGCAGTACAAGGGGGTGAGCAAAGATTTGCCTGAAGTTTTCTGACTGAACTGGTACACTGGGACACATACACTGATGGCATCTCTGCCCCCATCTGAGTGTGACTGAAAGCTGGTAACATCACAGAGTCACACACAGGCCTGGTTGTCCCTGGCCTGTTTTCCACATGACCCAAGGACCACACCAGCAGGGGCTGAGTGGGAGCACTGCAGCCCCAGGTGTCTGAGGAGGGCTGGGGACACTCTCCAGTCAGACAAAAATTAGGCTGAGTTAGGCGACACCCGTTCTATTCATGAAAACAAACAGAGCTAGGCAAAAGATTTTTCCTGATGAAAGTTTAATAATTTGACTGCAGTGATAGCTGTCTCAATAATAACACATAAATGATTCAGCTTGATGGACTGTTTCTCCTGGTAGATGTAGTCAAATCATTAAGCCTTGATTTGGGAGTAGGCAGCCCCATTTGATTCTTGTTCAAAATTCTTCCTCTCGCTGTGGAGCTAAGGGCTAAATTTTGGGTATGATTCAGAGTATTGAACACTATTTAAGTTTAAAGAGGCCTTGGAAGTCATAAATCTACCCCCTTTATTTTATAAGAGAGAAAACTAAGGTCCAGAGGGACAGTTTAAGAAGAATGAATATTTCTTTCAAACCTTAAAATGACTCAGAGGGAAAGACATTATGAAAATAAATATTTTTCATGTGCTGTCTTATATTTAGTTACAAAATTGAGAAATCCAGTAAGTAAATGATTGTTGCTATTGATCTTTTTAATCATTTTCACATGTTATTCAACTTCCCCAGGAGTGAGTGAAAAGAAATGCTGCCCTTTTCCGCTGTGAGGACACATGTATAAGGTATTGTCGGGCTGCACACGGAGGTCCCTGCGGGGAGGTGTCCATCCCACTTCATGTTCTTTAGTATCCGAGACATTATCCAATGGGCTTGGATCAACTTCAAAGAAAAAATACATCTTGGTAAATATTTGTTGAGTAAATGAAAGAATGTATGAATTAATCACTGACTGAAAATGGTGGGGGCGGGGGGCTCCTCTCTTCTGAGGTGTTCAGATCAAACTGGAAGAAAGTGATATCCAGTGTCCAGTGTATTTTCAGGGAGGCAGATACTGTGTGGAGAGATGTCTCTCCAAGGAGGACTTGTCTGTTAGTCGAAAAGGAGTCTGGGGGTTTAGGGTTTAAACTGGGACAATCGCTGGGACTATTGTGCAGGAACACTCGGAAGACCTGAGATCTAACCTAAAATCTAGAGCAAGAAAGTTCTTTTATTGGCCTGAAAGCAGAAAACTGAGTGTCTCTGAAGATAGGAAGCATGGATTGAAATGACAGATTCATTCTTTCTGAGTGGAAGCTGAGCTGCGCACCAGGGTGGGTTTGAGGTCGCCTGCTCTACCCATCCCCTTCCCTTCTGCTTGTTCTGTGACTGGAGATCCCGGCCAAGCAGCTTTGTCGGGGGGGCCAGTTCAAGCAAACGAGTGTGCCAGGGCTTGGTGGCGCTCCCCAGCCTTGCTTCTACCCGCTCTTCAAACAGCACTAAGGTTCTGTTATGCTCAATGAACGTCATCTTTACAATATTGGCAACATTTCCAGATATGTCAAGGTCATATTTCTTAAACTAAAGTCTCATACATGGCAAGTTGAGCACAAGAAATAGTGAGTTTTTCCAAATTGCAGATATCGTATGTCTTTCAATAGTGTGAAATCTGTTCTAGGTCTGAAACAGCTTTGCTTGTGGAGTGAGGAGTATGTCAATGTTTTTTATACTTAAATCATTTGAAGTTTCAACTATATATGACTGTAGGTCATCAGCACCCATATTTCTTTAGTAGAGTGTAGCAATTATATGTTTATATGTGAGTTTTTCCCTTTAGACTATAAGCTTCTTGCTGGTAGGAGCTGTGCCTTATTTATTTATTTTTATAAAAGCTTTATTGAAGTATCATATGCAAACCTTAAAAGTCACTTGTTTTAAATGTACAATTCTATGACTATTAGTAAACTTACAAAACTCAGATTATCATTGAAATATTATTTTAGATATTTCCATCACCTCAAGTGGAAACTCCATGCTCATGCGCTTTCACTCCCATTCGCCCACCCCCACCCCAGTCCTACCCTGAATCTACGTTGTTGCCCTATGAACAGTAGCCCAGTATCTTGGGAAATGTTGGGCACCTAGTAGGCACTCCATAAAAGTTTGTTTAATGTCTTAACTAATTAACTAATTAATTAATTGGGTACTAGGGCAAACATTTTCTGCTAACAAAATTCGACCTTTTGTTTGTATAACAAAGTAATTCATATGGAATCACACTGAATAAAAACAACTTCTGAGGCAGGGAAGGATGACAATAAAATAGAACTAGAAAGGGTGAATGATGTGCTCAAATCATTCAGCTTTAAGTGGCAAACCTCTGTCTTTTGACTACAGAGCCAGTATTTCTGCCATTGTGGTCAAACAGGTGTGACAGGATTTTGAGAAAACTGTGGCCTACATAAACATATTTCAATTTTATATAGGGTTGAAAATACCCCCCCCCCACTTCCTTTAACCCTGAATTTATTTGATGTAGTACAATAAAATATTTTTACTTTAATATGACATTTATAAATGAAAACTAACACAAAGTAAAGAATTTATTTAGGGCTTCCAAAAACACACATTTCTCCAGTTATTTGGCTAATTCAAGGGCATACAGCAATGGTGAGGTCCCCTTTTGTATGCCTGGTAGTTCAACTTTGCCCTTCATTTTGCGTGAGGAGGTACGACTTAGACGTAACTGAAATGCTATGGGAAAGAATTGTTACTAGGTATACAAAACAAAGGAAACTACTTTTCATTAAAATGTAATTTAATTTAATTACTCCTGGCCAAGATGGAAGTGTAGGTAGATACACTGTGCCTCCTTGCACAACCAAAGGAAGGACAACAATACATTTAAAAACAAAAATTAACCAGAACTGGCAGAAAATTGAACTGTACGAAGGTCTGATAACCGAGGAGTTAAAGAAGAAACATTCATCCAGACTGGTAAGAGCGGCGGAGACAGGTAAGCAGGGAGGAGGGGACTCGTGGCAAGGTGGTGGCTAGAGGACTGAGTCGTCCCGCATGTGCATGCAGATAAACCAAGAAGAACAACTAGGGAGCCAGACAGACTGGGCAACCCAGGGTTCCAGTGTGGGGGAAATAAAACCTCAAAACCTCTGACTGGAAAAACCTGCGGGGGTTGTGGTGGTAGGAGAAACTCCCAGACTCACAGGAGAGTCCGTTGGAGGAGCTCACAGGGTCCTAGAGCATACATAAGCCCACCCACCTGGGAATCAGCACCAGAAGGGCCCAGTTGGCTTGTAGGTAGTGGGGAAGTGACTGAAAGTAAGCCGAGAGCTGAGCAGGTGCCATTGTTCCCTGTCAGCCCCCTTCCTCACAGACAGCACCACAACGAAGCCAAATTGGTTGCTCTGCCCCAGTGAATACCAAAGGCTCTGCCCCTTATAGGGCAGTAACAAAGTGCATGGAGACAAAAAAAATGTGGCCCAAATGAAAGAACAGATCAAAGCTCCAAAAATAGAACTAAGTGATGTAAAGATAGCCAACCTATCAGATGAAGAGTTCAAAACACTGGTAATCAGGATGCTCACAGAAATGGTTGAGTATGGTCACAAAATAGAGAAAGAAGTAAAGGCTATGCAAAGTGAAATAAAGAAAAATGTACAGGGAACCAACAGTGACTGTAAGGAAACTGGAACTCAGATCAATGGTTTGGACCAGAAAGAAGAAATAAACATTGAAGCAGAGCAGAACGAAGAAACAAGAATTCAAAAAAATGAGGAGAGGCTTAGGAACCTCCAGGACAACTTTAAACATTCTAACATCCAAATCACAGGGGTGCCAGAAGGAGAAGAGGAAGAGCAAGAAATTGTATACTTATTTGAAGAACTAATGAAGGAGAACTTCCCTAATTTGGCAAAGAAAATAGACTTCCAGGAAGGCCAGGAATCTCAGAGAGTCCCAAAGAAGCTGGACCCAAGAAAGTACACACCAAGGCATATCATAATTGCCTTACCTAAGATTAAAGATAAGGAGAGAATCTTAAAAGCAGTAAGAAAAAAGGAGACAGTTACTTACAAAGGGGTTCCCATAAGACTATCAGCTGATTTCTCAAAAGAAACCTTGCAGGCAAGAAAGGGCTGGAAAGAAGTATTCAAAGTCATGAAAGGCAAGGACCTACATCCATCCAGCAAAACTATAATTTAGAATGAAAGGGCAGATACAGTGCTTCCAAGATAAGGTCAAGTTAAAGGAGTTCATGATCATGAAGCCCTTATTGTATGAAATGTTAAAAGGACTTATATAATAAAAATAAGATGAAAAATGTGAACAGTAGATTGACAACAAACTTACAACTATCAACAAGTGAACCTAAAAAAGAACCAAAACAAAAAAACAAACTGAGCAAACAACTAGAACAGGAACAGGATCACAGAAATGGAGATCATATGGAGGTTTATCAATAGAGGCGGGGAGTGGGTCAGGGGTGTGGGGAATGGAGAAGCTGAAGAACTTGTATGTGTGACTGATGGGCAAGAACTAGGGTGGAAGAGGGCTGGTGGGAGGGTGGTGTGGGGCAGGGGGGAATAAGGAGAGAAGAAAAGTAGAAAAGCTGTAATGGCATAATCAATAAAATACATTTAAAAATGCAATTTAACTTAATCAAAATTATATTAATTTTCATGGCTGCTATATTTTACAGATATGTGATTCTGTGGTGAAAACAAGAATAACTTTATTTTTAAAAGTGGTCTGGTTGGCTCATATCTGTGGAGGTTATCTTGTTCCTTGTACAGATTCTTGCTGGTTCAAGCAAAGGATGACAGAGTACCTTGCCCAAAGTCACCTGGGCTTCAGCTGGCAGCTGGATTTACAGAATACCAAACAGGATCATTAAGTCTTTTTGCCCAAAATGAGGGAATGGTGAGTTTCTCTGGGCACTTAAAGCTATAATTCCTTCTTATAGAGCATTATTATAAATTACTGTAATAAAATTATACTTTAGTCCTTTAAAATTCCAGCTTACAGGTCTAATTAATTTATCAATTTTTATGAATTAGCTTATTTTGTGTATACTTTCAGCTCCTTGAGGACTCTTGCAACCTCCGTTACAGTTATAGCCATAGCTCTTCCTAATTATGCAAAATGCACAATTGAAAATCTGGGGCAATTACAGAGACAAGCAAACACAGGAACACATTTGTAGGATGGTAATGTTTAGATGGAGTGAGAGTATTTAAGGTCTAGAGACATTAAGCAATGTGTGGGAACTCAAACTGATGAAGCAATGTGTGGGAACTCCTCTCAAGGTGAGAGGAGATTTTGATAAAAGCAAGAAATTTGCTATAGAATTTATAACATTTTAATGAATTGAGTTGATTTATTAATTTTGAAAATGAGATTATATATTATTGAATTATAAGCTATATTAGATATTTTATAAAAATAATTAAAATATAATATTTGCAATGGTTAAAGACAGTTGTGACAGTCGAAAAAATGATAAATTTATCAACTTGGCGAGTGAGTAATTTTAATACAACATCTAATTTTATGCCACTTTCTTCCTTTAGAAAAAACCCTCATGTAATTTTTGAGTGAAATTGAAGGTTAAAATAGAAATGTTTAACTTTTCATTCATTCATTCATTTTACAATAATATTTACTGAGTATCATCGCCTACGAACCAGGCTTTGTTTTATGCTCTGGGGCTATGAGCTCCCGCCCTCATGGAGAATTTCTGATAGTGACATGTGCAATAAAGAAAACTTAAAAAGGCAATGGAACAGAGAGTGACTGGGTAGGGTACTTTAGATAAGATAGTCAGGGAGATGTTTAGTATTGAAGGGGCCATTTAAGTGACACCTGGAGAAGAGAGTTCTAAGAAAAGCAGGACATGAGGACATTCCTTGTGGAGTGATCAGCAAGTTTAAAGACTCTGAGGCAGAAACAAGCTTAATGATTTGAGGACTAGAAAGATCAGAGGGCTGGAAATGGTGAGGGAGTGGAAAATTTGTCGAGAAATGTGAAGAAAAGTCAGGGACCAGATTATGCATTTTCTTGCAGGCTATGATAAGGAATTAGAATTTTATTTTAAGAGCAAAAGAAAGTCAAGAGTACTTTAAACAAAATAGAGTCCTAATCTGACTTATATTTTTATAGGCCATTTTGGCTTCTGTGTGGATATTGGGTTATGGGGAGCAGCGGTGGAAGCAGGGGGTGTAGTTAGTAAGCTATTGCAGTAACCCAGGCAAAAAAATAGAAACTTGTGACGGTGACAGGGAGAGGGGGACAAGTAACAGAACTAGAGAAGTGGACAGATTTGAAATGTTTTAGACATAAATGAATAAGATTTGTAGATGGACTGGAGGTAGAGCAAGAAAAAGGGAAATATCAAGAATGCTTATGGTCAATATAAACAACCGAGTAGAAGGTGCCAGTTACTGAGATAAATAAGTAAAAATGTCAAGGAGCCTTCTAGTTGTGTGAGCCTGGAATTTAGTGGAGAGATCAGGGTAGCTACTAAAAGATGGGAATTATCTGCCTAGAGACAAGACTTGAAGACATGTCATCAAGGGGACATCTGAAATCAAAGAATGCCCAGAGCTGAGTCCTGGGACAATCCCAAGTGTGGACATAGGTTAGAAGCCATTTCTCTCCATAGGGGAGAAAACCAGAAGAGTGTGAAGTCTCAGGATGAAGAGAGGAAAACTTCTAGAAGGAGGTTGGTCATTTGCATGGAATATTATTGTGAGGTAAAAAGAGAACAGGATGGGGATGATGTCACTGAACTGGGCAAAGCAGAGAAGGAAGCTTAACGGGAATGAGTTAGAGTGAACAGGAGGCTAAGGACGTGGAGACAGCAAGCTCAGACCATTCCTTTGAGAAATTTTGTTGTAAAGAGGAACAGTGAAGTAGGCAAAAGCTGGATGGAGATCTGAGATCTAAGGTGTTTGTTTTATTTATTTATTTTATTTTTAACAGGAGACGTTAATCATTTTAAATACTAATAAGAATAATGCAAAGCAAAAAAAGAACCTCTCATTGACACAGACAACACTATGGTAATTACAAAAGGAAAAGGGGATGGTAGGCAGTAGAAGGGGGTGAATACAGGATAAATGGTGATGGAAAGAGACTTGACTTTGGGTGGTGAACACACAATATAAGACACAGATGATGTGTTATGGAACTGTACACCTGAAACCTATATAGTTTTGTTCACCAGTGTTACCCAAATAAATTCAATAAAAATAATAATTAAAAAAAATTTTTTTGAAAAAGGAAACAACCAATCATGCAAAAGAGAGGAGGTTTGAAGCAGCAGTTGGTGAGTGTTCGGAAATAATACACTTAGCTGGGATGAGACAACCACTTGAAACAAATCATTACGGATTTAAAGGGAAGAGTATGGTGAGTGGTTTCCCAAGTGCTGTCTAGTGTCTCTGGCACAGGACAGAAGAAGGTCAATGATTGAGTTTAGTCAGTTGTTGACCTTTAGTCAAGGTTGGGATTTGGTAGAGAAAGGAGATTTCAAGGGAGTGCCATGGTGAAGACACATGGAATTGATATGAATTAAAAAGGAGGAAGTGAGCACATGAGGGTG
The DNA here is from genome assembly GCF_014824575.4 of Sturnira hondurensis. Lineage (NCBI taxonomy): Eukaryota > Metazoa > Chordata > Mammalia > Chiroptera > Phyllostomidae > Sturnira > Sturnira hondurensis. Next base: position 2,888,202 of record NW_028094767.1, read on the forward strand.
GCAACGGTTAGTATAAAGTGTTAGAGTTCCTGGACTGGAGGTGCCAATGGGCTGAAGATGTGGTTGCATTGGGGGATAATGAAAAAGTGCTGCAAGGGAAGAAAGTGAGATGCTTAAAACATTTTCAGAGTTGGTGACACTGCTGATTTGTGAGTGTAATAGAATAGCTGCTGGGCAGATGATGAGAACCTAACAAAAGAACAGCTTGTTATCAAGCTGGACTCTAGGTCCTTCAGCATAGAATAAGCTCCTATAGTGCAGGAAGTGTTGCAGGAGTCTTGAAGTTAGGGGATTCCTGTGAAGATATGACAATTCTCTAAGAGCTAATGTAACAGCAAAATGCGAAAGTTCAGGTCACCTTTTAAATTTTGGACTTAGGTTGTAGCAGTATTTTATTAGATATGTCACCCCAGGAAAGGAAAACAAAAGTAAAAGTAAACAAGTAAGACTATATCAAACTAAAAAATTTTTGCACCACAAAGCAAAACATCAACAAAATAAAAAGATAACTCACAGAATAGGAGAATATATCTGCTGATACGTCTGATAGGGGGTTAATATCCAAAATTTATAAAGTACGTACAAAACTCAACACACACAAAAAACCCCAAATAACCCAATTAAAAATGGGCAAAGGACTTAAATAGACACTTCTCCAAAGAGGCCAATAGACATGAAAAGACGTTACTAATCATCAGAGAAATGCAAATTAAAACCAGAATGAGATATCATCTCATATCTGTCAGAATGGCTATCACTAATAAATCAAAAAACAAGTGCTGGTGAGGATGTGGAGAGAGGGGAGCCCTTGTGCACTCTTAGTTGGAAATGCAGACTGGTGTAGCCACTGTGGAAAGCAGTATGGAGACACCTCAAAAAATTAAAAATGGATCTTTCTTTTGACCCAGCCATCCCACTTCTGGGAATATATATGAAGGAAGCAAAAACACTAATTCAAAAGAACATAAGCAAGCACCCCATGTTCATTGCAGCATTATTTATAACCACTAAGATATGGAAGCAACCTAAGTGCCCATCGGTAGTGAGCGGGTAAAACAACTATGGCATATTTACCCAAAGGAATACTACTTGGTCATAAAAAGGAGAAAATTTTACCCTCTGCAACAGTTTGGATAGACCTGGAGAATATTGTGCTAAGTGAAATAAGCCAGTCAGAGAAAGACAAATACCATATGCTTTCACCCATATGTGAAATCTAATGAACACACTGAAATAACAAGGAAAATAGAGACAGACTCAGATGGAGAGCAGGATGTCAACTATTTGTGGGGGTGAGGTTAGGGGATGGAGGGATTGAGAAAAAAGGAAAAAGGACTCATGGACAATAGTGTGGTGATTACTGGGGGAGAGGGGTATAAAGGGACTAAATGTAATGGAAAACTATAATAAACATTAAATTTAAAAAATCTCATTGTCACCAAATATGTTGGGTTGGGGGCTGTATCCTTTACAATTGTGTGACCGTAAACATCGTATTTAGTTTTTGAGCTTTACTTGTCAAAGAACTCTATTACCACCTCCACCACTGTCATCACGTTCACCACCATCGCCATTATCATAGCCATCACAAACATCATCGTCATCATCACCGTCATCACCGCTATAATCCACTTAGGGCCTTTCTACTGGCTCTGCCTTGATTCTCTGTCCCTAGATCTTTGCACGGCAGGGTATTCAATCTTCATTTCAAACCTTACCTCCTCAGAGAAGCCTACTCACTCAAACTAAAGGAGAACCCCCTGACTTTTGACATCCTCTGTTTCTAAAACAGCCAGTTTTATCCCTTTTTGCATCCATGGCTATCTGGAATTATCCTTTTAATGGGAGACCTCATACAATTGTCTGTTTACTTGTTTAATTACATTTATTTATTTACTTGTTTACTGTTTGTATTGTGTATTTCAAGAAAAAAATTCTAAGAGATCAAGGACCCTGTCTAAAAATTAGAACAATGTCTTGCCTATAGTAATGATGAAGAACAAATAAACTGTAAAATCCTCTACAGTTACTGTTATTGGGACAAGCTGCATGACCTCAATACAGTCAGTTTAAATAAAGAAATAGTTTGTAACATGAGGAGAAGGCAATTGGTTTTTACACTGTATTTTTGATGCATAATTGTTATACATATTTTAAAATTCTTAAGACAGGTTTATGGAGTGAAAAACAAGTACTGGTCAATTCATTAGACCTAATTCAAAATAATCAAGTACAATTAATGACCTCTGACAGATGACAGAGGTCATTAATTGGTACTTAACAGCAGAGACCGGCTAATATAATGTGGTCAGAGGCAAGGTGCAAATCTCCAGAATGATAGGCTGTAGTTGCTTGCCACCACCTTACCCCTTGACCAGATGGTTATGGACTAGAAGCAAAGGTATTATTATCCTTTAACAGATGACAGTAAGTAACCAGATGAAGAGATGGAATAGAAAAGGTTAATTTCATAGCTCCCTTTGACACTCATTAACGGTTTTCATAATACTTCTCAAGGTAATCTTTATTACTTATTTATATTGTCATTGTTTTCAAGGTAATCTAATTAAGACTTTTAAATTCTTAAAATTATGAACAGCATAAATTCTGCTCAGAATTCTTTCCAATCTGAGCATCTGAAGGTAATTTTCACTTAATATACTTCAAAATATAACAGCTTGTAAAAATTCAGATATTTCCCCTTCTTGCTGCTTTATTGAGGACTATTACTGAAGAATGGCACTACATTTGTTCATGCTCAAACTTTTAAAAAAATTATTAGCATTTTTTAAAAGATTTTTATTCATTTAGCTTTGGAGGGGAAGGGGAGGAGAGAAAGAGATAAATATCAATGTATGGCTGCCCCTTGTGAATCCCATGCTGGGAACTAGCCTGCAACCCAGGCATGTGCCCTGACTGGGAATTGAACCGCAATCCCTTAGTTCTTAGGCCTGCACTCAATCCACTGAGCTACACCAGCCAGGGCTCAAACTTATTTTAAAGTGATGTAATTAATTCACATTTCATATAAATCATAGTCCATTGACAGACTTATATTCTTAGTAAAGAAAAATCTTATATATTAATTTATGAGAATTTTTAAGAAACATTTTCTAGATACTTTAAAAATAAAGTACTTTAGTATAAAATAAAGTACAAAAAAAGCTGATAATGCTAACGAATGAATCATAAGGGAAATGAATTCCTTAAAGCAATAATACTTTAAATAGCAAAATTATAAATATCCTCTTAAATTTTATACCTCACATAATTTATATGTAATGCAGGATATCGATGCATTTTAAGGTATCTCTCTATGTTCATTGCCGCATTATTTACAATTGCCAGATGTGGAAGCAACCCAAGTGCCCATGAATAGACAAGTGGGTTAAGAAGCTATGGTACAGCCCTGGCTGGTATGGCTCAGTGGATTGAGCACCAGCCTGTGAAAGGGTCATTGGTTAGATTCCCAATCAGGGCACATGCCTGGGTTGCAGGCCAGGTCTCCAGTATGGGGTGTGCAAGAGGCAACCACACATTGATATTTGTCTCCCTCTCTTTCTCCCTCCCTTCCCCCCTCTCCAAAAATAAATAAATAAAGTCCTTTAAAAAAGCCGTGGCACATATATACCATGGAATATTAGCCATAAAAAAGAATGAAATCTTATCATTTGCAACAAGGTGGATGGACTAAGATATTATGTTAAGTGAAATAAATCAGTCAGAAAAAGACAAATACCATAAGATTTGGCTTACACATAAATCTAAAAACAAAATAAACTAACACAATTAAAATGGACTTATAGATATGGAGAACAGACTAATGGTTGCCAGAGGAGTTGGGGGACTGGGTGAAAAAGATGAAGGGATCAGGTATACAATGGCAGTTACAAAATAGTCATGAGGATGTGAAGTGTGGCGTATGAACATAGTCAATAGTATTGTAATAACTATGCATGGTGCCAGGTGGGTGCTAGAAATATCAGGGGGAACACTTTGTAAAGTATGATCATCTAATCACTGCTATACACCTGCAACTAATACAAATAATATTGAATGTAAACTGTAATTGAAAAGTAAAATAAAATAAAGACCATACAATTTAACCTCCTCAGCTGAGGTTCTCAGTGAGGAGCTGGAGCTGGGTAGGCTTTATCATCTGGTGATCTGGCTGAGCCTTTGTCTGGGGACCTGCTCTACGGCCCTCTTTGCTATGGAGTCAAATCTTTGTTCTTAGGCTGTGAAAATGACCTAGAGTGCCTCTTTCAGTGCCTGGGGGTGTAATCCTCTTTGCTGGGGTTTGATTTTACCTGCCTGTGTTTAGTGCAGTATTCCCCCCTCAGCTGTGTGGGTGGACCACCTCCTGGAAGCTCTCTCTTGTGTTCTCAATCATGTTTTGCCAGGCTGTGGGAGGGTTAATTGCGTGGTTGTGTGGAGTCAGGGAGGGGGTCTGGGCTGTAACTGGTTCTGAAACGAGCTCATCAGACCCTTTTTTGTGAGCCCCCTTCACACCCACTTCTAGCGGGGACCAGTGTCACAGCCCTGAGCCTTTTGTTTGCAACAGAAATTAGGAGGCTTTTTGGTTTTCCCAGCTGCTGACCTAGCATTTAACTCTAGGTTCTGGTAAGTCAGTTACCACTTGTCCATATGCTTCCCAGGGTTGTTTGCAGTCTGTCTGTTATCTCCTGTGTCCTGGTGAGTTAAATAAAACCTTAAAAAACTCTTTATATTCATTTTATTGGGATGTCAAAAAAGGATCAGAGGCAAATGCATGCATTTAACCCACCATCTTTAACCAGACATCCTGAAATTTGATTCTTAACAAAAGTGCTTTGAATAGTATTTAAGAGAAGTATGGATACTTATTTGAGATATATTAATAGTATAGTATTATCACACTATATTGGCCAACATGGCATGGATTCAGGAAAATAAACTTACGTAACAAAACGGTAAACTTTTGTTTTAATAAAAGATGGGTTCTATTACTGAAAAAGTTGTCTTTTCTCTATATGAATCATCTCTCAAAGTGCAAACTTTAATGCCCAGTTAAAATGGTCATACCGAACATTAGGCTAATAGTGTGTGCATTTCTGTGTAAAGACCAGCTGTGTTTCTGATTGTAGAAGAGTACAGATCAATTCTATCACAATAACAGTAAATCACAGTCAATGATGACTCAGTTAACTATAGGAAGCAGAAGGTGGAAACTAATGCAAAGGCTCACAACTTTATTACTTAACTAAGTATGACTAAGCAGTGGTTAAAATTGGAAGTACACAATCATCACTTCCCAGTGTATTAAGTTACATCATTTTCCAGTGTATTAAGACTCAGGACAGCTTGAGATAGCAGATTTAATTTAAACAAGTAAACCAATGGTTTATTCATTTATTGCCTTCAATCTCTTCCACAGCTGGTGTGAACATTTGTTAATTTTCAAATAAACTGAAGCCAATGTGTGGTGCAGTAATTAACTTAGGAAAGCAATTAATGTAAGCAACATATGCATGAATGTTATCATGGAGTAGTGCATATGGTTAATTAAAGTTTAACATAAATTAAATCTATTTAACCTTATTTCAAGGACCACCGGCACAGGATTTTTGTAAAATGCCCATAGTCTTAACTAAGGCAATTAACTGCCTTATATTCATGACCTCAAAGAATTAGCCAAAGTCTTGTGGTCTATTACTTAGTTAATAGCAAACATGGCTCAAAAGCTCTGTCTGTTTTCGAGGTGATTTAGAAAGTCAAAACTGGCTATCATACAAAAAGCCAAATCAAAGATCAGTCTTTCTGGAAATGGCTGATATATTATATGTTAACAAAAACTTCCCTTTGTAAATTTTAGGGTTATAAAATATACCATTGTTGTTCCCCTCAGATGAACTTGAATTCCTTTTAATAAATTATTTGATGTCATTTTTTGTTTATTTACTTTTTAATGAAAGATTCCACCAATGAATTCATACTTAGTGTAGCAAATGTCTGTTAAGGTGCTACTCCGCACAAAGAACTCTGTTCAATTCTACAAAGGTATACCTGATAAAAAGGTATATTTTTTATTATGTACCATCTCTTTCCAAAGATGACTTAAGATAACTGTAAAAAATGGTCATTTATCTAATGAGATCAACATAGAAGAAAATCAAATGTTAAGAATGGGGGAGAGCATAAATATTACTGTTTAATATAACTGCATCAAATATTACACTGAACATCCTAACATTCATGGCAAAGAAAATAAGTTAAATTGCATAAATAAAAATGAATGAAACATAGTCACAAGGTTGTGTTTAATATTTGCATCTACCAAATGGTTTTGATATTTCCCTTTCAATTTTGTCAACAATATTTAACAAATTGTGCACAGTTTAAATTATCTTGGATAAAATGAATGGTTTTACTGTTCTGGATTTTGCATATTCTACCCTGGGCCATTTTCTTTTATCTTATTAAATTTCCATTTCAATGTAATGGATGAGTATTCTTTATATTTCATATATTTCATTTGGCACAACCAAAGGTTTGTGTATGGGCCACTTCGCAGTTCACATATAACACATGGAGTTGGTTTTATAATTCCAAAGGATAAGATTCTTAATGAATGTATTTTAAGACTTAATAAATAAGATACTCTGCCAGATATTTCCTTGCACCCAAACAAGTGAAAGTACATTTTTTGGCAGTCATGTTATATGCCTGTGGGAGGTTTATGAAGAGTAACAAGTTCATACTGTCCATTTGGTCTTATTCCACTGAACTTTATTTTCTCTTTCCTTTGGTTAACCAACACAAGCTTTCATCTCTCCACTCCTCATCCACATTAATGAAGCTTAATCAGTGGTCACTCTAAGCTCAATTCTATAAATATAGGAGGAAACTGAGTTTCAGCACTGCATTTAATGAGAAAACTTTTTGATTCATTGGAGAGTTGAAAGACTTGTTTATGGCTTTTGAATTAGTTAGATAGCCTCAGTTAGGAGTCAGCATTTATGAGACTAGAGTTTTAAAATATCACTTATAAAACTGATTAATTATATAATCATAACTATCCTCCTAAACTGATACATGTGACCCTCCTATAGTCAGTCCTATATACATGATTCAGGATTGGAAACTAGTCAGGATGGATGCTTTGTGAGTCTCTGAATGTGTTGAACAGGTCTTATTTATCTCTGGTTCTACAACACTTAGAGAAGTGCCTGACACAATGTTTAATAAATGTTGGTTGATTGAGTAAAGAAATTCACAAATGAAAAATCACAAGCTTATTGCCCCCTGCAGAGAAGGAAACTGTGTTGGGGGTATTAGCATTTCATTCTAATGCCCATAGAAATTAGACTAAGAATTATTTTTCCTCATAGATACACATATAGACATACATTAGAGTATATTCTATATCTATATTATCTGTCTAGGAATTTTTGTTTTTTAAAATTGACTTATTTAAAATAAAATAAAGTTTTCTCATGCTACTACACATCTAAAATAAATATGGGCCTCTGTTTACCATCTCTCATATTAAATATAATTTAAGTACAGTTTCTTCGAACTTTTATGGAATGAGGGAGTTGAAGCCTAGTGAAAATTATTTAATGCTAAGATTCTTCTTATATAAAAAGGATATTAATGTAAATGTGACCTACTAAGCAAGTATGAACCATTATATATATGAAATCTTCAAGATTTATTAGTGTCTTTGGAATGGAATCCCTCAGCTACGTATGGAGCAGTCCTCATGCCATTGGATGTTGAGAAACATTTTGGAAAGATCCTCTTCCCTAAACTCAGTGAAGTATCTGATAAAATATTTGCCAAGTGTAACTGGCTAAAAGAAAAGTCGGATTTTGCCTGACTGGAGTAGCTCAGTGGATTGAGTGCGGGCCTGTAAACCACATGATCGCTGTTCGATTCCCAGTCAGGGCACATGCCTAGGTTGCAGGCCAGTTCCCGGCAGGGGACACACCAGAGGCAACCATACATTGATATTTCTCTCCTTCTCTCCTTCCCTTCCCCTCTAAAGATAAATAAATAAAAAATTAAAAAAAAGAAAAGTTGGATTTTGGATTTAGACAGTCAAATTAGAATACCACGAATTTTGCAATCTGTTGTTTTCCTGAATGTGACCGATGCTAAAGAGATTAACAAAAAGGCTTTGTTTTCTTAGGAAAACCTCACCTGTCTGGATTTACTAGAAACAACAATTTTGTTGTGTAAAGAGTTCTAGGCAGTAAACACTTTCTTTAACATGTAATTTTTCTGTTCTCCCTCCTGGGTCATATTTTTTCTTCCTCCAGTGCTTTCAAGGTTTCAGGTACAGGAATGGGAAGCAATGTTTGTTGGATGCCTGTTGTCACCAGCAATATGCCTAGAAATCTGTGAGTCCAGAATTACCAATTGCAAAAATAAGTGGAAAAACACTCGAATCGGTCACTGATAAATGGATATCAATAGGCTTAATTTTTTAAAAAGACAAAATCAATTTGATAAATCCAATGCAATTCTATATAGAAAATTCAGTTAATAAAACAATTAAAGTATATAGCATTAAAGAAAAGTAGGGAGGATGGTTTGATTAGGTTGGCATCCATACTATTCATATCATGTTTTAATTTTAAATCTTTTCTTTCAACTTTAAATATTTAAAGTTTAAATGTTTTCTTTCATGATAGGAAGAAATTAGCCAGATTTTCCTCCCTTCCTCCATATCCCATTTTCTCATTTTCATGGACTGAATGATTGTATGTTTTAAGACACTGAATTTAAAATTCTTATTGTGTTAGTCTCATTGTTATCTACATGGGCTAAAAACCTTTGTAGAAAAAGCCTTTTCTTGACTCTAGGATCCTCAGTCACAGGAGAACATATACAAAACAAGTCATCATAAAATAAGAGATGGCCTACTTCTCTGATTTGTAGTATAAACAAATTGAACAGTTTTCCAAAATAAGATATGGACAAATCATATTTTATGAAAAAATAGCTAGAAATAGTTGAAATATTTGAGAAGTTCCAGAAGACTTAATCCAAGGATATTTGCCACATATTAAAACTACAGAATTCTGGGTTGTAAAAGTTTTAGTGTTTCCACATGGCTAATAAAGAACCACTAAATACTACTGAAACTACTATAAAATTTCCCACTGTGAGATTAAGTTAGCCAGTTTTGTTTTAATTCCTTGTGTCAATGTTTTGTAAGGCTTCACTTTTTATTTTTTGAATGCAGCCTCTGGGCCTTTATCTAAACATTTAGCTAGTAGTAAAAATGATTTGTTGAGCTTAAAAGGTAAGAAGTTGCTATGGAAATGAGAAACATCATAGTTGGAGGACATCATTTGTTCTCACATATTTTTAATAAAAATGCAAGCCTTATATTCCCTTAAAAACATTAGAGGAAGACGATTTTGAACTTTCACAATTCAAGGTGTCTCCCCCATTCCCAAAAAGTTAAACTGAAAATTCTAAGAAACTTTAGGGTGGTTGGCACCCTTTGGATATTGCTTATTGTCGTTTAATATAATTGGAGGCTTAGGGAGTCATTAGGTACCATTGCCATGTAATGTACAAGTAACTACATGATTAGAATTAATATGTATAGTTAAAATATACTGACTTCCAGAAACCAGAATATAACGCCAGAAGTAGAAAGAAATGATGCCTCAGCAGACACTGTGGACAGATGTTTTCCATAAATAAAATAAGCATGGTGGTTTTTAATACAATACAGCTTTTCATGAGCTGATAATTTCTTGCAGCAGTAATATTAATTAATACTTTTCTACCAAGTTCTGTGTCCCAAACCAATAAAATTCTGTGGGGCAGAGCAGTTTATTCTCTTCCCTGGAAGTTAATGAAATGAAAGTTAGATCCCTGAAGGCAAACCAGGGAGCAAGCAGACACTGTCTGTCCTCATTCCCCACCTCAGTAGCCTGTAGAGGACACTTCCTGGGTCCACCATGTTGCCCAGATGCAGCCTCTTTCGGCCCCCTGCTATTTCTTTGCTATTTCCATGTCTTTCTCACCATGGTTGATGGAGTAGTCTTTATACAATGTCATCTGGACCACACATGTAAGCATCTAAGTACAGAACTCCTACGTGGCTTCTCATGGCATTTCATAACTAACACAAAGCCTTAGCCTCATCTATGCAGTCACTTTCAGCAGTCACTTTCTATGGGTTCTATGCAGTCACTTTCAGCAGGATCTCCCCTTTGCCTGCAAGTCTCCAGTTGCAGCATCTCCCTCAGCTTCCTGGAACTACTAAGCGAACTCCTCTCTTACACAAACTGTTCTCTCCACCCATAATCCCCCTTCATCCCCACCTGGATGACACCAACCTTCAGATTTCAACAAAGCCACATTTTCTTCCTGCTCTTGTAACTATTTATTTTCCTCCAGAGCCCATATTATAAGTTCTAATTATGTATCTACTGGATTACTTCTTTCCTGTATCCTCTGTGCATTATAAACTCTGTGAAGCCAAGTACTTAGACTGTTTTTGCCTGGAACGTGCCTCAAAGAATGACTGGCATATAGTAGATGCTCAATTTAAAAAGCTGGGTGCGGACTTCCACCAAGATGGAGGCATAGGTGGAAACACTGTGCCTTCTCCCACAACCAAGTTTCAATACAACAAAAGTTTTGGAGAACTAGGACACACCCAAAGACCAGAAAACTGAATTATACGGAAGTCTGACAACTACGAACCATTCAATGGGGACGGTAAGAGAGGCGGAGCCAGCAGCAGAGCTGGGTCGGGCAGGACAGATCCCCCGACCTAGGCACGCTGGCAGCCCGAAGCCAGTTGGGGTGCGGGGCAGACTGACCAAGGTCACACATTCGCGCACAGTGAGATGGACCACACAGGCCCCAGGGGACGAACCCAGTGGTGGAGGGCTGAGGGCGGTGGCACACTTGCGTGCAGTGGAACGAAACGAGTGGGCCTGGTGACGGTGATGGCTGCGGTGCTGGTGGGGGTCCGCAGCAGCAGGCGGCAGAGGGAAGCCATTGTCCCTCTTTGACCCCGCCCCCACATACAATGTCACAACCCAGAGACTTAGTTGCTCTGCTCTGGTGAAAACCTAGGGCTCCGATCCTGCTATGGAACAGGCACAAACAGCCCAAAAGATGGCGCAAGAGGAACTCAAAGTCCCAGAGCCAATAGCTCTAAGCGACCAACAGATTGCCGGCCTCTCAGAAGCCCAATTTAAGACACTCTTTATCAGGATGCTCACAGAATTGGTAGATTATAGCCACAAATTAGAGGAACATATGAAGGCTAAACTAATTGAAATGAAGGGAGATGTCCAGGAAACCAATAGTGATGGAAAGGAAACTGGGACTCAAATCAATGGAATGGGTCAGAAGGAAGAACAAAACATCCTACCAGAAAGGAATGAAGAAATGAGAATTCAAAACAATGAGGAGAGGCTTAGGAACCTCCAGGACATCTTTAAACGTTCCAACATCCGGATTATAGGGGTACCAGAAGGGGGAAAGAAACAGCCACGAGTGGAAAACTTATTTGAACAAATAATAAAGGAGAACTTCCCCAGTCTGGCAAAGGAAATAGACTTCCAGGAAATCCAGGAAGCTCAGAGAGTCCCAAAGAAGTTGGACCCAAGAAGGAACACACCAAGGCACATCATAATTACATTAGCCAAGACCAAAATGAAGGAGAGAATCCTAGAAGCAGCAAGGGATAAGGGGACAGTCACCTACAAAGGAGTACCCATCAGACTGTCAGCGGATTTCTCAAAAGAGACCTTACAGGCAAGAAGGGGCTGGAAAGAAGTATTCCAAGTCATGAAATCCAAAGACCTACAGCCAAGATTGCTTTATCCAGCAAAACTTTCATTTAGAATGGAAGGACAGATAAAGTGCTTCTCAGATAAGGTCAAGTTCAAGGAGTTCATCATCACCAAGCCCTTATTATATGAAATGCTAAAGGGACTTATCTAAGAAAAAGATGATGAAAAATATTAACAGTGAAAGGACAGCAAACTCATAGTTATTAACAACCACACCTAAAACAAAAGCAAACCAAGAGGACAGCTAGATCAGGAGTGGAACCATAGAAATGAAGAACGCATGGAGGGTTAGAAACAGGGGGGTGGGAGGAGGAGAAGGGGGGAGAAGGCACAGAAGATAGCATAGATGGTAGGTAGAAAATAGATAGGGGGGAGGGCGAGAATAGTGGGGGAAATATAGAGTCTAAAGAAATTAAGACACGTGGTTATAAACTAAGGGGGGGAATAGTGGGGGAGGGAGTGTGCAGGTGGAGGGGAATGAAGGGAGGGAATAGAACAACTGTAATGGTATAATCAATAAAATATATTTAAAAAAATAATAAAATAAAATAAAAAGCTGGGTGCTTAAGTAAATGATAATTTGTAGATCTATTCTGATGATATTTGTCTTTTCAGGATACAAATATAAGATGCAAAAGAATTAGCTGTGTTATAAAGCATTTAATCAATTAATTCAGATTCTAGACAGTATACTTAATATATCTTTCTGAAATATGTTAAAATGATTCCTTTTATTAAGAATTGTTAATGGTTTACTGAAAGGTAATTTTCAATGGTACATTGTGTTTCTCCTATGTATTTCAAATAAAAACAAACATTTTCATAGTTTATAGAATGTCTTCAGATCATGCCCTAAAATGATAAGTTATGAAAAAAATAATTGAACAGCAAAATACCTTCACTTCTATTTTTACATACTTAATGGAACAAAAGAAATTAAAATTTGTGCAGCTCTGGGATGGGAAGAAAGAGATCTGCCACCTAAAGGAAGGCTTTGAGCTTGAAGAGCTGATTTCAAAATAACAGACTGAGCTCCAGACAGTTTTAGCCAGGCGTGGTGGGTGACAAGCAGACTGTGGGGTCTGCAAGGACAGGATGATGTCCATAACAAAGGTGGGGATTGGGATTGATGGGGTTGAGAACATGCTACCCCAAAAGATGGAACCTTGGCATATTGAATATTTTAAGGGGAAGGAATTTGAGAAAATGACAGAAGAAGGTCATTCTGACCGCACACCCTCCCCCTCTTCCTCTCTGAAATGGGTCTTAAAATCCTGATGTAAGAGGTGTCCTCTTTATTCTGGGAGGAAAAGAGTATCCTTTTCATTGGAGACAAAGGAGTGCCAAGAAGAATCTTAGCATGCTGCGCCAAGTGTTCCCCCACCCCCTGTTTACTAACTTCCCTTGTATCCTTAATTTCTTACATTCCTCTATGATTTTTCATTCTTCATCAGACATAGCAGAAAAAATACACAGGTCTAACTTTTTCTTTGCTCTTCAGTTCCGTATGTCATATAAAACTTCTATTAAATAAATTTATACGCTTTTCTCCTATTAATCTGTTTTTGTCACTTTACTTTTCAGACCCAGCCAGGGTGCCAAAGAATGTTGGAAAAATCTTTTTCTTCCCCTAGAGGACCCACCTGAGAAGGCTACTTTATGTTGAGGACCTCTAAGTGGGATTTTAGCGATCCCTAGTTTTCACTTTTATTTCAAATTACTGAGTGAAGAGTCACAATACTAACTTTTGTAAAGAAGAAAAAACTATTTCTGCTTTATAGTTTCAAAAAAATCTGTTATGAGTTCATATTTCAGCTGTACTGAAAGTTGTTTGGCAATGACTGTCAAGTCACAGGTGAGCTTGTTACGGCATGCAATGGTTAGAAGATGAAATACGAGAAAACGCCTTTACACATGAAAAATTCTTTAGAAAAAGAAATGGAGAGAACTGTAATTGAAAAACAATAAAACACAAAAAATTCTTTAGAAAAAAGGAAGAAAAATGGAAAATTGTATAAATACCTCCAAGTTACCCACAAAGTACTAGCAAACATTCTAATTTAGTAAACTGTGATTGAATTATTTTAGTACCTTTTTCCAAACTCATCTTAGCCTGAAAAGAAAACTACTGCATTCAAAACCAACCCCAAAGATAAAAACTGTGTTTGTAGTTTTCTTTTAGTTAAAGACCATACAAAGAGTAGTATGAGTAGAGTAGTGTGTACTAGGTAACTAAAGCACAAGTAGAAAAGTGTTATACTTTTCTATTAAAGAATTCACTGGAATTGACTGAGCATTTGCTATATGTTTAGATTCATTAGGAAGTTTACATAAAATCGGACCACAGATATGAAGTCAGTCTCCATACAGAACTGAGGCTGGCATCTGATTTCGTTTGAATGAATTGCTAGTTGTGCACCATGACCATTGCTTCCTAAGCTTTAAATAGATGGATTTTTCTGGTACTGCTCTCTGCAAACCCTTACCTTTTTTGGAGAAACATTCTTTGACACTATCAAATATTTCAAACTGAGGGAAACATATGTCTTAACTTTTTCTTTATATCCTTAACTGACAAAGTTACTATATTAGGGTCACAAAGCCAAGCTAGGTTTTAGGTTCAGTGAGTCAGTGAGTTATGAACTATTTATACACAGTTTTGATTTGATCAATTGGGAAATTCATTGTTAAAATGTTCAATTCAAGGCTCCCTAGAACAAAGGATTACCTAACAAAGTTTGAGTACTTATGTATATGTACATATTGTATACTTATCAAGAATTCAACATGGTTTAGCTTGTGTAGTTCTTACTACAATCTAATGAAATACATGCTCATGTTTTTCCCATTTTGGAGAAAAACTGAAGCTCAAAGAGGTTTCTCATGTGAAAGTGAGGTTGTGTAAATAGCAGAACCAAGACTCAAACTCTGATATTCTTGGTTCCACTGTCTCGTTCTTTGCCATTCACTACAAACTTGGGCTTTCCAGGAATGCCCCTGGTCAGCTATTTCTGGCTCATCACCCACTCTTTTCCCACATTGAACATGTTCTTGAACTTAATCTTCACAGCATTCTCTAAACTTGCCATGTATACTCCCATTTCCATGTCTTTGCTCACATATTTGACCATTGGTTAAAAAAGATGGATGATCTATCCAAATTTTAGAGTGTAGCGGACCCAAGATGGCAGAGGAGTAAGTGGAAACGGCATTAACCTCCACCTAGAACCAACCTATATTTACAACTAAACTGCAGAGAAATCATTTTGAATAACCAACTGAACACTGGCTGGAGAGAACGCTTATGTCCAAGGACGGACAGAAGAAGCCATTTCACCACAGTGTGACTGGGAGAGAGTGTGGAGGCACTGTAACAGGGCTGGTTAGGCTCCCATGGTGGCCGCTGATGTGCCAGAGGGATATTTCAGTGGCCGTGGGGTTTCTCCTGAGAAGTGTGGGGTCTAAACCCCAAATTGGGCCCCCAAGCCTATAGCACCAGGGCTGGGAAAGGAACCCAGTTGACATCCAGGTATGAAAAGCTGTGGAAGAGATGGCTGGAGGTGCAAAGAGCCTTTTAAAGAGCCAATGCACAAAATTTCCTTTGGAGCCACATACCTTGGACTCTGGCAGTGGGAGCACAGAGTGGACTAGAGATGCTTGAGGAGAGTCTGGGGCTCGTGGCTCTGTGGAGAGAACTGAAGGGATAGCTGCCAGGATTCCTGTGCTGAGTGAGTCATTCCCTATGTAGCAGAAATCATCTTTCTCAGGCAGAGCACTTTCCTCCAAGTGGCATGAATCTGAGGGGAAGCAATAGCCACACCCATGGGAATTACTCCGCCCTACCTTGGGGAGCTTAAGCCAGCTTCTGAGCACAGCTTCAGGCTATATCATTGATTAGTTTAACAACTAAGGTAGATCTCTGGTAGCTCTGAGTTTTAGATTTCACAAGCAGTCTCTGACAAAGGCCTACACCAGAGCCTTTGCAAATCTACCTAATACATAGAAACAAATACAAAGAATCAGCCAAAATGGAAAGACAAAGAAACAGACCACAAATGAAAGAAGAGAATTCTCCAGAAGATGAATTAGATGAAATGGACACAGTTTATCAGTTAGACAGTGTAATGATTATAAGGATATGCAACAACATGAAAAAAAAGATGTAGAAACCTTTAAAAGGAGCAGTCAGAAATAAAGAATGCAATATCTGAAATGTATTTATTTCACTGGAAGGAATAAACGGTAGCTTAGATGAAGCAGAGGAACAAATCAGTTATTTGAAAGATAAGTTAGGAAAAAATACCCAAGCATGGTGGCAAAAAGAAAAAAGAATCAAAAAAATGAGGAGAGCTTAAGAAACATTTTGGACAACATGAAACATAATGACCTCTGCATCATGAGAATACCAGAAGAGAGTGAGCAAGGGATTGAGAACCTAATTGAAGAAATAATGACTGAAAACTTTTTTAATCTGGTGAAGGAAAAAGAGCACAACTCCAAGAAACTCTGAAAGTCCCAAGGAGAGGGACTTTTTAAAAAGTCTACACTGAAACACATCATAATTAAAATGGTAAGGCTTAAAGTAAAAAAGAGGATCCTAAAGGCAGCAAGAGAAAATCAGGTAGTTACATACAAGTAAGTACCAATTAGACTGTCATCTGATTCCTTAACAGAAATATTATGGGTCAGAAAGGAGTGGCATAAAATATTCACAGTGATGAAAAGCAAGGACCTACAGCCAAGGCTACTTTTTCAAAAAAGGCTATCTTTTAAAAGTGAAGGAAAAATAAGGAGCTTCCTGATAAGAAAAAGCTAAAGGAGTTAGTTAATGCCAAACTAGTACTGCAACAAATGTTAAAAGGCTTGCTTTAACAAGAAGAAGAGGAAAGAGAGAAAGAAAAAAAAACAGAGAAAAATAGTCTACCAATAAAATGACACTAAATATGTGTCTATCAATAATCATTTTAAATGTAATTGGCTTAAATGCTCCAACCAAAAAACCTAAGGTAGCTGAAGGGACAAGAAAACAAAGGCCCACATATCTGCTGCCTCTGAGATACTTATCTCAGATCGAAAGATACACGTAAACTAAAAGGAAAGGGTTGGAAAAAAGATGTTTCGTACAAATTGAAAAGGAAAAAAAGTTGGGTAGCAGCACTTATATCTGAATAAATGAACTTTAAAACCAAGGCTATATTAAGAGACAAAGAAGGACACTACATAATGATAAAGGGAACAATCCAGCAAGAGGATATAACCCTAGTAAACATATACACGCACCCAACACAGAAGCAATAAATATGTGAAGTAAATCTTGATGGACAGAAAGGAAGAGATCAATAGAAATACAGTCATAGTTGGGGATTTTAATACTCCTTTGACTTCAATGGATAGATCTTCCAGACAGGAAATCAACAAGGAGATAGGAACCTTAAACCACACACTAGATCAAATGGATTTAACTGAGATCTTCAGAGCATTTTACCCCCAAACAGCAGAGTATACATACTTTTCAAGTGCACATGAAAAGTTTTCTAAGATAGATCACGTATTAGGACATAAAACAAGTCTCAATAGATTTAAGAAGATTGAAATCATATCAGGCACCTCCTCTGACCACCATGCTGTGAAAATAGATGTCAATCACAAGAAGAATATTGGAAAACATGCAAAGACCATGGAAGCTAAATAACATGTAATTAAACAATGAATAGGTCGACAATGAGATCAGGAAGAAATTAAAAGATTCTTTGAAACAAATCAAAATGAGGACACAACATTCCAAAATCTGTGGGACACTGGCAAAGCAATCTTAAGAGAGAAATTCATAGCATTATAGGCTTATCTCAAAAAACAAGAAAACACTCAAATAAACAAAATTTCCACTTAAAGGAACTTGAAAAAGAACAACAAAGGCCAAAGTGAATAGAAGGAAGGAAATAATAAAGATCAGAGCAGAAATAAACAAAAGAGAGTTTAAGAAAACAACACAAAACATCAATGAATCCAAGAGCTGTTTCTTTGGAAAGATAAACAAGATTAACAAGCATTTAATAAGAGTCATCAAGAAAAAGAGAGAGAGGCCTCAAACAAATAAAATCATAAATGGAAGAGGAGAAATAAAAACTGACAACAAAGAAATACAAAGGACTATAAGAAAATATTATGAATAACTATGTATCAACAAACAAGACAATTTGGATGGAATGGATAAATTCCTAGAAACATACAATCTTCCAACAAATAAATGAATCAGAGAATCTGAATAGACAGATTATACCTGTCTTCAATAGTGAAATTGACGCAGCAGTACAAAAACTCCCAACCAACAAAAGCTCTGGACCAGATGGCTTCTCAGGTGAAGTTTACCAAACATTCTGAGAAGAAATAACACCTTTCTTTTTCAAACCATTTCATAAAATTCAAACTCATTTTATGAGGCCAACATCATTCTGATTTCAAAATCAAATGAAGACCCTAAAAAGAAGGAAAATTATAGTCTAATAATGAACATGGATGATAAAATTTTTAACAAAATATTAGTAAACTGAATATAGCAATGCATCAAAAAGATCATACATCATGATCCAGCGGGATTTATTCCAGGAATGCAAAGTGGGTACAACATTTGCAAATCGATTAATGTGATTCACCACATAAACAAAATAAATGATAAAATCCACATGATCATATCAATAGCTGCAGAAAAAGCATTTGATAAAATCTGGCACCCATTTATGATAAAAACTCTCAGCAAAGTGATATTAGAGGGGATATACCTAAGCATAATAAAGGCCAAACATGACAAACCCACTGCCAGCAGCACTCAATGGTAAAAATCTATAAGCACTTCCTTTAAGATCAGGAATAAGACAGGGATGTCTGCTTTCAACATAGTACTGGAAGTCCTATCCACAGCATCAGACAATAAGAAGAAATAAAAAGCATCAAAATTGTAAAGGAAGAGGTAAAACTATTTTTATTGGTAGATGACATAATACTGTACATAGAGAACCCCAAAGATTCCTGCAAGAAAATACTAGAACTGACAAATGAATTCAATGAAGTAGCAGGGTACAAAATTAATACCCAGAAATCAGTTGCTTTTTTATATGCCAATAACGAACCAACAGAAAGCGAAATTAAGAAAGCAATCCTATTCACTATTGCTTTGACAAGAATAAAATACCTAAGAATAAGCCTAATCAAGGATGTTAAAGACCAGTACTTGGAAGATTATAACACACTGAAGCAAGAAATATAAAATACAAAAAAGTCAAGCATATAGCATGTTCATTGATAGAAAGAATTAACATCATTAAAATGTCCATAGTACTGAAAGCAATTGATAGAATCAACACAACCCCTATCAAGATTCCAATGACATATTTCATGGAACTAGAACAAATATCAAAATTTATATATAAGTACAAAAGCTCCTGCACAGCAACAGCAATCCTGAGAAAGGACACAGTTGGAGGAATGATGCTACCTAATAGACCATATTTTGCTATGTATAGTGTGCACTTTTCTGTCCAAATTTTTGAGGGAAAAACAAAGATGTGCGTTATACATGGGTAATACCTAAAATACTTTGTACTTCTGTAATTTATTCGTTACATAAATTTTTTTACCATAGTATGTTCAAAAATCAATGCTAAAATTCCTTTATAATACAAAAAAGCATCTAAATACAAACAAAAAATTAAAATAAAAATTTAAAACAAAAGATTGTTTTCCTAAAAGTTTGGGCCAAAAATATGGGTGCACATTATACACAGCAAAAATTGGTAATCTATACCATAAGACCACAGTAATAAAACAGCATGGTAGTGGCATAAAAACAGAAACATAGATGAATGGAACAGAATAAAGAGCCCAGAAATAAATCCATACCTTTATAGTCAGTTAATATTTGACAGCAGATACAAGCATATTCAATGGGCTAAAGACAGTTTATTCAATAAATGGTGTTGGGAAAATTGGACAGGTATGTACAGAAAAATGAAACTAGACCATCTTCTTACATCGCACACAAGAATAAATTTAAAATGGATTAAAGACTTAAATGTTAGACCTGAAACCATAAAAATCATAGAAGAAAGCATTGGCAGCAAAATTTCAGGCTTTGCTTGTAGCAATATTTTATCAAATATATCTCTCCAAGCAAGGGAAACAAAAGAAAAAATGAACAAATAGGACTATAGCAAACTAAAAAGTTTTTGCACAGCAAAGGGAAACATCAACAAATAAAAGACAACCCCACAGAGTGAAAGAACATATTTGCTGATATATCTATCTGATAAGGGGTTATTATCCAAAATTTATAAGTATTTTACAAAACTCAACACCAATAAACAAGCAAGCCAATTAAAAATGGTCAAAGGACCTGAACTGACAATTCTCCAAAAAGGACAAACAGATGGCCAATAGACATATGAAAAGATGTGAAATGTCACTAATCATCAGAGAAATGCAAAGTAAAACCACAATGAGATATTATCTCACATCTGTGAGAATGGCCATCATTAATAAATCAACAAGTGGTGGTGAGGATGTGGAGAAAGGGGAACCCTTTTGCACTGTTGGTGGGAATGCAGACTGGTGCAGCCACTGTGGAAAATAGTATGGCAATGTCTCAAAAAATTAAAAATGGATCTGCCTTTTGAGCTAGTAATCCCACTTCTGGGAATATATCCAAAGGAATCCAAACACTAATTTGAAAGAATATAAACACTCCAATGTTCATTGCAGCATTACTTACAATGGTCAATGTATGGAAGCAGTCCAAGTAGATGAGTAGATAAGACAACTAGTGGGCATTTAAACAATGGAATACTCCTCAGCTGTAAAACAAGAAGAAAATTTTACCCTTTGCAACAGTATGGATGGACCGGGAGAACATTAGGCTAAGTGAAATAAGCCAGTCAGAGAAAGATAAATACCACATAATTTCATTCACATATGGAATCTAATGAACAAACTGAACTAACAAGGAAAATAGAGACAGACTTATAGATAGACAGAAGGATGACAGCTAAGGGCTTGGGGGAGGTTAGGGGGGGTGGGATTGAGCAAAAAGGACTCATTGACATGGACAACGGTGGTGATTGCTGTGGGGAGGTGTATATAAGGGGACTAAACGGTAATGGAAAAAATACACAACAAAAAGAAAAAAAGAAAAGAATATCCCTCAAATTTAGTGTGTGGAAAAACCACTGTATTTTTAAAATGTTCTAAAATGTTTTTAAAAACCACTGTATTTTTAAAATGTTCTAAATATAAACATAAAGAGGATTAGTTAAGATCAAGTAAAGAAAATATTTTAAAAGACAGAGTGGAATTGGGCAAGGGATTGGAACAATTAACATATTCTAAGTAAAAATGTAGAACATAGAAAAAAGAACATTAGGCCCTTTCTTCAGGCAATGAATGTCAGGAAAATGTTAAAGGTTAGAGTTTTCTGATTCAGAAACAACGCCTCAGAGGCAGAAGTCTTCAGCAAGTAGCTCTAATGACCACGCTATTAATAAGAGAGTAAGTTAGCGAGAGTGTAAGTGATCTGCCTAAGGTCACAGATAATCTTAGGTGTGGATTCCCACTCTCTGGTTCAGAATGCTCCAATATATTCAAAGGGATTCCACTTAACCAGTGGAAAAGAGAGACACAGATCGTGACAGAGGCAGACAGGCAGACCGGTGGGTAAGAAGGGATGCAGGATCCCCTCTCTTGAAGGGGGGGAGTGTAGGGTGTGCTGCTCCCAGACAGCTTCAGTGAGTGGTGGGGACTTGGTCAAGATTGAACTAACCCATCCCTGGGCTATAGGCTGTTGGGCTCTAAGCAAAGGCACACTCTAAGTGCTGGAAATTATCAGTGAGCTCACCTAGAACACATCCATCACAGGCATGAGAACTGTGACAAGCTACCTGATGGATCTGTAACCACAGGCAAGTTTCCTTTAATACTGGCTGACACTTTTTCTGAAATACCAGCTCACCCAGGATAGTTCGTTAAAATCTCGGCATCTAACTGCCTGAAGGTACTCAATATATTTTACTTTTTTTTTTCTCCAGAGAGGGATTTCAGTAGATTAACTAAGAGCACAGGCTAAGTTGGATGCCTAGGTTTGAATCCTGGATCCATCATTTATAAGTTTCTGGATTTGGGAAACTTATTTTTCTGCTCCTCTGTTTCCTTACCTGTAAAATGGGGAAAATAGCTGTAGCTACCTCACTGGTTTGTTATGAGAATAAAATAAGTTAATGACAAAGAAACATTTAGGAAAGCACTTGACATATGTACAGGTAGCATCTAACACATGTTGGTGATTATTGTGGTTTGTGTCAGCCCCATTGTTGTAGATTGAACACAAAAGTGGGTTGTAACAATTATGTTTTGGGGACTCTGTCTCACCCACAGCCTCTTTCTTTAAGAGGTGCCTTGGCCCTTACACCTGCTGAATGGGCTGGCCTAGGTTCCCCTATAAATATTTTTGCCTGTCCTTTTTCCCCCTAGCTGCCGGTTACCAGATCGGAGGCAATCACCTGATCCAGAGCCTACTCAGTAGGCCTTTGGGTGGACATAGATACTCTAGTCATTTGAAAAGGTCAGGTCATAAAAATTCAAGGAAAAGGTCATAAAAATTTATGCCCAAATCAGGCCCAGATCAGAACAAAGTCATATGCCAACTGAATTTATGAGACCTGAAACAATGAGGAAGCAGAAGCTTGTCCATGGAGTGAAGGGTGGAGCGGCCATTCTGAGAAGAGAATGGATGAGAAACTATGAGAGAGCGAGAGAATGGAGGAAAGGGTAGGGAAGAAAGGCACGATGAGATGAGACTAGAAAAGGAAAGAGCACTTCAAGCCCTCGAAGTTTTCCTTGTGCCGAGCTCTAGTCCCTATGAATCCTACCTGCACTTCATGCAACTTCTCAATACTTACCACTTGTTTACTTGAGCTTGTTTACATAAATTTTTGTTCTTTTATTCTAATATATTACCATAATCATAGAAGTATATATAGCATAGGAATCCCCAGTTTATAGATAGGACCCCAAAGTTTTACTTGGTAGCTATTTAGACTAGGTACTTATGGTCATATCTCTCTCTCATTGTATTAATTTGTTTGGTGTGGTTTGAGATTCTAGTGAGGAAAGGAGTGTAGGGCAGCCAGCACCCAATCACCTTTGAAGTTCTGGTCAGGAACTTGACTGAGTGAGGGTCAGGTTCTTCTTGTCCTCTATTGCTCTGACTCTTCCCCTAATTCTCAAGATTCTGGGAGGAATAAACTTTGCCTCTCCTCATAATAAGGCTTTTTCTCTTGTGACCTTGAAATATATTCACAAAAATGATTACCTCCATGTTCAGGGATTTTTGATCACAGGAACCTTTAAAACAATAACATAAAGTGTTCACTATCTACGTTCTTTCAGCCCATCCAACGTGTGTTTCAAGGACAAAGAGCCTCACAAAATACTGATCGATGTTACTGGAAAACCGGGATGTGGTGCTTAAATAAGTTTAGCTTGAGTTTAAGCAAAGTCAAGCTGGGCTTCTGAGAGAGTTTAAAATGCCAATGTGCAGTAAGCATCTTCAAGAAGCGGGGAGGGCATGCCCCAGTGCCCAGGGTGCCACTTTTTCATGGAGTGTAGTGACATCAACAACCCAGTTTAGAAACTGTAAACTGGATCGACGGTTCTCAGTCAAAGACAATTTTGTCTACCCCCATCCCCTCGTCTTACCTGGGAACATTTGGCAATGTCTAAAAACATTTGTCACAAGTCGGGACAGTAGGGTGTGTGCTGTTGAGTCTGGTGGACAGAAGCCAGGGATGCTGTAAAATCTTACAGTGCACAGGACATCCATCTACAACAAAAAATCACCTGTTCCCAGATGTCAGTAGTACTGAGGTGCAGAAATCCTGATGTAGATCATAGTAACTTGATCCAGTAATATTAACAGGAAGTTAAGGGGTAGAGTGTGGCCTGGGTGGGCTGCAGGCTTCTTTGGTCCAGCCCTCCATCTTAGGGCCAAATACCTCATGAAAAACCCTTAAATGTCTCAGAATGTGCAGTAGAGTAAGTTTTCTGCAGGCTGCCCATGTACCCAGTTCAACAAAAAGCTTTTTCAGGGCTTTGTCCTATTATATTCATTCTTTTAAAACTATTTCAAATTTTCAACATAAAAGGAAAGTAAAGCTGCAATAAGTATTGGTACTTTCCCCCCCTAGCCTCACCCTTTCTCAAAATTTACTGTCTATTTATTTCTACCACATGCCCTGCAAATAAGCTGCAGTGGGGGCGTCCCTGGTCGCCACCGCGAGGCAGTTTTGAGTGCTGTCTTTTTCCTCCCTTCTTTCTGCATCAGCTATTCCTGCAGCGTCCTGGGCTCCCGTGGAGGTGCACTGCCTTTCCTCCCAGATGGAGAACTCATTCCTGTGAATGTGCGAGCACACCAACGCCTCATTCCTCTACGGCTAGGGAACATGTTCATGGTGCAGAAAGAGGACAAATTCATGTGAAAGTATTAGGTATCTGTATTTCAACGCAGGCATCTCTCAAATCCATCCCGTGAAGTCAAAACTTCTCACATGGAAGGATGTTTTTCAGAGACATTCACTATTAGGAAACATATTAAGATTGCCAGAGGCAGAAATGGCTCACGAAACACAGGGTTTGGATTTTTTCCTGACTCAGCTGAACCATATTAGGACACTTTGTGCTGCCCTCTCTTCCATCTCACTGGTCTTCCCAACCTCCATGGAGGTTCCCTAGTTGGTCTTGGAAAGCAAACACTCTGAGATGCCCGGGAAAGGCCTTCTCATTGGGGCGCGGTGAGTGAACTGTGCCCAAAATAACACCGCTGCCCATTTCTCCTGGCCCTTTGCAGGCACTGGTTGACCACTAGAGCCAGCCAACTCTATACAGAAAGCTATGTTCCCACAGATATGACAACTATGGGGAGGTGATGAGAAGTTCGATATATCAAGTATTGAGAGGTTCAGATGTTCCTCGCACTTTTGAAATAAATTTAGAACACACTTTCAACCTGCTCATTAATATGTTGTCATTAAGTATTAATGTCAATTTTTTTCAGTAATAAAAGCAAAACTATTAAATCAAATTTTTCAGAAGACTAGTTATATAGGAAAACTTTTCAGATTTACTTAAGGGTTTGGTATGAGAGGGAAGAACTCACGTCCACCTTGGTAGAACTGTCAACAGGGAAAGTGTTTTCTCTGTCAGAGCTGGGCGGGTCTGCTGACAAGGTCTCCAGCTGGGATAATCCAGCTGAACACAGGATGCTCTTGACCCCTTGTGCTCAGGAAGCAGTGGTGTCTGCACAACTGTTCCCAAGGAGGAGCGAGCTCACCATAGGCTCTGGCCTTGCATTACAGCAATCTTCTCCTTATCCTCAGTCCAGTCCCTGTTTTTCATTCGCCTCTGGCTCACGTAGGTTTTCTCCTGGTAGGTCTCAGAGAACTGCTAACATCAGTTTCATCTGAAATATTTCCAGGGAGGCACAACATCTAGAAGTTACTGGGTTATGGCGATATAAAGCTGGCGGTGAAACTTGAATTGTTTTTGCTTTGTATTAGGAATTAGTACCCCTAACTAATCCTGTGTAAATAATAAAGGCGCTGGGAGAAGAAATAACGTGAGACATTGCTGCCATAGAAACTGCCGATGATTTTGCTCTGTCACTGTAACTTTGGGAGTGGTGCAAAAGAGCTCAGTTTTAATAATTGAACAATAAAAAGTGAATTACTTTTCTTCAAAGGACTGATTTTATAGCTAAGTCTCAATTCCCAAGATTATCTATCAAGGATAAGGCCAAAGCCACTTAATATCTACAGTCTAGGGAGGGATTCAATTAGCAAATTCATGTGTGTGGGTTCCCACCTGAATTTCTGTGCAAATTCTGGTTTAGGTGAGACTCTTGGTACTGGCTATGAGTTTTAGAAGTGTCTATGCATTTCATAGATCTTGTGTTCTAAGCCAGACTCGTGTATTTGTGTGTATTAATAGTCAACCAGGATCTTAAATAACTACACAAGGGTAGATGTGAAAACAGAAGTACAGTGAATGAATGTGTCATTTTTCTAATGGCTGAAGATTTTTGGCAGCACTTAAAATTTAGTCCGTGTGCCTGTGTGTGTTGGGGAGTGCATGTGATGGTGAGGGCATATGTGATGGTGAGTGTGTGTGCATACACAAGACAAAGTACATCACCCAGGAAAAGATCTGCTACCCTTTAAATCTTAAGCCCATAGCATGGACGCAAGTATTTATTTCAAAGAAATTGAAATCTTTAAGGTAGAATCTGCCATTTTCAGGGAGATTTAAGGAATGTTTGCTTTGGGTGAATTCAGGAAAAGTGATCAACATGAAAACCACTTGATTAATTTTTCTGAGTTTTGTGGTCATTTTTTTTTGGACAAACAAAAGGGAAAATGTGGACTTTTTATTTGGGAGCAAAGAACCAAGAGTTATTTAATGTTTAGTAAATAAGAACCAATAGTTATTTAATCTTTTAAAAATAGGAAGGAACAGTTATTTAATCTTTTAAAAATAAGAAACCATACCATATTAGAAGCAGCTAAGCTATCTATCCCTTTTAATGAGTATAAACATCTCTGAAGTCTACAAGTTCTCCTTCATGTCTAACCTAAAGATATCTTGCTGACACCTCTGGCTACTTTTTATTTTTGCCTCAGTGCTTAAAGAAAACAGATCTGCATTTTTGCTGCAACACATTTTTTACTAAAAGCCATTATTAAGTTGTTCCTTTGGCATTTCTTCTCTTGACTAAATAACACCAACTCCTTTACCTTTTTTTAAATTAATAGGTTCTATTTTCTGGTTGTTGTATTATTCTTGTAACTTTTCTCCCCACAGCTTTATATAAAAATGCAGAACCATAAAAAAAGTAAATTTTCTGTTGAGTGGGGAGAGCAAGTCAGAGACAGCCAAGAGTGCCTACTTGCTCTGGGTTTTGCATGATTCTTTTGACCAGACCTGCTGAGCTTGCGCTCTTCCAAAGGACTCCCCTCCTCCACCAGCCCTTTGCAGGTACGTAAACACATACCTGCTCCAACCCTGGCCTGAGGCCTGAGTGCAGGGGGACTCAACCCATAGTGCTCTCAGGCCACCACCGTCCAGAAGTCCCTCCGCCTCCCTTTACCTCCCCATACAGCTTATCCTCACAGAACCCTCTCTTCAGTAAAGAAATCAAGATTTATCTTTGCTGCTTTAAAAAAAAATCTTAGCAATGGGAGTTTTCTGTCTTATTTTACATTAAAAACCCTGCTTTTACTGTGCT
Source organism: Sturnira hondurensis (assembly GCF_014824575.4). Classification (NCBI taxonomy): domain Eukaryota; kingdom Metazoa; phylum Chordata; class Mammalia; order Chiroptera; family Phyllostomidae; genus Sturnira; species Sturnira hondurensis. Next base: position 2,915,340 of record NW_028094767.1, read on the forward strand.
TTATATTTATATTTTCACACTTCAGATGGGAAAAGAGAGCCCTGTGGCACGGCAGATGTGTCAGTGGGAAGCTGGGGATTCAAACCATGAGACAGCATTGTCCCCCCACCTGTCCCCTCTCGCCAGCACCGAAGAGGATGAGTTCACAAGGGCAACCTGGTCCTGAACATGTGCTCCTGTGGAGCCTTGGCAAACCCACCCCTGAAACACCTACTTCTGGTAATAAAAATTTAATGTATTTGTAGGCTAAAATGATCTCATCTCCCTTTTTCCACCATGCGTCCTTCCTAGCTTTTCTCTATACATCTATGTCTGTTTTATAAAATTCCTCATTGTATATTTCCCCAGACTGGACTGAGTTAGTAGCCCCTCCCAATGCCATGCACACATGCCATCACTTCCATGTTCCAAGTTGCTATATTCCAAGTCCTTCCAGTACAAGGATCCCGTTTAAAATGTCCATAAATTGTACACGAGTAGTTGTATTTCATGCAACAAAGCACTACTCAAATTTAGTAATGCTTGTGAATAATTTTTTCTAATTGCAATTGTATCTGTACACCTTTGAAAAAACAGTTGCGCATATGTGGGATACCTAATTCTTTTTAAAAAATTTTTATTGCCCTAGACCAATCTCCTACCCCTCCCCACCTCCTTCCCCTGTTTCCACCCCCTCCGCCATTATTGTCCATGTGTCCTTTATAATTGTTCCTGCAAACTCTTTACCCTTTGCCCCTGTGATTCTCTCCACTCTCCCCTCTGGTCTTTGTCAGCCTGCTCTGTATTTCAGTGTCTTTGGTTATATTTTGCTTGTTTGTTTGTTTTGTTGTTTAGGTTCCTGTTAAAGGTGAGATCATATGGTATTTGTCTTTCACTGCCTGGCTTATTTCACTCAGCATAATGCTTTCCAGTTGCATCCTTGCTGTTGCAAAGGGTAGCAGCTCCTTCTTTCTTTCTGCTGCATAGAATTCCATTGTGTAAATGTACCATAGTTTTTGGATCCATTCATTTACTGATGGGCACCTAGGTTGCTTCCAACTCTTGGCTATTGTAAATTGTGCTGCTATGAACATTGGGGCGTATACATTCTGGATACGCCAGAATGGCGTATTGGAATGGTGTTTGGATTGGTGTTTCAGGGTTCTTAGTATATAATCCTAGCAGTGGAATTGCTGGGTCAAAAGGCAGTTCCATTTTTATTTTTCTGAGGAAATTCCATACTGTTTTCCACAGTGGTTGCACCAGTCTGCATCCCACCAACAGTGCACCAGGATACCTAATTCTGATGTTTTTATAGACCACACTTAGTGGACCTATGTAGGGACTTGCACGCTCTTGACCAAAACAGGCTGCCAGTGGTCCTCAAGTACACATGGAAACTGCTATTCCATGGTATCTTTTATTACTCTAAATGGTCGTGATGATGCAGTGGCCTTGAAGACTGGTTGTAGGTCTGAATTTCTATAATTTTATTGCAGGAGATAAGAGTTTCCTGAGTTTCTCGAGCTTGTTTGGTATCGACAATACTACTGATTAAAATCTAACTGCAATCTATTGGTGGTGAGAAAAAACAACAGAAAAACACATCTGGAATTTCAGATTTCAGCTAATATCCTAAAGATTTCGATGAGGACTTTTATCTACATTATATTAAGCTCACTCTATATATCGTGGATGAAGAGTGCAAATATATATGTCAGACTCAGACAAGTGTGACAACTTGTGTATGATTGTTACTCTCCAGTGTCTCATGGCATGGATTTAAACCTCAATCAGTATGATGGTAAAGCCTGAGCATTTTGCATGACAAGAGACTACAAACCTCCTGATAAGTTCAGCACAAAGGAAAACAGTTGCTCCCAGCTCTGGAAAAATCACAAACAGCTCTGAAACCAAGCAAGACAGACCCTGGCTTAACCAGGAGGTGGAAGGCTCTATTCTTTAGCAGATGTATCTATAAATTTAGGAAACATATCTAACCTATTAATGCTCATTATCAAAAGTTATAGAGTAATAAACCCAGTGAGTCTATTTCATTTGCCTTCTATGTGCATAGCCCCGTGTGCCAGCAATGCGTACTTCTCCCAGGTAATTAACTGATATTTTCAGTGATGGTGAGTCTTTTGGATCCCGAACAAGATGCATCTGTCCACATTTAGGATGGTAAAGGCAGCAGTTAGTAGAAATACTCCATAATAACTCACCTGGTGTAGGTTTTCTTACTCTCCCTGTTTTCTCTCCAATCTTTTCCTCTCCTAGGTATTAATAATTGGAAAACTTACACGTGTTTGAACCTTGCTATGAAGAATGAGTGAAGGAATGCACACTGCCAAATGGGGAAGAAGATGTATGGGTGAGCCTCCCAAAGCACAGAAGCCATCAGCAAAACTGTCAGCTCAGAAGTAATGCAGCTTTGGTGACAAAAGAATGCCACATCTTTTAGAAAAGCAACCTGCTGAAAGGGAAATGCTATCTTGTCAAACAAAATAAAAAAACTTCCTTTGCTCTGGCTTCAGGATACAACATAAAAATATAGGGTGCCCTTAACTTTGCAGCCTTGTATCGGATGCTTAATCCTAATGTACACTGGATGCCAAGCTACCTGCTGGTCCAGTAAACCCTTCTCATGCCTGGATTTCAGCAACAGCATCGTAACTGCTCTCTCTGCTACAATGCACACTCAGCAATTGTTCATCAATCATCTCTTATTTCCAGACACCATTCTAGTCATCTGTCTTACTCTCCACTCACCCCTCTGACCACTCTTTCTTCATTCTTCACATTAGAGTGAGAATGATTTTTCTAAAACACAAATCTGGTCACATGGTTTTCCTGCTGTAAACTCGTCATGGGCCTTCTACTGTTCTTGGAATAAAGTTCAAAGCTCCTTGGTAAGCTAACAAAGCTTTTCACAATCTGAACTTGGCCCCATCTGGGGTCCTGAGCACAGGCCCTGTGTCTGAGCTCCCCTCCTCAGGCCTCTCCCACCCATTCACCTTTACCAAGATCTAATACAAAGTGTGTCTTCCATCCACGGCTTCTTAAGGTAGTCAGCTGATGTGAAGTTGGTGTACCTGCCTCATTGCTCCTCGTACAGTGAGCACTAAGTCATGCCTATGTTCACCACTTTAAATACATTGTTATCATGTTAATTTTAACCCTTTTCTGCTTCTCATTGAGGGAGTTGTCCAGAAACTCAGAGCAACCAAATTGAAAGTGCAAGGGTATCTGGGTAAGAGGCATAGGAGGTCTAGGCAAGAGATGAAGTATGCATAGGAGGATGGTCCACAAGGGCCAGTAATCTATCAGCTTCAAACATACAAAAAAAAAACCTTTTCATTTTTTAAGAGTGATTATAAATGAAAGGTACACATTTATAAATGTTTACACATTAGTTGGCTAATCAAATGAAGAATGATGAATGATGGCAATAAAAGTGTAATTCTTATAATATTCTATATAAACATTAAGTGCATTGGCAGGTGGTTCCTTTTCCATCTCTGTCTCTCACTGTGTAGCACTGAACAGATTTACATTTCTGGTTTTATTTCCTCAACTGTAGGATGAGAAGGTTAAAAGAAATGAGCTTTAATGCCATGTCTAGCTCCAGATTTAAGAATTTTATAAGCATGTTTTTAGAAATGGGTAGGGTATAAAGACATAATTAATCCTAGAGTTTAATGTCATAAACCATGATTGGATTAGCTGTATGGTTAAATAGTATTTCTGCAACTCAGGTGTATCACCATCAGGCTGCACTGATGTGCTTAGATCATGCAATTCAAGTAAAAAATGATTTGCATTTGATGAAGGGATTTATATATTTTCTTTCTTTTTATTATTGAAGAAATAACTATGCATTAAGTAAATTTGGCAACATTTAACTGTAAGGAAAGAATCTGGGATTGTTCTCACTAAGGATCTTCTTTTACTTTAACCAGTAAATATGATCCTGATGTCTGAAGTCCTTTTGATGGGATGTCCTAAATTTTTTATCTTCCTTAATGTAAAGTTGCCTATGATTACTAGTTCGGAACTTTTTCTTCTTTGCATTAGCCATAGTCCATTTTAGATACTCTCATATATTGCTTTCAGCATCTTTGCCTCGAATGGCCTCTCTCCTGTATTGAGGAAGCTAAGACACTTCCAAATAGGGGCATGGCGACCTCCAAATAGCAGCATTGACTCTCGTCATAGTTCTTAAACCCCCAGACTAGAGTCACATTACAGGCTGGTTATTTCCCCACCTAAGCTGCCACAACTGCAACTTTCCTCAGCTCCCATCCATGGGAAAAATCTGATATCGGCCAAAAGCATCATTCTCACTTCAGAAAAATTGACTCTCAGTTATTGATCCATCAGATTGATCCAGGGAAAAGATTTGGGATTCCTTATGTTTTATCTTCTGATTTAATCTTTTCTTTAATTCTTGCTCTTTCTCTGCGATTACTGTTTTTTCTTTCTTTACTTTTCACTTAGTATCACACCTCATTACTCTTCTGTGTGCCCAAAAGCTACTTTCCCTAGAGAATAGTATCACTTTTTGTCTGACATTTCTCACCACCACTGAATCTTATTACCTGTAACTTTTTCCCTTACACCTAGGTTTTTTTTCCAGTGATTTAAAATCTGACTATGCCTCTAGAGCTTTACCTTTTATTTGAAAACTTCCTATTGAAGTGTTGTCATTTCACTTTTATAATGTCTGAGGGTTGAAAACATCATAAGGATGTTCATCTAGTAAGGTCTGTTTGGACTTCTCTATTTTATGTGTTCAATTGCATATGAATATTAAGTTGTATTTATATGCTTTTAATTGCAGAGAAAGAAATATTTGGAAAATAAAATGCATATTTATCAATTCGTATAAAGAAACTGTTGAACATCGCAGTAAAGCACAGCTGGTAGATTCAAATGAGCAGATCTCTTCAATTTTAAAAAAGAAAATAGACTTATAAGAATTTCTTCAATTCATTTGATTCTCTTTTAGGCCACCAAATTAAACGATCCTGAATAGCATCACATACTAATTTATGAAGCTTTGGTTCTATAGCACCAAATTGTTTTCTTCACCCCTTTGAGCTTCTGTTTTGAATAATTCACTATGGCTTATTGCATCCAGCATTATTCAAAAGTCTCTCCAAGTTCCAAAAAGGTTTTCTTAATTTTAGAAAGTCCATATGCTTAGCTTCTGTTGATAAGTGCTTTCTGGAGACATAAATGAATATGGAAAATCTGCCTGTGAACAAAGTATATTCTTTCATATATTTTTAAATGTCTATGGGGGAATAAAGTAAAGTTCTCAATTCTTGAGGATGGAAATATTGAACAAATGCACATACTAGGTAAAGGCATCATGGAAGAAAATGTCTTGGCTTGTCAACATATATCTATTAATATTACCCATTCAGACTGGCTGTATGGCACTTTTGTATTTCAATACAAGAAAATATACACATATCTATTCTGACTGAGCATAAACTACTATTACTTTGTCTCAATGAGACAATGAAACAATAGCATGGGAAGATATGAAAGTCATGAGGGAGGGTGGAGAGAGTAATGAAATGGTATTCAGGAGACGTAGACTCAAGCCTTGCCTTAGCCACTAATCTTGTACATTGAGCTTGTCCCTGGGCAGGATTCTCCCTCCGTGCAGATGGAGGGGGTGGGGTGGAGGCCCTCTTCCTCCAGTGGTAAAATGCAGCTGGCACTCAGGCAGACTTAGAACTAAGTTGAAGGCTAAGAATTTCAAATATATGTTATTGAAAAGATTAAGTAGAAAGTAATTTAGCAGATTGGCTGAATAATAACACTGTGGCAATGTTCACATATATTAAAATTTCAAGGATCATGGTAATTACTTGTCACGGTTCGTCATATGTGCTAATCACTTAGGAAAAGAAAAGGCTGCACCCCATTGGTGGCCCAGCGTGGATGGTGGTTAGGGAAATGGACAGAGCGAGGCATGGCTGGGCTTTTATTCTCTTCATGCTGCGGGTTTGGAACAGTCATCTCTTAAGTGACCGCCTTCTCTTAAAAAAACGTACTTAAAACTCACTTTTTATGGAAAGTTCTTGATTGCTTAAAATCCTAGACAAACCTATTTTGCACATGAAGATTAAAGCTCAGAATGCCTATTTCAAATTAACTAAATAATTTCTCTTTATTTGACATAGACTGTTTTGAAAGTTTATTTTTTAAATCAAAATATAAAATATAACAGTTAAGATGGTATGCAACATTGTAAGGATAAAAATACCAAAGATGTAAAGAGATAGCTTAGAATGAAATATACACAAAGTTCATTTTACTTATAATGAAAGAAATGTCACAGTTAGTGGTGAAAGATCAATAGATTGTTATAGAACAAATTGCTAGCTATTTATGGAAAAAAAATCCTAAAGTCTTTGTTTCATATTCATTCACCACCAACAAATTCTGTATATATTGGGGATAGCTATAAATAAAGCTCCAACATTCTAAATAAAAATATAAATGATAAGTTATAGAAAATTATACACGAAATAACACAGTAAAGGTAGCAGTTTTAGATTGCTGAGTGATCTGAAAGAATACACTGAAATATAAAAGAAAGATCACAATCTGGTGAGAAAAACTATGGTGAGGTCAACAATATGATCATAGCCATAAACTACAAAGCTCTTCCAAATCTTTAAGAAAAACATTATGATCCCAATTAGTAAATAAGCAATAACACTAATGGAAAACTTACAAAGAAGAAAAATTATGAGTAAATAGTATGATATCACTGGTAATCAAAGTGATTTAAATTAGAAAAAAAATATAATAGTTTATTATGAAAATAATAAATCATGAGAAACAATTTTAGACACTGTGGAATATATGTAAAAGTATAAATGTATTTTCAAAGTAATTCGTTCATCAAATATAGTCATATGGCTTGACTCAGTAATTTCACTATTATGAATTTACCCTCATTAAATAGTTGGAGATAAGGAAAAATCTCATGTACAGTAATATTCATTTCAATATTATGCATAAGAAAAAATTTTAAATGGATCAACAAAGATGATGATTGTTGAGAAATTATCATACAAGTAGAAATACCATATGGCTATTAAAAACAACTTTTGAGAAGTAACAGGTAGTATCAGTAGAAACTGCTCCTATTAAAATGGAAGTAAAAAATCAGAACATAAAGTTATTTGCTCTATAATATCTCAGTATATAGGTGTTTCATTTTTTTATTAATAAACAAATAAAAAAGGCCACTTTCCCAGACTATTGAATTAAATAGAAAATTGTTGGAAAGATGGTGATATAGGCAGACATGGCTTGCCTCTTCGCACAACTACATCAAAATTACAATTAAAATATAGAACAACCATCACCCAGGAATGTCAGAAATCTAGTTAAATGCAAGTCTGACTATGGAATTGAAGAAACCACATCCACCCAGACTGGTAGATAGAATGGGTGGACCCCACCCCCACGTGGATAAAAGTTTAGGAGGGATATCTTAGGAGTGAGGAGTCCCAGACCCGTACCAGGCACCCCCAACCCAGAATTCCAGTGCCAAGAAAGTAAGCCTCCACAACTCTGGCTGTGAAACCTAGTGGAGATTGAGTTGCTGGAGGAAGCTGCTGGACTCCTAAGAAGTTCCTCTTGGGGAACCCACACATGGACTCACCTACTCAGACTCACTCCCTCTGAGCTCCAGTACCGGGGTGGCAGCTTGAAGGGCACCAGTGGTATACAGGGAGAGGCTGAAGTGTCTGGCATCAAGGTGAGCAGAGACCATTGTCCCTTTGCTGAGCTCTCCCCTCAACAGAGCCAGTAGGCTGGTACCATATCTGAGACTCCATCAACCTGGCTAACACTGTGTGACCCACCTTAAAGATCCACAGAGGCTCTACCCACCCAACTTACAGGCCCTCCTAAGCTGCTTTTCCATTAGAATGGCTGGTCTTGGCTCCTAAATTCTATCAAACAAGCAACAGCTGGTTTTGGTGAGCACTAGTGGCAGCCATACTAGAGTCACTGACTTCACTTGGGAATCTCAAAACCCAGCACAAGCAGCAGCCATCTTAGATTGCTTTACAGCTCAGGCAGGGCGCCCTGGGTGAAATACAGGTGGGGGCTGACTTTGGCCTGCACCACCCAGGAAACCCCAGGGTCAGCACACCCAGTGGACAGCTACAGACACTATCCAAACACTAACCCCTGCCCTCGCACAGCTGATCCTCCATGGGGGGTGGAGTTGGTGGTCAGTGGTCACAGGAATTCCTTGCAGCTGACTGGCCTGGGCAAATCCCTCCCATTCATCCACCAACAGCAACCAAGCCTCAACTATAAGAGGGAGGTATACTCAGCCCACACAAAGGGCACACCTTGAGTGCCCAGCTTGGGTGATAGGGGAGGTTGTGCCACTGGACCCTATAGGACACCTACTATGTTAGGCCACACTACCAAGACACAGAGTCAAAGCAGCTATATCTAATACATAGATATAAACACAGGGAGGCTGCTAATATGAGGAAGCAAAGAAACATGTCCCAAATGAAACATCAGGTCAAAACTCTAGAAATAGAGTTAAATGAAATGGAGATAAGCAATTATCAGATGCAGAGTGCAAAACACTGTTTATAACAATGCTCAAGGAACTTAGTGAGGACCTCAACAACACAAAAAAGACCCAGTCAGAAATGAAGTATACACTAATTGAAATAAAGAACAATTTAGAGGGGAAAAAAACATGGAATGAGTCAAGCTGAGAATCAAATAAATAATTTGGAACACAAGAAAGCAAAAAACAACCAATCAGAAGAACAACAAGAAGAAAAGAGAATAAAAAAAAAAATGAGGATAGTATAAACAGCCTCTGGGACAACTTTAAGAAGTCCAATGTTCACTTCATAGGGGTGCCAGAAGGAGAAGAGAAATATCAAGAAATTGGAAATCTATCTGAAAAAGTACTGAAAACAAACTTCCTTAATTTGGTGAAGGAAATAGACATGTAAATCCGGGAAGCACAGAGTCCCACTTATGATGGATGCAAAGAGGCCCACTCCAAGACACATTATTATTAAAATGCCAAAAATTAAAGATAGGGACTCTTAAAAGCAAGAAAAAAGAAGCTAGTTACCAGAAGATTGCAAGATGGGAGGGGAGAGAGGGAGAAGGGGTGAAGGTGAAGGGATGAAGAAGTACAAATAGTTACAGAATAGCCACAAAGATATAAAGTACAGTATAGGACATGGAATAGCCAAAGAACTTATACCCATGACCCATGGACATGAAAAGTGGTGTGGGGATTGCCCGAGGGAGTGGCGGGGGGGCGCAGTGGGTACAGGGGATCAATGGGGGGAAATCAGCACAACTATAATAGCATCATCAATACAATATAATAAAAAATAAGTATACATGCAGAAATAATGGCAAAAAAATTGTTGGTACTTGAACTTTTACATTTATCATCGAAGATACACAAAAAAGCCAAAGAAAATTTTCCTGCTTTGCTTTGTATTGGTAGTATGGGCAGGAGAGATAGGATTTTTTGTAGTGTAGACAGGGCATACACAGAATCATTGTTTTTAAATAAAGGCATTATCAATTATAAGGTAAAAATATTTTCTAGAAAGTCACTTAATCTTAAAGTTGGTTTTTGTGAAGTTTCTACTCCATCCCTCTCCACCCCACCAACAGAGCCTTGAACTCTGGCTGTGGTCCTCTACCTCTTCACACTTCCATGTCCATGGCGATGTATCCTGCTGTATTCTAGCTTGCTCTCAAGCACTTTGTACTTTTTCTCTTACCCTTTTCCTTTGGTCCTATTTTTGTTGAACCCTCAATAACCATGATAATGGCTCATAAAGAAAAAGGAACCAACCGCTTCAGCTCTGACTGCCCTTTATTCTCCTATAAAAAATCTTCTATAACTTATCACAGATACAGTGAAATTTCAATTGTTTGCTTATTGTTCTGGGCTCTAAAGTGAGCCAATCTTACATTTTCACCTTGTTCTTTTACTCCTGGAGTAGTCTGCTTGTCTCACCACTTCCCAAACATGTACTGTTTTCTACTGGGTTGATCAAAAAGTTTGTTTAGTAATAAAATAAAAGATGCGTTTTTTAATTTCCACCAATAATTTGATTGATTTGGATACTTTGAGTATGCCGGCTATCTCCTGAGTGATATAATGTTGATTGTTCTCAATTAATGTTTTAATTTGATCGCTGTCAACTTCAACTGGTCTACCCAACCATGGAGCATGGCCCAGTGAGAAATCTCTAGCATGAAAGTTCATGAGTCACTTCTGACACATTTGATCAGTCACAGCACTTTCTTCATATACTGCACAAATCTTTTTGTGTTTCAGTTGCATTTGTACCTTTCTTGAGAGGATAAAACATAATATGCCAAATATGTTGTGTATTTTCTTCCATTCTCAATATTAAAATGGCTATGCAAAAATTCACCAATTTTAATAAATTTTTTAAATGCATGCTGATATGACAGCTGTCACAATACAATCTAACGAAATTGTTTTGAATGAAGTTAAAGACAATCAAGCACTACTAGAGCCATCTTATGGGAAAAAAGAAACAAATGAACTTTTGGGACAACCCCTATATGACATTTCAGTTATAATGTGGCCTCCCTCACAAACTCTAATTGGGTACTTTCTTGTATCTCACAAATAATCTTGTTATAATTTAATAGACTTGCTAAGAGATAAACTTTGGAACTGAACTCATGTTTATATTGAGACCATTAAGTTTTATAACTCAAGCACATTCTCTCAAAATAAAAGATTCTCTGTAATGTCCAACTCTCTAAAGTTTAGAATTTGTATAATTTATCTTGTGAGGATCTCACTGAAATTTCCAGTAAGTATGTAGATTTTCTGGAGTAGATACAAAAACTTTCCAAGTTGTAACACATTCTAAATCTTTTGACAACTAATATAGATTATTTTGGATCTATGAAAAAGAGTACTTTCTAAAGTTCTTTCTCTATTCTTTAAAAAGACAATTTCTATACATATATAGTTAAATATACAACAAATGCATTACACCTATTACAAATAAGATATAAAAATATCACTAGTGTTTGAATAATATGTAAATTAAATGCAGTATAGTGTACATGGTAATGAATAACTCAAAGTATCACTTCAAGTTCTTCCTAATCCTGATACTCCTTGGTTTTGTCATCTCTGAAAGAATCCGTGATAATTGCATGCTGTCCTTTTCCTCTTCAAAAGGGTCCACTCTCAATGTCAACACCCACCCCAAAACCCCATATTCTCAATGGCATGCTTCTGAATTTTTCATCAGATATATGGCCAGCATTGCTGTTATTTCACAGCCCAGCTGAAGTTAAAGTAGCTTATCTGGTGCTACTTAACAAGGAATAAATCCCTGGCTGATGTAGCTTAGTGGATTGAGCACGGGCCTGTGAAGCAAAGGGTCGCGGGTTTGATTCCCAGTCAGGGCACATGCCTGGGTTGCAGGCCAGGTCCCCAGAAGGGGACCCATGAGAGGCAATTATACATTGATGCTTCTCTTCCACTCTTTCTCCTTCCTTTCCCCTCTCTCTAAAAAAAATAAATAAAATATTTAAAAAAAACAAGGAATAAGCATCTGCATCACTGTGGAACTTTTTAAAAGTACAAGACTTTCAGACGCCTCCTGAAATCTGCTGCAGCAGAGTGTATGGCGTGGAGGCCTGAGTGTGTGTCTCCTCACAGCCATCCACAGGGGAGAAGCACTGCGTGTCCTTCATTTAGAAAGAAACCCCTGAGAGTTAGTGCAGGTCTGATCGCTCTGGAGTTTGAGCTTGAGTTTCCAGGGGAACATCTAACTCAAATCCCTGCCTGACCATGTGACAGTTGTGCGCCATGTTATTTAATCTCTCTGAGATTAATTGCTCCTCTGGAGTTACCGTGTTGAATTCGAAATGTTATTTTTGATAATCAAAATAAGGCGCATGAGCTGCATGAATTTCCCTCAAAACAAATTTTTTTCTTTTACCTTGAAAAGAAATGATTTTATATGAACAATCATCTTTATACATTTTCCTTATACTAGTTTTCACTTGGATAGATCTGACAGTTTCAGTGAAGAATCATAAAAATAATCGACTTTACCCCAGAGGAATTGTCAACCAAGACTGAGGTGGAGGGAAATTTATTTTCACCATTCTTAATATTTGATTTAGAAAGAAAATTGGTCGTTGTTGGCCCTTCGCACTTTTTGAATCAAAACTTGAGACATAATCTCTTGTAAAAATTTGCATATCATTTCTAACAAACATGTTATGAACATCCATCAAAGCTCAATGACACTCAATTTCTGGACAAAAACTAAATGATTATAGAGGTAACAGTGACAGCTGTTGGGTTGAAAGGCAGCGGAGAAATAGGAAGACATCAAGGCACCAGGTGGCTGTGTATTCATGGCTGTTTTCTAAATCAGTCTTTCTTTAAATGTAATATATTGGCCCCCATGGGAATGGTAGGGGTGTGTGTGAAATGTATTTTCTAGGAAGCATCAAGGGTCAAGTTTCAAGTGCAGAATAATTTTGACACATTTGAGTCAATAGAGATGCTTTTGTCATTTTCTTTTTGCTTTATTTGGGACACAAGCATCATGTCCTGGGCCTTGTCCCCTCTCTCCTGAGTATGTGTGGTATAAGTTGCAGGCCACTGGCCATTGGTGGAGGCACAAAGTAGAGGCCCACAGCCTTCTCTCCAGAGTCATGATTTCTCCTTAATTTTGGCTTTGTGAACTCCCTTACTTTCATACTAGTTCAACAATGCATTTTTAGATGATATTTTAAGAGGAATTTCAGGGTACTCTTCCATCATATTTTCAGAAAAGTAACTCCTTTTTTTGGTATTCGGAATTACTCATTTGATAGCATTGAGTACGTTTGTAGGGACCATTCTGGGTGGCGTAGGCCCAGGCCCCAGTGGCAAACATTTACTGCAAAGTAACTTCCTAAAATCCATGCTAAACCTTCCAAGGACCAGTGTAACTGGTTCAACCACTTTTTCCCTTTTCATTTGCAAATACTCCTCTTCTGTGATGTGATTAGTGGCATTGGCTCCTTTGTTTTCTGTGAAAGGTATCTACCTAAAGCAAACTGTGCATCGTAAATGAGGACCATCATGTAAAGTGTCCAGGAACCTAATAAAGTCCGGTCACCGCAAGGGCCAACGCTTTTGCTCCTCTTGAGAGAAAAGCCATGTTGCCCCTTTTCCTCCACCAGACTCGGTATTCCATGTGAATGTCTCATTTCATCCATAATGATGTGGACACTGCGGGCCGGTGGCCACATCATACCTTCTTTGGTAAGTGTCAGTTACATTTTCCGTCTCTCCCAGTTGATTGTGTTCATTCTGAGGGCAGAAACTGTTTTTACCATGTACTGATTTATTCAGTAAAGAAATATTATTTAGTTCCTATTTACTAGGCACTGATGCACTGAGTTAGTTTTGATACAAAGGTGGTTTCAATGGAAACACTCCATGAACGTAAACAGATGACACTTTAAAAGTAATAGAAACAAACTTTTGTTGATTCATTTCTAGTTTGACAAATGGTCAGTTGTTCTGATTAATGCTGTATATTTATTGTCTCATTATTCACAATTACCCCATGAGTTTGCCATTTCTATTCATTTGAAAGGTGAGGAGACCGGGACTGAGAGAAGTGACTTATATGTGGTGAGAGAGAAGTGTGCTAGTTACTAATGTAAGCCAGCTATGACCTGCTTAAAAATATATAATATCTTTCTATTGAATTCTGTTACTGGTTGTCTGTTGCTAGAGTCAATGTTATATACACAGATTCAGCAATTCACTTGAACATATGTAAAGGAAAGTGGGAGTATCCCTGAGGACAGACCCAGTCATAGGTTCTAGGTTATTTATATTCAGGATCAAAGAGTGAAGATCTTCACAGAAGAATAGTGTTTTTATCATAGCATGAAACCTTTTGCTAAAAGAATTCAACATTCATTATTTTACATGTACAGAATTTTTATTGAGTCCTATCTTCGAACACCTACGTGATGTGGCGGATTTATCTATCTCATCACATAAATTCTGAGAAAATGAAGACACATTGTACATGCCTTTAATGGTACGGATTCTTAATATGCATCAAGCAATGAGAGTTCTCACTATGTAACATACAGTTGCATTTAATTTTATTAATGACATCCTTTCAGCAACAACTTGTATTTTATTCAGCTTCACTTGTGCCTGACATTTTAAATCCCCCTCCCACTCTTTTTAATCTGCCTTATTTTAGATTCTAGCCTGGGTGTTCTTTGTTCTCTCCACTTTCGTATCTTTTATGGCAGCTCAGGCAGCTGCCTGGTCTCTTATTCTCACTCATTGCCTGCTGTGTGATGAGTTGCAGCCTGAGATTTTTCTGCAGGTAGCAATGGAAACTTTGCCATTCAGTTCTGCACCCCTGGCCTCTAAGCACGCACAATGGTCTCTTTCTGACATTATTTTTCCCCGTTGCTTTGCAAATGCTGTATTCTGACGACTTTGTTCTTTCCGAGTCAGCTCCATCCCAAGCATATTTATGTCATATTGGATTCTTCCCTCGTTTTTCTTTCTCTTCCTAAACTCTTTCAAAAATTTTGGCTCTGAATTTTCAAGAGGAGTCTATAACATCCAACTGTGGATGCTTCAGGGATTTTTAATAGAGCATGAGCCTAGCAGGAAAAGTAAGCTTATTAGGATTTTTCACGTTACAATTTTTCACTTTGTTTTACTAAGACAGTACGTCAGAAAACACACTGGGAGGCATCAACTGTTGTGGAAGGAAATGGTGGTGTAAGTAAAGAGGCGACAACACTGTAAGAGGACAAATCTTGTTTACATTTTGAGAAGTGTGGACAGCCTAGGTGTTCTGAATGCCAGCAGCTGTCGTCAGACCAGACAACGATTGCCGGGTACGCCCCATGGCAGAGACAGAAGACTGGTGGGTCTGAGGCTCACAACTGCTGGCAATCTCACAGAAGAGTGGGTTTTTGATAGACCTTAAGCCAGCGATTAATTACAGATCAACAACTGCATGAGTCATAACGTGTTAGTCACATAAAAACTATCTATATCAAGTTGAAAAATAAAATGGGATATACGTCTCTTTTACCCACATGAAAAAAATAAAAGAGGCCTCCAACATTAAGGACCATAAACTACCATGCACTGCACACGCTGTTGTCCCACTTCCCTCTGTGCTGAAGATGCTTCTCCAGGACCCCACCCCACGCCACCATCAGCACAAACCCAGCAGGAGGCGGCGGAGAGGCGAGTTTAACCATCCCTAGTGCAGTGTGTGCTGATGAGAAGGAAATAGTAACAATCCTAACATGCATAATTACACCAAAACTCTCACTAGTAAATTAAAAAAACAGATTTTTGAAAAAGGAATAGATGTTCAAAGATGAAGTTAAAGATGAGCCAAGTAAAACTACCAACACTTCTGAGCCTTAAATCTAATTGTCTCAACAACTTTTTACAATGTTGGTGCCTTGTGCTTTTCCTGAAAACGTTAACTACTGATAGATTCTTTCATTTTTCTTAATTTATATATATTCTTATGTATTTAGAAGTATACCCAAAGTTTGTTTGTGCAGATTGAGGCTTTTAAAATGGAGTATTTCCTATGTGATGCCTGTACCCTGTTCTGCATTACTAACAATTATGCAAATGAATCTTAGAACCACCCACATCCACTTGTACCATGAAGTGCTCTCTGTACAGTGGGACCAAAATCCAGAGATTAAATGTATCTGTAGCAGTGCTGGACTTTAAAATTTTAAATTGGAACATTTTAGCTTTTGAAGTGGCGATAATATATTTGACAAAATTACTACTTAGGAAAGTGGCATACTGCTCCTTCCACCCCCATTCTGTTCATTACAAAATCAAGTGCCTGGGCAAGCCTTCATAGTATTTCTCCAATCTCTATCTGTGATTTCATTTTATCAGGACACAATCAAAAAGCTGCAAAGGAAAGACTGAATTGCAGACTCTCCAGATGGAAAAAGTCTTGAAGGGTAATCCAATCTATTCCCTGGCTTTCATCCCAAGTCACATTTTGCTTATACTTTTGCTTATGTCTTTTATTCTGCCTGTGATTACAGTTGGTCACATCCTCAATGACCTGCTTCAGAAAACTCTTTGAGAAAATTGTGCTTTTAGCTATTTTTGAATGTCTTATGCTTAGCACATAATTGGTGCTCAATAATTGTTAAGTGGAATCTAGGAAACACAGGTTTCTAGCCTGTTTTCAAATATCTCCAGAGAAAATAACCAGAAACATAGTTGAGAAAGAAGTGAAAATGAGCTTACAATGATTTGTGCTGGAATTGTCTATTACTTCTGTTCTGCCCCACATAGAAATAAAGAAATGAGCTGATGGTGTCACGCTACAGTACTAAATGAGAGACAGCCTGAATGGGGCATCTCATGCCCACCAATCCCTCGCTGTGTGACAATGGGTAAGTCACTCAACTTTTTAGGATTCATTTTCTCATCCTTAGAATGGTGACACTAACAGTTATCTTCCTCATGTGGTTTTCCTAAGGATTAAATATAAGTATAAAATAGTTAACACAGTTTCTGATATGTAGTAATAGTCATTGTCAGTTACCATCATTATCATTATCATCATTTTCACCATCCAGCTGGATTATTAGAATGAATAGTTTCAAATGTAATCTTTAATCTTTAATTTCTTAAATTCTTTGTGCTCCATCAACCTTGAATGAATCCAACTTTTTTTTTTTTGCTCCTGCCATTTGCCCTTTGAATGCTATGGATCCTGCCATTTAACATTGCATTGGAGTAGATCTGAAATCGAGTTCAAAAGGTAGAGAGAAAAGTTGACACAACTGATAGATTTGGTAATTTGTATACAAAATCCAAAATAATAAAGCCATCTATTAAAACTAATTAGGCAGCTCAGCAAGGTGGTGGGATGTAGACCAATCTACACAAATCAGCAGTGTTTCTATAGGGCAGCAGTGGTCAAATCGAGAATGAAATACTGAAAAGACACCATTCACAATGGCAACAACATGTTTAAGATGCCCAGGTGTAACTATAACAAAGATGTGGATGGGGCTGATGTTATTGCACAGGAGGCCAGAGGGAATGGCAAGCTAGGACAAATTCATGGATAGGAAGACACGATATTATTTGGATATAGTTCTTTCAAATTTTTCTACAAATTGTCAATTTCTAACAAATCATAAGAGGGGCTTTTTACAGGGGAAATACTAACAAAGTGATTTACTTATCATATAAAAGAGTAAAGGTACAAAATTAGACAACTAGGGGAAAAAAAGAGAACAAGAAGGGGAGAGTTGCCTTACCAGATGTGTTAAATATATAGTAATCAAGAACATCGATGGATACCGGGATAGACAAAAAGTGTATCTGTGTAAAAGAACAGAGAGCCCAGAAGCTCACTCTGTACACGTGCGTCTGGTACGTCAGGAGGAGGCCTTACAAATCTGGTGGGAAAATAGAAAAATCAACTAACGGTGGTATTGGGACAGTTGTCTTTGAAAATGAAAATGAAATAGACTTGAATTTTTATACTATACATAAAAATCAAGTCCAAATGATTTAGAAAACAAAATGCAAAAAAGAACTTGAAAATGTGAAACTGTAGAAGAATAACTTTATTACATCAAGGCAAGAAAGGACTTATATGCAACACAAAACACAAGATGCTAAAATTGATAAATTCACTGTAGCAAAATATAAAATTTCCCTATAATAAAACACCACATGCTAAAAGTACTTGAGAAAATATTTGTTAACATATGAAACAAATAGTATACATTTAGAATATCTAATATTGATACAGGGTGCAGTCAAGAGGAGGGGGTTCTAAAAAGAGATTTGGAATGGGGTCCAGAACTCAGGGTGTCTAGGAAATATTGGAGAGACATATAAGATGTCCTCATCCCTTCCTCCACAGGTGTGAGTTGGGGGAAGGGACACATGGAGCAGGAATACACAGGGCCGTTGTGTACAGCCACAGCCTTGCAGCTAATCCATGGCATGGTTGTTTAACATACCTATAGCCTTTGGCTGGTTCCTTAGATATGTTAGATAGCTGTGGTCAAGCTTGGAGCCAGGGGTATGGAAATCACTCACCCCCTGAGATACAACTGGGGGGCAGGTCTCTGGAGTTACAGTGCCTGTGTGAGAGCTTGGAGAAGACTGGCTCCAGGACATGGGCCCATACCTGCCCAGACTCACGATGGAAGCCCAGTAAACTTAGAATAATACAGGAATGCTGGCAGGTGTAACTGATTGTAGGAGGAGTTGGAAATGGGGGTACAGAGGAAGACTGGTGCGGGGATTTAAACCCAGATACAGCAGCCATCGAGAGGGTGCCACGAGGTTTCGCCAGAGTGGGGACCCCTGCAGCCATGTAAGGAGAGAGAGAGCCACGAGATTTTGGACAGAGTGGGAACCCCTCTGGGGGATAGAGAGAACCACCACTCAGCTTTCCCAAAGTGGAGACTCTACCCTCTCCACAGCTTTGTGGAGAGATCCACACATTTTTGGCCAGAGTGCAGACCCCTGCAGCTCTGGTAGAAGAGGCCCATGTGGCTTCTGGGTGCTGCCTTTGGCCACGTGGCCTGGGAAGCAGGAGAGACTTTGCCTGGAAAATGGGTGCAAAGAACTCTTGCCAGTGGGCTATGAGGAAGTGCCACATTACTTTGGATTAATTAGAGATCCTGCCTGGATGGTGACAGAGCTGATGGTGCCAGCAGACTGGAACATGGACGTGTGCTTCTTTTCCTGAGTATGGTATCCCAAATTAGGGCAGGAGGAGAAGGAAGCACTGTGGGTGTATGTGGGTATCCTAAAGGACTTTGATATTTTAATGAAGATGTTAGGTCACTACTTTAAGTCTGTATAGCATTAAATAAACATTTCCTTTCCTTTTCACAAATCTCTGGCATTAAGAGATGTCTTTCCTATAGGGCAGTGGACATAACGAACCTTGGCTCCTGTTGTTCTGCAACAATATTGTTAAGAAAAAGACATAAAAGAGAAATAAGCAAGAATGTGAATAGGACATTCACTAAATGGAAATCCTGAATGGCAAGCAAATGAAAGAAAAGATACTCAGTCTCACTTATAATAAAGACAATAAAGAGCAAAAAAGTGGAGAGAAGACATTTCATGCTATCAGGAGTGGCTACAAATTAAACTGTCTGACAATATCAAGTACTGGTGAAAATGAGGGGAAACTGGAAGTCTCTTGTGCTCCTGGTGGAGGTGAAAATTGTCAGCCCAGTGTTAACTGCATTTTTATCGATATCTAGTAGAGTTAAAAGTGAAGAATACCTACAACCTGATAATTACATTTACAGATACAGATCCCAGATAAAGTTTAGCACCTGGTAACAGAGACACATTTAAGGATATTTGTTTACAGCATTATCTGTAATAGCCAAAAAGTTAGAAACACTATACATCTCATGAATAAGTAACAATAATATATACTATACATATGCATACCTTGAAAACATCATATTCGTCCAAAAATTAATGTAAAATAATTTACATAAAAAGGAGACTTGGTTACAACCGAGTTGGATGCAGGATTTGAGTAAATCGCACCTCATTCTACTAAGGTTAGACATTCTCATAGTTTAATCATATAATCTGGTATTATTACGTGGCATATTTGGACCGGTGAAAGAATGGTAGTGTGAAAGGGAAACAATGAGATGAAACATTTTATATTAGAATAATTTTCTAAGAGACCTTAATAAAATCGAATTTAAAGGTAAAACAAACAGTGAAGTTCACAGAAACTTCAAAACAATTCTCTCCTTGCCCTGTTGTTCAGTATCCTGGGAAAAATGCCACCGTGGCCGTCACCAGTGCTCACGTGGCATAGCCTGACATGCAACTGTGGCACCCAGATGGTGGCCTCTGAGTTCCACAGAAAGAGCCAGGATGCCTTGATTAGTAGTTAATTCCCCGTCATGAAGTAGGAAAAATAAAGTGGTACTTGAAATGTTTAATTGTTACCAAAAAGTGAGGTGATTTCAAAGATTTTGGGGGGCAGTACTACAGGAAAAATGCTTTCAGAGGTGTGGCAATCACAGCACCAAAAAGAAAACAATCCCGTCACAGGCCACGAGTTTATAATATTACTCAAATTTGGTAAATCATACGAGTATGTAGAAGCATAGGCACCTATGAATTTCCAATAATGTCTATAGAAAACACATATTTTACTAAAACTGTGTACTGGTAAGTATATCGCATTTTATTTTCATTAGCTCCGTTAGGAAAATTCAGACGGTAAAAAGTTGTCTGTGAGATTCGAACAGGAAAATGGGCGAGGGGTGCCCAGGGGGCAGGCCATGAGAAACCATTTCTCAACAACAGACCAGCTGACAGCTAGTGGCCGATGGCTCTGGAACGGAATCCATCCCAGTAACCACTGGCTCTGTGGGACGGCGTGAGAAAGCACACCCAGGCTCCCGTGCCTCGACTCCTGGGCTAATAGTCTGAGTCTGTAAACACATCAGGATCCTGACTCTATAACCTATAAACTTACATTCTGACCAAGCAGCCAGGTTAAGGTGGTCATTTTGTTTCATGACAAATGATTTTGACATGGGATGATATGAAAATGACAGACATGAGAAAAAGCAAACCAAATTCTTAGAATTAGGAACTTGGGCAATAAGTTCAGGTGCAGTAATGATTTGTATTGTTTGGATACTTGGAATTTGTGCTATCTGTTTTTTGTGTTATCTGCTTTTTAAAGAGATACTTTTAAAGAATTCCAACATGAAGGGCTTGAGATTTTTAATAAAATACTCAGAAAGATTTAATTTTGTGACCAATGTTCATATGCTCAAGATAATCTGATTTCCAAGAACCATCCACTTAAGTTCTTGGATGTGTAAGCAGTGTCTGTCTGTGTGTTTAGGAACATTTGTGTGTGTGGCAGGTGCTGGACATTGGAAAGCTTGCCTTCCTGGGTGGTTGGAGTGCTCAAAAAAATGAGATATACACAATTTGTGGTTTTATTTAAAAATGGTTAAGACCGTATGCTTAACATTTAGTTAAGTATTTTTAAGTGTTTAGGGGATTTTTATCTACCAAATGCATAAACACACTGAATATTAATTCGAGGACAAATGCAAATTAGTGTTTAATTTATTCACAAAAATTGCTGCTTTAAAAAAATAAGATTTAGAAGTTTGCTTTGAAATCTTATGAAAGCTGGGCTTTAAAATTAAAACTCTATTAAACAGGATATTAATTTAAAGACAAGTGACTGAGTGCAGATACTCTTTTCTGTGTACAAAAGCTACTACCCCAGGACATCAAAAAGGTAATTGATTAGGTTAAGTGAAAAAAAAAGCTAGTTACAGAAAATAATACACTATATGATATATATATATAATTTTTATAAGAAAAAAATTACCCAAGCAACTTTATATATTGTATGTAGATTATATAGATAGCAACAAAAATATTTCAGTGTGAACTAAGGTGGTAATACAAGCAGATGACAATTTTAACTGAAATATTTAATTTGTCAAAAAATCTACAATAATCATAACAAAATGTTAATTTTTATTGGTAGCAGGTACATTGGCAATTACTATATTATCCATTGTATTTTTAATTTTTCTCAATTAAGATATCTGTAACATAAATATTCAAGTAATAATACATGAAGAACCCAAGGGACCAATAAAAATAATGATTTGAACAATGACTTGGGCCATTAAAATAAATTATAAAAATAATGCTCAATGACTAAAATTACATAACAAACAATTTTAATTTAAAATAAAACAACTTAAGAATAAAAAAATTAAATTGAAAGAAAGAAAAAGAATGAGAGACGCTTCTGCCAAGATGTCTCACACATTATGATTGATGAACAAACACAGTGACAAGTTGAGACTTGTGTTTTTTCAAGTAAAGTGGAAAAACAATGTGATTTTGAGGAAATCAGTAACTGGTGATGAAATATGTTCTTTTCAATAAAACCTGGCAATAAATCATAATAGTCTGCAGTGGAAACAGCAATACAGAGAAAAGTTTATTTGCCAAAATCTAAGTGAGATGAATGATGATTTATTTCTGTGATAGCAATGACATTATTTACGGAAAATTCATATTCTTGGGTAAAATGCTCAAGTCTATTGTGACGGAGAAATCCTGCTGCCTCTGAGGGATCCCTTCTAAAACAAAGACATGGGATGGAAGGCCATGGCTGACTTCACTGGGATGACGATGTCGCAGTGAACTTGCTGTAAAAAATTTTGAGCAAATATTGTATCAGCTGCTTTTATCACCCACCTCATGCATACAACAGGTTCCAAATGCTTTCAAGCTACTCCTGAATGAGCTTTCATTGTCTTTCATTGTCTTATATTTCATAGCCATCTCTAATGAACAGATGTTTCTATTGGTGGAGATAGCAAAAAAAATGTGCTGCAGGATTTACAGGCAATTGCAGAACCAGATTTCCAAAGTATTTTCATTAACAGCAACATTAATTGGAAGAATTATATATGGCATTATTTGAAGAAAATAACATTTGACTATAAGCCCTGCTGTGCTTTTTTGAGAAATTTGTTTTCTATTTTGTAAAAATATGATTTTGTGCTCCCTGTGAACTTTTAAAGACAAATATTTCAAGGGAGTGTATAACAATGAAGCACATGGGTTATGGGTTCTGCTGGGGATTAAACTCATGTTCTGTCCTTTAAGTAGGTATGAGCCTCAGTTTCTTCACTTGTGAAATGGGCATGAGAGGACTTCAGTGGTCTGTGAGGCATGACAATAAGTCAAGCACCTAGCACAGCCTGGTGTGGAGCGGATAATAACAGGTGGCTTTTATGATTACAACTGTTTCTTAGATGACATCATGTGTTTGACAAAAGGCTTGGCAATTTTTTCTTCTTGTTAAATTACTCCAATTAGACTTGAGAAATAATATGTTTTTCTGTTTGGGTTTCATTACCTCAGTGATTGAGGTGAAAATAAATTTCCCCAACAAACATCATTGTATGATTGTTAAATCATTTGCAATCAAGAATCATGTTGATAACACAGTTAGGTCCCAGAATTATATTCTCTACCATTTCTACAATGTTTTGTAATAGATAAAATTTGATGATAACATTTATTTTTTCCAGGTAAGTGAATGTGTTCACTTTCAAGTTTTTTCTAAAACATCAACTACTTTGGTAAAATTATTGGTAGTATATTTTCCAGAAAACTAAAACTATGAGATTCTATTATTTGGCTGCTTTCAAGATAGCAAAGATGAATTATGTTTTATATTAAAAATATTTTCCCTTTCAGGTTGGAAGAGGCATTCTCATTTGGGTTAAGTAACTATGTCTTTTAATACTTAAATGTTATCATAATTAAGACATTAAGTATAATATTAACTGGATTTAGGTTTGAATTAGGAGCTTTAATACAAGGACACATTTTCAGAGTTTGTATTTTATTGAGTGTCATGTTTTACACACTCTTTTCTCAACTCATACTATTGGCAAACTTGCTGACTGTCATTAAAGTTTTGTAAAAGATATATGTGTACATGCATTATAGAAATACTTCAGCCCTGGCTGGTGTAGCTCAGTGGATTGAGTGCAGGCCTGCAAACCACATGATCATGGTTCGATTCCCAGTCAGGGCACATGCCTTGGTTGCAGGCCAGTTCCCAGCAGGGGACTCACGAGAGGCAACCATACATTGATATTTCTCTCCTTCTCTCCTTCCCTTCCTCTCTAAAGATAAATAAATAAAATGTTAAAAAAAAGAAATACTTCAAAATATATACATGTACCTACTAAAATGATTACCTTAGACTTTTTCTGGTTGATGGATCTTAACTCAATCTAATCATTGTGTGAGCGAGTAGAGTTTTTCTAGATTATTTTTAACATACTACAAACACTGTATTGGGATGTTTTGGAAATGTAATAAATAGTAAGATAGTTACTAATAGGATTAAGGAGAGAGTAGTTAGCCTTTTCTAAGGCAGTTAAAACCATTTTTCCTGCTGCCTTACTCAGCAATAAATCACCTCTGAGGTCTGGAAGCAGAAATAGCATGTATCTCTATTCTTTTCCTGTCCATTAAACTTTGGAGGGTTGTATTAGAACAAGATTTTCGATGGTGTCAAATGAAGTATCACCCGGATTGTGCAGGTTCCCGCAGAGCCACCTCATTTCGTGGGGTTAGAGATGGCTTTTGCAAAATCCGTGGTGTGCTTCAGGAAGAGTATATCATGTGTATGGTAGATATGGTACAGAAACATAAACTACAATAGTTGTCCTTAAACTACCTGAGTTGAGGAGCTAATTTACAAGTGGGAAAAAGTAGTTATAACAAAAAAACCCATTAAATTTGCATATCACTTTCAACTGGTTCCTTTTATTTTAGCTTTGATAATATGAATGCCAGAGAGAAAAGGTGAATAGGGCAATTTTCTGAATATAAGACAATGAAAATCTGACCTCAATGGTTGGAAAGAAATTGAAGTCTGTATTAATTCTAGCAGAGTATGAATGAGAAGAAAAGGAGATTCTCCCTCTAAGTGTGAAAGGGTCACCAAGAAAAATATGAGCATTCTTATTCTGGAGCGTTTTAGAGCAGAAAAATCATGTATACCTTTCTCATTTTGTTTTAGTCAAAGAGCTATTCATGAAGTAAACAAGGGTTATATAGGTTCTCCAACACCTGTATAAATGAATGATAGATTCCATATAAAATGATATAATGTAAAGTATAAAAAGGAACCTCAGGATGTTTTAATTTTGGTCATAGAATACACCATTTGAATACTCCCTAGAGATGGCAGTAATGAAGAGTATTTCATTGCACAAATCGGAAAATGAAAAATGCCCCTATTTGTAAAGCAGCGAGACAAGGGCTCTGGGGCTAGTTGGCCTGGGTTCAAATCCTGGCTCTACCAATGACTAATTGTGTAACCTTGGTCTAGTTACTTAACCGCTCTAGGCAGTAAAATAGGGGTGACCATACCTGCCTAACAGAGTTCTTGAGAGTAGTAAATGAAACAATACAAGTGAAGCTTTTGCAAAAATGTCTGCACATACAAATTATGTAATAAATATCAGCTATCGTTGCTATTTCAAAGCAGTAGTCCCTGAAATTTGTTTTTACTGAGACTCACAAGACAAATGGATGCTCTGTCGGTCCTTTTGTACAGAGCAGCCTTCCTTACTCACTCATGACAAATATACCGGGACACAGATAGGCAAGAGTGACATTGTTATAGAGGTAACTCTGAATCTGTTCTAACTTAAAATAAGAAATTACTAAAAAATCTCATCACTTAATTTTAGTAGAAGGTTAATAACAAACAGACAGTAGAGTATGACACAGTTGTGCTAACAACACTTCTTTTAGGAAGTAAAGCAAAGGGAGAGAAGTCCATGGAGAAACAGAAGCTATGTTTTGGATAAGGCTATGAAATTCAGATCAGTTCCTTTCCATTTGCCCACCTACCCATCTGTCCATTCATCATCTAGCCAATCATTCTTCTATTTATCAAGTATGTATTGAAAAATCTATCAGGGATTGAAAAGATGGAAGAAATCCTGCCAAGAAGTTTGTATACTTCCCTATAGTTATAGGTTTCTCTGTTTTTGTTTTTGTTTTGCTATAGTTCTCTGTGTGTTTTTGTTTTTTATTCTTTAGGGGAACTTCCTGGCCTAGCAGGAGAGAAGAAAGAGTAAAATTTCTCCTATATTCTTAAAATGAGCGCTCACCTCTTCAATGGCATGTATGGGAAAAAAACCTGAGGTTGCAGATAAGTCTCACCCAGTCTCAGATTCTGCTGGATGGAAAGTATCCGATGCAAAGGAGCAGGAGGAGGAGGGAACGACATCTTGACTTGCAAAACTGGAGTGTATACATAGAACCTGTGTCAGTTGTTTGCTTTTTCTCTGGCTTTTATTATTCTGTAGTGAACAAACAAACTGGCTTTAGGTTCACCTTTAAGTTAAATATTGTTCGTTTTGAATTAATATGGCAAGTATCATCTAGAATATTTTTGTTTAAGACAGCTTTTATTCCTATAGGGGCATTACTATCCTCAAAGTAAAACAAATCTTTAACTTTAGTGAGTAGCGACTTTAATGATGGATTCCTGCATAGTTTGTTTATTTAACAGATGAAATGATGAAGGAGTTGGCAGCCATAGCAACAGGACATTTACTACATAAATATATAAGTATGTCACAGAGAGGGAGATAGAACAGAAAAAGGAAAACGCTAACAAGCTACTTTGATTTGTTTCCCAGAATTTCATGCTAGGTTTTGTGTGATCAGTTATCATTACGTTCCATGATCAAATAAAAAAATTAAAAGAGAAACTGTAGAAATGCTACATATTTAAATTACCTCTTGTTCCAAATTTAAAAAGCAGTATAATTAAGAAATCTTCTTTTTGGGTGAAAAAGGTGAAGGGATTAAGCAGTAAAAATCGGTAGTTATAGAATATTCACTGATACGTAGATTACAGCATAGGGAACACAGTCGATGATTTTGTGGTAACTGTGTATGGGGCCAGGTGGGTACCTGAAGCATCAGAGGCATCACTCTGTAAAGTACGTGATTGCTGTACATCTGAAGCTAACACAGAATTAGATTGTGTGTAGATTGTAATTGAAAAAAGTCCTCCTCTTGGTGCTGCAGGTTTCTGTTAAATGGGGGAGCTACTTCCTTCTGGGAAAATGTGAGGTGGTGATAGGAGGACAGTTGGTGGAGCACTTCATACTCTTTATCTGCACTTCATCGAACACTTCATCTGCACTCAGCACGGCGGACGCTCAACGACAGTGACTAATACTGCATGCGAAGCATCAGTCAGACCAGCCCTGGGCCAGTTTGTGCGAACTCATTCGTATTTACTTGAGAGATAGAAAACCCGTTCTTTTCCACAGTACTGCTCTCAAGTGGTTAAAACAACAACAAAAACCCCACAGGAAAACACTGAAGCACCAGGAAAATAATCATCTTCGGTTAAGTAATTGACTACTAAAAATCTATGCATTATATAGAACTCTAGTTATTATAATGATATACACAAGAAATATATATTATTGATTATTTGTATATTATATAACCTGACCCCTCCCCCCCGGTATAAAATTTCCACTGGTTACATGTTAGATAAAAGGGCATTCAAAAACCACACTATATTCAGGATAACAGATTATGATAAATTGGTCTAAAAATGAGTGATGCCTTTTAATACGTGGATACATTTAATAAAAATAAGGAATCTATTATAAATATATTTTTGCCAAGCTCATAGGGCATATCACCATGGAAATATTAGGAATCATAAAATAAGTCTCCAGAGCTGCAAGGTTTTTCTGATGTCATTGTAGTCACGACAGAAATCCAGCTCTCTAATTATACAGTGTAATAATGATGCCATGATTCCGAATTTTAAGGTTTTTAAACAGTACTCAAAATTATAGTAAAAATGCCAGGAAGTCAGAAAGTTGCATTTTATAGCATGAGCACGTGCAGGTGAAATTGACACGGCCAATTTGATGCTATGGACTTTTCAATACAGCAGTTTTGTAGGGGAAACATTTTGATATGTCCTAAAGAGCAGACCACTAAATTCTTAACTCCCTAAATGTCAGGTTCTTTGCACAAAAGTCATCCGCATTCGTTTCCTGACACTCACCGAACCCCAGACCTAAACTGTCTGGAAGTCGTACTGGAGCCCACACCCACCTTAGCCTGACATTGGGTCCCACTCACCCGGTGGGGAAAATCGTGCGGGATAGCACAGAGGGGCAATGTCTCCGGTGGTCTTTACTTCAAAATATCAGCCTCTTCAATATTTTTTTCCAAAGTTTACGTCTTGAAGTGACCGAATATCAACAAGGTTCTGTCAAAATGTCCTGTCTTTACAAATGCTATGCTTGTAAAAGATGAGTAGGGAAACCTATGGAAGAAAAGGCACTCATGCGTGTATCTAAAGAACGTTGTACAAATGGAAAGTCTAAATGCAGAAGGTTCATAATCATAGTGAATCAGAGTATCTAAGGATTAGAAAATACTGGCGAGACCCTGTAGTCTAAACACTGCCCCACCACGTGAATTACCCACAGGTTCCAGGTTCTCGCTCTCTCAAGGCTGCTCTTGTCTTAAGGTAGAAGTCACTTTCACCCTCACCTGCATGGTCAGGCTGCCTTGAGCTCATGTCCCCAGATGGTGAGGATAAAAGGAATTCTGGACCAGTACGCATAGAGACTTGACCTCATCACAATGAGCACTGAATCTAACCGAGTGTTTTACTTTGAGTTGAGACTTAGCCCTGACCCCAAACTGGCTCTTGACATTGTTTCTTGTGCTTGAATCTCTATTTTCATCACCTTCTTTGGGAATGAAGGTTGCCTCACTCCCCTCAGGTCCTCTACTGTTTTATAAAACTTTTAAAATTTCTATTTTAAACGTATTTTATATCAATTAATTTATTTTGTTAGTTAACACATTCTCCAATTTATACAGTCATCTTTTTTGTTGTTGTTATTATGAGACTATTTAGAGTTTACTCTTTCAGCTATTAACAAGAATACAGTACAGTACTATTAGAGTCACAATGTGTACACTATATCCCAGAACTTGTTCTTCTCACTTGTTCTTCTCTTGTTCTTTATCTGTCAGTGGGCATTTAGGTTGTTTTCATGCCTTGGCTATTGTGAATAATGTTGCAATAAACATGGTAATGTGTTGTACAGCAAAGAAAATAATCCACAAATAAAAAGACAACCCACAGAATAAAAGAACATATTCGCTGATACATCTGAGAAGGGGCTAATATTCAAAATGTATGAAGTATTTATAAAACTCAACACCAAAAAAACAACCCAATTAAAAATGGGCAAAGGACCCGAATAGAAACTTCTTCAAGAAGGACATACAGATGGCGAATATACATATAACAAGATGCTCATAGTCACTAATCATCAGAGAAATGCAGATTAAAACCACCTTAAGATACCATCTCACACCTGTCGGGATGTCCATCATCAATAAATCAATACACAACAAGTGCTGGTGAGGATGCGGAAAAGGGGGAACATTTTTGTCCTGTTAGTAGGAATGCAGACTAGTACAGTCACTGTGGAAGGCAGTATGGAGATTCCTCAAAAAATTGAAAATGGATCTGCCTTTTAACTTAGGGATCCCACTTCTGGGAATATATCTGGAAGAACCCAGAAGACTAATTCAAAAGAAAATAAACACTCTTACGTCATTGCAGCATTATTTATAATCATCAAGATATGGAAATATCTCAAGTGTCCACCAACAGATGAGTGGATAAAACAAGCATGGGACATTCACACAATGGAATTCTACTCAGCCATAGAAAAGAAGAAAGTTTTACCCTTTGTGACAGTATGGATGGACCTGGAGAACATGATGCTAAGTGAAATAAGCCAGTCAGAGAAAGTCAAATACCTTATGATTTCACTCAGATGTGGAATCTAATGGACAAACTGAACTCTACAAGCAAAACAGAGACAGACTCACAGGTGGAGAACAGATGACAGCTAGTGGAGGAGGGAGGTGAGGTTGTGGAGAGATTGAGCAAAAAGGAAAAAGGACTCATGGACATGGACACCAATGTGGTGATTGCTGGGGAGAAGGGGGTGTAAAAGGGCTAAATGGTGATGGAAAAAATACAATAAGGATGTACAATTCTAAAAAAAGAAGAAGAAAAGACATGGGAGTACAATATCTCTTCAGGATCCTGATTTCATTTTCTTGGTGCTTATTTACCCATAAGTGGTATTGCTGGATCATATGGTAGATTTATTTTCAATTTATTGAGGAACCTCCATACTGTTTTCTGTAGTGGCTGTGCCAATTTACATTCCAACCTACAATACAGCAGGGTTCCCCTTTGTCCACATCCTCATGAACATTCTGCCACCACCTTTTTACCTCCAGACATTATCTTTCTGATGTAGATGGCCATCCATTTAGCTGTATCTCTAGAACTGTCATTTCCTGTCTTTCCCATGACTGTGCTCTCCTTGTGTTGCCTTTGCTTGGTTCTTCTTGATGCAACTGCAACTGCAGAGCCACCTGCTGCTGGTCACAACACTCACTGGGTGCAATGTGGCACCTACTGAGTCCATTTTTCCCCTCCCAGCTAGGGCCAGTCTCTCAACAACTTCTGCTGGTGTCAGAATTCTCAGATCCAGTCTTTCCCAGACTACCTCTGATTAATGTGCCTCCCTGTCTCATGAATTTCTATTAAGTGGTCATCTAATTGTTTGAAATGTAAAGGTCCAAGGGCCCACTAGTTTTTGAGGAAGCCCATTTTCTAATGAAAATGACTAATAAAAATGTTTTCATTACATGAACTTGAAATCAGGGCCTATATAACACACACAGTGCTTCTGTGCAAATTAGAAAAAGCCATGCCCTACAGAAAGACCAGTTTCCAAAAAGGGCCTTTACCATCCTACAGCTTAATCAAGGCCGTAGACCTTGGCTAAAGGAGCATGGGTATAACTTCATTGGTTCTGGTTCTGCTCCTTCTAGTCTAAAATAACAGGTCTAAATGGCTCATTCACATACAAACTGTTCATTTATTTGGTAATAGCTACTATACTCCCTTTGCAATTTTTCTTCTTTGGATTAGACATCTCAGGTTCCTCCAGTTACTCCTCTTTACAAATGTTTTCGAATCCCTTCACTTCCCTGTTGGCTCTGTTTGGAACATGTTTCCATTTTCTATATTTTCTTCAAGTACACTCTGAACCAAACACAGCAACACTCCAGGTCGGTTTCACCGTAGCGGATTGGGACCAAACTCCCTTGTTCTGCAACGTTCTGTGCTTCTTTTAAATTAGCCTAGACTGCTGAGAGTTGGAGTAGGCTGGCAAGAGGGACTCTGGGCTTTAAATAGCAGGGATTCTAAGTTAAAAAGCCATCAAACAGAACAAAACCCAAAGTTATATTTTCTCAAGATCGTCTTTTAGAAATAAGGATAAAAAAGTTGTGAGTTACTCTGAGAAAGCAAAAGTCAAGCCAATTTTGTGTGATAAATTTAATTAGATTAACATTTAGAAAATTATTTCCCTCCATAAAGCAGATGCTGATTTACATTCATATTTTAGCACTATCTTCCTTCAAGTCTATGTATCCCATATACAGGGTAGGCGAAAGTAAATTTACAGTTGTTCATGTGGAAAAATACATGTAGGTTATGATTACTACGATAGCTTTATTAACTCAGAAGAATGTCTCATTGGCACTTAGGTATGACCTGTAAATGCTCAAATTGCTAGCCTTCATTATTTACACATTCTTGTGGTCTACTTGCTATACTCAAGCACACTTTCACATATAACTGTAAATCTACTTTTGCCATCCCTTGTATTTATCATTCAGTTATTAAAATAATATGCATTCGGTGTCTTGGATCAGTTGTAGCAATATCAGAGTTTAATGGCTTAGAGTAATTTTATAGTGGCTAGACAGGAAAATATTTAAATATAATTTGAGAGCAAATAAGTTGAGATCATGAAAACGGAAGATGGTAAGAACACAGAAGTTTCAGTAATTTCTTATATTAGAGAGGGATCTTCTAATGTATTTTGAGTGGTACTGAAAATGTTGATGATGTAGATCATGAAGTTCAAGGTCCTTAGGCACTTGTTAGATCATGGCACAATCTAACTTCTCCAACTGTTTCTCTGCTTTTAGATCAATTGACTGATGATACGGATACATGGCAAGGATTGAACTGAATTAAAGGGACTGACTAAAGTGTGGTTTGGAGTCAGACCTATGTGTCTGACGATTACCACACATTGGCATCATTTTGGGGGGCTTTTTTAGTAGATCAGACCGAGATCCTCACACAGGAGGACCAAGAGAAAAATGGGTGAAATACAGGGAAGAGAGGGAGTGAAAATCAGTATGATCGTTACGGAGTGGTACGGCAAAGTCATGGAGACTCCAGAGTCAGACAGACCGAGTTTTAGTCCTGCCTGTCATTTTATACTGTGACACCTGGCAAAGTTATCTAATTTATCTGAGTCTCAGGATTTTTGTTTATAAAATGGTGTTAATAATAGCTATTTTGAAGCACTGTTGGAATACTTAATTATGACTATATTATAGAAAGCTCCCAGCATATGGTATATGTTCAACAAAATGTTTGTTATTATCTCTCTACTAGTAGAGTTGACACAGGCAATATGGTATCAGGAAGTGACTGAAGGAGTGGATACTTCCAGGAGTGGATAGGTTTAGGTCTTTAATTCAAATTATTGTTTGGTTCCAATGCTGGTTAGAAACCCCAGCTTTTATCTTTTCACTTTAAATGGATGGGCTGTGCAATTTCCACTGATACACACAGAGGAGCTCTGTACAGTAGCCCTTTTGTGGAGAAAAACAATATTTCTCTCCCAATTGCCTCCCACATTAAAGATTGTGGGGACTTAAAAGCTCCCCATAGTCAGGCAGTTAACTAGCTGCTACACACTGATATGATGACTCAAAATCTTCCAGGAAAAGGGTACATTGCGTAGAAAACAGTATTAGTAATCTCCAGTTGTCAGTTGTAAAGTATGCAGCCAGGAACTGAGTAAATGATATGTCCTAATTTCAACACACTGCTGGCCCTGGAATTGGGGCCAAGTTCTCATGACATGTCTCCAGCTGCGGCCCAGCAGTGCTGGGTTTCTGCATGGCAAAACATCCTGTTTGGGATCCCTTATGATCAAAAGAACCCAGCATGAGGATTAGCCTTTCAAAGAGATGATGCACTGAATCTTACGAGAGTAGGATTGGGACAAGACCATTATATAACTCTGAGACAGGTTCAATAATCTGTAGTGAATCCATTAATTCCACTTAATTCCTTTAATGATGGTACATAAGGGAGACTATATTTATGAGGTAGTTTACCTATTAATGTTCTGTATTTTGGCCAAGTCTGTTTTTCAGTATACATTTTCATGATAGCTTTTAGATACATACACACTTGAATGACACTGGAGTTTCTAAATGAACATCGAGAAGGACAGTGAGAACACAACGGTAGCAAAAGAACCTGAGATTCCGATCCAGGGCATTTGCGATTCAGGTCGGGTTTTCACGGACATTTAAGTGTCGTGGTAAACTCACTCACTCCTTTAGACTCCAGGTTCCTTATCTACAAAGTAAGAAGCCTGATAGCCACCTCCAAAGGTGTTGTAAGCATTAAGTGAAGCAATAAGCAATGTACGGTAGACCCTAAAGGTAAAGGTAGGCAACAAATGTTTCCTCAGTCAAAGACATGAAATATTTCTCATGAGGGTGATTCTCCGAAATAGCAGAAACTTTATTAATTGAAACAATGTTCAAATATTGTCTTGAGGGGGGAGGGGGAAGCTCTGTGTAAATGTTAGGACTTTGGTTTTTCCATTTCCATAGAAAACCTATGAGTCCCTCAGACTGAAGGTGGTTAATGACTGAAACAACAAGAAATATTAAAACTAAAATTTTATCTCTCAAAAATAAATAAACAAGAAATCAACTAATTAAACATTCAGATGATGTTTTCTGTATTGTATTTATATTTCTAAGTTAGTATGTCTAAAATTTCACTAAGACTGTTGGAACCTCCTCTGTGTGTGTGCGTGTGTGTGTGTGAAATAAAATTATGCAATTATTGATGGAAACTAGTATTTTCAAATAATTCTGCATGGCTTCATAAAGTCAAATTGATTCATGCTCCGGCTACTACTAACATTTTGATGTCTAATAAACATTACCTTGTGAGACTATCAGGTTGTTTTGCAAATAACTAGGCTAATACCACAGGAAAGAACCTGTGATAAGGCAAAGACAAGAAGCTTAACTAAGGTCAGGTACTGACCCAGATGCTCTCAGTGAGCAAACACTGCTTCTGAGAAAAGAGTATGCTATTTTGGAATTGGCCATTAAGTTAGTAAGGCTACTAGGATAGTACTTAGTAATTTATTTTATATGTGTACTAAGTAACTTTGTGTCCTGAGCAGTACTCATGGTACATAATACTGTATCAATTATTTTTAAAAAGTAGCAATACAGACAGCCAGGTAGCACTGGAAGTAGCCTTCATGTGATACAGATGAAGCCAATGTGCAGGCTGCATTTCAGGCAGGTGTAGAGTACCGGGGGCAGGGCAGAGGATCGAGGAAAGTGCAAAGCCCATCTCTATAGGGTGATATGTTGAAATGCAGGCATTTAGAACATGGGCAGCAGGATCTAGACATAGTTTTGATGTTTGGGCGCTGAGATACATGCAGAGGGAGGCTGCAGCCCCTGTGCAATGCCAGTAAGAAGGAGATGAATATGGACTGAGACGAACTCCAAAGTAGGACAAAGTGGTAGTTGAAATAAAGTTCATACTTTTGCTGTTTACTTACAATACACAGTACTTCTAATTATTGGTGTAATAGAAATTTGAGTATTTGATATTTTCAGCTGTAATTGTTTATGTTACCCATAGTTACCAATAGTTTTAAAATTTTTATTTTTGTGAATTAAAAAATACACCAAGAAAATAAAAAATACTCTAAAGAAGTATTTGTTACAGATATACCTATATTTGAAAGAAACTAATGGCCTAGTTTATTATCCAGGTATACACTGGCCAGTCTTCTTTGGGTCTACCCGTTATTCCCCTTTACTTACCATTGAGCTATTAAGAATATTTTTTTTTTATTATTTCTCAGAATGATTGTCTAGCTGGCTCTCTTGGCAGCTAAATTTGCCTTTCTCTGAGTCTTTCAGAAACTTTTCAATAAAATGCTTTAGGTTTAATGAAAAAAATATTCTGCAACCATAGGCAAAAACAAGAATATAAAAATGTAAATTTTAGGAGTGCATTATTGTGAAAATACAATTGGATCAAAGAAATACCTGCTTCTAAAATGGGTATGATGTATAGTGTTAGGAAAATACATCTTGCCTACCGAGAACAGGCTTGTTTGACCCTGTTTGCATGGAGCCGCCTGGTAACTTGCTCATAAGGGTTAACATGCAAGGAAGGGTCTGGAAAGATGGTAGTCTCTCCATGGCTGTACAGCATGGGTGTACAAACGACTTTGATTGTTGTAGAATTCTGGGATTGTGTCTTTCCTGTATTCCCATGTAATACATTTTAGACATACCTGCTTGCTAAGAAGGAGAGTATGTTTATACACACAAACTCAGTTGTGTCTAATCAACTCCATAAGGTGCTACCAGTTTTTAGCAAATGTTCATCAGAAAGTAACATCATTTCTCCCTTTTTGGCTATATTCTTAAGAATAATGGGGCAAATGTATTTAGCTTAGAGAAAAACAAACGCGTGTTACTGTCTTTAGATATAAAAAGACACTGATTAGCCTCCCCCCACCTCCCAGCCTGAGAGAGTTAGTTCCTGGAAGGGCGCTTTCGCAGTGGAAAGAACTTATGAGATACTCTGCAAATTAGTGAAAGTGTTTTTTGAAAGCTGAGAAGCGTTTTGCTGAAAAAGTTGAAAGTCATTAAAAATATAGTAAGAAAGACAGGAAAACAGAGGTTTCTGAGGACTGTGAGAATCACAGTGAGAAAGCAAGCCATTTGCTATGGCCCTTTCTTGTTCAGTTATTAGTATATCTGAATGAGACTGAAAACACTGAGTCCACTTCCTTTTTAAATACAGTAGACATAACACTCATGCCAACCCACTCACAGCCCTCACTCTCCATAGAGAATCTGCCTCCCCACTCCCCCCCAATACTTCTCTTAGTCCATGACAGGACCCTCCCCAATTATCCCAGGCACAGCTGATGGGATGGGAGTGACGACTGACCCAAGCTGGCAAGTCAGGCTGCTCTCTGAGGAATTTAGATCTGAAGCATAGGGACAGGAGTCAGTGACTTGCTTGTGGGGATTTGGTTTGAAAGTTCATGCAGAGCTGGAGCCAAACTTAGCACCACCGTTAGCCAAAACTATACACAAGCCCAGAGATCTAGTAAGGCCAGGAACCCACAAGCAGGCAGGAAAGCTGTTTTGCAGAGGATAGAAAAATGGAATGGACATCGTGAGAGGAGGAGAAACAGGGGATAGAGGCCCCATGAGAAATGGATTACTTGTGTTGGTTTAAATAAGTTTCTTTATTTGACAGTTGGGGATGGGTCCATCTTGTGTGATGCCTAAAACATGTACCATTCAGGGAGACTTTTTCCAGAAGAATTAATAATTACAATAGAAAATTTGCTACAGGAGCCATGAAGCTTAAGTGAAGGGCCCTGAAAGTTAAGCTCAATTACTTCACGTTCACCTGTACTTACAGATCAAGTGCTCTCTGAGGAAGACATCTAAAACCGTGCCAAAGGCGATCTTCTGCAGGAGATTGGAGGGATTGGGATTGAGTTTTTTAAAGATTTTATTTATTATTTATTTTTAGAGAGAGAGGAAGGGAGGGAGGAAGAGAGGGAGAGAAACATGAACATGTGGTTGCCTCTCACAGCGTCCCCACTGGGGACCTGGCCCAAAACCCAGGCATGTGCCCTGACTGTGAGTTGAACTGGTGACCTTTCCTTTTGAACTGGGAGTTGAACCATAGCCCGTGCTCAATCCAGCTATACCAGCCAGGGCTGGGACTGAGTTTTAAAGAATCTTTCTAGAGAATCCTAATAAGGGACATTTTGGTGCATCCTTTCTTTTGGCCACTGCATCTACGGGCTCCTGGGATTCCAGGGGCAGCACTTGCTAATTCATTCTCTAACTCCCCACATACCTCACTGGTCCTCTTATTATTTCAATTTTGCTGTTGGTCCTTTTGGAATTTACTTGTGCTTTAAATTATCCTCTAAAGGGATCTCTGATATTTATTTTATGTATTTGGGGAATTTTGCTGGTTGGTTGCATAGTTAAAACCATCTGCTTCTCTTGACTCATTATTGATAAAAAAGCAAATTCATGAGGCCCAGGCTGACTCCCTGTTTGGCTGCACTTCTTCATTCTGGTCCCCTTCTAGAGGGGTTTCAGATGGCTTCACGGTCACTTTTCTAATCCAATGAACCTGGGAATGCTTTAGGACAGCAATTTTCAGTCTTTTTCATGTCACGACACATGTAAGTAATTACTAACATTCTGCAGCACACCAAAAAATATATTATTTTTTGCCAATCTGATAAAAAATAGGTGTAATTCTGATTCATTCACACCAAATGGCTATTGTGTTGGCTGTTGTATTTTTTTTACTTGACAATATAAAGAAAAAGAGGTCAGTGCCCCTGAATAAATAGTCAGGTGTTGCATTTTTTAAAAATTCTTGAGGAACACCTGCTTAAAATCTCTGTTTTAACAGTCTAAGTAGCAATACTGTTCTTACATTACCAACTGAAAATGTGAGCTGTCAACCTCAATATTTGCAGGATTCTTCAGATAAAGCTTCTCATCTGGTTATGTCCACACTGATCGCCATGAAATGGACAGAAAATACAACCAAAGGGAGGGCTGCTCAGAGTGAGAGGTGATCGCTCTTCTCTCCCTCTTCCTCCAACACGGACACACTTGTGCATACACACGCTCACATGCATACACACGGATTAGATAACCATAAAGGGCAGCAGGAAGCCAGAAATACATGAACTCCAAGGCAAAAAAGTAACGATCATAGGACTTACATTCACACTCCATGTAGGAAATACAACGTTTTTGAAGGAGGAACTATATCTGTAATGAATGGATTTTTACAAGGAAAGTAGGATCTGCTTGATTAACATTGAATAAATTACTCAGTGAATGAATAAGCTGCTTCTTTAAAAGTCACTAAGCCTGAAAATTAAAAAAGACAAAAAACCAATATATATAAATATGTGCTAATTTTTTGGTATTGTACCAAGTGCTTTCCACATAATTCTCAGAACAGCCCTGTCTTATTATTCCTATTGTTTCACAGATGAAGAAATTGAGGAGTAGAAAAGTAAGTATGCCAAACTCACACACTGAGTCCAGGTGAAGCCAGGGCTCCAGTTCCTATATCCCAGGGCTTAAAAAAAACTTTTTTCCTCAAGAATGACTGAGCCCTTTGTAAAAGTCTGGTTGAAATAACCCAATTGGACAAAAGTATAAACAGAATTGGGGTTCAGGTACTTGTTGTGTTGCTACCTTGCAGATGGAACATCAGAGGAAGACAAGATTAGTTAGAGTAAAAATGGAGATAAGTCTGGGGAAGTGTCATGAACCTCATCTCATTTGCATTTGAGAACTTGTCTTTCCTGCCTCTTTACTGAACCTTAGCTTTTCAGACAATGGTGCCATCTTTCCATGTGTTTCCTGTCCAGTGTTTTCTTCCCTGTCCACAGGGAAGAAGGCCAATAATTATGTGTTGAAGGCAGGGACAACAAAAGAAAAAATATTTTTTGATTAATAAGATTATAAAATTATAAAGAAATAACAGCCCTGGCTGGCATAGCTCAGTGGATTGAGTGTGGGCCTGAGAACCAGAGGATCAAGGTTCGATTCCCAGTCAGGGGACATGCCTGGGTTGCAGGCCAGTTCCCAGCAGGGAACTCTATGGTTCCCAAGAGGCAACCATACATTGATATTTCTCTCCCTCTCTTCTTAAAAAAAAGAAAGAAAAAGAAATAACAGACAGTTATTTAAAAATCATGAATAAGTGAGGGAGGCAGGCACAAAGATATCAAAAAAGGGCACAAAGCTTAAATATTTTAGGAGAAGCAAAGATAAAATCATAGTGGAAGAAGTCATGTGTGATGCAGTCAGTTTGAAAGAAAAGCTGAAAAATGTGGGGAAAAAGATAAGTTACTTATTAGCCATGTCTACCCATAATTGGAATAAAGTTAATTACTTTGTTACCCATGTTTAAAAAAACTATTATTTTTATCAATAGACTTTTAGAATGTCATTGATAGAAATTTTTTTACAGCATTTTACATAATGTGAAAGCAATGTAGTTAAAAGGAAAACTTTGTTATTGTTATACGACTCTTATAGTAAAACTTTATTATCATAAGAGAGCATTGGAATTTGATAATGAGGAAATTAATACACTCTTTGAGTATAAAAACCTTTTAAATTTATTGGCATAAACATGCTCAATCTGAAGAAAGATAGAAATAAGGGAACACACTTTTTTTTTGAAATAAGTCTACACAAGTTGAAAAAAGTGTATCACAAAGTCCTGTGTACTCTTTACCAAGCTCTCCTGGGGTGAACAACACTGCTGACCACTGAGCAATGTAGGCATTAGGGATGCGAGCCTGTGAACAGCTGAAAACCCAGTATCATCTTTGACTCCCCTAAACTGGACTAATAATAATAGCCTACTGCAAACCTTACCTAAAATATAGACGTCAATTATCACATATTTTGCATGTAATAGTGTATTACAATAAAGAAAGCTAGAGAAAAGGATATTATTAAGAAAATCATAAAAAGAGAAAATACATTTAGAGTATTCATTTTAAAAAGTCCACCTATAAGTGGACCCACACCATTCAAACCTGTGTTTTCCAAGGGTCAATTGTGTACAAAATCAGGAAACTGGCATTGGCACAACACAATTTACTAAACTACAGGTCTTACTCAGATTTCTTCAGTCTTTACACTCTATTTAATGTGCACACAAAATGATGAAATTTTATTACATGTATAGATTTGTGTTACCAACCACAATCAAAATACAGAATTTTAAAATGAGGGATCAAATAATACAGAGACATCATACATGAGAAAAGTTATTCTGGAAAAGACAAATAAATGTGACATAAGGCCAGAAGGTATAAGAGGAAAAAATAAAAAAATTAAACATATAGAAAAAAATAAAATAAACTAAAAATATAAATATAAGTGTTAAGAAATAATATAAAATCATATTTTGAAAGTTACTACCTTCAGAAGACTTAAGAAATATAAATATATGTGTGACATGTTGCCCAATTAAAAATGGCCAAACCCAACAAAAATGTACAGGTGTCAGAAAAAGAGCCTTTTTTCTTGATAAGAAGATGCGAAGTGACAGAAACACAGGAACATCTAATCTCACTGTTGAAATAAAAAATAATTTTGAAATAAATTTCTATGGATGTAGAGATACAGATGTTAGGAAGAATGTTATAAATAAGATCATTATACAAAGCAGAACAAATGGGCAATGCAGACTATAGCTACAACAGAGATATTTTTTAGAGGCCTCATTAAAATTACACATTTTCGCAAACTCTATGATTTTAGTCAAGTTTGACCAGGCTCTGTGATTTGGGGGCAAAGCTCCCTGACTGACACAGTCAGCTAAGACGGAATTAACGGTCACTTACTAAACACCTAGTGAGTGAAAGCACGACACTATTCTCTTTAGTTCTCTATCTCTTCCAACACACTACCTACGACTGCATGGAATAGAAATGACCAAAAGCCAAACATGGGCAAAGAAAGACAGTTTTATTTTTTATAAATAGAAAGGAATCCATGAGAGAGGTTTTTTGTATTTTTTATACCAGGGAATTTATGATTTTGGGAGTGTTGGTGTTGAAGGCAGATATAAAAAGGTAATAAGTAATAAAAAAGAAAATGTAAATGTGCATTTAAAGACTATTCCTTTGTAAATATATATATTCAATGGCTAAATATATTTCTCAACTTCACAAGTTGGAAATCTTAGAGATTAGCTCCTTCTTGACAAGAGAAAGGCCATTTTCTGGCTTTCTGATTATGAATAATTCAGTCTGTATGCCATATATATAAGTTGGAGTGAATAATTCTTTCCAGGAATGCATTCTCTCAGTCTTACCAAAATCTGAAGAAAGAAGTTGAGTGTTTATATTGAGAGAGGATGTTTACGACCATTAACAGTAACTTATGCCTTTCGAAGGGGGAGAATTTAGCCAATGGAAATTACTATGCCCAACCGCTGTCCTGAAGTTAATAAGCAGAGAGGACTTCAGGTGGCTGCCTCTCTTGCAATGCTTGCTATTTGTGTGTTTTAGTAGACATATAGAAAGTAGTTTTAAAGCATATATTAGTATCTGAAAACTTTTTTTGCTATATTTATAAATACATCTTTCAAAGCAAAAGGGTATTTGAACGTTAAATGTCATGGGAAAATTTAGAACCATTTTATTACATGCATACTCCATATATAGTTTGACTACTATGATTTAGCTCAAATTCTACGTTCTCCAATGACTTCTCACAACCTCTCAAGCCTCTACTATTTGTCTCCTTTTAGATCCACATCACTTTTCACTTAACTATACTTTTCTTACTTATTGCTGTGGAATGCAAATTCTGTGAGGAAGCATTCTTTGTGCATTTTGTCCTTTTATGTTCCCTTTTTATGACTGGCACATATTAGGTATTCAAATGTTTATTGAAAAACTAATAAATGTATTTCTATTCTCTGGTTAAATTGCAAACTCCTTGCAAGTGGGAACCATACCATGCGATTTTGTATTTTCTCCAGTATACATAGTGGGTTATTTGTAAACACTTGCTGCTCATTAACAGATGGCAACCCACACTGAGAGAATTCCCAGTACTCAGCTCACCAGTCAGTGCTTTGGGTCACCACACCACCACCGTTTTTTCTTCCTGGACTTGTAAATATGCAACAAACACAAATTACTTCCCTGGGAAAATGTTCGTTTATACTCTAAAGTCATTAGTTTCATTCTTAATCCAAAAGGCAGAATATCAAGGTCAATATTGAGACAGTTGCAAAGGCTTTAGTTTGTAAGTTATTTGATACTTAAAACCATGCTTCCTGTAGACAATGTCAGCATTTGAAGTTCATGGGCAGTCTTTGCTTAGCAGAGTAGTATGCGGCTGGGAAAACGACTGCGGACTGAAACCGTGCACAGTCAGTTTAGTAACCAAGAGGAAAACTATCACTGAGCCATGATTTTTAAAAATTTTGTCAAAACATGCATAATTCTCTCATTGTTAGTTATAAAGGTATGGGGAAATAAAAAAAGTAAAACAAAGGTATTTCAAGTATACTATAACTGAAAACCATAGAAATGAAAGATTCTATCATTCCCATCATTGACTTCTTTTCTTCAACTTCTTCAAACTATTTTAAAAAGACATCTTCCCAGGACACTGGGAATTAAAGTGTTTTTCTTCTTGGTAAAAACACATTAATAATTTGAATAATACCTTCTTCCTGCCACATCACTGTCTGTTGGGAAAGGCAGTGAGTAATGCACAGCTTCTTGCTGCACACACAGCACAAGAATGGCGTTGGCAATGAACACACCTACCACCTCACATAGACAACATAGGTAACATCATCACCATCATACCATTATTACTTTGGTGAGTATGCTTAAGATCCATTTAATAAAGTTAAAAAATCATTAGTTAATAAGTCAAAGTTTCTTCCTCTTTATCCTTCTCCCTTCCTCTCTCTCTATACATTAATAAATAAAAAATAAAAAGAGTGGCCTTGAGTCACACCCATTTTCTCATTGGGAGATAAAAGTGCTGGGCTCATCAGCAGGAGTATCTTTCCCTGATTAGGGCCTGACGTAGATTCCTTTTTTCTGCTTAAGCATGTGCTTGGATGGCCTTCAAGCCCCACCCCGATTTCTGTATTTCAGAGGCCAAGGGGAGGGGTTAGGGTCCTTCTACTCCATCACAAAGTGTGGTGTGTGCAGCTGCACTACCTCAGTGAGCTGTGGAGGGATCTGCTGGCTACCAGGGACTGATGCACAGCACAGGGCTAGTGCAATTTCCCACTTCTTGCTGAGAGTAAATGCTTCACCACTTGTGCCTGTTGTGCGCATTGTCAACTCTCAGTGACCTTGAATCACGCACTGGTCTGTTCCCTGGGTGGTACTTCCCTGCCTTTTAATATTGGCCACACAGCCTGGCTGCCCAGTGAAGGGTGAAGCACTTGCAACATGGGAAAAGCTTGTTTCTATGGCTTGGAAAACTATTATACTCTTTCCTAGGTTTGGATTAACTTCCAACATTTTGTCCTTTACACTTTCATGTCACAAAGTATCTCTGAGAAGTCCTTTAATGTGAATTATTATTTTGCTAACATCACTTTCTCTGGGACCTCATGCTTTTCATTCCCACCACTTTCCTCACGTTTGTCTGTGGACTCGCCCTCACGAGGTTCCTCTGACGGCACGTGCAGGTGTAGAGTGGGGAAGTGACAGCTTTTCCAGGTCAGCAACTTTTTCCATAACTTCACTTAAATTTGATTTCAGTTTCTCTTCCAGCATGATTACTTTCCATTTCCTTTTTGCATTTTTATTTGCGTTGATGTTTTCATTTTCATTGTTCATACAGGTACACAAACAGATATAAGCACTCACACATATGTTGCCATCATGGATGTGTAAACTTACAACTGGTCTACTTGTAGTTTTAAATTATTCTTAAGTCATACATTTTCCAACTGTGGGAAAACCCCTACCTAAGACATTAAAATTCACACAAGGAAACTTGGAGTCCTCTAAGGAGGGAGGCTCCCCCCGGCTGATGTCACTGTCAACCACAAACACCACTGCAATTAAAAAATTCAGCAAGGAAATACATGTCAGGCAGGCTCTAATGTAAACCCAAGTTTCATATGTGTTGACTTCTCAGAAGATGTCTTTTTAAAATAGCTTGAAGAAGTTGAAGAAAAAAAGTCAATGATGGGAATGATG
Organism: Sturnira hondurensis; assembly: GCF_014824575.4. Classification (NCBI taxonomy): domain Eukaryota; kingdom Metazoa; phylum Chordata; class Mammalia; order Chiroptera; family Phyllostomidae; genus Sturnira; species Sturnira hondurensis. Next base: position 2,959,080 of record NW_028094767.1, read on the forward strand.
GAATCCTTAACAGAGCAGAACCCAAATAGAAACACCACATGTTCCCAGCTGTTATCTAATAAACTGTTTTTAAAATGCTCATTCAAAATTTAAACATTAAGAGTATACACTTTCCTCAATTTATAAGGAGCAAAACCCTTTATTTTAGTTTCCTTTGAGATGTGTGGATATAAATTGCAATGGTTTCATACGAAATCCCATGGTCAAAGTTTAGGTTGATTAAATTGAGGTAAACTCACATACACTGCCAAATTTGTAGCAACCTTTTTATTTAGGGTTTTCAGAAGAGAGGCCTTCCACTAAAATTTAATTAAAAATCTCATCTCTATCACATGGTGGAATCTGCATGGTGAATTTTATCTCAGTTGGTAGCCTCTTTATTTCTAAAGTGTAATATGCTCCTGACTCATACGCCCTTTTAGACCCTTGTTCACCAAATAGTGCTGTTTCCCTCCAGTCTGCCGTGAGCCAGAACTCCCCCAGAGTGCCTTTCCAAACTGTATGAGGCCACGTGAATATCGTTTCCTGGGGGTCTTGTCAGAATAACTGAAAATACTTAACCAAAATGAATGAAATATTTGAAATCTAACCTTGCCTACCAATATAATGGATGATGGTATACAAAATTAAGACTTGCATTCTTTTCTCAAATTATTTTTTGTACATATGTATGTGCATACTTATATAGTAAAGAATGCGTAACATAGAAGATAACATATTCATTTAAATAACTATTTGTTTTAATAATTCACTTTTTAAAACCCAGCATTTTAGTAAAACAATAGTTTTAATGTAACTAAGACTCAAGCATTCTTCTGGTTTCTGGTTAATTTTTATCAGCAATTTCATGTTCCTTAAAAATAAACTCTTAAATTTTAAATGGCTTTAATTTATTTTGTTTAAAATGCCACATCTGATAAAAAATATTTTGGCCTACCATGGCATAATTTCTTATCTCCCTATCAAAAGTGTGAATTTCATTCGAATGTTTAATATGGGTGAGGCATAGCGAGAACATAATAATTTGCACTGGGGGAAGTTTGGTGCTGTTTCTTTTCTAATGTGTGATAATTGATGATAAAACAATAGCATTGATGAGTGAGAGCTTCTATAGCACTTCTTGTTCTTCTGAATGAAGGAAAGTATCATTATCCATGGTACAAAATGTCAATACCGAGAGCCATTTGCTCAGTGAGGCCAGGGACACTGAAAATCATAATTACATCTTTTCTTTCACAAGGCCATGTAACTAAAATAGGGAAATTGTGAATTCATAAATGACACTTCTCATTTGGAATGATAAAATGAATGTACTTGCTCTGATCATCCATGTAATATGGTTTGCTGTGTGTGTGTGCATGTGCGTTTGCAAATACAGAGTGAGGCAAAAGTAGGTTTATAATGTATAACACAATAATAAATAATACAAGGATAAACTGTAAATCTACTTTTGCCTCACTCTGTGTATGTATGTGTATATATGTGTATATCCAAGGTCTGTCCAGAAATACGTCCAGCCACAGTTAATATAATGAGACTGGTTTGCATGACACTGATGTAACCTGGCAGCCAAGGAAGGTGGACTGGAAAATGCATATGTGAACAATGACAACTTCACTATACTAATTAATGAGAGTGGTAGGTGCATTTGAGTGAGCATGTGCACTGGGTAGTCATTGCATTCAAAGTGACTAAGTGAGTAGAGTAATAAATCTGCATCAAATTTTGCATTAAGTGTCAACATTCTTCTGTGGAAACTATTCAGATAATTCAGAAGGCCGCAGCTATGGACAACTGGTGACTGGCAACTTCATCACGACAGTGAACCCCTTCATACGTCACATCTCATGTAGGGTTTTTCGGCAAAGCATCAAATCACTCAAATGACTCAGCAGCTGTACAGCCCAGATTTGGCATCTTGTGACTTCTGGCTTTTCCCAAACTAAAATCACCTTTGAAAGGGAAGAGATTCCAGACCATTGATGAAATTCAGAAAAATACAATGGGAGAGCTGATGGTGACTAGGAGAACTGTGTGAGGTCTCAAGGTGCCTACTTTGAAGGAGACTGAGGTGCCATTGTCTATGTACAATGTTTCTTGTATCTTGTATTTTCTTTAATAAGTGTCTATTTTTTATTACATGCCTGGATGCCTTCTGGACACACACATATACATTTCTGTTACCAACTTTTGAGCAAGTAATTTATATATAATTTTTCATGCTTTGATACCATAAAGAAGTTAAATAGAAAATACACCCCCTTGAAAGACTAAAATATAAAAACAATAACCCTTGAACTTGTATTTAAAGATTATTCTCTTCTAAAAAGTAGTGATAAACATTGTAAACTTTTTTAGATTACTTAAAAAAATTATGACAGAATTACAGAGTAATATTGAATGTCTTTTATGTAAACAAACAGATTAATAGTAAAAGAAAACATAGTCATCAATTAAACCTACATAATCTCCTAACAGTTTTGCCACCATGGATAATATTCTGATCATCTCATATTCAGCGTTGTCTAAGTAAAGTGTTATTACAAGTATTTTACATGTAACATNCTCTTCTAAAAAGTAATGATAAACATTGTAAACTTTTTTAGATTACTTTAAAAAATTATGACAGAATTACAGAGTAATATTGAATGTCTTTTATGTAAACAAACAGATTAATAGTAAAAGAAAACATAGTCATCAATTAAACCTACATAATCTCCTAACAGTTTTGCCACCATGGATAATATTCTGATCATCTCATATTCAGCGTTGTCTAAGTAAAGTGTTATTACAAGTATTTTACATGTAACATAAGGAAGTTAATTTGAAAATTTAATACAAACAGATTACAAAGATTATTCATTGATATTCATATATCTTTCCTCCTGTTTTTCTAAATTTTTTAGCTGGGACAAGTATGTTTTCTACTAAGTTGTAAATATCTGTATTATATTTTATTTAATTATATTTAAAAATCCAGTTTGAAGTTTGAATGGAACACTGCATGCAGATTTAAAGTTCTCTTTGTATTTCCATTTATTAGGTCATGGTAATCTCACTGCACAGACATGTCACCACAAAGTAGGCCCTGGTGTGACCTGCTCTGTTGTGTTCTTGTTGGAAGAGGTTTACACAAAAGACAAATTGATTCCATTCAGGAAGTGGATGGTAAGTCGTAAATATAGTTGTAGTTTAAGGTTTCAGTCTGCACATCAGCATTTACATGAAACACGATAATCCGCTGCAAAACAAAAAAGAATGAAAACTGAATTGTGAGGGCGTGGAGAAGTTGTTGGAAAGGAAACTACTGAGGAGTTACTATAATGAGCTATGTGGAGACTGAGGTTGCTCTTTTCAGTGAATGTCAACTCAGCTTCATTCCTGTTCCTGGACATAGCAGCACATTGACCTGTTCAACCTGGCGGCACATCAGCCAGGAGTGCCTTAGAGGAGGGTGCAGAATTATTTGCCAGCCTACACTTGAACTCAATTTGTCCATGTTGCCTAAGATCCCACCTGATTTTCAAGAATAGGAAAAAGACTTAGAATCATAAAATTTCAAAACACTTTTTATAGATTAAATATAGAATATTGTCCTTTCCTAATTTTTACTGAAGTCTATCAGAAAAAAAGATAAATTGATATAAAAAATCAAGAGAATTAGGTATTAACTCAATAATTTAGTTAGGGTAAGTCAGTGGTATGCCAGTAAATGTAACAGCTGACTATTTTGTGGGGAGGGAAACGCAATCCATAGGATTTGCTGGTTTCCGAAGTGTAAACACACCCCCTGTGGCCACTTTCAAGCTACTGATGTGATGTCACTAAATGTCAAGCTGGGAAGAGAGATGCAATAGTTCATAATTCTGGAATATTCCTTTATATAGATATAATAAATAACTTCTGAGTTTTGAGTATTTATTAATTTTGTTTTAAAGGTACTTTATTCTGAATACTAAGTTACAGTAATCAAAAGGGTACAGTACTGGCATAAAAACAGACTTACAGATCAATGGAATGGAATAGAGAGCTTAGAAATAAACCCATGTGTATATGGCCAATTAATCTATGGTGAAGGAGGCAAGGATATACAATGGGTAATGACAGTCTCTTCGGCATTGGAAAAAGTGGTCAGATACATGCAAAAGGATAAAACTGGGTCACTTTCTTACACTTAAATATGAGAATAAATTCAAAATAGATTAAAGACTTAAATGTAAGACCCCAACGCATAAAATTCCTGTAAGATACTCTAGACAGTAAACTCTTTGATATTGCTCTCAGTAATGAATTTTTGGATAGATCTCCTTGGGCAAGGGAAACAAGAAAAAAATAAATAAATGGAGCTACATCAAACTAAAGAGTTTTTGCACAGAGAAGGAAACCACCAACAAAATGAAAAGACAACCTACTGAATGGGAGAGATATTCACCAACAATGTATCTGATAAGGGGTTACAATCCAAAATATATAAAAAAACACATACAATTTAACACCAAAAAAATCAAACAATCTGATAAAAAAATGGGCAGAAGACCTGAATAGACATTTCTCCAAAGAGGACATACAGATGGTGAACAGGCACAATAAAAGATACTCAACATCATTAGCCGTCAGGGAAATGCAAATTAAGACCACAATGACGTATCACCTCATACCTGTCAGAATGGCTACCATCAATGAATCAACAAGCATTTGTAAGGATGTAAAAGAAAGAAAACCTTTATGTACTGTTGGTGGAGTTCTTTAAAAAATTAAAAATAGAACTGCCACATGATCCGGTAATTCCACTTCTAGGTATTTAACTGAAGAAATATAAAACACTAATTCAGAAAGGCATATGCACCCTTACGTTCATTACAGTATTATTTACAATAGCCAAGATATGGAAACAACCTAAATGCCCATCAGTAGATGATTGGATAAAGAAGATGTGGTACGTATATACAATGAGATATTAGCTATGAAAAATAAAGAAATCTTGCCATTGGGACAACATGGATGGTCCTAGAGAGTATTATGCTAAGTGAATTAAGTCAGACAAAGAAAAATGCCATATAATCTCACTTATATATGGAACCTATAAAAATAAAAATAAACAAACAAAACAAAACAAAACAGAAACAAACTCCTAGATACAGAGAACAAATGGATGGTTGCTGGATGGACAGGAGGCTAGGAGGGTTGGTGAAAGGATGATGAGATGAAGAAATATACATTGCCGGTATAAAAACAGTCATGGGGATGTAAAGTAGAGCATAGGGGCTATAGGTAGCAATAGTAATAACTATGGTGTCAAATGGGTACAGGACTTACGAGGGGATCACTTTGGAAGTTACATAAATGTCTAATTCCTGTGTTGTATGCCTGAAGTTAGTACGATATTGAATGCCACCTCCAACTGAAAATAAAAAATAAAGGTACTTTGTTTATAAATCTATATACTTAAAAAATTAATAATGTGCGTGTTGAACACCTGGCTTACAAAATTCCTGAAAATTTAATATTTAGTTCTCAGAAGTTGGTGGGAAGCACTTCTAGCACACCGCTGGGGTTGGGAGACTGTTATGTTTCTGCAAAGAGTATAGCATAATGTGTCTTACTTATGTTTAAATCATTGTTTGTGTTTTGTTTACTATTGTTACGGAGCTCTCTTTTATTATTAGAAAGGCCACCAAGAAACTTGCTATTTAATGCATTTTTTTCTAGAAGAAAAATGACAAAGTAGTTTATTATTTGTTAACACTGTATACATTTGACCCTTGAACAATCCTGATATTAATTGTGTGGGTCCACTTATACACTGATTTTTTTCCAATAAATACATACTATACTGTAAATGTATTTTCTCTTCCTTATGACTTTCTTAATAACATTTTCTTTTTTCTAGCGTACTTGGTAAGAATAGAGTATATAATCCACACAACATATAAAGTATGTATTAACTGACTGCTTATGTTATTGGCAAGGCTTCCAGTTAACAGTAGGCAAAATAGTAAAGTTTTGGGGGTGCAAAAGTTATATGTGAATTTGGTCTATAGGGGAGTCAGCACCCCTAATCCCTGCATTGTTCAAGGGTCAACTGCTTCTATGTAAAAAATTATCTCCATCCCTTTGTATCTTTATTTACAGTCTCTCATCTATTTATTATCTATCTAGATACATAGATTAATATGGTGAGATACATCTATGTCGATCTACATGTAAATAAAAGCTATATCCTGGAAAAAGCATCCCAATTATTTTTAAGAAAAATACAAAATATAATTTTACAGTATATTGTTAACTTCACTAACATGTATAACTTTAAAAACTATAAATTTTCTCCTAGAGTACTTACAGAATAACTTAAATTTTATGTGAACAACTGTATTAGACAGAGAGAAGCTAATGAGAGACTCAAATTGACTGAATATGTATAAAAAATTTAAATAACCTGTAATCTACCTTAGATAAGATTTTATATTTTGTCATGTATGTGCCAATTTCTTTAGAAAGTGACCTTTTCAATAAATTGCAAGCAGTGGTAATAATGGTGTGGATATTAAAAAAAACAAATGGAAATAAAGTTTACCTAGAGAAGGAGGACATACGAATCGAAGGCCCAGACTTGTTTAGGTCACAGGAGCCTTTGTTGGTTTGGTCTCAGATCAACAGCTGGAAATGAGCTCAGTGCCGGACTGCTGAGTGCTAATTAGTGCTGCTAACTTTTGACACACATTACAAGGAGCACAAAATTGTATTTTTCAAAAAGTGTCATTGATCTATTAATTTCATATGTATGTTGACAACTTTAAATAGTAGAATTTTTTGGCAACTTACAAAATAAATTTGCAAGATATTCAGCAAGTCTATTAAAAACTGTGTATGAACTGCTCTCTAATGTTTGAACTAGTTGGAAAAGATAACAATATAGTCCTTAATGTCAAAAATACATCATTGTAATGTGATAATTTCTCAAATTGTTTTAGAATTTGATAGGGCTTTAAAAATTAATTTTGATTATAGGTAAACCAAGTTCTAAGCAGTCAATTACTTTTGGGTTTTGAACATCTTCTCAAGAATCTTCCCGAACATAAGGAGTATTTGTTTGTCAAGACGTAATTTTTTAAAAACGTGTAATGAATCAGAAAGATTTGAGGCATTCTATGCAAAAGGAATGAAAAAGATTAGAAGACATTTAGCCTATGTAACAATAATTCGACCATCATAACCTTATCCCCCATTAGGCCATGAATCGTGGACTCGTATTAATACAAGGCACATGACCTATGTCAGAATATCATAGCCCCAGGCAAGTAGCATCCAACCAGAAAAATCTGCTTGTTCGACAAGCTCCACGCTCTGTGGTCTGGGAAGGCAGCTTTCTTTCTCGTTTACACGGCACGTTCATCTGAGGATTTCACGTGCTTCACATTCACTTACAGTTTTCACAGCATCTCTAGGAACTAAATAGTGTGAAAAATTATTATTCTTACGGGAGAGGTGGGGGCAAGAGTCATATGGAAGATGTATTTGCCAGGAGTCACGATGAAATTAATGGAGTGCTTTTGCTGTGCATATAGTAGGCTCTCAATAAATACCATGTAACTCTTGACTCGCGGCCTGAGCTAAGTACCACAGCTCTGCTTCTCCTCCCTCCCTCCCTCTCTCTCATTCCTTCCTCCTTTTCTCCCTTACTTTTCTTTCCTTTTTCTTATTTTTATACTACAATGTTTAATTTTATTTGTTCAAGGGCTCGCTCATATTGTAAGCATTAAACAAAGTGTTGGCTTTGATCCTGTGAGTCCAGAGTCACATATTTAGAAAAATAAAAGCAAACTGTGATCTATGTACATGGGGAAAAAACTAAAGACTTCTGGTTGACCACATTGTAGTTTTTAAGTTACTACAGCCTAGAACTCAGAAGTCACAGATCTTTTAGGTCCTTTGGGATGTCCCGCAGGGCACCTGTGCTTTTCTTAAGTCAAACAATCTCACCATTCTTCAGCTTCTGGCTGATAGTTTCTTTATGTGGAAATAAGACCTTGAGCAATTCTGACATAAATATCATTGTAGATCATGCCAACTGTGAAAGTCATCTCAGATAAATACACTATTTTACATCCAATGAAAGGCCAAACATCGAATCATTTTCCATTGGGCTAAGCAGTGATTCTGTTTCCTGTGGATGGTTGGTAGAAGATTTAGCCAGCCTTATAGGTCTTTCCTGATAATAAGCCTCCCTGGAAATCATAACTACTTCTAAATGAACACTTCCATTTTTGAGAAATACCCTGATGTTGTAAGATGTCTTATGTTTAAAAAAAATCATAAGTTTACATGAAGGAAACCAGCAAAAGTTTGTATCTTCAAAAAAATGCAGTAGACCAAAATATTTAGATAAGAAATATGTTTGATGTTGAAAAATGCTTTTCAATATTAGAGTGTTTAAGATTTACTTTGAAGGTTTATTGTAAATTCCAGGATGTTGGAGATTCTGAAACGGTTTTTGGATTACTTGAAATAAATCTACAACGCAATGGGGATGGGAAATGTTCACGAGTGGTGAGTGAAGACTGGACAGGATCTGTGGTTCGTGGACTCCCCCATCTATCTCCCTGCAATTACAGCAGGCTAAATAAAAAGAAGCATGGCTGCACCGTTTAGTTTTAAATTGCCGGAATCTTTCAGCCCTCTCTCTTTGCCCCCTTTCCTCACAATGTGTTGGGTGCACATTCAGTGGTAGCTCCTGCCTCCCCATAGGTTTTTCACCTGCCAACACGGAGCCTCGTGGCACTAGCTTACTAAGAGCAGTGCCTCTGGAGGAATTCAGAAGTATCTGCCTCATCTCCTTAAGCATTTCAACAGCACCGGACCCCAGACCATTGCCTTGGTCCTCCTTTTTTTAGTTACATGTTTAATGGCTGTTTTGGGAACACTTAAATTTAGCAATTCACACTGCAAATTCTGTTGGGTATCTAGCTAGTTAAATTGGACTAACCCTTTTTTTTCTTCCAATCAATACATAGTTTGCTGTCTGACTGTAGACCTAATTCAGATAAATGTTTAACCTCATCTGTCAGATATGCGAAGGCTAGACTGATGTTTTCATAAGTTCCCTGGTAGTCATTTTCCCTTTTGAGTTAGATGGACTTTTGGGGATGGGTAAGAGTTATTCAAATTACAAAGCCAAGTCAGAATCCCCCTTTCTTCATTCCAAATTGCACAGGAAAACTTTAATTTTAATTGTATTAAGTACATTTGTTAATGTATCAGCATTAATCTATGTTAATGTTCATTAATATTATAATCATGTCAACAGTAAACCTTATCAATATTAAAAAGATGTCCTGAGAACTTTGCATAAAGTTATTACATGACGGGGCCACTACTGGCCCTTCAAGTACTTAGTAAATAAAACAGCTCTAGGATCCGTGTTTTCTCTGTGGCGTGAGCAAGACTAGTTTCAGATACTTCTTTTGAAACTAGATGGTTTTCATTGGGAGTTGTCTTTCCTAACATTTTTGGATAGAAATACAATGTGAGAAATTCAAGTTTTTTTCAGATATTAACTGCTTGGGGTATATTATTCTTTCCATGCAGCAGGTTTAATTTAAATGTTTAAGTTATTTGGTTTTCTCTCTCTAAGAAGGGACTGACACTCTGAGGTTCAGAGATAGTTTGCAAGTGTCCTTTGATTTCTTCTCTGGTGGAGCGACGTGGGTGCAGAGGGTAGGGGCATTCCTCTGTGGCTAAGTTAGATTGCTTTTCCTTCTTCAAAAGTTCCTTTGATTAATACAAGTACTAGTGGTTGGTTTCATGGCAAACTGCCATTAGCTCGTACCTTCCTGACATCCAACATAGAACAAGAACTGAGATGCTGAGGGGAGGAAAGAAAGATTAAAAAAATTTTTTTTAATTTAATTCTTATTCAAGGACAATTTTCTGTTTTATATTCCCTGCCCTGCCCCCCCCAAGTGTTCCCCACCTCCCTCCCATTTCCGCCCCCCACCTTAATTATTGTCCATGTGTCCTTTATACTTATTCATGTGAGTCCCCTTTTCCCCTATGATTCTCTCCCCTCTCCTCTCTGGACCTTGTCAACCTGCTCTGTATTTGAGTGTCATGGGTCGTATTTTGCTTGCTTGTTTGTTTTGTTGTTTAGATTCCTGTTAAAGGTGAGATCATATGGTATTTGTCCTTCACCGCCTGGTTTATTTCGCTCAACATAATGTTCTCTAGTTCAAAAGGTAGGAGCTCCTGGGAAGAAAGATTTAGGTGTTGCAAAAGGTAGGAGCTCCTGGGAAGAAAGATTTAGGTGCAATCTCAGTGGGAGAGGAAATAGAGGATGAAGGGGCCTAACAGGGTTTGAAGAACAAAGTTTCTGCTTCTAAGTTTTGCCTTAGACCAATTCCCAATTGCCACTAAAAATCTTTTACTCTTCCATTTGTAGTAAATCATTGTTGACAGCCTTTCTATCATCACCAGCACCATTAAAAGACTCAATTGAGGGCAAATAATTTTTTCAAGGGACCTGAATATTACAATGTTCTGGGGGTGGAAATCAGTAGGTGTCTCTCTTAACTTCTACTCCATCGCTTATTTTCTAGTGTGAGACAAACAGGGAAAGGCAGAACTTTTCACACTTTTTAAAAGAATGAATCCAATTTGGGGTATTCTGAAAAACTTATTCATCCAAATGAACAGGATCCTCATCAGAGTTTCCAACTTAGTGGACTATGCATTTGTAACGATGCCTCTCTTACTGATGAGGATTTTGGAACTGATTAAAATAAACTGTGACAAATCCTTTTGATACTTAGGCAGTTGGCACATTTTCACCCTTTGCGGGTGGATTTGATTCTGTGAAATGCCAATTGTCATTCAAAGCCAGCTCTGGTGAGGAAGGTGCATACTCATGCAGGATAATCCTCTTTGGTTAAAAAAAAAGTAGCAGGATTATTTATCCAGTAGGCTGGCTAAGTTGTATACATTAGTGGCTTATAAATTGGCTCTTAAGTTGATTCCCAAGAGTAGCTCCACAACTGTTTTGGGAATTGGTCGTGCCATTAGTATAAGATGGGAGTGTCCCAAGGGGCCTATTCTGAAACTGTATACATATAAAGCAATGTGATGTATTTGTTTGAAAACAAGCCTCATTATTCTACCGTCATATTCTATTGCAGTTTATTTCTTCCTCTAAGCCAGTGTGTTATTCATGTATTCATTTTGTCACTTAACAAGAATTGGCCCATCCACATAGTGTTGATATTAAGAGAAGAATCGTGAGTCAGAATGGCTGGGTCCAAATCCAACCTGGACAGTTTGTACTGTCACCCTGGGCAAAGTTCTCTAACTTCTCAACCTCCTCCTCTGAACAGAATGAGGGTGATATTAGTGGTGCTGGGTAATTCAGTGAGTGGGTTCACGCACTGCCTGATGGCCACCATAAAGATTTCACAAATATCAGCTGTCACCAAAATTTTACCGGCAGCCCATTTGTGATGCTAGCTGCCAAAATTATGGTTTGGGAGTTAAAATGAATCATAATAAAATTAATAACTTAAATTCAAAGGAAAATAATAATGAAATAACATTGCTTTCATGTGAGTACTTATTTAAAATCACAGGGATACAAAGTCCTCTAAAAGTATCCACAGATTTATCTGGTTAGTCCTACCAGTGACTAAAACATGACTTGTTATGACAATAGTAGCTAGATGACAGTTATTTTAAATTCATAAATGCTAATGGCCCTGAAAATTCCTTGTTAAAAGCAACTGCTGTTTTAATCTGAGAGCTCTTAGCATTTAAACTATAAAAAACATAATACCTTCATATAATAATATTTGAAGTATGAGCTATATAGATGCATTCTGCATAAAAATCTATTACTATTCTTTTGTAAATGTTGCACATTTATGAAAATTAAGTAGGTTTTGGATGAAATTATAAGTGAGGCAATGTTCTATTAAGATTTCTTCCAGTGATTCTGACAGTGAACTCCCACGGCCAGAATCCACATGTGACCGTGGGCACACGATGTTCTGTTGTAGAGTTCAGTAGGATAAGCCGGCGGCTTTCTTTTCCGTTCACAAAGGACTGGTACTTACAGTCCTGTTTTTCACCTGTATGTGCTTACACATGTACTGTATAGGCTTTCTGCATATAAACAAAGCACCAGAATTTCTCATAAAGTGGCCAGTATAAGAAGTATCCTTCTGTTAAGAAAAAGTATCCTGTTTAAGAGGATGTTGAAGAATAATAAAGCCTTTCCATAAGATTTTCCAAACAATAGTTTTAGTTGAAGATTGATCCCCCCAAAGGTATGATTTCCCAGTTATTTTGGCAGTTGCAATTATAGTTTCTCGGGCTTAAATGCTTAATTAGGAGCCTTTGGAAAGTTTCATGTCAAGCTAAAAATATTTCTAATGTACACTCTCTGCTTACTCAAAGCTGCATGGAGCTGTAATTTACAAAGGAAACTTGTTCCCTTAATTGTTGTATCAGTCAGTAAAAGCACAGGGCAGAGGCACAGGGTAATCTGTTTATATTTAGCTGTGCCAGTGGCCATGAATGTCACAACCTTCATGTAATTTAAGGAAATGTTAGGGAGGTTAGGTCTATAGAACTGGTTGCTTTACTATTTGTTTTGCTTTTTAAAATTTGTATTTTGCAGAATTTTTATGTGGAACTTTTTTTTTTTTTTGCTTTCAGACAATACTTGAAATTGAAGACTTGAGTAAGGTTTTATTAGTTGATTCTTTTGCTTTTGTGTTACAGTTAATTATATGTAGAGTTTGAATTAAGATGTTTAATTTATCTGAATTCTGTTGTTTCTATACTGTCTTCAGCTTTTGAAGAGTATGTTTCATTATGGAATTGATTTAGATATGAATAAACTGAAGAGAAGCATACTTTTTTTTCGGGATGACTCATCTATTTACCAAGTGTGATAATAGAAAGGGGGAAAAACAAAAAAAAAGGAGCGAACAAAGAGGAACAATGCCTATAGCACTCTCTAGCTTTTAAAGCATTTTCACATCTATGCCTGCAATCTTTCCAGAGTTTACAAAGTATGTTCTCATCAGATGAGGTCATCCCCAAAAGCGTAGGAGCCTGTGTGGTGTAGTGGTTATAGGCTCAAGCTTGAGAGTTAGATGGGTGTGGGTTATGTCCCAGTTCTGCTACTTCCATCAATGTGACCTTGGATTAGCTCCATCTGTCTTTGAGTGTCAGGTTTTTCCTCTGAAAAATGGGGATTATGATAACTGTGATGCAGGTTGCGTGGCCACACAAATGACATGGTGCGTGCACCCAGTATACACTCAATGAATCACAGCTGTTAATTCTTCTCATTATCATTGCTATCACTGTCTAGCCCTACAAGCAGAGTGAATACTTTTCAGCTATTGTATAAAGATGGGGTGAAAGCAAAATGGGCATCAGAAACTTGACAATGGACTGAATCAGAGACAAAGATGTATCACTCAATTTCCGGAAATCATTTCTACAGGTGATGTCAACATAGAGGCATGCACCTTTCCGCATCCCATTCGCTTCCAAAAGTTATTTTTTAGACTTGACCCTCCCCCCCACCAGGAAACATTTTGGCTCAATCTCTAATAAACCTTGAAGTGTGGAAATCTCCAGTTAATGGAATCCTTTGATATTTCTCATTTATTGTAATTTTGATTAAAGTTATTTTTGTACATTATGTGTACTGATCAAAAGGCAGTATGATAGCAACTGGGGGGCCCCTTGAAACCAAGGTCCAAGTAAATCTTCTAAAAGTTATTTAACTTCATCAAAGTTTGGGACAGCTACATGCAAAAAAATGAAACTTGAGCACCAACTTAACAAACAAACAAACAAACAACAACAACAACAAAACCCAAAAAAACCCCACAAAGTTTGGCTCATTTGTTTTATGCTGTGCTTGATTTGAATATCAGTATCCCTTTTTGAATATCAGTATCCCTTCAATGTTTCATAATAATTGCAATAATGCATAGAGTTAATCTGTTATTGACACAAGTAGACATATAAGTTCTACATCTTTTAAGAAATAAATACTAGGTTTAATTAGCACTATGTATCTAAATGAAAGAAGGCATATTTTCATGCACATAAGGTTTTTAAGGAGTAATCAGATGAATATTGGCAGAGAAAGAATTAGGGTTTATGGTGAATAGAAACAGTATCTAAGAAATATGGCACTACAGTCTTCAACAATTACAGTTTTGGGAGGAATAAAATTCATAAGAAATGTAGGAATCTAGAGTTATTCCTTTCAATACCCTAAGCATTTCACAACCAAATTCTGTGTGAAGAGTGGCACAGTGTATCTATGGCCAAGTAAGGATGCAGGGCTTTTCACAGCAGAGCAGAAGAAATGTTGGAAGAAGGGAAGGTCTTTCCAAGCTAGATAGAAATTTTGACTCAATTTAATGAATAAGTACTTGGCTGGTGTTTCGATCAGAAATTCACAATAAAAATAGTATTTTTACAAAGCTAATAAGAATTAGGACAGTCTTACTAAAAATAATCAAGGAGCAATATGCAGTATGACAGAAAAGAGGGGATGTGAAGAGGGACGAGTGCTAGGTTGCAGGTGGGGCGGTGACAGAGGCAGGAGGCTGGGTTTAAACTCGATTTTGTTGTCGATCCTCTGTGAAGCATGGATTACCCGTGTAGTGAGGAAAATATTTTCGGTAGTTCCTTGAGAGCAGGGTTGTTTCTCAGCAGTCTGGGTATTGTCGGTGAGTGTTTCAGAGAAGGTGAGGATTAGGGGCAAGTGAAACAACGCCTTAGATTGGGGTAAAACAGTCATCCACAGGCTCAATGATAGGAGTCTCTCAAAGTGACTGTGTGAGTGGCGACGCCATGCGTGCACTGTCGGAGCTGCTGCATATATAGGGTGGCAAACCGCCTAACCCTCAAGGGAGACGTTTGACTTCATGAATTTTTATGTTATCGCACTATGTTTCTGGCAGATGGCAGGAAAATGTTTTGTCCTATAAAATCAATATAGAAGTTTCCACCTCTGGTCTGGAAGAATAAGCTCCTAACTGAACTGCTCGTAATAACTATAAATTCTGGCCCAAATACAGGGAAAAAAACTATGTGAAGATGCTGGAAAGTGAACAAAAGTAGAGAAATTTTGAAGGGGAGTAGAATCTTGGAGGAACAACTAGCATGGGTTGAGTTTCAGATTCTTGCAGTTTTACCCCTAGGGTAGCTGGGGCAATCAGAGAAAGAAGCCACTGGAAAGTCAGGGGAAAAATTCAGAAAGGAAAGGGACTAGGAAGGGGAATTCCAAGGTTTGTGTATAAATTCTTCAATCTAGTGTACTACATAAGAAAACATACGAAGCAAAGGAATTACTCAGTAAACAGTGCTGTGCATAGAGAAAGAGTTAGGTACTAGATGGTGATGCCTTCCCTCTTCAGAGAGCTGGTGTCTGAGCGAACTGTGCAAGAGTTGTCAGAGGACTTGGAGTTTGTGTTACTGATACACGTGATCAGGTTTCTGTTTTAGCCACACTAATTCGATCTGTCATATGCTCTCCAAATACTATTGGTAGCAATACATGTATGAGATGACTTTTCAGATTAACCGTCGGGACTGACAATATGAGTGTTTCAGACTAGCAGAAGGAAACTGCACAGAAAAGGGAACTCAGTACTACACACTGAGATGCAAGTTCTTTATTTCAGCTTTTGTATTTGTTGTTTTTTTCTGTGGCTCAATGGATATATTGTCATCTTTTTAATGTGATTATTGCTGCATGTTTTTTCTCCAATGAGTTTGAAAGTTCTTCAGTGTTCATAACCATGTTACATGTTTCTTTGACATGCTACACACCTAGCACAGGTGTTAAATACAGAAACTCAGAAATAAGAAACACTTCTGTGGGATTAAATCTGGACAAGTCACTTGAACTCTACAAACAATATGGTTTCCTCATTGTTTAAACAGGAATAATAATAACAGCAACCTCACAGAATTATTGCATATTTTGTATAAGATAGAGGAAGTGCATATATTAGAACCTGTGACATACTAAGTACTAACAAAAGTAGTTATTAAGTTTATATTTTACCTAATAATTGGCAAAATTCTTTGAATGAATAAAAAAATAAATTTTCAAGTTAATATAACTTGAAAAAATAGAGAAAAATATTATTATTTTGTACTGGTCTCCACAAGATACTAAATTGTTCCTTCGAACACATAAACATTGAATGAAAATACTATCTGGCAATACTAGGTGAGAACAGAAATATGCACATTTTCCACTCAGTTCCATATTCTAACAGACTTCCAAAAATACAATATATAACAACATTTATAAAGAGAGTATTTGCTACAAATCTAAGGACCAGATGAAGTCTACAATTATTGATCAGTGTTTACTAACCGCAATGTGTCATGCAAAGACAAAGTACAGAATGAAGAAGAGAAATATAAAGATAGAAAGACATGGCCGTCTTTTCAAGAACTCACAGCTTTCACTTAGAAATTGAAACAGTAGGATACTATATGGACAGTGGTCCTAGACACTACAGCTGGCTGATGATCTAGAACAAATCATCATGCTTATATAAAAATAGGTATCTATACATTACAAAATTTGCAAACCTCCTCTAGTTTTGCTTTAATAAATATAATCTAAATTTAATGTATTTACCTAAGGGTCACATAATCATCCATTTATACCCAGATACTCCATTTTTACTTATTTGTCATCAAATGAATATTTCTGTTCTTACAATTCAGACTTGTTTTGTTAGTAACCTACAGCTGGACTAGAGAAGGTAATGAGGCTTATTACCCTTCTCACTTTATGATTAGATGCTTCCTGCAAAATCTCAGCTCATCCTGAGTAAGTAGCAGTGAGGGATCCAATGGCAAAAACAACCGTGGAAAAGATGAATGAACAGAACTCACAAGAGCACCACTATTGATGCAGTCAGTGTTGTGCTGGTCAACGTTCCATAACCTTCTCTCAGCAAAAGAAAACAAAACCCTGACTGATAGCATTTGACATTTCTGTGGCATGAATTGTTTATTCATGGTTGATTGTAGATGCTAATGTGATGCCACTGAATGCAGAGTTGGGAAGAAAAATGAAGTAGTACACTATTATACTCCACCCTAACAACACAAGAAATAAAAAATAACCTTAAGGGGCAAAAATAGTAAAGTGCAGTAGATAATTGAGCGACGAACGTAGAGTATTTATTGCCTTTGATTTTAATGTAATTTATTCACCTTAAAGTTTATATAATTTAATTTTTAATAATGGCCATGTTTAACAGTCAGCTTGCAAAGTTCCTGAAGATTTCATAGCTAGCGCTTGTGAGCCAGTAGGAGCAGGCTCCAGCACAGTGCTGAGTGCGGAAAAATGGTTCAAGGGCATGGCTCGGGGATCTGAAACTGGGCTCAGCCACTTTCAGGTATTACTGATCTCTCTCTACCTCGGTGTTCTCAACTGTGTCGTTACAGTACCTACTTCAGACAGTCGTTGCAGAGATAAAATGAGAAAATACATGTATGAGACATAGCCCAGTGTCTGAAACAATAATAATCCACTCAATGTATGATTATAAATTGTTATTACCACAATACATTATTGATAAAATTACTCTGTTCATGCTGGAAATCAAGAGTGAAATTTTATTGACAAGAAAACATATCTTATTTTGAGATCTACAAGGAGACACTCAACATTGCTTACTAGACAGTAGATGTTAATCTGCTCCTAGAAACAGAAAGAAAAAATAGTCTCAGTCAATGTGATTGAAGTGATGTATTACCACCTAGATCGTAACGCAGAAAGGGTTTCCAAGCATCTTGGAATGCATCTGTTCTAAGAGGTTTCATCTCATGTACTGCTTCTGATCAACTAGGCATCAGACTTAAATTGAATGTTGAGAAGGATTCTGAGGCTGCTCGTAGACCAGCAGGAAAGAGTACTTTAATATATAAGCAATATATAAGCAATAGATGGGGAGGAAAGAAACCATGATATGCATTTAAACTTCTTGATCTAGGTCCGAGACTTCAATGTTTGGAGAAAATTTATGCCGTACCCCACTTGCAAAAAATGTTTCTGAGTTTCGGGAGATATCACACGTTTGAAATGGAGGTTCACTAAAATATGGTGGTGACTTCATTAAAAATTCACCTAAGTAATAGTCGGAGTTTGAGAAAGAAAACAAAACTGGCCAGCTCAGCAGTTCTTTGGGGGAGGGGTGGCGGGGAAGTAATATAAAGCAAACGCTACTTGGAGTCAAAAGAAAAATCAACATTCCTGGCTATTTTTCCACATTCCACTTGAGAGCCATACAACAAAAATAGCGATGCTGGAATATTATTTGGGATATGTGTTAATGGAAGTTACACATGCCTTTTTAAGAAAAGATTACAGGCATTGCTTTGGATTTCTAAGCAGGATAATAATCCCATTTCCACATGAAAGAGGCAAGGCCAGCAGAGTCTTGCAGCAGATGGCCAATTCTAAAGTTTCCTTAAGTAAATAGGACGGAATTTAATTGTGTTTTGGCTTGTGTACCAAGAGGCAGCTTATGAGGTAATTTGGTGTGAAACCTTTGAAAGCCGTGGTACTATCTAGAATCAGGCTTTTCAAATTATACAAATCAATTCCTTTCTTCTCTAAGCATCTTCAGGGTATTCTCTTTGGAGTCTCTGCACAAAAACCCAAATCATTTATCTTATTTAGGTACATGCTTCAGAGTCAAATGAATGTCCACAGTATTTAATACTGAAACTTAACAAGAATGAAAACAGGCATTGCTTCTTTTGAGCAGGACAGGTCTCGGCATGTTATCCTAATGTAAGAGTAGTTCCTGTGTGGTCAATTCAATTCTTTTTTCCCTGCATCTCAAGCCCCATTTAATGAAATACTCTGGTGTCTCTTTTTTCAAACTTAAAAAATACAGAAAAAAATAGAGAAAAATATAGCAAACATTCATATATTTGACTCTAAATTTACAAATGTTCACATTTTTGTCATTTTGCTTGTTATACATTCATTTGGTTTTATAAAAGAACCACAGAGCGGCTTGCTGTAGCATGGATGTACCTTGGGGATGTTGTGCTGGGTGAGATGGGCCAGTCACGGGACAGGTGCTGTGTGACTCCACCTTGACGAGGTATTCCGGGCGGATAAACTCTTAGAAGCGTGGCTGCTGGGGACTGAGAGGGGGAAATGGGGAGTTGATGGGTGGGCATAGAGCTTCAGTTTTGCAACATAAGAAGGTTCTAGAGATCTGTTGCACAGCTTTGTGAGTGTACTTAACACTATGAAACTGTATACTCAAAAATGGTCAAGATGATAACTTTTGGGTTATGTATATTTTTTGCTTGTTTTTTTTTTACCCCAACTAAAATTAAAAAATATTTAAACAAATTTACAAGTTATTGTTTCTTTTTTCTAAAAGTAATGAACTTTCCAAAATGCTTTATTATTTTTTAAGATTTTATTTGTTTATTTTTAGAGAGGGGAAGAGAGGAAGAAAGAGAAGAAAACATCAATGTGTGGTTGCCTCCTATGCGCCCCCTACTGGGGACCTGGCCCACAACCCAAGAATGTACCCCGCCTAGGCTGGGAATCAAACTGACAACCCTTTGGTTTGGTTTACAGGCTGGCACTCCATCCACTGAGCCAAACCAGCCAGAGTCTTAATTTTTTTTTGAGAGAGAGAGAGACTGATTGGTTATCTTCTTATAGGTTCTCATACTAGGGATAAGAACCCACACCCTGAGTACCTGCTCTGACCCAGAATTCAACCTGTGACTCTTTGGTCTGCAGGATGACACTACAACCAACTGAGCCACACCAGCCAGGGCCAAAATACTTTCAACTGATGCTTCATTCGCTCCCTTGACAGTTGTTCAGCACCACCATATTTGCCAGATAAAGTGAGGGGTATTATGGATAAAGAGATGAGTAGGTATGATTATTTTTTTTATAAAGAGCTCTAAGTCAAGTTGGAGGAAATAAACAAGCATAAGCAAATAACAAACACCATGAAAAACTTCTGATAAAGTAAACTTCTTCTCTTCCCTTTGTATCACCCTACTCCCTTCCCAGATACAATTACTCTCACAAATTCGGTGCAGATCTTTCCAGTCTACATTTTAAAACCTTTACTACTTCTATAACCCATAATCCATTTATAATGTTGTTTAACATTTTTTATTAAATTTACACAAGGAATATAATTTTATATATTATATTATAACTTGTATCTTTCATTCATTCAACTTTATCTTTTTTGAGATCTATTGATGTTGACAAATATAAATATGGGTTATTCTTTTAATTGCTATATACTTATCATGTAAATATTTGAAAGTTTATTTTATATTTTCCTATGGATGGACAGTGAGGTTTCTCTAAAAGCAATCTGAAAAAAAATACACGAAATTTTGTCTTCTTTAAAAATATGCTATTTTCCAATTTCTAACTTAAAAATTTTATTCCAACACAGACAATATAGAAACCAACTAAGCCAAAAAATCAATAAAATCTCTTCCGATCTATCATCTGGAAAGTAAAATGAATATTAATGCTCTATTAATAGTTTTGGCGTAAGGCTCTCTCTACACATACACACACACACACATTTACAAAAATGACACCCAAGTATGTAAGCTACTTCCCCAGGGGTTCATGAATATTTTCACTCTTTCACATTTACTTTTTGTTTTTATTTTCACAATGAATTACACAGATATCTGTTGAAGAAAGTTACAAAAATAAAATGTTATTTCCAAATGCAGAAACACTAGGAACCCTGAGCAAAGCAGAGGGGGCCCAGCATAGGCCTGCCTTGTGAATCACTGCTGCCATTGGCAGGCAGGCAAGAAAGTTCAAGGGCAGACTGTGGCTGCCCAAGTACATGAATGTGAATCCTATTGATTATGTGAATACCCTGGACAAATGTGACCAAGTGTGTACTAAGTTGAAATTCCTTGAAAAAGATTAGTGTTTACTTGTTTTTGTGCAAATAATTTGGTCCAGAACTAGCATTCTCATTTAAGTAGTTATTATTAATATTTTTTTTAATGGGGAAATGTGATAGAAGAGTTGAAGACCCTCATGGAGATCTTATTTGTGAAAGGATCTCTATTTTTTAATTCTTGTAGGAAATGAGAGCGTTTGAGAGATGTAAACAAGACATTGCAGGGGTTTTCTTTGGACAAACACAGAGCAGGGTGCTCAGCCTCTGCCCTGCCAGCTATTGAACCAGATAACTTTGTGCGTGTCTGTCTTGTGCATGGTGAGATGTTTCCAGGCCTCCCTGGCCTCTACCCATGGGGTGTTAGTAGCGCTGCACCCTCCCCCTCCTACACTTTTAACAACCTCCCCACTCCCCGAAGCTGACAGCTGCTGGTGCAGAAAGTCACATAAAACAGGAAGATCAGTGACAACTAGGGCCTGTCACTAAAATTTGGGTAAAAATAAGATCCTACTCTTAGTTATTCTCTTTGCTCTTATTCTTTCAAGTATCTCATCCATTGCCAATCTCCCCAAATCTCATCTCTATAGGAGTGACTCCCAAATATACACCTTCAGTACACTCTCTCTCAAACCCAATCCCCTCTTACTTGTTGTCTGCTGGATATTTCTCTGTGGACAACCTGTAGGAAGTTGAGAATGTCCTCTTCCTGATTTTCCAGTTCCGTTAAAGGCCCTATTATCCTACCAGACATCTGGGATGGACACCTTAGTTACCTTGAACACCTCTTTCTCTGTACCCCACACCCCTCTGTTATAATTGCTTAGGCTTTGCCTGCCTTTTAAGTCTCCCTGAAATCAGGCTTACATCATCTCACTAAAGCCCCACATCCATCTTTGCCACATTCTAGCTTAACCCCAGTAAAGGAGCCCTGCAATCATGTCACCCCTTAAAGACACTGTTAATGGCTCTGCCTGTCTATCCATACAAACATCTGAAGTCCCTCAGCACGCATTTGAGATTATTCACAATCTGTCCGCCACAAATCTTAGTCCAACTTTCCCACCACTCTCTTAGAGAAACCTGTTTCATGTAAACTTGAAAACTTACCTTAGCTTCAGCATCTATTCATTCTACCACTTATATGATTTTATCATATCTTCCCTTACCCTAGAATTCATATGCTTTCTCCTCTACTTACAAAACATCTACTTGTATTCAATGGCTTCATTGTTAGTTCAGATGCTACCTCCTCTCTGAATGCTCCCTTGATCCTTTGGGCCAGAACATTGTTTCTCCTGGAACCCCTATGGCATTTGCAGAATGGTCTAAACTCTTCATGAGCCAAATTTATATTGTAGATTTTGTATTGTGCATTATGAATCTATAGCCTTTTCCATAGTTCCCAACACTGTGCCTAGAGTGTATCCAGTAAGTATGTGTTAAATAAATGCACAAAGGAGTTGACAGAGAGAGAGAGAGAGAGATGGAGAGAGAGTGAGCACCTTTTAACACCACTGTAAAAGTCATTTGTAAGTAGAACCAGGAAGACTCCTTTACATGGTATGACGTGCTACAAAAATGCTTCAGGCCAAAATATCTCTCATCTATATAATTGCTGCATGAAATTCCACTTTAAAAAATAAATTTATTTATTATCTTGAGGTTTTTAATTTTAAGAATGCACTGAAATAAGCAGTAGCTAATTGATAAGGGCTTCTCTGTAAGAGGCCCTGTTGCAGAATGGAACCCATGCGGGGGCCCTGGCAGGGAAGGGTGTGGGAATGTCTCTGCAGAGCCTTGTTGCTGAGAGAAGCAATGAAGAAGCAGGCCAATCACAGTCAGACTGACCTACCATGGCCATATCATATACATGCACGTGGGTATGTTTATCTATACAAATATGCACACCGACAAGTATGCACACATGTGCATGTATGTCTCTGTTTATCTATTGATCTATCTTTATTTTGTGGCTTATATGAAAACCAGGAATACTTTAAAAATTTTTTTAAGATCATAAAACACTAAGGAGGTGATATTAAACATATGTATTCTTATATTTAAGCAGCTAGGAATCCAATAAAGCTGAAATAAAAGCCTTTTTTTTAAAATTAGAAGCACGACATATTTCTTTCGATTCATTATTTCTTATAATGTTCCTGCAGCTTCTGAGGTGAAAAGACTGATAAGAGACACTGACTCTCACTATTTCTAATCCACAGAAAAAATGACTGTTACTTCTAAATTTAGATCATTATAATGATCTGGTTTTTCCCAAGGCGTGCACAAGGTTAATCAGGGGGTCTGATGACTAATCTCAGAGGAAGAATGACTGGTGACTAAAGTATTCCTCATGTCATATATGAATATATGTACCTTTCAAAGATTAGAGCAGATTAAACTGGAATCTTTACCTTGCATGCTTGTAGTTTTCTTTTACACGCAGAGTTGGCATGTGTAAATGACAGCCCACAGAGCTGAAGCTCCTGGCCACGCCTCTGTTGAGGAAAGTGCCGGGTGAGGGGCCCGAGCCAGAGAGCTCTTCACCCAGGTGAGTGCCACTGTTTGCTGGCACAATACCTCAGGCTGACCCCATGAAGTCAGATGTGGCTGGAGGAATGAATTGGCTTTGCAGACTCCAAGGGTTGCTCTTTTATTTGCCAATTATTGCTTGTTTGAGACTTTCTCTGTACAGTTAAGAATAAAGCATTCCATAACATTGATTTACTTTCACATACAAACAACTGGTTTCATTTATTTACTTATCATTCATTCATTTGTTCGTTCATTCATCCCCTTGAAAAATGCAGGGCCTCCCATGCACCAGTGTGGGTGGACAAATGGGAAGGGTGCTAACTAACAATTATGTCCAGGTTGCTAGGGAATGACGCACTTGAGTTAGGAGGAGGGCCTGCTCCTAAACTCAGCTTCTCCTGGGCCCTCAGGGCTCCATTTGTTAGACAGTGGAGGCCCCATATATTCCTGTAAAGGGCGAATACCTAAGGCTAGACCATTTGTTCTGTAATTTAAGCTGTATTTGTCCTGCTTATAAGACAATTGCCATCCTCACCCCTGAAAAGGAGAGAACTCCCACCTGGAACAGTTGCTGATGTTTTGTGCCCTGAGTCCCAGTGACTCATACTGGCATTTGACTGGGCCCTTTGCCAGAATATTCCAGTTGCATGGGAGATACAGATATAACAGAGAAAGATTCTTACTCTCAAAAATCTTATATTCCAATGGGGAAGCCAAACAAATACAGGTGTGAACAAGTGATATGGGTATGTAGTACACCTGAAAGCAAGTGTGACGTAAAAACAAGCTAGCGGGTGTTGGGGATGGGTGTGGGGGCCACATTCTCTGTCCAGAGTAGAACTGGAGGGGTGACATGGGAGAAGACAGCCTGCCAGCCTGGAACATCTGAAGGTGGTGGTGAACGTTATACCAGGGAGAAGAGGAAAGGGCATCGGGAACATGGGAAGTGCACCAGACCAACACGATTTGTTTACTGTTGACACTATTACGGATACCCGCCCTTTCCCCTCCCTTCCCCCCCCTTTCCCCCCTCCCCTAGGCCTGTCTATCCTCCTGGCCTCCACCACATTCAGACCAACATGTTTTTTTTGCTTTTGTTTCTCCCCACGCTCCTCTTAGAGCAAAGTTCATGTGGGAATGACAAATGAAAACGTTGCCCAGAGGCCCCCACAGGCAGCTGAAGCTTGAAGAGATCTCTTCATGGGCCAAGATGGGAATATTACTGTCTTTTCTGCTCACCTCGCAGGGTAGTTGGGAGCATCAAAGGAGAGAACAGCGATGAAGGCATTTTAAAGCAATGAGAGCTTTCCACACAGGTAAGGCATTATTAGTGCAGAATTGTGTTAGAAACAAGTGAGGTGACTATTTCTGTATCCAAACATTTCTAAGTGGAGTAGAAAGATGAGAGAGAAAGAGGGGGAGAAATACAGGCTTGGCTCGTAAACGTATATCGAGCTGTTATCTGGCTCTGTTCGGGTGAAGTGACTGCCCTCCTCACCCACAAGCCATGCTGTTGGCTGTCATGTCGTTGTTCTTCTGAGGTAATTTTTCTCTTTACCATTAGACTGCAAACCATAGGCCCAATTCTAGGGTAGAAATATTGACTTTATCCCCGGAAATAAATATGTAAATTGAAAGGCAGACTGATTACTCACGCAATAGAAAAGAACAATAATTGCCAAGTGGAAAAGGAGAACACTGATGAGAAAAATATGTCTTTTAAGAACGCATAACAAATGTCAAAGTTAATGAATATTTGGATACAAGAATAAAACTAACAACTTCCTAATGTAGTTAACACTTTTGCTCTGCTTTTAAAAAAACAAAAAATTTCTTCTTTATCTTACTACAGACTTCCCCTCTAAATTTACTAAAGGTGAAGAACTGATGAAGGTCATTTCCATTGTTCAATTACTTCTAAGATAGTGGGTAGGGAGCTTGCAATGAGTTGATGGTGATAATCTTTAAATACTAGTAATTATTTAAAGAGAAACATTTTCTGAAACAAACCTCTAATGTTTAATTTTTGTCTGCTTGGACTACAGTGCTTCTGTTTTAAATAAGAGTGATAGGAAACAACATTCAAAATGTTACTTATTATTAGAAATAACTTAGAGAAATTAAAATAACCCTAAGGAAAACACATGAAAATGTGTTTTGTGTACAACAAGGAAAATTGATCATAGACAAATGTGGAGGATGAAATAGATAGCACTAATTGATTTAAAGTTGTCTGGACTTCCCCATCTGAAAGGGGTTTGAATGCGTTGCCCTGACAATACACAATCCACCCATGTGTGTTTGGTTTCCTAAGTTAATTAACATTTTTTTCATTCCAGGATTCTCTGTTTTTGAGTTTTTGTGCTGGCATATGGTCTGGCCCGCAGAGTGCAACCTTAGTTGTGGGGCAGGAACAGGACGTGCAGGGAAGCAACTGGCAGACTCGGAGGCCTGGGTCAGGGGCGGGAGGAGCCCCAGCACCCGCCAGTGACATGCCAGGCCCCCTCTGCAGCTGTCATTGGCTCGTGGGGTGTTGCAGGGAAAAGGGTTTGCGTCCGAATGCTGGAAGGAAAACACGGGCAGAATGAGAGAAAGTGTCACTGGGAGGATTTTTCAGAAATTTGACATATTCTTACACTTGAAAATTCTCAGAGATTCCTGTAAGTGTTTGTATGGAATGGACTCTGGCATTTTTTAGGTCTTGTTCATTTTTAATGCTTCATGCTATGAATATGTAGGTATTATATATAAGTATCAACAATAATTTGATATGTAGCCTCCATGGTACATTAGGAATACATGATGGAACATTCTTCCACAAATAAAGTAAAATATAATGCTCCACTGATCATTAAACACATGCTTGCTGGGATCTTAAAAACACAACTTTCTTCTTTTCATTGAATATTAATGTTTATTTTCAATTAGTATGTGAAAGGTACTATACACAGGTTCATATTGACAACTGAGTGGAGTGGAGTAGGCAGGTTAATGCTCCCTCAAAGCATCCGTGTCCTAATCTTTGGAACCTGTGAATGTGTTACCTTGCAAGCTAAAGGATGTTGCAGATGTGTTTACATTAAGCGTGTTGAGAGGAGAGATTATCCTGAATGGTCAGAGTGAACCCAATGTAATCATAAGCGTTCTTATAAGAGGGAGGCAGGAGGGTCAGGGTCAGGTTCAGAGAAGTAACATGGTGGCAGAGGTCAGAGTGATATGGGGTCATGAGCCAAAAAGTGCAGGTGGCCCCTGAAATCTGGAAAAGAGAAGGCAATGGGTTCTCCCTGGAGCCTCTAGAAGAGAATGCAGCTCTGCTGACACCTTGACCTTAGCCCAGGCCCACGTTGGATCTCTCACACTGAGAAGTGTAAAATAATAAATTTGTACTGTTCCACATCACTAACATTGTGCTAATTTTTTTCTGTAGCAATAGGAAACTAATACATAGAGTTTATAAATTGATTTGTCTTCCCATTCTCTAGTAAATGAGAGAGGTTTCGTACAAAGAGATGGGAAATGCAGCTTATTTAAGAAAAACTCCAAAGAAATAGAGGTCCCTGCAAGTTCCCAGATGCACAGCTTAAGAAGCATGCTTTACAGAAGCATCTGCAGATATCTCCCCTGTTGTCATACTGGGTGGTTTAACCCTGGTTACCAAGGCATAGACCATCCTTGTGAACAAAGCTCACACACAGAAAGGTGAATGGAAGAAGTTCTATGGAAAACATGGCCTGTCACTCTCTGACCTGATTGAGTGGTAAACCCCCAAGTGTCTATTACAAACATCCTTTGTGACTAGGAGAGAGTTTCCCGGAATGCAGTTACCCAAATGACCACACACACAAGCAGAAACTGGCTGGGGGCTACAGAGCTGAATGTTTGTGTCCCCTCAAGATTATATGTTGAAACCCTAACCCCCAATGTGATGGTGTTTGGAGATGGGTCCTATGGGAGGTAATTAGTTTTAGTTGAGGTCATGAGGGTGAGGCCCCCCATAATGGGATTAATGTCCTTTTAATAATAAGAAGAGGGACCAAAGCTCTCTGTCTCTGCGCCATGTGAACACTTTGTAAAGTATGTGATTGTCTAACCATATGCTATACACCTGAAACTGCTACAGAATAATATTCAATGTTAACTGTATTTGAAACATAAAAAAAGACAGCAAAAAGGCAGCAGTCCACAAGACAGAAAAAGAGACCTCACTAGGAACCAGATCTGCCAGCACCTTGATCTTGTACTTCCGGCCTCCAGAACTGTGAGGAATAACTGTTGCCTAAGCCACCCAATCTCGGGTGTTTAGTTACAGAAGCCTGAGCTACCTAAGACACTGGGCCATAGCAATGTTTCATATGAGGGAAGTTCAAATTAGCATTCTAGGGAAGGGAGGCTTGGGAAGCTGCACCCTTAGTAAGTCATTTCTAGAAATTTGAGTTTCCCCAAGTTGGTCAAGAAAGAGTGTACGTAGAAGGTAGACTTCCCAAGATTCCTTGAAGGAAAAAGGACTGCAGTTTGGAGCGTGCTGTGAACCCAGGTCCTTGTGGAGAGTACCGAACAGGGATTTAATAGCAGACAGGAGGCATATGAGATGCAATGGGGCAGTGCAGCGGGTGCGACGAGAGCCTGAATGCAGAGACGAAATTCCTTGGTCCTGGTTTATTAGGCAACAACAACTGTTGCAAGAGGCTTGGAGAGAAAAACTAGACATCATTAAACAGTCTGGGAGGGCAGTTTTCCTGGGAGGACTCTGGGAAGCACAATAAGAGAAAAGTATGATAGTCTAGGTTGAAAATGACTTGTTTTTAATAAAAGTAGGAAGAAAAGGAGATAGAGAGGTGATTTGCGAGAAGAGTAATGTCAGAAATTACCAGGTAACTGGAGGTATGGAAAAAACTGTAATATGTATATTTTTAAATTCCTTGAAACTTCAGGGGTGAACACTCTGCAAAAAAAAAAAATGGGAAGAGATAAATGGCTGTGGCATTTCAGTTCTAATGGAATATTTAGCTCCAAATGTCTCCCACAATGACAGGACATAATCTATGAAATTCAATGAAAGGCAATTTGGGAGGAAGACAAGTAAATTTGTCTCTCATGTATATGCATGGTGCAGTTGAGCTCAAGGAGAAGGATAATGTCTATAAGTGTCCAAATGTTAGAGAGGAGAGAATTAGAACCCAGGACTGATTGCTGCAATTCCTTCCTTAGA
Source organism: Sturnira hondurensis (assembly GCF_014824575.4). NCBI lineage: Eukaryota > Metazoa > Chordata > Mammalia > Chiroptera > Phyllostomidae > Sturnira > Sturnira hondurensis. Next base: position 2,987,802 of record NW_028094767.1, read on the forward strand.
GTGGCTTTTTATTGAAGATGGCATGGCTGGAAGGTGTGGGAAACTGTAATTTGAATAGTAGAGAGCACCTCCTGTGGATACATTTCAAGGGGCTTAGAACACTAATGTTAGGTGACTGTGTGGAATATTCTGCCACCATTTATGAAATACAGTTGCAGCCCTGCCCTGTCTCTGACATCTGACCCACAGAGTTTTTAGAAGTCTTAGCCATTGAGCTATCTCAACACCCCCACATTGCCTTCATTGCTCCATCAGTCTTTAAACCCACACAACCCTTGATGGTACCTGTCACTTTTCCTTCTTTGTCCTTCTGTTCCTGTCACAACATGCATATTCATTGTCTCTGTGTCAGCTTCTCTTCCCCAGAAGACCTGCTGAAAGCCCAGTGGGATAATTTTATGCAGCTCCACATTTATAGATGTTCTCATAAAATATTCTAGCAATCACAAGATAAATGCATAAGACACTATGTGGAAAATGGTAATTCTTATAATGATACTTGATAAAACCTTAGATTCATATGTGTGTAGTTCTAAGGCTCCTCTGGTGCTTCGAGGCAGGTCCTCATTTCTGAGGCAAATGATGCATTTCATTGATATCTCCAGCATTGCCTATGTCTTTTTTGTGAAGCTGTCTTTGATTTGATTCCAGAGAGAGCAAAAAACCCACTACATTTTTTCTGAGCTTCCCCCCCAGGCCTATTCTGTCTTCCTGGTTAATGAATTTTGTTCTTCCTGCTATAGAAAAATGAGATACTTAAATATGCTCCTTATTAAAGAACACACCAACTTTTGGAAATTTACCTATGAATTTCTAAGTTATTAAATCTACTAACAAAAAAAAGAAAAATAAGGGCCTGCTGGTGGCTTGTCATGGGTTAGTCAATTTGTTAGTAGTCTCCTCAGTATTCCACCCCTTCCACTCACCCTCGCCTTGTCAAGGCTGGGTTAAGAACACACACTTGGGCATTCTGACTCTCTGGGTGGGAACCCCAGCTCTGTTTCTCACCAGCTGGGTGGCCTGTCCAAGTGAGTTAACCTGGTTATGCCTCAGTTCTCCCATCTACCCAATAGCATTTGGGCTCTCAAATGGGAACCATGAGGCCCGCTATTTGGTCAACTTGAACTTCCACACACTGTGACGAGAGGAGCTGACAGGTGCCCCCAAAGGAAAATAAAGGCTAGAACACAGTTACTATGGCAGAGTGGGGACGTATCTGAGCCTCATGAGTCAACATTGGTGAAAAGAAGGTGAGCTCCAAGGCCCTAGCTGTGGAGAGTGAAGGGAGTGTTGAAGCAGCGAAAGGCCTGCTGGAGCAGCCTGTGTTACGGGGACCTGAAAAGCACTGAGGAGAGGAAGGCATGGGAGCTGATGAGACCTGACAGGAAGCAGGGAAAGGATCCAAGTGGGAGGCTCTAGGTCAGCAGGTTGTCCAGGAAGTGGAAATCAGGTGCTACTGCAATCAGCAGACACACAGGAAGCTTAGGTCACCTTCAGAGAAGCTCAAAAGACACCGGCTGAGCTGGTAAAATGTGATAGGTAAGCAGGTGCTCAATTGAGTGAGACATGCCAAACAGGCACGATGGCTCGTCCCGGCTGATTAGCCACGAAGACCCAGGGCACTGGACTAGACAGTGGGCAGTGAGGGAGGGAGAGCGGTCTCTCTGGAAGCAGGGGACCAATCTGCAGGGCCCTGCAGAACTTAACTGAGTGTTCATCTCAGTGCTCAAAACTTACTGAGTATGCCTCGCTGGGGTTACTTTTAGAATATTAGAGAATTATTTTTGAACTCTTAAAAGAAACAACAAACAGTTTTGATTTTAGTAGTGATTTTGTAAAAGAAAAAGCTTCAAATTATGAAGAAATATGAAGCACACTATATGATATTATGATTTCATATTAAATTTTTAGTGTTTTAATTCATAGTCTTACTGTTGATTTAGTAGCTTTATTGCTGAATAAATAATTCCCTGCACATGTTAATCTGCTGTACAAGTTACTAAGTTCTCAAGTTTTTAAATCATGAAATAACAGACATCAATAGTAGTAGGGCTTTTTACTCCATGATGAGTGAGTATACGGACACTAACTCCTTTCAGAGTACGTATCATGTCTAGCAAAGAATAGGCCCACATCCACCTGTATCTACTGTAAAATAGGAAACTATGAAGTCAATTAACTCTGTTATTAAAAATTCCAAAATATCTCTAAAGTAATTTTTAAAACTCTTGACATAAGGGTCAAGAGAATCACCCATATGGTGTAATATTTATACTTCTGTAAAATACAAGTCAAATAAAAAACATTCATTTTTAACAATATTTTATGCATTTATTATACTGAAGCAAAATAGACATTATGACATATTTCTGTAAATAGTTACTACATAATAAAAGTTTAAACTTATCATGAAGATAGAAGTCCAAACTTGTATAACACATACATTTTATATAATGCATAGATTTTAGTTAAATATTAATGGCAGTATTTATGTAAATTTCAAATTAGCTGATCTTAGCTTTCATAAAACCAATTAACAAAATAGTCACATGTGCAGTATGCACACAATTAAAATATATAATACTCAGGAAAAGACCTTTTCTTGCTACTTCCTCCTGCAATATGCTTACTTTGTGTAATAAACAAAAACAGATTTTTAAAATTATACAACAATCCAGTCTGTATTAATTAGTACCAATAAAATCTATTGAACTTGGAAATTTATGGTTTTAATAAATGGAAAAAGCAAGTTGATTATTTAAAAACCATGTTGAAATTAACATGTAACTTCTCAATAAATTTTTTTTATTAATCAGCATTTGTTTAGACAAGTTTAAATAAGCATCTGTGAATGTTTATTAACAAATTTGTCTTACTTGTGTGATATAAAAATTCTATTGCTTTTTTAAAAAATATTTTATTTATTTATCTTCAGAGGGGAAGGGAAGGAGGGAAGGAGAGAAACATCAATGTATGGTTGCCTCTGATGAGTCCCCTTCTGGGGACTGGCCCCCAACCCAGGCATGTGCCCTGACTGGGAATTGAACCTCAATTGTGTGGTTCGCAGGCCCATGCTCAATCCACTGAGCTATACCAGCCAGGGTAAAATTCTATTGCTTTTAAGGTACATTCAAACTGAGCTGAGATTTTTTTGCTTATAAGTTAAGCATAAGTTAATTGCTTATAAGTTAGGCCACATTCAAACTGCATGAGAGATTAAAAAAAATTGATGAATATAAAATTCGTTCAGTTTAATGTGCCCTACTATTTTACTGAAGGGATTTTGCTTGACTTAGCTGTATTAATATAATGGTATTTTGGACACCTCGACCCTCAGTTTCTTGAATTCTAAAACTAGGAGGCTGTCAGGAGGAGCCTCGAAGGTCCCACTCAGTTTCAATTCTGGTTCCATGATTGGGCTGAGCAGTTCTTTCGTAACCTGTTGCTCAGTTTTACGCACTTTCTGAAATAACACACCTACTTCAAGCTGCCTTTGTACTTGTGGAGTAGCAACCCCATACACATCTGATTTTTTTGTTTTATATAAATAAATATCTGATTTTTTTGTTTTAGATATTTAAAATGAACACACTATGATCATTTCTCTTATATAATTAAATCACCATGATACCAGAATAAATGCACCTTATCTCCACCATTCCTCAATTAGATACATTAAGCAAGTGGGAAGGATACTTTTATACTATTTCTATTATGCTGATAATAACATTAATAAAAATAATCACATTAATTTTAGTGTTTAAGTGTGATTTTATTTTTAAGATGGAGTCATCTACCTTTTCTTGGTTGGGAAGTAGGCAAATCTTCATTATGTCTTTTTAAAAATTATATTTAAATTTTTTATCAATGTTTGAATACAAATGTTCATAGCAGCCCAACTTTTGTTATGTCTTCCTCAAAACTTTCCTCTGAAACAATCCCTACTTGGCATTGACAGTAGTTGCACTTCATACTAGCAGCCTCTGGATGATACCCCACACGTATATCTGCGCTTCTTACGTCAATGGAATACTGGTACTAACTCTTGTCTTTCATGTGCAAGGCAGGTTTCAGGGATTTTCTCCCTACTTGTTGCTGGATGCACTACGTAGTCCAGTTTCCTTTTCCATCTTGAGGAACTCTCTTGTGAAAAGATTCCTCAGTCTATCTCTCTGATGTTACTAAGACAATGGTAGTGGAAGGGCCATGGTAATTGAGAGATAAGGTAATTCATCCATGGGAAGACAAGTCACATCCCTGGGCAAACACACGACTGAATCATAAAATGGCTCGTCCACCACTGGGATTCTCCTCACAGCCAGTTCTGAGCTGCTTGGGAAACCACATTAACTCTTACAATGATCTATATGCGTTATGTAGATCTCATAACATTGGAGCATATAAATTATGGCCTGTGTCCCACATGTTACCACTATTTTGAGATCTTGTATCATTTAATATTAATTTTTGAATTAGTCCTTATGGTGTACTGGGGCTTTTTCCCCAGTTTATAGGCCTATTGAAATCTCATTCTTACAAAGTTTTTTTTTAATCCTCACCTGAAGGCATTTTTTTTTCATTGTTTTCTTAGAGAGAGAGGCATGGTGAGAGACAGACAGACAGACAGACAGACATATGAGAGAGAAACATTGATTGACTGGTTGCCTTCCCATATGCGCTTTGGCTAAGGATCAAACCCATAACCTGAGTATGTGCTCTGAGTGGGAATTAAACTCATGACTTTTGTGTCTATGGGATGATGCTCCAACCAACTGAACCACACCGGCTGGGGCACTTACACAATTATTTTAATTTTACTATTGTTCTCTTCATTGCCAAGCAAAGGTGGTGACTTTTAAAGGAATAGTAGAATTAAGATGAATCTAATATCTCTTTCCTTTCGCTACGAAATATACTGAACAAAATCTTGCTCATTGATTCTATTGTATTTTCTTACCTCACATCCCCTCCTTGATCTCTTACAGCATTGCTTGGCCCACACCACTCATCTGCTCTCACAGTCACCAATTCCTCTTGGTCACGAAATTCAGCATCTCTTCCTAGTTTCCGTACTTATTGCAAGAAAAAAATTCTGGTCTGCTCTTTTGTTTCTGACACTCCCTCCCTCTATGACTTCCTCAACACTCCAAGATATTCCTTCCATTTTTCTGCCATTCCTTCTTTGTGACTTCTTGCTCTGGAGATGTGGGTACTCCTTACACGTCTGTCCTCGGTCTTCTGTTCTTAGGTCTTTCTCACTTGATAATTAATTCCAAGGCTTTAATTATCTTCTGCATATGAATGATCTCTCCACTGAAAATCTCTCTCATGAATTCCAGTGTTGAATGTCCTGCCAGCACCTTCAACTTAACATGACCCCAGTAAAACTCATCATCTCTCCTGTCTAGCCAACTCTTCTCTTTGCCTTGCCTGGTTCTGCTAATGAATGATACCTTCATCTATCAGTAAGAGGCTCAGAATGAGTCATCTCAATTTTAACTTCTCAGTGCTTCTGGTACTGGTCTCATCCCCCTTGTCAGAGAGTTCTACCCTCATCTCCATTGTATTCATCATTGGAAATTTACTAATCCATCTTGATGATTCATTCTTCTGAAGCTCCACTCTAACATCCATGGGTTCTCAACTGCTTATAGAATCAAGTCTAAGTCTCTAAGCCTAATTTTCAAGGTCCTGGTAGGTCTGGAGCCATTCTATTTTTTCAACCTCATTTCTCACCACTTCCCTTTATTGAAACTAAACTACTCAGAGTTACTCCTCTTCCCTAAAGCTTCTAATGTCCTTGCCTTTGCTCATGTCCTTTCTGCCCATAAAGCCAGAAACCCTGCACATGAGTGAAGACCTGGCTGGGCTGCTTCTCTGCCCATGTCTTTCTCTCATCTCTCCATAGAATTTTACATTTCCCTTAGGCACTTATAAACATTTGTTTTTAATCTTTTGCTGTATTTTCTCATTTTGCTGTGTTCTAAGAATAAAAAGTGAGCAATTCTTAATTTGTATCTATCAGGTATGTGTAAAGTTCTAGGGATATAAAGTTCTAGGGATGTAAAGGTAGGTAACATACCTAACTCTATATGCTTCTTGAGAATAAAAAAACATGTCTGATTCTTTTTCAGTGTCTTCTAAAACACCAAGCATTGGAACTCTGTGCACTTATAATTTGAAATGGATGACCAAAGATGAAGTTCCCAACTTGCTCACCAAGGTCCTCTCCTTCAAGCTTTTCCATGCACTGTTCTGCTTGGTATGTGTTCTGTTTTTGGAATTCAGCTGGCCAGACTCTATGTGAGAATTTGTGCAAAATTGTGAATATTATACCAAGTGTTTTCCTACTCAAAACTCCAAACAAGTGTTCCATTTTTCTTTAAAAGAAATGCACACAAAAACAGTCAAGAAAAAGCTGCTGTTCTTATCGTCAGTGTGACCGAGATTGGTTATTATCCCCCACAACATTTTTCAGTTAACAAGATGAGTAAACCTCTGTCTGGATTTAAATTTTAAAATTAATTTACTCCAAAGGATTTGATAAGGAGACAAAGACTGTTACAATCTTCCACCACTGTTGGTGGAAGAAAGCCATACAGGAATTAGAGTTCAATTAGCACACCCTTGGAGTTGCAACAAACAATATAACGCAAAAACACTTAACTCTCAGCCCCAGCTGTTGCTCTTTACAGGAGCAAAGTCAGACTATTTTTACATTAGGTAAGTAATCTTCACAAGGATGTATGAGATGGTAATGATTTTGTAACTTCTATTTTACAGATGAAGACACAGGGACAAGAAGAGCTTGAGTCATCTCGCGAAGGAGGCACAATTAGCAAGCAGCAGAGTGAGGATTTGAAGCCAGGCAGCTGAGTGGAGGCTGAGGAGTGAGCTGCTACATCAGAATTTTGTTGCACATTTGACCGCAGAGGAGGGGCACTATGAAGCACAGAGAACTCGCCCTAGTCACAGAGGGTCCATGACCCCAGAGGCACACTCTTTCTAGGAAGCAGCAGTGCTCTGCCATCCTTCGCTGAGCACCCGCCCCTTTCCTGCTCCTTCTGCAGAACCATTCTCTGTCTTACCACTCTGTACCTCCCTTCCATTCTGTTCTTGGGCCCCTGGTCTTGTTCCTCAGTGGCCTTGGGGCTGGCACTGTGCTGTGCTGTGCTCCTGCTCTAGAAATAATCCCACCTGCTCTCTTTCCTGCTCTTAGCTCGCCTGGGTCCTTGGGCTATGGTTGATGGAGGCATGATCCAGGGCTCGATTCAGTCAGTGAGCCCGTACTGACGGCCTCGTGACTGCTGAATGCCTGGTCCAAAGGGGTACAGTAAAGTAATTTAAATAAAAGCTTTCACTTTAAAAGGTGGTACATGAGTTGGCAGTGAGCTAAAGTAATGTCTAGTAATTGTGGGAAGCAGAGGAATAATGCCATCATTTGGATGGCATTATTGCTCTAGTCCCGTATGTGTCACATGCTAATAAACCACTGAAAAATCTTGTAAACTCATATTACAGTTACCCAACAACAAATTGGATCAAAGCAGGCTTCAAAAGCAACTGTTGTTCCAGTTGGCTAACATATTCTCAGGGTGAGACCTTTGTACTATGAGAATCCTGGAAATGAGACCCTATAAAGGTTTTTTAAAAAAGTTTTGTTCAGTTCAAGTGTATTTCTCAGACTGTCCACTTTAGTCCTAGGTAGCTGATAAAAACCAAACACGGTAAAATGAATTGCAAAATAAAGCAGAGGAAACACCACAGTTCCTCACTGGTTAATAAATAGCATCTCTAAGTAAGAAAAAAAGAAAAAAATGCAAATAAAACAAAACAATGCTTGATTTCACTCAGAGAGCAATCATGTTTAGAATGTTTTCAAACAGTGTACACTATATTGAAACACTATCTTATAGACAACTCAATAGATTATAAATCACCTAGGGAAATATGCATTTTAGTCCATTTAAGTAAAAAATATTTCCAATTAAAAAGGTCCCTCCCTTGATTCAGTAATTCAAATGACAGTAGGTACTGGGGTAAACCCTAGTTTGCTGCTTATTTTATAATTTGCTCTCACTTGTTCCTAAAACCTTTGCAATGTTTCCTTACAGTTAGAAATGAAGCTTGGGCACAATTGATGCACTGCCCATGGTAGCTTCTCAATAGGTCTCGCTCTTGAAGCCAGGCCAATCAGCTTAGCTCTATTCTGTGCCGTGCTAATATGCCTCCCCACCTCCTGTCCTGACCAGCAGTGATATTCTTCATACAAAATGGCTCTTTGGCTCTTTCTCACTAATTTTTATCATGAAAGTTCCAAGTTCCTCTGTGTATACAATTTCAGCAGTCAATCCACAACAGAGTACACAGGGGCTTTGTTGTTAAATGGGTTCTGACACTTGATGTTTTTCAGTGTAGTATAAGTGCAATTCCCTGTGGGCTCTCTGCTCAGTATGATTTCATTCAATCAACAAGATTTCAGTACCTGCTATGGGTAAAGTGTTGGCTTATGCTTCATAGGAGGAGGGGGCCTCCATGTCCTTGGACTGGGTTTCAAGAATGAGTGGGCCTTGGAGCTCATCACCCCCTGGCTCACAATCCAGTGGGGCTGAAAGAATCATCCTTGAATGACTCTGATACATGCCGACCACGAGACATGCTGTTACTTGTACCGCGCTGTGGGAATATAGAAGATTAATCTGAGAAGAACCTGTCTTAAGCAAATTGCTGGTGGGATAGAATGCTCCTTTTTAGTAGGGAAGAGATGCTTGCATATATCATTTATATTTTATTTATCCACAAACACAGGAAAAATAAATAATGATCTTTTCCTAAGAGAGGATGCATAGAAACTGAGTAGCTAATGATATTCAAATAGCCTTCATGCCATTGTTTAGAATTTGAAATATATTAGACTTCCTTGAATTTGGGAAGCATACACAAGTAAAAGATTCTTCTAGGAAGAGGTGGAAAGAAAAAAGTCCCCCCTCTACGGTTCTTTCTTTCTACCAAAGTTTGCTTTTCAAAACTGACTGTCAACAGAGTTTTCCTTTGCTTCAAGCTTAGCACAGGGAATTATTATGGAAGTTCAAGGCCAACCATGGCTGCTTATTTTACACACAGGCTCTGACCCTGGCAACTCCCTGCTCCCCCTGCATTTTTAAGCCACCTGGCGAGGTCTGTGCCTGTGCCACGTGAGATGATGCCATTTCAGAACTTTAGGCAAGAAAACATTTTCCTGTCCTTGTGTAAACACGTGGAAATGAACCTCATCAGTTTATAAAAGTGACTACTCTGCACCGAGGAGGACCAGACCCGAGGTATTCTTAGCACCTGCTGGTTAGGAGGCATAAAAATGTTACCACGTTGTGTTAGATGAAAAGATACTAACTCTTCTCAGTTATAGCTCTGGAAAATAACATTAACTCTATATGTCAGAATGAAAAACACATGTTTATGTTTTGGATATTTTCCCCTGTATTCATTCTCAACCCCAAAGTAATGACTAAGCATGCCCAAAGAGGCCCTTTATTTTTATAGCCATGCTAACTGAAAGCCAAAATGGTACCTGAATGACTTTTCTCTTCTAATTGCTTATGGTCATAATGTTTGGCACTAACATTATAGTAGCCGGAACAGTTTTCAATAGCAAGCACTTCCTTTTTCATTTTCAGGCACAGCAGAAGATACAGAAAGGTTCCCTGCAGAGCTTGAGGGTGAGAAAGTTTGATACTCACTTCTCCTACGATGGGAAAGAAAAACAGATTTCTACTCTGGTCAGATACCAGAAATCCTGGTTCTCCAATCCCCAGAGGAAAGCTACTCCTCACATACCCAGAATACCACAGTGTATCCATCCATTCTGGGCAATATAAAATGCCATACCAACTCTAGTGTTTAGTTCCACATACTGTGTGTTTTTCACCTCCTACTTCTTCTTTGAAAAGGATTCCTTTACTCCACAGTTCAAAAAATATTACTGGAAACTGAGATAGTATCCTGCAGTGAGTGGCAGAGTTTACCAAAGAAGTCAGAAAGCGAGCTAAAATAATTCCCCAAGGGAGCATGCCCAAACGATGTGGCATCATTGTTAAGGGGCATTTAGCTGTAGGGGCCCGGAAGGAATGACTTGCTGTTTCAGACGTAGGGAAGTGGCAAACATGTTCAAGGGAATAACAGTTGTGCTCTGGGAACTTATTTAACGGGAACATGGTTTAATGACATGTTTGTTTGAGCCCAAAGTGCAGTAAACATTTACTGCCCATAGTATATAATGAAGCAGTGGAGTAATGTCTTTTATCAGAGACTGTTTCTTAATCATTCAGGGCCCATTAACAGTCGCAACAGAGGTAAACAGAAACTGTGACATGTGCCTCTAAAAATACTGCTTATTGGCAACCACTCTCTGGAAGAGGTATTTTGTGTTCATTGGAACCATTAGTGTGTGAGTGAAATTTTCCAGAAGTTCACAAAAATACCCGGACCACATCAAGGGCACATCTGTGAACTTTAGAAAAAAGTGAAAGTAAGAGGAAGCATTAGGAAGCAGCATATCTCTGTTATCTGGGCAGATTAACTGTCACTAAATGCTCCTTTGTTTTGACATTATTAAGATTAATTAATAAGGAAGTGCTCTGTGTGCGAATTTCCATCCAACATAGCATCAGGATTATTATTTTTACATGTGTTCTTCTGTGTGCAAAGTTTTGTCTCGTCAACACGGATGTGACTCAAAACAATGTGGTGTCACTTTTACAGTCATTTTTATTCACCACCTGTCTTGAGAAGGCTCCTTGTCAGTTCCAAGGCATAAGACATAAGAAATAAAAATGGCCTTTTGTTTTTCTAGCTTTAAGCTGATTTATTTTAAATTGATAGAGCGGATCATCAGGGTGACTAACACAAGAAAGAGAAGCAGAGCTACAGTTAATCAAAGAAAAATGGGACATGGCTTGGATGGTGGTTGCACAAACCCCAAGCACTGAAACAGAGATTAACAGATATGTTTTTTATTTTGTTGATGTAGGTGCTTTAACTGAATATTCCAGTCTGAACAAAAAGGAACCAATTCAGCTGCCGCTTCTTGATGTTGCACCCCCCCCCCTTTTCCCACTCCTACGGTGGGTGCTTTTCCTACCCCCTGACTTAACTGTGCATTCAGTCATCTGCAGTAGAAAGTTTAAAACCATACTCAACCACTTCTTCCTTAGATACTCTTAAGAAGCTCTCAAATCACCTCTTTCTCTCCATTTCCTTTGCCACCAGCCCAGATAAGGCCACCATCGACCCTTTCCTCCAATTTCCATCCCCACTCGACTGTTCCTACGGCTGCCAGAGAAGGGACCTTTGTAAAACAAACATTTGATCACACCTAGTTCCTATTAATTCTTCTTTGGCAACTTATTACTCTTGGGATAAAACCCAAGATATTAACACTAGTTACTTCCTTTCTCATTTCCCTTTCTACACAACAGCCATCTGGAACTTCTTCCAGTGACCCCCCAAAGATCACATTCTCTTGTTCCAGAGGCCTTTGCACTTACAGCTTCCTCCACCTGAAACACCTTCCTGCAACCTGCCTCTGCCTCCTACAGAGAACAACTCCTTCTTCTTCTTCAGATCTTATCTCAGATGTCACTTTCTCCACGGGGCTGGTTTGGGTGAGGGTCAAAGAACAGGCGTGTAGGACACATGCCCCACTAACCCATATAGGAATGTTAAACAATAACAAGATAGATGTATATATGTATGATCTACTTGGATAGATAATACACATATATATTATGACCAAAAATGTTCCACATGCATACATTCAGAAGGAAATACAGCAACGTAAGAGAAGCTGTGGTACTCAGTTAGAAATCTTTGTTCTTTCTATTTTTCTTAGTCTTCTAGTTTACCCAAGAAATACATATTACTTTTACAACCAGTAAGATAAGATAAAAGAGCAAACATGTTTTTAAGGGCATTACTTAGATGGTGACTAACCCTTTCCTAATGGGCTGCAGGTTTTGCCACCTTCTGCACTTTTGCCTGTCTTGTTATTTAAGCAAACTGGCTGTCAATGTTGTGGGGAGATGCCTCTATCCCTTTTTATGGTTATTAATATAGCTAAGAATTAGGATAATTTGGCAAGGAGCCCAATCAATATCAAATAAAAGAGAAAATACTTTTGTAAGGTTCAGTTTTTGTCTAGGCACATGAAACTTGTTTAGCATCATGAAAGCAAAAAAAAAAAAAAAAAAGAGGAGAACTGTGGCTGACTAAAAAAGAAAAAAAATCGAAGTCCAAGATGTTCCTGGGCTCCACTTCCATGCTGCCTCCCATTTCAGTTCGCTACTGCCAGGTGCTGCTCGTAGGTCCTAGGCACCAGGAAGAAGCAACACATACTACAAAGCATCTCAAACACCCAGAACAGTGAAATGTAAGGTCACACAAATGTAGCTTATAAATGCTGTTGCTTCTATTCAAGAGCCTGAGTTTTATAACGTGTTATACTTCACTATTCTCCTAACATGTATGTATTTACACAGCTACTGAAGTTATCAAGAAAAATTATTGTGTTTATATTTCTCTAAGAATAGAGAAGAACCTTTCTTAAGAGTTATTTGAAGAAAATATTTTGGGAAAAAATATGAGAAAGATTGTGGAATGAAGCATTTAGTCAGCTAATCAAGTAAAAGGTATCTGATGAAAGCAAGCAGGATCAATGTGTCAGTGACTATAGTCTGTGATCATATTAAGAACATGTTTTCTTTTTTAGCATATATAACATTTAAGGCATTAACACAATGTAGCCTACACTCCAGAATTTTGAGGAGAAATTCGGTATGAGACTACTTTATAGGGCAGATTCAATGCCTGTAGAGACACGCAGGTGTGGACACACTGGGCAGACCTTACTGGTATAGACAGCAAGCTCTACGTTTGGGCCCTCAAACTATTAAGTATAAACTCCCAGAAAATCTTATGAGAGTTAAGATCCTTGGAGAAAAGTATATGCCTGGTGCTTCCTAGGTCAAGCTTAGAGGGGCAGGGCCTTTAGGACTCAGCAAGTGGGCAGTACAGTGACTTTTTCTCCATTAAGTGTCTGTTCCTGGCCCAGATTTTATCTCGAGCCTATTGTACAGAGTTGTGTTTTCAAAAATTAAAATGTTGAGAATGAACCTATACATGGTAATATTCCACATCCCGACCCTACCAGTCCCCAAATGGAGTTTCTTTTGAAACGAGGATCAATGAGCGTATAACAATGGGAACAAAGGTTATGTCCAAGACAAATATTGACCATGGCTGGCCTGAGACAGGACTCTGTGGTTGCCTCAAAAATGAGGTCAGGTAATGCTATTAGACCACAGAAAAAATGTGCTGGTGCAATCTTTGAAAACAGCTCCCTAATTGTCTCTGGAAACTTTAACGCTGGTGTAGCCCAGGCACTGGTAGACAGCACTGTGGAAGAGTCAGAAAAACATGGGATCATTCACTACAGTACCGTGATCATGTTATCATTCCTTGCGTTCAACACAGTGATGCATGTTTATATGAAGAAAGAGTTTACAAGGGAAAATGAGTTTTATGAGACTGAGCTCCAATAAGACCAGAATGCAGTGTTATAGACTGGGAGGCATTTGGAGAAGGGAGGGTCTGACTTCTAGCCTTTGCTTTATTTTTAACTAGCTGTAAGATTCGAGCTCTTGGACCTTTAAGAGGATTACTTCATATGGATGCTAAGGCTCTTTCTGAAGCAAATGCTTTGATTTGAAAATGGACAAAAAGCCCATCTTTAGAAATGTGCCTTATATTGATCTTTGTTACTGAAATGAGACCATAGCTAACGCAAATAGAATTTTTTGTAAGTTAAAACAATGATATGAAGTCAAGTTCTGCTTTGCTGGCATGAGGGACCCAAACGGAGTCAGCAGTTAATTTCATCAGCAGATTAAGTACAAAAATAATTGTTTATTTCATTGTATAAAATGCTTGAGTAATTTAAAATTGCTACCACAGTTTTTCTGCATAAAGGACAAGAGGTTAAATAAGACTTTATTAAAAAGTATGTGGCTTTACTGCTTGAAACTCAAACTGTACCTTGAGGAATGTGGCATGTGGGGTGGGAATAAAGGTAGGTTTTCTCCTATAATTATTTATTGTTCTAGTTATCTAGATTATATGATATAAAGCGCTCAATTATAAGGTGGCTAATAATCAAAGTAAATTGTTTCCCTCTCCCCCCATTTTAATTTGAATTACTTTAAAGGTAATAATTAAAAATTTTGATATAATAAGGGTAATTAAACAAAATTAGTAATATATTTTTTTCCAAGTAGACTTGATACTTCTTCAGCATCACCTGGAAGGCCACCTATCTAGGTTTCTGTTACACAACCTGGAAGAGTTTTACGAGCGTGCTGTGGGGAGTGAAGGGCCTGAAAACGCTCACGTGGCGCATGGGGGCGTGCGTGCTCAGTGGAGGCTGGCTATCGTTTCCATGCAAGAACAGGCCTCTGGGCAGTCCCAGAGCTAAGGACTATTATCCTAATAGCCAGCTGCAGTGCCTTCCTCATACTCACTGCACATTCCGATTCTGGAGCTTGCATGTGTGATCTCAGAGAAAACATTACTAGACTGGGCTGTTGAGCATTCTGTGTTCTTCATGATTTGAAATGGGGAATATAATTTAGTTAAATTCATAAGTGTACTCTCCTGTTGAAGTTATGCATAGAATTTGAAGTCAGTAAAGTTACTGAATGGGGTGAAAGACATCTTAAGCAGAATAGGACTCCAGAAGCCACGTGGGATGGCTAGTTTAAGGTGTCAGCTTGGCTGTACTACAGTTCTCAGTTATCAAGCACCAATATAGGTGTTACTGTGAAGGTGTTTTGTAGATGTGCCTTCACCTTTATAATCAGAGATTACACTGATCATGTGGGTAGATCTGATCTAAACAGTTAAAAGGCCCAAAGAGGAAATCTGAGGTTTCCTTTTGGAAGAAGAAATTCTGCCTCAAGACTGCATCAGCTCCTGTCTACTTCCTGCCTGCTGGTCTGCCCTGCAGATCGTAGATTTGCTAGTAGTCCCCACAGCTGTGTGAACCAGTTCTTGGAAGCTAATCTCTCTCTCATCTTTCTCTCTTTCTCAGTAAATATCCTGTTAGTTCTGTTTCTCTGGAGAAACCTGACTAATACATCATGTTTGTCCACTTATGTAAACAACTATTTGTAAAGTTAAAAACATCCTGCACAATATATACTGAAGAAAGGAGATAAACTAAACTAGTGAAATTAAAAAAAATTAAATATTATGTAAAAAGAAAGGCAGTCTTTGGACTAATAATGTCAGTGTATCATGCACTCAGGGCTTGCTCCATACCATCTGTGCCCTAATCTGAGAATATTCATATTTATAATTTACAGTGTGTATTATAGTGTGTCCTAATGTAACCTCATGCCCCAAACTAAAACATCAGCTTAAAAGATATTTTTTAAAATGCAGGCTCATTACATAAAAAACATTGAGATAAGATGTATCAGAACATACTTGTGAATTTTCAACACATCCCACTAATATGCATTATATTAATCTCTTAAGACCTAGCTCAGTTCCCATAATAGTCTTGTTCTGGTTTTGAATTATTACATTATTAACTCTCTAAATCACACATGGGTAATGCAGAGTGCTTTATACTGTTATTTTTTAAAGTATTTTATGTTTTGTATCCCATCTAGGCTAAAATTCCTTAAGAAGATCTATGGTTTTCACATTTATTTGTTTCCCCACAGTGACTGGATTAGTGTCTTATTTATGGTAACTTCTTATTTTAGGCACTCAAAAATTGATGAATGGTTACTCATAATGAAGATAGAAGGTATAATTCTAATGAAAAACCATAAACTTACGGTTTTAAAAACCGTAAATAAGATCCTAATAACTTAATATGTTGATTTTTTCTGCCAAAAATTCTAGACAAATTTGATTTTTATTTATTATTTATTCACACCATAAGTCTGTTGTAGCTAAGTCACTAGTCTATAAAAGTCTACTAAAATGTAACCATTTGCAAAATTAAAATATATCATTAATTTAACTGGCTGAGCTCCAACAGCATATTGTGGTTCTTGCCCATGCAACTGTACCAAACAGTATTTATGCTAAAGATTTTAATAAAAAATTGACAAGTCAAGGTCATAGTGAGTTTTTATTTGATAGGCTGTTCTGACTAGAAGCATTAATAAATAGTTGACACAGGTAAATTTAGGATTAAATATAAATTTAGTGACTTCCACGAAGCTTTGCTGAGAGTCTGTGAAAAACGTTTCTGATTTCCCCAAAGAAACCAGGATGAAAGTGTGTTGAAAACAACACACAAGGGGAGGGAGTTCATAGAAGTTGCAACATTACGTGTCTGTTTTGTGGAGCTCA
Organism: Sturnira hondurensis; assembly: GCF_014824575.4. Taxonomy (NCBI): domain Eukaryota; kingdom Metazoa; phylum Chordata; class Mammalia; order Chiroptera; family Phyllostomidae; genus Sturnira; species Sturnira hondurensis. The sequence continues at coordinate 3,004,221 of NW_028094767.1, forward strand.
TTTTCTGGTTTAAGCTGAGGCCTCATCTGCCTGAGAATAATCTCATTATAGTCAATGAACAGATTCACCATTAGCTCTTCTTGCCCTTTAATCCTATTACAGTATCTATTTGTATTTCAATTTTTGACCTTTGGAAATTTTTAAATCAGTATTTCCTGCAGAATCTAATATTACTGTCTTTAATATGACAAAGACATTTAATTAAGTTGAAACCTTATATAAACTTTCATAGGTCAGCAAAAATCAGTTTGATACTTCCCCATAGTTTCCCCCTATAAAAATAAGTCCCATTTATGATGCAAATGCCTCTGGAATGAAGAGTCTGGCTTCTAGCACCAGGCTGCATGTTCCGTAGATGTGCTCACAGGGCTGGAGAATGTCTGGCTTCACTCTAGCCCTATCTTTCAAGTCAGATGCCCTCTAGACAAGAACAGTGCTGTGGTGTGTGGCCTCAGGTCCAGGGTGTTGCAGGCACTCCCAGAGATTAGATCCCTGACCTTGGCCTCCTTATCACTAGCTCTAATGAACCCAGACAAGCCCTTGCAGACACAAATGTGTTCCTGCGGTTCTCTGTGGTCCTGACTCACTTTAAAATGATACCTATTGGACATCACTGTCAAGGTTGGGAGAATTTGTCCATTTAGGTTTCTTTTTACATTTCTTTTCTGTACATTTTCTGAAGTGAACACATACACATTTATGAAACAATTAATTTCTGCTAGCAAAGGAAGCACACTAATTGTGCTCATCTGCACTAATTATGAGAAAGAGGGATCCGAGGAACTAAAATATAAAGAGTAAAAAAATCACAATTGCTTTTCAATGTATATATTTGATTGAGTAACAATTAAAAACTGGAAATGAAAACATGGCTGGGAAAGGAAAATGATGAAACTTGTTTTTTAAATTTTATGTAAACTTTTGGAATAACCCCTGTATCTCGACTCAGGAGCCATTCCTAAAATACCTTTAGGATATATACACTGGATGCTTTTATAAAACTCTGATTCATATTTTATATTACTCCACTTAAGTATTTTTCACTGCTGTAAGATAACCAGCTCTTGCAATTAGCAAGACTCAATTTAAAGCTGAGCAAATTCTCAAAAATTACTTAAATTGAGGGTTTTCAACTGCATAATTTACAAAGTCTCTTTTAGTTCTAAAATTCTGTCATTTCCTAACTATGCCTTCTTGAATCTCAAGAGGAAGATGAATAAAATTAGGATTTATGTAACTGTAATATATGTAGAACAGATTTTCTTAATATCTGGCTGTTCCCCCTGGGTTGGACCACCAGCAGTTGGAGGCTATAGAAACATATCTCTTCCCATCTCTGTGCATTTGGCTCAGGTTCTGATGGAGTGGCCAACTCTTCTCCAAGAAGGCATGTGACTTTGGCCTGGCCAATCAGCATCGTCCATTCATCTCCCAGCCCACAGTATTTGCTCATGACATTAGACCTGAATTTGTCCAATAAGACACATCCCAGCACGTATTTATTTATTCATCTTTTTGGAAAAAGGAAGTTTCACTCTGCTTGGATAAGGATAACTTAAGTATGGTGTTTCAGTCAACTAACATGTCAAGACAGTCTGCTCTAGAGAGAATCCAATTTGAAGGAAGAACAGCAGAGTCAAGAAATAGTAAAAGAGAGAGTCACCAATCTAATAACAAAACTTGAGTTCCAGCTACGCCTGAAACAAGTAATTCCCTTGGAATTTCAGTTAAGTGAGCCAGCACATTCTCATTTTTTTTTTTTGCTAAAAACAGTTATATTTGGGTTTCTACAACTTGCAGCAAAGGAAACCTAAGAAAGAGTGTTTTAAAGAGATTGATTCTTTCACTGATAGGTCCTCTAGAGCAGGGACATAAAGAAAAGAATAAACAAGTGGAATATCATCAAAATAAAAAGCTTCTGCACAGGTAAAGAAAACAGTATTAAAATGAAAAGAGAACCAACAGTATGGGAAAACATATTTGCCACTGATACGTCAGGTAAGGGTTTAATTCCCAAAATATATAAAGAACTTACACAAGTCCACTCCAGGAAGACAAACAACTCTATTATAAAATGGGCAAAAGACCTGAACAACACTTCTCCACGGAGGACAAACAGAGGGCCCAGAGACATATGAAAAGATACTCAGCATCACTAGCCATCAGAGAGATGCAGATTAAAACCACAAATATACCACTTCACACTGGTCAGAATAGCCATCATAAACAAATCAACAAACAAGTGTTGGAGAGGATGTGGAGAAAAGGGAACCCTAGTGCACTATTGGTGGCAATGCAGACTGGTGCAGACACTGTGGAAAACAGCATGGAATTTCCTCAGAAAACTAAAAATGGAACTGCATTCTGACTTGGCAATTCCACTGTTGGGATTATATCCTAAGAACCCTGAAACACCAATCAGTGTTACCTATGCACCCCAATGTTCAGAGCAACACAATTTACAATAGCCAAGTGTTGGAAGCAACCTAAATGCCCATCAGTAAATGAATGGATGAAAAAACTATGGTATATTTACACGATGAAATACTATGCAGCAGAAAGAAAGAAGAAGCTCCTACCCTTTGTTACAGCATGGGTGGAACTGGAGAGCATTATGCTAAGTGAAGTAAGCCAGGCGGCGAAAGACAAATACTGTATGATCTCTCCTGTAAGTTGAATCTGATCAGCAAAACAAACAAGCAAGCAAAATATAACCAGAGACATTGAAATTAAGAACAATTTGACAATAACTAGAGGGGAGGTGGTGGGGATAATGGGAGAAAAGGGGGAAGGGATTTCAGGAACAACTATAAAGGACACAAGGACAGAACCAAGTGGGAGTGGAATCAGGGGAAGGAGGTAGAGATGCTTGGGAAAGGGGGGAGTGGGGGGGAATGCAGACAACTGTACTTGAACAATGATAAAATAAAAAAAGAAAGACTGATTCTAGTTATCTTCAGATTTATTTTATTTCTACTTTTTCAGCATAGGGACCCTCTCTCCCAAAGTCAGCCCCTCTAACATCGATTGTCTTTATTAATTTTTAAGGCATATTCTGGTCAGTCAAAAATAAGATACACCAATCACTGTTCTCATGGAATACCTCAAACCTTTCCTGGGCAAAAAGAAAACAACTTATCACTTACTCAAAGTTTTAATACGTTTAAATTGACTTCTTTGAAATCTTGTATCATTTAGTAAAATTATCTTCTTAAAAGTGCCTAGGCAATATCTATGTACCAGAAAGTTCCTCTTTGATCAGCCTTAAAAACCTTTACTCAACCACCAAAGAAGGATTAGTACTGAATTCTGATGAAGTATGTTTTTCCTACAGTATTTTTAAAAAATGAATTTGTATCAGAATTATCATAGCTGTATCTCCTCAGTCTTCAGTTTTCTTTTACTTTTTCAGTTCATTTTAGAAATTTAAATTATTTTGTACTTTCTAAATGCCTGAGACTTGGCTTAGTGGAGATACTACTTTGAAACAACTCCATAGCTAAAAATGGATATAAACATATGTGTAGCATTTCAGCATTCATTTATCACTTACGGATGTGTCCCGAGAGCTGTAAATAGGAAGCACGAGCACCCCAACGTGCACTGATGTCCATGTGTATCTACTATGAAAAATTTTCAAGTTTCATGATAATATTTCTGTGTGAAAATTTCATTAGCTACCCTACACCAGGCTCTGAGACCATCACTTATTTAATAGAATTTTAAAATAATTTTAACATTCCAGTGGTGTCGTTTCTGCTCAATCTCTGCTTTCCAAATGTGAGGGAGACAGCTCCAAATGCGGCACTCCAGGCCCAGAGATTCAGAGAATACGTGGTATTCTCAGCGCATCGCATGCAAATGAGATCATGCACTTGCAGGGCTGGGTACAGCGCCTGGCCTACAGGAGGAGCTGCAGTCAAGGCCAATTCTTCATGACCCCTTCTTGCCTTCGCACCAAAATGCACATGTGTGCACACGTATGGCACCCCGTTTCCCCTCAGAGGAGTGGTGTGTTTTAGAAGAAGTGTCCTTAACTTTAGCTTACCTAACCCTCCTTTAAAAATATAATTATTTTATAATGCTCCTCTAATATCCTGAAATGAAATTTATAAGTAAAATAATTTTCTTAAACACGCAATTCTTCAAAGATCTGTAATACAAAGGAAATGTAAGGAAAGTAATTCATAACAAAAATGTACTAGGTAAATGTTTGGGCATGATATACTTGATTAGAAGATATAATTAAATTGTTGGATGATGGTATTTAAACACAGAAACCCTGGGATTGCAACTGCTGCAGATTTATAATAATCAGGCATGTTTTATTGGCAGCTCAAATACCGCAAACTGGGCCTACTGTCAATGGTATAATTTTTTTCTAATTGTGACCAACTATTTGTAAAGTTCCAAATAAAACTAACTACAGTTTCCTCTTGATTTACACAGTAGTTGCACTGCTGCAAAATTCAAAGAGTATTAAAATCATGCAAAAGTAGTTTGTGTTTATTTGCAAAATGGAGTTAGGTTTAAGTTCAGACGATGTTAATGGGTTTTTTACTTGCATAAATGTCCAGCAGAATTTGAAAGTGCAACAGCCCCATGCATTGCAGGCAGAAATTCAGCATTTGTGACCTCCACGCCAACATTCTGACAACCTGAAAACATCTCACTCATTTTGAAAACTCTTCCTCAGTGTGTGTGTGGGGGGAGGGGAGGCGGGCGTCGATTCTATTTCCACTGAGACTTTTTAAAGTTATAGGTTTTTAGAATCACACCACATCTTTAGTTATAATAAAATATTTGCGACACATAATAAGGTATTTCATATTCTTCCCCACGTTCCTCTGACATGGCTATTCACTGCAGTGAAGATGTCACCAGCATTGCTATGCACCCTAAATAAGTCTGGACAGTCTCTGGGTTTTGGATTTGCTGAAACAGCCTTGAAATAGAGACATTAACTGCACGCTTAGTTGGAGACAATGTAATAAATTTCCTTCGCTAGAGTAACTGGAGCCCTGCAGCTATGCTCTCCTAGTTATTATCTACAGTAGCAACAAGTTTTAAGACATATAAAACATGAGAAGTAGGTTGAGTTGTAATCATAGCTAGCTCAAAGTCAATTGAAAAAAAAAAGCCAAATCAAGACAAAAAACACAGGACCCATCATTGAAATGCTCTGATTAATGACTCTGTGACGACCAGAATACAGCCATTTTAAGGACTGTGTTTAATATTTAAAGATCTATTTAATATTTAATATTAAAGATCTATTTCATTCAAGAGCCGATTTCCTTGTAAGACATCTAAAAAAGCATTGATTCTTAAATGCTGGCACAAGAGGATATCTCTAATGTTTATTTTATTGTGTTCCAAAGTCAAAGGAATGACCTGGTAAGATCTTACCCTACCAAAGCAGAAACAAGAGCAATGAGAAGCTCGAATTTAAAATGAGATTTTGCAGAAGTTTTGTTAACAGTGATTTTGAGAAATAAATGGATGTGGCAAAAGAGAAAGGCCATAAGGTGAAACATTGAATAAGGAACAAAAGAAACAAATATTTAAACATATTTGAAATATCAAAAACTAGTTTCTTCCATAGAGTCACAAATAAATTCAACAGTTTGACTTACCAACATGAAGGTCACAACAGGGTTTTATATTCATGGTATGAAAAGAAGTTTATTTTCTGGGAGTCTCAATATAGATAGTGTATTATATGAGCTTTCTTTCCATAAAAAATATAGAAGCTTTCTTTGCTAATGGTTTCCAAATAGTTGAATTTATAAAAATCACCCACCAGCCAAGCATAGGTAGAAGTCAATTACATGACATTCTGAACTAGAGATCAAGATGCACATTTATGGAAGTCAATATTTGAAATCTCTCCCAAATTACATGTGCTTGAGACAGTGGGAAGACATGGGGATAGGAGAGAAAGGAGTTTGAACACCTCAAAATACATCAAGGGAATTTTTCCATCCTAATTTCTGGATACTCATCTGACTGATGTTGCACTTTGTCGTCATTTGTGATTTTTGGCTCTGGCCTCCTTTTTATTCCTCTGCAATGCAAAGCTGTCATTCCAGCCATCTACATAAACGGAATCTTCTGCCTCCCTCTAACTCACCCTAGTGGCTGGCTCACGGCATTTAGATCTCACTGTAAATGTCCCCTCTTCAAGGAAGCCCTCCCTGACTTTCTATGGAAGGTGCCATTCTCACCCACCCTCAATCACTTTCTAAGTCCAACCCTCTCTGTGCATTTTGTTGAGAGCACCTAAGAAGTTTCAGGGATCTTGTTTATTGACCTTCTTCCTTTTCACTGGTGAGCTTCCTCCATTAGAATGCAAGCCTCTGGAAGGCAAGGTCTTTGTCTCTATTGTTGACCATTCTTACCTCCAGACCTAGAACAATTTCTGATGCATAGAAGATAAATGAAAAAATCTCTGTTGAATAAGCAAACATTAAACACTTTTCTTGGACCTAAAAATTCTGTTACAGTGGTACTTCAGTTCTCATTGGCTCCAGAACTCATCAAATCTGGTTGCATTTTGGTGAGAAAAAGTGTTTCAGCACTCAGCGCTTGCTCACCACTGGTGGCACTTGCTGGAACTTGCACAAGTCACTATGCCAGAGCCCAGGAGAAAATGGTTCATCAATCATTGCTTGCTCGCCATTTGTTGGAACAATTTAACAATGGGTACCGAGGTACCACTGTATGTCGATATTTAACATTTTGTGCTTTATTTTTTTAATTTCCTTAACTTTCAAGACCACTTTAGTTTTCTCAACTACATTTTAACTGGTACAGAAAGGAATATTTACGTGATATTTTTCTATATTTAATCTGTAGCTCAAGTTGGCGTGAAATTGTGTCAGCCACTAAATTCGCCTTCGCTACATTTCCATCCGATGGTGCCGACTGTGGCTCCCCTGGACTCCCCTGGCCTTCCCCTGCTTTCCCATGCACCTTTCCAACTGCCCCGGCATTGGGAGCCTTTCCTGTGATGACTTCCATTTTATGCAGAGTGAAAGATCTAGATTTCAAGGGAGAATAATGGAAAACTTACTAGCATAATTTTAAAGAACTAGAAGTATTACTTCAAGAAACTGTTAATGTTTAAATCAACATTTTAATGCATTCTGGAGAGAAGTTGTGTTAGATGTCAGATGTTTATCGTGACAAGTTGAGTTTAGTTCTGATTCTATTTGGACACTACAGGATCCCCTCATCTCAATACTGTTCTTCTACTCTCTTGCACTGGGACCCGTCCAAGTTCATTATAAAACGTCCCTTTGGGACAAATAAGTACACGTTGCTCACTACTCTCTTCAGTGGGTCCCCCTGGCCCCCCCCCCAAACAGAATGACAGCCCCACACCAAATTCACTAGAGAAACAGCCCTATACCATCATGCTGAGAAGCCTTAGGTGATTTTTAACTGTTAGGTACAGCCTGTAAAATTTACAAGTTTACCTTTCAAGTATCTCTAGTTTTCCAAATAAGAGAACTTTGCTATGAGTTAATTAAATTATTACCAAATAAATTGAGATAATGTCTGAAGGAAAAAATACCAGAAGAGATGATGAATCATACAAATATAAAATTCTATTTTCAGGGATGAAATAGACAGACAGAACTGTGTCTTGTGATTTGGGTTCATTTCCTGACTTTCCTCACTAGAAATGTGACCTAATGTGAACCTATTGAGCTCTTTGTGTATCAATTTCCACCTTTTAAAAGTGGAAATGGTAATATCCACCTCACAAAAAAAGACCTAATGGAGAAAGAGTCATCATTTCTAATACATAAAATCTGCTTACCTGAATTTTAAAGAATGAATTGAAAAATAATACCTAAATCTTTCTATCATTGATATTCTCTTTATAGCCATACATTTAAATTAATTTAAGCAATATTCAACACAGAAAAGCTTTTGTATGCATCAAGGACACTGCATCCTAAAATTCTAGGCTTAGGATTAGCTGGGAACATTGGTTTGGAGGTGGAAAATCCAGGTTCAGCTCCAGTTCAGCTAAGGGGCACAGGAAAAATCACTTCTCCCCTGGACTTCCTTCCCCCTCGTATGTTAAATGTGGAGAGTGGGACAGACCATGGCTGACACTTGTGGCTGCCTGTAGGTATCATCTGGAAGACCAAAAGCAGATGGCTCCCTCTGGCTCCTGCCCCAGAGACTCTGATCTGGAATGGGGCAGGCCTGCGGAACTTTGAGTTGTCTCCTCAGGTGACGACTATTACTTGAAGCCTGCGTCAGGAGCTTTGGATTCTTTATGATGTGGCGACTATTCTGGAGCTAACAAGTAGGGAAGCACAACGTTTTTAAGGACAGATATGTTTTCCCTAAATATCGATATATAAAACATGAGACATGAGTTCAAATGAAGGAATTTTCCCTTTCAAAACATTAAGGAGCCTTGGAAAAACTGTTATGTAAAAAGAGACAGGGCTGACAGACTGAGTAGGTTTATGTGATGCTTACATTATGGGAAAAATTCTATTACTAGAGTTGTGGTATTAAACTGTAAGGTCAAGTGTAATATTTTGGGGCCTAAGGTTATCTGAAAATTTTTATTATAAAATATATGTTCAAAACAATACATGATTTTTTACCAAGTCATCTTTAATAATATTGCTACCAGCTGCATAATTTAATAAAGAAGACTGCAAACTGTAACTATAAACAATTCAGCCTGTACAAGGGCAAAACGTTGCCTTAGCCATGTAGAAGGAAGAACGAGGAAGTTTTCTCTTAAGAAGCTGTTGTGGATCAGGCGTTATGCTCGGTTCTGCTGTACTTGATGAGCCATCCTCACATAACTCTGTAAAGTATTACTCTTCCCATCTTACGAACGTCCCAAATCTTTGTCTCAAAGAGGTGAAATCGTCTTCCCATGCCGCTTTCCAGGGAAAGCCACAGAGCCAGGATTTGAAGCTGATTTTGAATTTGCTTTTAAACTCACTCTACCCACAACACATAGTCTGCAAAATGCCTACACATTTTTTTCCTGATTTTTCTTTCATCCTGACATTTCATTTATTCATTCATTCATTCATTCATTCATTTGCTCATTCAACTATCTACAAACCCATCACCAAACACTTAAGTGACATGTCTGGCTGGGGACTCACAGACACCCAAGGGAAGCACTGGCTGCAATGTAAATTGTTTAAGTCACAGGCATTGGGGAAACCAAAAACAATTTTTAAAAATACAGGAAAATCAGATTGGTCTTGAGAAAGCTATAAAAGCAGCACACACATAGTGAATCAGAAGATAAATAAACAAAATCATGTTAGTGACAGAATGGCTCCCAGGCTGATAAGGGTGGGTTAACTGGTGAGTGCACAGGAGGAATGTGTCAATCAGCAGGAGCTGAGTAAGTTTGGAAGTGGAGGAATGTCGCAGTCACGGAGGTGACGAGGTGAATATTGGCAGGTCCAGAGGAGCCCCGAGTTAGAAGAATGTGCCTTGGATTACTGACTTCAGGGGCCTGGACGCTGATGGGCCTAGACTGACTGAAGATGAAGACTCAGGTTGCTTTCCTGCCTTGAGTCTGAGTTCTCCACAGAACCTTCTAGTTATTTTGGCTTCTTATGTAGATTGGCTATAGTATTGGAATCAAAAAGATTTTTTAACATCAGTGACCAACTGAGAAGGGCAGAGCAGACAAAAACCCACTCCTTAATGACATTGTAGAGGCTTGACTTCGTCCAGATTTCTTGTTGTGTGAGATATATGAATCCTGATCTTGTTAAGCCCCTGTTAGTCCAACTTCTGTTACCTGTAGTGAGTATAATCATGACTAATATAGAACTATTATTTATAACAATGTCACAGTTAAGTCTTTTTTTTACTTCCTGGAAATCTCTCAGGGACTATTCCTCTCTTCTGTCTTCCATCCAATTGTCTTATTCTCTGTGCTCTCTCCCCTCTCTCCACCCTCTCAGGTCTTGCTCATCAGATTCAGAACTTTCGGGAAAGGTTGCGTAAAGGAGAAGTGAAGCCTCCTGAACATCACTGGTGGTTTAGAACCACGGTCCCTGATACTTGGTCAGTCCCTTCGCCGGCACTCCTTCCCCTGGCATCTTGGTCATGCTCTGCCTAAGCACTTTGCTGAATGTGAGCTCCCAGCTGTGTGCTCAGGGACTTCGCCACAAAAAGCCAGGCCTGGAGGGACCGTGAAATCATCACCGGAGGTATGGGGCAGGACAGGCAGGAGTGGCCACTCCCCATGTTGGCATGCTCATTTTATTTCCTCATTTGGTGAGCCTTGGGGCACACCAGGACGTATTTCAGATGATAATGGGTGACAGAGGATTTTGTGTTTTGTGGCAAACCCACACAGGCCTTGCCATCCAGCAATGTCATCAGGCTCTAGTTAGAAAAGCATTCCTCCCCACAGATAAGGAAAAAAGAGGCCTCCAATCCAAAAACAGCCAAGCCAACAATCGAAAATTGAGAAGACACCCAGACAACAGCACAGAGACATATTAACTCAGAACAGGAAAGTGTCTTTTTCCCTTCGAGATATTTATTTGAAACTTTTTAACATAACTAGGTGACATTGGGTAATGTTAATATTGGTACAGTTCTCCACTTTTCTTTAATCCCAGTGATACGCTCTGCTTTCTTTCTACAATTTCTTCATCTGGAAATACATACCTAGGATAGTTTGTGGGATAAGCCTCTCTTGTTTACTATATAAAGCCATGCGAGATCAGATCTGGAAAGGACAGGCAATGGCACATCCCAGAGCCAGGTAATGTTACCTGAATATTTGTTTGAATGTGTTTTGCATATTTTAACTTAGTTATTCTATTTCAGAGTCTAACATTTCCCCCAACAATGGTATTGCACTGCATACCCCTCCTATATTATAATGCCATTCTCCATGGTGTATGTACCTAAACATAGGGTTTCAAACTGCCTATTTTGTTGTAAAGCCCCCGGAAATGGTACTTGGGAATTCAGATTTTTTTTGAGATCCTGGTTTACAAGTCACACTTCATTGGCAAACTTTGGAAATGTTCATCTTCCATAGCCCCCACCACCACTCTATACACCTGCCCAAAGGACATGACTTGAGGAATGGCCCTTTGGTCCCTGTCCCATCCCTGCTTTGTGTCCAATCTCCAGATGCCTCCCTCCTTTGTCTCTGCAGGTTGTTAAGGCAGCCCTTTTCTAAGATTACCTAACGTTTTGCCCCAGGTCTCTCATAACCCCTGCTTCTGTGCTTCTGCTGAAGAACCTCTGCTGCCAGCTACTTTTAGCTGCTAACACGGCTCTCAATCCTCACACGTGTGCTCCCCGGGCTATCTGCTCTGCATGCACTGACTGATTCATGCACTGAACAAACATCTGACTAGCAACGGACACAGCTCTAGGATCTGTAGGTCATGCAGTGAGTAAGGTAGGTAAGAGTCTGCTAGTCTGGACAGACAGAAAATAAACAATGAGTAAATTAATAAATAAAACTCAGCTAAGTGTTATGATAAAATAAAATGAAGATCACATAACAGAGGATTGAGGGACTTCAATTAAAAGGAGATACGGCAGCTAAAACCTACATGTCTGGAACCTCCTTATTACTGACCCCAAGGCCTGCATCCTGTCTGCTAATGTAACTAATTCATTAAAACAACCACCATAAAAACCTTGCAGGCACAACTTTTAACAGGAAAGTGCCACTGGCTTTGTTTGGCACAGTGTACATTTGTTTCTGGAGAATAGAATAGTAGTCATTCACCTCCTTAACCACGCACAACTTATAACACTCTTGCTCATTGGAAAACATAAAATGAATTACATTGTCTAGGACCAGGGCAGCAAATGTGGAGAAGATGCCCTAGGCAAAACCGAGTCACCAAGTCCCCTTCTTTCCTATCAGGTTGCACCTCAAGCTCTTGAGGGAGTGTGTGTGTGTGTGCATGTTAGGTGTCTGTGACTGATGAGTCTGGGTAGGCAGCCCCAGAAAATCTCACATATATTCTCACACAGCTTTTCTTTTGAAAAAATGAGTGGTAAACAAAACCAACCCCCCAGCATTTGTGAAGCAGGTAACAAGTGACATGTGCACAAGAAAATAGTTTGCAGAGAAAAGAATAAATGATGTAGGGTTAAAGTTAAATCAATGCCACTGTATTGGTAGAAAGTGAAATGATTTTAACTCTTTTTTGTTACATTGGAGTTACATGTCAATTCTATGCTGCAATTTATGCTGTGGAAACTCAGGGTTTTAATAAGAGGGAAAAGACTCCCTTTGTGCTTGATTGCACCCATTACCTATCATGTGCTTTGCGAACAGCTCCTGATATTTCTGATTTTGAATAAGAGCAGACTCTGTCAACTCTCGGGTCAACGCAAAAGCTAAGAAGGCTTGAGGACTATTTTTATATCTTTTTCAAGCACAGAGGTAGATGTTTGGGTTATAAAATAAGTCTTAACTTCATGTCACTGCCAGACTAGGGTAAAAGAGGCTTCTATTGTTGGAACCGAAAGTATTTGAAGTATGTACTTTTTTTTTCGCCTAAAGTTAAAGCAAGATTTGCCCCAGGGAATCCAAATCAGGTTAATCTATGGGGTAAACGGCAGTGAAATTCGATCAAGATGGAGGTCTCAAGACATCTTCAGGCATGAATGATGTTTCCTTCAAAAACTATGCATTTATTTGTTTGCAATTATAAATACATGAGAACATAACCCTGAGTAGAAATTTAATTCGAGTAAAGAAAGATGTATTAACTTCCGAGGGCTGACATAACAAATTATCACAAACTTTTTGGCTTAAAACAACAAAGATTTACTCTGTAATAGTCTGGAAGATAGACACCTACAAGTGAGGTGTTAGCAGGACTATGCTCGCTCTGAAGGGTCTGGGCCCAAATTCTTCCTTTCTTCTTCCAGCTCTTGCTGGGTCCTTGCAATCCCCGGGCTTTCCTGGGTTACAGCTGCATCATTCCGGTTTCTCCTCATTTTCACATTCTCCTCTGTGTGGTGTCTCTTCTTACAAGGACACCAGTCATTGGATTCAGAGCCCACTCTTATTCAGCATGACCTTATCTTAAAAAACTAATCATATCTGCAAAGACCCTATTTCCAAATAAGATCACATTCTGATGTTCTGATCTTGTATGGATTTTAGGGGAACACTATTCAACCCACTATAGGTGTTATGAGATCAATATTTAGATAGAAAAGCAAAACTACAAACAAACACACAAACAACTAATGTCAGGAACACTGGGCTTGAACCTGGTACTGATTACTTCTCTCTCTCCATTGCTATTGCCTTAGGCCTGGTTCCCTCAGTAGCTTTTACCTGAGGCCACTGCAATACGTTCCCAGCCAAGATCCCTGCCTGAGCCAGTATGCCTGTGTTCAAATTCTGCCTCTGCCATTTTTTGGCTTCAAGACCTTGGGAAAGTTACTTAAACTATCAGTGTCTTAGTTTCCTCATCTGTGAAATGGGAATAGTTACACTTCTCTCATAGGGGTTCTGTTCTGGGATGGTTAAATCACTGAATCTGTGGAAATCACTTACATAGTGCCTGACCCAGAGTAAGTGACAACTAATAATTTTAATAATTATCGTTCTTCTTGCTGTATAATCCATCTTGCTTGTTACTGGAAGGGTCATGTTTCTAAAACTCAAATCTGATGTCATTCTCTTCTTTAAAATATTACATGTCATGCAGCTGATTACCAAATAAAGTAAATTCTAAACAGATACAATGCCTTTAATATCTGGTCCCGTATCTAGTCTAATTCTCACACACCTCAACCAACAGTCACCCTATATATATATATATATCCCAGGTGCTTCGAGCAAAAGTGTGATGCCTTCAGATGCCTCTTTCCCTTTGCACACACAGCCCATGAGTCTGTGATGTTTGTGACTCCTCATTCACCTGGTGAGTACTGACTCAGATCTGTTAAGCACTCAGGCATCAGCTCCCTAAGAAGTCTTCCTTAGATTTCAAAGGAATGGGCTTCTCTTCTTGTTCTCTGAACATATGAACTTCTCACATTTGCTTGTGATTATTTATTGACATACCTTCTTTTGCGGATTAGAAATTCCCTGTGGCTAGACAACATGCCACATCAATTCTTAAAGCTCTAACTTCTTGAGAGGAAATGGAGCATATTGGCTAACAACGTGCAGTTCGGAGTCGCACAGTCTGTGTCCTGTCTTTCCACCAGCTGTGCAACCTTGGAGAAGTTACTTAACCTGTCAGCTAGGGTACTGGACAAACCTACTGGAATTGAGGTAATGTTTACTGAGCATCATGCCAAGAATATGTTAAAGGATACTTATTTTATTTTAAAGATTCTATTAGTTGAGGACAACTGGAAAAAATCATACAAGCTTGCAGATTGTCGCTGTCAAACATTGTCTCCCACCCTTAGCTTTCTGCAGCCTTGCTTTACCCTCAGTGATGCTCTCACCCGTACCCTTAGTCTCCAGCTAAACCCTCGCTGCTTCCTAAGACTCTATTTAACTTTCTCGTCCTCAGAAGACAATTCTGCAGTCAAAATCTGTAAGTACAATTTTCATCTCCCTGCTGTCCCACCACCTTCTCTGGGACACACACACACACCCTCCCTGTTAGGAACTTGTGTATCTATTCATGCATGCTGGCTTCCTTCCTGGCTGGGTCTGAGAAGAAAACATGCCTTCCGCTGTTGAATGCCAGCCCCTGCTCTCTGTGTGTCCTTCACTCTGGCCTCTCCGGTCTCCTCCAGAACTCTGCCTCATCGTGCATCTCTCATCGATACCTGTTTCACAGTTGGCATCTGTTCCTGCAGCCTGTGAATCTACTAAACATCTCATGCCAAATAAAACGCACAACAACAGAAAGTCTCCCTTGGCTCTGCCTCTAGATCTTTTCCTGTTTTTCTCTTTTCAGTTTCATCCAACTGTTAAAGAATCATCTAGAAAAACAGTCTCCACTTGTTCACTGTCTACATGCTCATCAACTTACCTCACTGCAATTAAGGACAATCACTCCAGTAACATCACTCACTGAAGTCACCTATGACCTCCTCACTGCCAAATTAATGGATGTTTTGAGGTGCTGTGTTTAGTGGCTCTTCTCTATTCTGTGCCACTGAGCAAACTCTGCTGAAAACTATCCAAATCTCTGCCCTCTGGGATACAAATCTCTTCCAGTTCTCCTGGTTGATTTCGGACTATCTTGTTGAAGCTTTTATAGGAGGCTTTTCTTCTGTTTCAAATGCTGGTGATTTTAGGACTTGCATCTTTGGCCTGCTGTGCCATCCACTGCTCTTCTTTTATCCCAGACGCTGTCCTTGGGAAATGGCAACCAAGCGCATGACATTTTACTGCCACAACCTGTGACTCTCGAGTTGGTAAGTCTTCCTAGAGTTTCAGAGTTGATTATCCTACTGCCTTTTGGATGTTTCTAACTGAACATTCTATAGACATTTAAATGCAGCTTGTTTAAAACTGGACTCAGTTCCTTTCCTCTTGACCATTTTCCCACAGTTACTGAGCCTGATGTGAGATGCATCGGGGCAGAGATTCAAGGAGGTGCCCCCTCTGGGGAAGATGGGAAATTTAGGGCAGGCTCTCTGGAGCTTACAAGTGAAGATAAAAGCCTTGGTTCTTCAGAGAATCACCTCCATGATCTCTCTTGATTATGTATATAGGGCAAGAAGCTACCTTTTATCCTAGAAAAAGAGTTTTGTTTTTGTTATTTTTTGAATTCTTATCTCAAAATGCTTTGCCTGCTGGCACTCAGAGCTGCGTCCTGGTGGGGAGGCAGACAAATGGCCTGTGTGTGCTCCGTGAGACCTGGAGCTCCAAAGAGTGGCCGTGCAGACCAGGGGCCCAGTTTCGGACTTCTTGGCCAGCACCTTCATTTACCTACCCACCCATCCCACACCATCTAATTATCAGCAACCATTTTCCTCAAATATTTCTGGAATACACCTCCTTCTCTCTATAGTTACCACCAGCTTCCTAGACCAGCCCTGTACCCTCTGTCTCTGGCACACTGCAGTAACCTCTCTGACTGATTCCCAGTACTTGGTCCTGTCCTTCTCAGATCTGTCCTCCACAAAAATGATCCAAGTGTCCTAACCAGAACCTTTTCATGACTTTCCATTTCTTACAGGATAGGACTCAGCTCATTAAATGGCACAAAATTCTCTCCATGATCTAGCATTTTAGTAGAATGATTGCTGCTCTCTGCTTATACTACTCTACATAGCAGCAGACTGCCTCGTTTCCTATACAACACATTATTTCACCCATCTTTTGCCATTGGCTCATGTGACCAGTCTTGCTTGGAATATCTAGTCCCAGTCTTCTCCCCTGTATAAATCCTACCTGTCTTACAAAGTCTCAAGCGATACCTAGTGTGTGAAGTATCTGCTCCTTCATTTTCATGGCATCCTGAACTCATGTCTACTGTCCAGCTTCCACATTGCATTGTATCCTGTATTCATTCGCCTGCCTCTCTCCACCTGCCACCCCCTTCTCCTGAAGGAGCGAGGCTTACCATTTTTATGACTCTGGGACCTATCATAGTGCTTGAAATGTAACAAATACTCGGTAAACACTTGTTCAAATGAACAAATGAATTTCAGCTCTGCCACCATTTATTATGACCCTGGGCAAGTCCCAAGCTCTCTGGTGCTGAGTTATTTCACATAAAGTTAAGGAACTGAACTAATCTTTTAAATGCCCCTTTCAGTTCCAACATTCTATGATGCTTCTATTATATTTGTTGAAAGAGTGTAATGGAGTGAAAATTTATTTTTAATGGTCTGTAATTACTAACAAAAACATTTTGTATTTCCTCACTCAGCTCTTTTGCATGAAGTTTCATATATAAGGAGTTTAACTTAAAATATCTCTGAGTAAGTTATAGTCCATAAAGCTCTCACCATAATATATCAAAGTAAACAAAAATAATTCACATTCTCAAACTTTAATCACTAGAAATGCACTTAAACTTGTAGAGGAAGCAAAGAATAATTTCTGCATTTTAACTAGTTCTTGGGTTATGAAACCAGTCTTTGTTTCCTACTCTAGTATTTTCTTATTGTTAATAACTTGATTCTGTAAGTCATGTTTCCTGGTTTACACTTACTGCGTGGGTAATTTTTCTTAGTAAAACTTTTTGTTTTGTAATTATTTTAGATTTACAGAAAACTTGTAAAGATAGTAAGAGAGTTCCAGCACATTCTGCAACTAACTTCCCCTACTGTTGACATCGTACATTAGTAGAGTATATATATCATAACAAAGTACATTTACCATGCTCCGCTTTCTTCAGTTTTTACCTAGTATCCTTTTTCTGTTGATGTTCCAGGATCCCATCCAAATGACTATATTACATTCAGATGATATATGTCTTTAGGCTCTTCTTGGCTCTGACACTTTCTCAGACTTTCTTTGTTTTTGATGACCTTGACAGTTTTTAGGAGTACTGAGTAAGCTATTTTGTGAACTGTCCCTCCATTTGAACTTGTCTGATTTTTTTTCATACTTAGAATAGAGTTATGGGTTTTGGAGGAAGACCGTGGAGAAAAAATACCATTCTGATCACATCATATTAAGGGTATGTACTATCAGTATGACTTATCAGTGATGATTTTGACCTTGAGGCAGTCTGGTCAGGTTTTACACTGTCAAGTTACTCTTCCTTCCTGTACATGCTGTACTTTTCGGAAAGAAGCTACTATGTTCAGCCTACCCTTAAGGGGAGGGTATATTGTTCTTTCTTAAGGGCAGAGTAACTACATAAATTATTTGAATTCTTCTGCATAGGAGATTTGTTTCTTCTCTCCTATATACTAACTTATTCAATCTTATCAGTGTGACATCTGGATTGTGGGTTATATTTGGAACCACAGATTTAGAAATTTAGAAGTAAAGGAAGAACAAAATAAAAAGGAAGCAGAAAGGAGGATGGGGAGGCAGGGAGCATCACCCTCATTTATTCTGATGCCTATCTAACCCTTTTCAACTGTTTTAAGCCCCTGTGGAGTGAACTACAGCAGAATAAAATATACGTGAAACAGTGCACTTAAATGTACATCTCAATGAATTTTCTCAAACTGAACAATCTTACGAAGCCAGTTCCTAGATGGAGAGACAGAATAGTACTGCCCTCCAGCCCAGGGAGCCTTCAACTTGCTTGCTTCCTTTCAGCTATGAATGTGCTCCCTCCTCAGTCCGTGATTCTAGATTCTGACAGCATAGATAACTTTTTTTTTTTGTTTTTGAACTTCGTATAACTAAAGTCACATTATATGCATTTATTTGTGTCTGACTCCTTTTACTCATGTATTTTTGGAGGGTGGATCTGGGTAGAGATTCATCCATATTACTGCATGTTGTAGATAATTCTCATTGCTACGTAGAGTGTATATTATGTGGCCATAACACACAGCAGTTCCCTGTGTGCAGTTGTAGATCTTCCTCAGTGCTGCACAGTATTCATAGTGTGAATATACCACATGTTACTCATGATCTTCTGTTGATGTGTATTGTGACAATTACGGATAGTGTCACTATGGACATTTAGGTACGTGTCTTTTAGTAAACATATGGATATCTTTATGTTGATTTTACACTGAAGAATGGAATTGTTGGGTTATAGGATATACCTATAATCATCTCAGGTAGCTAATACAGTTTTTCAGAGGCATTATACCTATTTACATTCTCACTAGCAGCATATGAGAATTCCATTTGTTCTACATCATGATGAAAATTAGAATTCTCTGTCTGAAACTCCTTTTCATTTATGTACACGTAGTAGTATGTTACTGAAGTTTTGGTTTTTATTTCCTTGATAACTCATGAGGCTAAGAAACTTTCACATATTTATTGGTCAATCGGATATTATCTTTTGTGGAATTTCTTCTGGAAAACTTTCACTCAAGAATTTCTCTTCTTTTTTCTAATAGGTTGTATTTTTTAAAATTCTCTGTAGGATGTGTATGTGTGTGTATTCTGGATATGAATTCAGAAGGTTCCGGGGCAGGGCAGTGACATTCTGTTTCCTGAACGAGGAACTGGCTTCCTAGGTTTGTTCAGTTTGTGAAAATTCATTGAGATGCACATAGGTATTTTGAATATTTCTTTTATTTTCTGGGTTGCCTTTTCACAATCTCAACAGTGTTTTTGATGAATAGATTAAAAAATAATGTAGTCTAATTCATCAATTTTTTAAATTTTGGTTACCAGCTTTTGTATACAGTTTAAGAAATCTTTGCATACTCCAGGGTCAGAAAGATGTTCTAGAACAGGGATTGGAAATCTTTGGCCCACAGGCCAAATCCAGTCTCTCATCTATTTTTATGGATGTAAAAATAAAGTTTTACTAGAGTATAGAGAGGCCTATTTACTTACACATCATCTATGACTGTTTTTGCTACGATGGCAGAGAGCTGAGCAGCTGCAGTGGAGGCTGTAGGACCTGAAAGCTGAAATAATTTATTATCTGGCCTTTTAAGGAGAGTTTGCCAACTCGTATTCTAGAGGCTTTGTTTTTTTTAACCTTTACACATAGATTTGCTATTCATCTAGAATTGATTTTTGTGTACGTTGTGAAAAGGAGTCAAGATTCATTTTTCCCCATAACAGTATCCAATTGACCTTGCAGCTCTTATTGAAAAAAAAAAACAAAATCTTTTTCCACTGCACCGCAGCATGATCTTTGTCATAAATCTGTGCATGTGGGTCTCTTTCTGGACGCACCATTTTGCACTGATTTATTGCTGTTCTTCCTCAAGCCAAAACTGCCCTATCTTAAATGCTATTGTTTTATAATAGGTCTTATATTTTGTAAGGCAAATCCACCAGAAGACCTCAGCTCTTCTTGGTTCTGAGTATGTCCATATGCATTTTACAAAGTTTGATGTTGATTTTTGCCAAAAAAATGTATTGTTATGGAAGTAGAAAACAGGCTTTTCTTTTAAAAATGTATAATTTTCACATAAATTTGAAATAAAAAATATTAAGGCTAATAAATAGTCTCTATACATTATACTTTTGTTTACTGATATATTCAATAATATGTGTATGTAAAAGTACATATTAATAAGCTAAAATCTAGGTTACCTGTGACATTGAAATAAAAGAGGTCCTTGACAATTTAGTTCAATTTTTAACCTTTCTGTTTTATACCTAAGAGTAACTGTCACAATTCGGGTGTGGTGGGTGGATATGCAAATATTATCTTTTCGTTAAAGACAAATTTTTTGGTAGCTTCAGCATTTTTAGGAAAATACTCTCCCCCAAATTTTTCAGTGTTTTGAATGGCAGGCAGGGGGAGAATGCACTGTTATTTCTTTGTAAATATTTCAGTTCAATGAAAACTGTTTAAAAAGAAACAATGTCTTCTTACCCAGCAAGTAACAATAAATAGGTTATGCATTTTCACTTCTATGAAGCCTTTTTTTTTACTGAAATAAAAAAGGAGTTTTACTACTTAGTACATTAAACCACTTAACAATTTACAATGAACAATGTACAAATGTTATAAACTGCCTAGTTCCTAAAATTTGACAATTATTATTTTTTCAAAAATCAACCTTAAGACTCTCCTCCTTGCACTTTGTAACAGGTATGCTGTTGCCATGGTAATTATAGAGTCCAGCCTACACTGTGATTTTGTATATGATGTTTTATAGCAATGTATTTTTTGCAATGATTACTCTAAAATATATGTAAGATTTAAAAAAAATGTAAGTGTATCAGAGATAGAGTATCTGAAGACCTAAATTGTGGTCAAATTTCATAGTGCAAGATTTTTCAAAAATTCAGAATAATAAGGATGCTGAATTAGAGAAAAGTCTATCATATATAAAATAAATTAGTATTTTAAGGCAAGAGATCTTTCACTTTTCAAAGTTGTAAATCACTTGGGAATTTGTTGAACTCTGTAGATAATATCCCCAGAAGACACACACACACACCATTGTTTTGCATATCATAGTTCACGGATTCCTGAAGTTCCTGTTCCTGCTCCCTAATTTCCTGTTCATGGATCTGTCCTCTACTCCCTTGTACCTACCTCCCCAGCATCTCATCTCTCAGGATCTATTAAATAAATCTGTTATCAAAATCCCAGGAGTTCCATTTTAATGAAGTCTAAAAAGATCGTTTTTATTTACCTTTTTAATCACATTACCATCAACAGCCATTTTTAAATGAGTGGAAAGCAGTTTGTTTTCCCAATGGGTTAAACATCTGATTTTTTTATCTTTTTATTTAAAAAGTAAGTTTAATTCAATTGAAAATATATAACTTGTTGTTTTCTTGATTTAGAGTAAAAGAATACACGCCCATCTTATCTGAGCCTTAAATGCCTACTCACTTTTGGAGATTGGCTCTTGTCACTGTTCCCGCAGTAACCTCTACTTCCTGGCCACACATAACCCTGGGGCACGCAGCAAAGCTTTTCCTCCATCTCTGGTTCACCTTTCCAGAAAGGTTGCCTAACCTTTGTCTGTTCTTCCTCTAGGTGTGCAAAAACTTCTTAATGCATCTGGAGCATTGCCTTTCTTTGATTGTAATCCCCTTATAATCCTACTTCTAGACTGAGGGCTCCGTGAAGGTTGACAAAATTTCATACTTATGGATATTTATAGATAAACTTATATATATAAATCTCTGATGCAGTGTTTGGCACACTAGTAAGAAATAGGAGTTTGTGGATAAATAAATGAATGAAATATTTCTGTAGTTGTACATTTATTTAAAAATAATTTTAGTGTGGTAATAACAATATGAAATCTAGTTTCTTAAGCTTTTACATCAAAATATAGTATCCACAACTATAGGCACAAAGTTCCTTTAGGGGATGAATATTACTAATCTATTGAGTATATGAACAAAAATGTCCTAAAGTATATGTTTTCGGTTCAGTTTTTCTATGATATTCATATGTAAGTACTAAATATCAGTAACACACAAGAATTGTAACATGCAACAGAGTACACTGAAAGTGTAGAAAATGAAATTAGCCCACATTTATGAATAATAGTTCCTTTCTCCTTAAAATAATTATTGATTTCATACTGAATGTTCTTGATTTTAAAATAATTCAGGCCATTTTTGAGTTTTTAAAAACTAAACTGATTGATTGTTCTGCAGATTATATTTCATATCATTGCATTTTATTTCTTTCGAAGATTATAATATTTAGTTTTATCATATTTCATTCCTTTTAAAGCTCTGACACAAATCTCCTTGTCATTCTTTTTTCCTCAGACATTAAGTCATCACAAAAACTTCTCATAATCATCTACTGATGCTTTAATGACTTTAACACAAAAGCAGGAAAGTAGGTGAGCAGGTTCCCCAATGTCTTTGGAGGTATTGCTTGCCAGTCACACCCAGAACTATACCTATCTGCTCTTTTGAAACTAAATAGCATTTTGTTGGGTTGGCCAAAAAGTCCATATGGCTTTTTCCATAAAATAAAAAGCACATTTTTCATTTTCGCCAATAACTTTATTGATTTGGTTATTTTGAGTATGTCGGCTATCTCCAGCATGGTGTGACATTGATTGTTCTCACTTAGTATCTTGATTTGATCCCTATCAGCTTCAACTGGTCTACCTGACTGTGGGGCATCGTTCAGCGAGAAATCTCCAGCACGAAACTTGGCAAAGCACTTTTGACATGTCTGAGCTGTCACAGCACCTTGTCCACACACTGCACAAATCTTTTTTGTGTGTTTCAGTTGCATTTTTACCTTTCTTGAAATAATAAAGCATAATATGCTGAAATGTTGCATATTTTCTTTCATCTTCAATACTAAAGTGGCTATACAAAAATCCACCAATTTTAATAAGTTTTTTAATGCATACTGATAGGATGACAGCTGTCACAATATAATCTAACAAAATTGTTTCTAATGAAACTAGAGACAGCTAAGTGCTACTAGGACCATCTAATGGGGAAAAAAGTGAACTTTTTGGCTAACCCAGTGCATTTTATGATGTATCTATGATTTTGCATTTGGTTATCATTAGATTTATTTAGTACTTTGTAACTTTATTAAACAACCCAGAACATATCTGTTACCTTAAAGGTTGCACTTTTATTATGTACATAACATTAAACATTATATCATTGACTTTATCTTGCTTTCAAAAGTCAAAAATCAGTTTTGAAGAGATGAACAAAATTAAGAATATATGTGTTTGTTCTCTATCCAAGATTCTCTATCCCAAGAATATATGTTTTGGCATGCCATAGTATTTCTGTTTTACTATTGAATTATGCTACTCTGTCCTGCCCTTTTACTGGTAGCTCATCCTTCTCGGATCACACTATGAATAGAGATAGGAAACACATTTGGGGAAGAGGAGTGTTTAAGGGAGTTCCTGGCTAGAACCAGGGGTAGATGACTGGCTATTTGGGGAGTAACTCACTTCCAGATGATGAAATGCTTTCATCTCCTCCTCTACTGCACAAATTTTTGGCTGAAGCCCAATACATAGCTCCAACAGTAAAACAGACAGTGAAATGTGTATAAATGTAACCTGACCATATGGGATAGTCCCAGATTGAAACATGATGAAAGGGAACCAAAAGTTGGGTTTTACAACTGAAATAAATTTTCTTTCTCTCTCTCTCTCTCTCTCTCTCTCTCGCACACACACACACACACACACACACACACACACACACACACACGTATGTGTGCAACAAGGCAGCTCTAAAAAAAAGCCCACAAATCTCATGAACTGGATTTATATGACTAGGATCACTCATTTGTATCCATTGTATGTCTTCCTTCCATTTATGTTGGGTAAAGGGTCCCAGCTCCTATTCAAGGTTTATTCCTTTTTCAACTAGGCTATGGGTTCTACCTTCTCTCAAAGACTTTGCTCTGGTAATTATCCACTATTTCCTTCTTGTAGCATCAATTTCTCATTTCATATTGGAACAATAATATCAAAGAACAACACTGCTCTAAAACAAACAAAAAATAAAACAAAAAATTAAAGCAAGTCACCCTACCTTAACCCAGTTCCTGTCCCATCTATTTATTTACTTTCTAAGCAAATTTTTTGAAGAAGCTGTAAGGAGTTTTCTTCCCTCCTTCATCTCCTTTTTTCTTCTCCATCCATTTCAGCTGACCACACCCCCTTTCCAGAAACCCACTCTTCTCAGGCCCCTTAAAATGTCTTCACTAATTCCTCTTCAGGCTCACTGTCCACTGGTTTGCTGGTCTGCTTTCTCTCTTTTTCATTCACTTTTTGTAACATAAGATATAGTTTACATACCATATATTCACTCATTTCAAGAGTATACTTCAATGGTCTTTAATATGTTCAATGTTGTGCATGCATCACTACAACCAATTTGAAAACTTCATCACCTTAAAAACATATTTTTTAGCTCTCATTTCCCATTTTTTTCAACTTTTATTGTATTTTTTTCCCTTTCCCACCAGCCCCAGGCAATTACTAATCCACTGTCATGAATGTGTGTTGAATTTTGTCAAATAGTTTTTCTCTATCTTTTGATACAATCATGTGACTTTTCTCCTTTAGCCTGTTGATATGAAGGATTCCATTAATTGATTTTTTAAAAATTTTCACCTGAGAACATGCTTATTGTTTCTAGAGAGGACAAAGGGAGAAAGAGAGAGAGAGAGAGAAACATAAATGTGAGAGAGAAACATCCAATGGTTGCCTCTCATCTGCACCCTGACCTGGACCCAACCTGGAACCCAGGCCTGTGCTCTGACCGGGAATCAAACCCTCAATCTGTTGGTTTATGGTATAACATGCTATCAACTGAGCCACACCAGCCAGGGCCATTAATTAATTTTTCAAGCAGCCTTATATACCTGGGATAAATTCCACTTGGTTGTGGTGTATAATTCTTTTTACACATTAGAAAATTCAATTTACTACTGTTTTGTTGAGAAAGTTTACATCTATGTTCATGAGTGATATTAATCTGTCATTTTCTTTTCTTGTGATACTGTTGTCTAGTTTGGGGATTAGGGTAATGCTGGCCTCAAAGTAAGTTAGAAAGTATTCCTTTTGCTTCTGTTCTGTGAGAGAGATTGGAGATAATTGATATAATTTTTTTGAACTGTTTGGAATTCACCAGTGAATCCATCTGTGCTTAGAACTTTCTGTTTGGAAGGTTTCATTATTAATTCATTATTATTTTAATTTTATTTCTATTATTTCATTATTAATTCTATTTCTTTAATACATGTGGGCCATTTAGATTATCTATTTTTTCTTGTGTGAGTTTTGAGGCTTATTGATTCTCAATGTTTTAAATAACCAACTTTGGTTTCATTGATTTTTTTCTACTAATTTTTTGTTTTCAATTTCATTGATTTTGGCTCTAAGTCTTATTATTGCTTTTCTTCACTAATCCACATCCTGTTTGTATAGATTTGCCTATTCTAAATATTTTATATAAATAGAATCATACTTTAGGTGACCTTTTGTGATGTAACACTCTTTTCAAGTTTCATCCAAATTGTAGTATGTACTAGTACTTCACTCCTTTTAATTGCTGGATTATACAACATTTTATACCACATTTTACCCATTCATTATTTGATGAACATTTGCGTTGGATGAACAAACACATCCTCTTTAGGGTAATTATGAGTATTTCTGCCATGAACATTCATAATCATATTTGCATGGACATACATTTTGATTTTTCTTGGGTATACTATATCTGAGAGTGAAATTGCTGGGTTATATAGTAACTCTATGTTAAACCCTTTCAGGAACTGTCAGACTGATTTCCAAAGTGGTTGCACCACCT
Source organism: Sturnira hondurensis (assembly GCF_014824575.4). Taxonomy (NCBI): domain Eukaryota; kingdom Metazoa; phylum Chordata; class Mammalia; order Chiroptera; family Phyllostomidae; genus Sturnira; species Sturnira hondurensis. The sequence goes on from NW_028094767.1 coordinate 3,030,046, forward strand.
TATATTTCCACGAGCAGTGCATGGCCATTCTAATTTTCCATATCCTCCCTAACTCTTATTATTATCTACCTCTTCTTTTCAATTATAGCTATCCCACTTGAATTGGAGTGTTGGGTTTGCATTCCCCTGATTGCTAATGGTGTTAAACATCTTCTCATGTACTTATTGGTCATTTATATCATCTTTAGAAAAGTGCTTTTGAGATCCTTTATCTATTTTTTAAATTGGTTGTTTGTTCTTTTATTGTTGAGTTGTAAGTGTTCTTTACATATTCTGGGTACTAGACCATTATTGGATATATGATTTTATCCTATCTTGAGGATTATCTTTTTTACTTTCTTAACGATGTCTTTTGAAACATATATATATTTCAATCTTGATGAACTCCCATTTATGTATTTTTTCTTCTGTTACTCATGCATTTTGGTGTCATATCTAAGAATCCTTTGCCAAATTCAAGGTCATAATAATTTATACTTAAGTTCTCCTCTAAGAACTTTATAGTTTTAGCTCTTATATTTAGGTACCGATCCATTTTGAGTTATTTTTGTATATGGCATGAAGTAAGGGTTCAACATCATTTTTTTTCCATGTGGCTAATGAAGTTGTCTTAGCACTATCAGCTGATATCATCCCTTCCTGGTTTTAAAACCTATTGCATATTAACAAGTTCCTCTGCATGTCTAAAAAGCATCTCAAATGTAATATGCCAGAAAATAACTGTAATTCCTTCCCTACAAATGTACTGCTGCTCCTTCCCTAATTTTCCTCAACTCATTGAATGACACCATTATACACTCAGTTATTCAAGCCAATAATTTAACCTTGTTGCCTTTCTCTAATCCACCAGTAAATTCTTGTATCTCTGTCTTCAAAAGACACATTAAGCTAATTCTCTTCATTTTCTCTTCTCTCTTCTATCCGCCTTCACTTTTTAGGTTATTTCACCTAGTTCCATAGCTTAAATACTACCTTTATGCTATATGCTGTGATAACACAAGTTTATATCTCTAGTTTCATATCCTACTCTGAAGTTAGATATACAACTATTTGCTAGACAATTCCTCTTTGCTACTTAATAGGCATCTCAAACTTAACATGTTTAAAAGCAAGCACTTGGTCCCCACTCTTTACATTCCATATTTTTGTACTCCCATCTCCAGCAAAGTCACCTAATTGTTCATGATAAAAACCTTGGCATTTTCTTGGCTTCTTACTCTCACTCCCAACACCCAATGATTTAGCAAATCCTGCAGACTCTACCTTCAAATTGGATCCTGAAAGTGAGCACTTCTCACCACTTACACCCCTACCAACCCAACCAAGCTACCGCTATCTCTTGGTTTCACTCCAACAATTTCCAAATAGGTGTTTGTACTTCCTCTCTACTACTCCACATACATTGTCTTTTTTTCAGACAGTAGTCAGAATAATTATTTTCTTTTTTTACTCAAGAATGCTACTTATTTTATTTTGTATTATACTTTTTTGTTTCATAGTTTTTTCTCCCATGCATCTGACATATGTCTCATTTAGCTTCTTGGATATTTTATATGGTTGGTAGCTTTTGCAGATTATAGCTTTCCTCCCTATTTTCCCTTTTTTATTGTGTTTATTGGGGTGACACTTGTTAACAAAATTATATAGCTTTCAGGTGCACAATTCCACAGCACATCATCGGTGCACTGCATTGTGTTCATTAGCCCAAGTCAGGTCTTCTTCCATGTGTCAGTTTCAGAGTCATGTAGCTCTTAAAAAAATAATAGAAATTTTTGGGAGCAGGTTAAGGTTTATAGAAAAATTGGGCAGAAAGCACGGAGAGCCTCAATATAGCTTACTGCCCTCCAGAATAATTTTTTTAAATATAAAATCTGCCCTGTTGGTGTGAATCAGATGGAGAGTTGTCTTATACACTAGAAGGTTTGGGGTTTGATCTCAAGGTTCGGGCACATATCTCGGTTGTGGGTTTGATCCCCTATTGAGATGCCTATGGGAGGCAACCAATCGATGTTTCTCTCTCGCATTGATGTTTTTCCCTGTCTCCCTTCCTCTCTCTCTAAAATCAATAAACATATTAAAATTTAGTTTAAATTAAGTAAAATACAAAATCTTTCTCCAAAACTATTCAAAGCTTTGCATAAAATTTGAAACAAAATCTAAATTCCTTACTATGGTCTATCGGATCTTGCATGATCTGGCCCTAGTTAGCCCTCAGACATCAATCTTTCCACCGGCCTCCTACCCAGCTGTGCTCCAGACATACTGTTGTGATAACTCTCCAAGCACATTCCCATTCTAGGGTCTTCTTGCTCTCTGTGTGCCTCAGTCCTCCCTTCTCCAGGCTTGTTCCCTCACTCCACTTATGTCTGATCAGAGACTTTCCCTGACCAGCTTATCTAAAATGGTCAGACCTCTCATCATTCCCTCTGATTGTTTCTATCTTCCATTAAATATAAACTACATGAGGACAGGTTTTGTGTTTTGACCCTTGCTGCACACCCAATGCCCGGAACACAATTTGGCACATAGTAGGCTATCAACAAATATCGTTGAATAAATGAATAAATGTCTTTATTATTACTACCCTAGTTTAAGTTACTTTGGTCTCTTGTTTAACAATTCAACAATCTCCCTTCTAAGGAGTCTCTCAGCTTCCACTTTTGCCTCTTAGAGTCTAACCTGCATAGAGCAGACAGCATTAAGTTTTATACAGGCTAACAGATCAAGTCATTCTCTGCTTAAACTTCCCAGCGGTGACTCATCATACAGTCTAATCCAAATATAACCCAACACACACAGTCCAATCCAAGCCCCCAGCTTGTGGTATAGGAAGGTAGATAAGAGCTGCTTCTGCCTATCTCTCCTTATCTCAGTCCACACCTTCACCTTGACCAGTGCATTCCAGTCCTGTGGGCCCATAAGCAACTCTAGCTCACTCCCATTTTTAGGGCCTTTTTTCACACTCATACTGCAGTGTTCACAGGGTAGGTTTATTTTTGGTCACATAGACTCCAGCTTAAATATCACCATGTGATAACAAACTTTTCTGACCACTTAGTGAAAAGCAGACATCAGTTACTCTCATTGCTCTGTATTATTTTTCTGCACAGCCCCTATCTTGACCTGATATTCTTCTTATTTGTGGATGATTAATTGTCTGTCTTCCCCTTCTCTCCTCAACTAGAACATAAACTTCAAGATATGAGGAGTTGTGTGCTTGCTTTGTTCAACACAGAATCCTTAGCATGTGATACAGTACATGGCACATATTAGATGCTTCGTATTTATTTGTTGCATTGCATAGTTCATATTTTTCCCTATTATCTGATACGAAACACCAATTTCTAGTTAGAAGAATATATTATGTAAAGTCTCATACAGTTCTTTTTTTTTAAGATTTTATTTATTTATTTTTAGAGGGGAAAGAAAGGAGAGAGAGAGAAATATCATGTATGGTTGCCTCTGATGTGTCCCCTGCTGGGAACTGGCCTGCAACCCAGGCATGTGCCCTGACTGGGAATCGAACCGGGATTGTGTGGTTCGCAGGCCCACGCTCAATCCACTGAGCTACACCAGCCAGGGCCAGTTCTTTTACTTTTATTTTTGTCATTTAAAATCAGTGAAATTTTTAATTGGGAAAAATTTTCCAATCAGCCTAGAGGGGTGTTTCCTTGCGATTAGAAGTCACATACTCGTAGCAGTTGCTTAGTGTTTTGTGTATGACCTTAGCACGTGAAGCCTTTCTAGTGACTTGGATGCTGAGATTTGCTTTCCTTCTTCTAGGTAGCTATTATCAAAATAGTAATCATAAGGCCTTTTAGTTGTATAGTAACTTAGAGCTTACAGAGCCATTTTACAAAAGGAAGCTCTTCTCCTGTACTCTTGTATTCCATAGCTTTGCATATTGAGACGGACGCTAAAGTGCGAAGAGCGAAATTATTTTTCCAGGGATACAGACAAGGAGATGGTGGAGCCAGAACTCAGTTCAGGTTTCTGTTTTCTCCTGAATGTTTCGTTCTTTCTCACAGCAGCCCATGATTACCTTTCAAGGGACTACTTGGAAACATGAAACGTTGAAAATGTTCCTTCACACATCTTCCTCCTCTTTCAGCTTTCTCTCTCCTGGCTTTGTCAAACCTTAACTATGGAATTCACAGAACACATTAGCTGGAGGCTTCTTTTCATGCTACAAGTCTCAGAATTGAAATGAATGCCTTCCCTCTGATAACATAACTTGTTCTGCTACTAAAGTATTATAATTGTAAGAATTTATATTTTAAGTAGTCAGATATGAAAAATCTTGATACAGGATAATGAAGGGCACCAAGCATGACTTGTCATTGATATTTTATACATTTATTTAAAGGAAGGATTTATTGAGAAACACTGGAATTTGCAAACTTTAGGGCAAGAATATGACAGGAGATGAGTATATGTGTGGGAGAAAGACGAAAAATAGGTTCTTGGACCTGTAATTTAAACTCCTACACTGTTTCTTTCAAATGTCTATACAGATAGTGCTTGTAATAAATAACTCATCCCTTTAAGGCCAACACATTGTGCCTGTGGGTCTCTCAGGCTTGTTTAGAAAATAATTAATGTGAGGTTTGTTAACATTATTCAAGGTACTATGGCAGAGACACATCTAGGGCCCAGGGCACTAATGATTTCTCAGAAAAATAAATAAGAAGATATATCTTTATTTGAAGGAGTATTTTTATGTTTGTAATAAGTAAATGCTACATTACATTGCTCATAGGTAACTAAAATCTACCATCTATGAAACAAATTTATTATTGTTATATAAAACCAGATCTGATTCTGGATAACAGCTTGTTAATATAATTGCGGAGGGTTTTGTGTGTGTGCGTGTGTGTGTGTGTGTGTGTGTTTACTGTAAGCATTACTAAAATGGTGAAGTGCTACCCAATTAGCTTTATATCTTGGGAAGATGAGATTAAATGTTTAAATCAGATTCAAATGACAATAATGGGTTACTGTAGCAGAAAGCATAAAAATAAAATTTAACTATAATGGATGAACTTAATATACTTCCTTAATTGATTCTGAGACGCAGCAGTAAATGCAACTTATTCAAAAAGGAGCAATGTGTAGTATTGGTTACTTATTTACTCAAAACACAACGACATCCTCCTCTTATTTGTATAATAGTTTGTATTTATTCTAGAGCCTAGGAAAAAAATGCCCAGATTTGGATGCTAATCTAAATTGGCGTTTTCATACATTCTGATAGTACCACATTTTGGTGATAGCACACTACCTTTTGTTCCTGATGTTTTCAAAATTCTGCAATGTCAAGCATTGCTTGACCACTTGTGAAAGCTAATGTCTGATTAAAATGATGAATAATGAATACAGGGTGGGGCAAAAGTAAGTCACAGTTGTTTGTATGTAAAATACAATAATTAATAAACTATGATAAATTCTGTGTTCAGTACTTGCGGCTGTGAACATACCTTTGCCCCACCCTGTGTCATATGATTGAATGTCTTCAGTGAAAAGAGGTAGAGCATCCAAATTAAAAATATTTAAAAAAATAGCATCCCCAAGTCATCCAACTGATTTGTGGCAAAGCTGTGTTTAAACACAGGCCTATGCTTTTCACATTGTATTTCTTCTAACCTCCCTATGCTTTCTTACAGAATTAAAACCATGCACTAACACTTTTAAATCTGTAAAGTTACAACCCCCCTCCCCCGAGCATTCTTTCCAGATTGTGATACCCTATTCTTCACAGCTCCCTCCCCAAAACTTTAGTGTGATTTTGTGAATGCACCATATATGGAATGCCAGCAGCTAGTTTTGATTGGCCGGGTCTTTCTGAAGGGTTAGCAACAGCGAGTATCTCCTGCGGATGAGGCTGGGAAGGATGACAGTGGTTTCTGGACGTGCCCGGAGCAGAGCTCTCATGAAGAAGAGGGGTGTGTGTGGGACCCACAAATTCCTATGCATGGGCCCCTTGCCCACTGTGACAGGGGAGGAAAACCAGACCTTTTCAGCAGCCTTGGGCCATTCCAGGTACTATCTAGGAATCTCGGTGATTTCTGCTTATCGAGGTTGTTTGCAGCTGCTACCACTGCTATTGAGGATAAGAATATTCTAAAATGCAACTTCACCATACACTTGGAGACAGTGAGCTGAAATATTTTCAGTTTTTGCATCACCCCCTCAATCCTTATGTAAAGATATAAATATTAAACAAGAAAATATGCATATTGCAGTAACCTCAAAGACATCTTTTACAACTGTAGGTCAAATGACATTGAGCGGATAAGGAAATGAAATGACATGTGATGAATATGTATATCGTTTAATAATACTGAAAGAAAAATTATGACTTTATAAGCTTTTATGTTTATATTTGTGATAGATTAAATCTGATATACATGGACATGTTTTGGTAGGTTATTAGGAGTCATATGTGTATGTTAATTATTATTTACAATGTGGCTTGGAAAAAAATACATGTTAGAAAGAAGGCTCAAGGAAGAAAGAAAAAAATCAAAGAATGAAGCCAAGAACAACAATAAAAAAATCAAAAGAAATTTAAAAAATGATTACATTAGTAAATTTTTATCTATTCAAGCTTATGTGGAAAACATCTTTATACTTTTACTGTATCCTTGCTTTATATAATCTTTAATAATATTTAAGTTCATCTTATCTCAGAATCTGTAAAATGATAGTTTACAGTTATTTTGTCAAAAATCTTTTCCTAAAGATGTTAAAATTCCAAGAGAAAATAGATCAATAGATTGATTATTTTTGCCTCTTAATATTTTTGATATTTATAGCTTCTATCTGAAAGTAAAGAAAATGACATTACCAAGGGCTAACTTCACAAAGTCCAAGCCTAGGCTTACCTTATGTTCTTTTTATTCTTAGTTCCTCAGAATTAACAAATACATTTAAAAAAAGGGACTTTCTCAAATGAAAAAAATGCATATGAGCATGACTATGATCACAAAGAAATACATGGGAGAAATAATATAATAAAATCTGACAATGACCATGGACTCAAACTAGGAATTGAAAGCTAGGTACAAAAACTAAAAATATAAGCACAGCATTTGAAACAAGGTGTCCTGTGTTTCTTTTTCTTTTTTTTTTCTGTTAAGCATACCTTGTGAAAATCTTCTGCTAAGTAAAGTCATTGATGTACTTTGTTTTCCCTTTAGATAAGTATTCCAGATAAGCAGGTGCCTTTAGGGTTTCATCAGTTTTGACAATAGATAACAGTTCTACATTATGAGGAATGATATGTTAATAGGCAACAGTTATTCAACAAATAACTGGTGAAAAAAATAATACCCACCCCTTGTAGCCCAAAGGGTTTCCATGGGAATCCTGTCTATGTTAGCTTTGGCAATGACGTGTGGCTATTTTTAGAGCATTTGAAAGCAACTAAGAATGCCTTTCACTTTTATTCCAAAGCTGACCTGGTATCTATGATTACAAACCCTCTCAACCCATGTGTATACACTACCCCACCTCCTCAACACACACATACTCCTGAAGAAACAATTGTATTCAGCTTCAACTTGGGTGCTGCTCAAAATCTAAAGCCAAGTCACTGGCTCTCTTTTTCCACTTGTTCAGGTGCTGACAAGCCTGTCTTTTTAATTAGTTCTAATTGCTCTGAAAACTTTACCCAAGAGACCTTGCTACATTGTCTCTTACACCCAAATCTGGAAGTTAATGCTGCTCTTCCACCAAGAGCCCTTCTTGGTACAACATGATTGACCGGACTTGGTTTATTAATAAAAGTTACCAAGTATAGACAAAGTCCAATAGGAGCACACCCTCATTGTGAACAGAAAGCGTGTCATCTGGAAAAAGGTTTCTTTTCCTTCTCGTGAAATTATTGGCTCAAAAGAGTTCTGTGTCACTCTCGGACAGCAATCCTGAGTGTTTGCCCTGGTCAGGAAAGGCAGCCCGTGGTCGTGATTGCCTTGTCCTCTCAGCCTTAGTAAGGGTTTTCTCATTTGCATGTCTGACCTTTATCTTCCCTTTGCTAATTGCCAGATTTCTCAGCCTCACAGTCGCTTCAATTTGAAGAGGGAGGAAAGTGTGTGAATCTTTATCCCTCTCCTTATGTTGTGCTTCGTTTACTATAGTTATTTTAATGTGACAATAAAATGCAGGGAGTTTGCTTTTCAGTGATATTTAATATGATATATCTGTGGGTATATTTAGCTAGCAGTCTCCCCTCTGGGAGGAGCTCTCTTGAGAGGGGTGGCTCATTAGCAGGATGACCTGTGGTTTTATGTTTTCATCCAAGCCATGTTCTGAGAATGAAAGGGGCGTGAACTGGGTCTGCCTCAGGTAAACTGGGAGGCATGGTCACCTACCCTTAACGAAACAGGCCTCCATTCATGTATAGGTAAGGCCTAGGCAATGCCTCTACTAGAAATAATTATTCCAAAAGTGCTCAGCTGAATGATAATTATTCTATTAGGAAGCAAAATAAAAATGGAAGAGGCCAACTATTATTATATGATGCTAGCTTAGATATGCTTCTCCTTTAACCCTTAGTCAAGATCCATTTGAACTAATCATTCTTCTTCTACTACTACTACTACTACTATTATTATTATTATTATTTTCTTACACATGAAGTGGAAAAGAGACTGAAACTTGGGAGAAAAGAAAATTTGGTAAAATTTATGGCTTTAGACTTCAGACTTCCAGCTGCAAAATTTATAGATCAGTTTTTGGACTTAGACCCCATCTCTTTGCATTTCCAGAGAGGAGTCAGGCAGTCATTTATCTCCCGAAGTTCTGGGTTTCACACGATTCTGACTGCTGCTCAGCCAGACTTCCGGTCTGGAGAGCCAGGCGCATCTGACATAAGGAGCGTCATATGATGCCTTTAGCTTTCTTTTGGCTTTACATGTTTTGGCCAATAGAACATTCTTGAAAGCCAAAGATACTTTCCCCCACTTAATAAACCCCTAGTTTCAACAAATTCTCTCTTAGAATTATTCACGCTGAAATTTCTGGCCATTCTGGGTGGGGCTAGTAGCCTTCACTTCCCGGCATATTTTCAAGCTTTTGGTTGTATCTCGAAGTCAACTAAGTAAGGAAGAAAGGACTCTGGACTGGGCCCAGCTCTGATACACCTTCTATTTAGAGATGCATAACTTAACTATTTTTTTTATAATGGTAAACTAAATAAAAAAATAAAAAATAAATAAGCAACACATAGTGCACAATGTAAATAAGTGAGCACATTTAAAGATGACTATAACAAGCCCTGACTGAGTATATTACAATTGCCCTAAATCTCATTTCTAGTCCTTTACTCATCTGTAAATTTCTTACACTTTTCCTAATGGGCGGTTGGCAGTATTAAAAGCTTCTTGCTCTACCCTGGCTCTCAGCTCAGGCTTCAGCTCTCTACTTTGCCTTGAATTCTGGTTTGACCAAAGTGCTTTGTGGTTAGGTAACTGTTGAAGACCCAGAGAAAATTTACACCGGTTCTCCTGAACCGGTGTAAATCTGGGTTATCTGTGGCTACGAATTCCATAAAGTTATGCTTTTTTCAATCAAAGCACTAAAATCTTCTTATGAAAGTGTCTTTAAATCCTGGAATAAATAATATAAAACAAAGACACAAAAGAAAATAATAATCGTTTTTAAGTGCATTCATATGAACAACAGGATGGAAAGGCAATTGCTGACAGGAGAAATGAGGGCTGGGGAGATAGATGGAACTGAGCTGCACGTGGAATTCTACATTCTTAAAGAAAAGAAGAAAAGCTCAGTTTTGAGGCCATAATCTTGTGAACAGTGCCATGGAGCTGAGAAGAAGGGATTCTTTTCTATGCCTTTCGGCGCTGCCCTCCTGCCACAATGTCCATCCACCTGTTTTTTAAAATTTTATTTATTTATTTATCTTTAGAGGGGAAGGAGAGAGGGAGAGAGACATCAATGTATGGTTGCCTTTCGTCCGTCCCCTGCTGGGAGTTGGCCTGCAGGGAACTGGCCTGCAACCCAGGCATGTGCCCTGACTGGGAATCGAACCGTGACCCTCTGGTTCGCAGGCCTGTGCTCAATCCACTGAGCTACACCAGCCAGGGCCATTCACCTGTTTTCTTTCCTCTGCTGCTTGGGAGACTCCGGGCCCTCTGAATCCTGGGCTTGCGTCTTTGGAGCTCCTACACTAGTGGCCGTTTCTTTGCCTGTGTGGTGCTGAGTTTTCCTAATCCCCTTACCAGGCTGGAAGCAGCTTGAGAACAGAGACTACGCTATCACAGCTGCTGAAGTACCTACTGGTCTGTGCATGGCAACTAAATATTTCTTGAATCACTTCAATTCACATGCTAACTCCTCCTCCAACTCCAAAAGGAGCTAATTGACATAGCTTGTGACTTCATAATTAACTTTGTTGATTTTCTTCTGATCTTACAAATGGGTTTAAATCAAATGTTAATTTTCTGATTACATTAATTTTTCCATAGTGCCCAATTCTAACAAATAAAATAATAAAGACCCATACACAAAGAATGTATATGTTTTTCTTAAAAGATGCCTTAAGTGCACAGGGATTAGGCAGTGTTGGGTGGACAGCCTCTTCCTAGGGTGCCTTACCTGGCACACTCCACTTCATCATTCACCACTCCTCTGATTCTATCTCATTCACAGTTTTGTTTTTTTAAGGGCTAACATTATGAATGCTACAGAAAATTTGAATGCTCTACTAGCACCCAGTTTCTTTTTATATTAACCCATGTACAACGTCAACTTTCCTCACAACACTTCATCTCAGCATAAATGAAGGTGAAATTATTCCATGGGCATTAACATTATTCCTTATATTGAATGGCTATCTTGTATTCTGTACTTCTAAAAGGCAGCTTTTGACATGCTGAAGCTGGCCTTAATGATTATGTAATAATAGATACTTAAATCTGATTTTTTTTGCATGCAGGTCAGAGTCAAAAGAATTAAAAATAATTATTGCTTTTAAATGAATTTAGTTTACTTTTATCAAGCTCATTTAAACTCTTTGAGTACATAGGAACAGGGAATGATATGTTGCAGAAATCAGTTGGCTGATCTTATGTATAAAACTTACAGGAAGTAAGACAAATAAGAAGTAATAGACAGGAATTTAAGCACATTGCACAGTTACTCTTGTTGCATGTGGTCCCTCCAAATACCTCCCAACCCTGAACCCTGGACCTTAGAGCACTTTCATACTTGCTGCTTTTTTGTAAAATGATTTAATGCCTGTGTAGAAAAAGATCCTTTGGGGTCATGATAAATAAATCTCTAAAACCAAAAACTCCACAAGGAATTAGTAGTGGCACATATTCTTCTGAACAATTAACAACTAAGATAACATCAGATACTTTCAGGGCAATACAGGCTCCATTCTAAAATACATGTAGAATGGAGTCCTGAAATGCTTTGAACCATTTCAGATCCAAATTGGCTAGCACTTGTCTGTGTTTAAGAGGTGAAAGGGGAGGTTCGCTTGGACAGAGAGGTAGAGGATGTAGAAAATCACACCAGAGCCCTGCTCCCTCTGTCAATGAACAAGAGCCAGAAGGTATACAATGTTACCACTTTCTCTGAGCCCTTTAGAGACCTGAGGCGCAAAGCAAAGCAACCAAATAAACTGAACCCCAAAGAGTGACAAGCCCCTCCAAGATGGACATAACATGTTTTATCTGTGACTAAGGAAGAAAGAAAAAGGGGACTCCCTACAAAGGCAAAAGAAGAAATTAGCTACAATTCTGCTAAATTGATAAAGGACAACATGGACTGATATGTCAGTTGAAATAGCTAGAAATTCCAGACATAGGGGAGTCTGCTCTTGCTCACGAACCCTTGTCCATGGGTCTCTAGCAGCTGCCATGAGAAAGCTTGGGAGGAGAAAACCAGAGAGAGAGAGAGAGAGAGAGAGAGAGAGATCCCTGCTGTGGCAGAGACTTGCAGGAGGTGACCACCGGCACCTGGGAAACAGGCACGAAGCCAAGAAAACCTTGGTACATGAGAAGTTAAAGGAAGTTCTCCAGACAGAACGCACACGACAGCAGATGAAAATTTGGAGCTATGTAAAGAAAGAAGCAGTACTGGACGTGGTAAAAAGAGAGGTACAAATAGAAGATATTTTTCTCACTTTTCATTCCTTTTAAAGATAAGTGACCACAAAAATAGTAACAATGTTTTATAAAGTCTATAACAGATATGGAAGTAAAATGAATGATAACATAGCACAAAGGATGGCAAAGAGTAAATGCAGTATGTATTGAAAGGCTCTTACAGTAGAGGTGAAAACGTCTAGAATTACTTGAATGTAGATTGTGATAAGTTAACGGTGTATATTTTAAACTCTAGAAAAATTACTAAAAAGCTTTAAAAAGAGGAGTAACTAATAGGCTGACAACAGAGATAAAATAGAATTATAAAAAAATTAATTAAGCCAAAGTGAGGAAAAGAAGAAAAAAGAATAAAGAACATATACAATTGATAGAAAATAGCAACATGGTGGATTTAAATCTACCATATCAATAATCACATTATATGTAAATGCTTTAAACATATTAATTAAAAGACAAGTTGTCCACTTGAACTAGAGAAAATCCCACTATATGTTGTATAGAAAACACACTTTAGAGACATATGAAATCTGTCCAGAAAAAGTCCAGCCACTGTTAATATAATTAGAATAGTTTGCATGACATTGATGTGACCTGGCAGCCAGGGAGCGTGGACTGGAATGTGCATGTATGAATCATGATTTCACTGTACTAGGTAGTGGAAGTGGTAGACACTGTTGAGGGAGCATGTGTACTGTGTGGTGTTACATTAAAAATGACTGAGTGAGTAGAGCAACAAATCTGCTTCAAAACTTATGTTAAGCTTGAACATTCCTCTGTGGAAACTATTCAGAACATTCAGGGGGAGTTCAGGGATGATGCAATGAGTGCGGCACAAATAAAAGTGTGCACAAATGCTTCAAAGATGGTCGAGAATCTGTTGAGAGTGATCCATGTTCTGGAAGGCCTGCAACAAGCAGAGCACCTGAGAATGTTGAACGTGTATGGGCTGCAATCAACAAAGATCAGTGACTGACACTGTGAGAACTAGAAGCTGATCTGGGGATTCCAAAGACTACTGTGTCTGAGATATTGATGCAGAATCTCGGCATGAAACGTGTTGTGGCAAAATTTATTCGGAGGCTTCTGCTACCAGAGCAGAATAAATATGGTGCTGCAGTTGCTAATGACTTGATTGAAACTAATGCCAGTGAACCAGATTTCCTCAAGAAGGTCACAACCAGAGATAAATCATGCATCTACTGCTATGATCCAGAAACAAAGTCCCAGTCATCCCAATGGAACTCACCTGGCTCTCCACACCCAAAAAGGCACGTGGCAAAGTTGCAGCAAGATCAAGACCATGTTAACTGTGTTTTTTGATGGGAAAGGTGCCTAGTTTGAAGGGGACTGAGGTGTCATTGTCCTATGTACAATGTTTCTTATATCTTCTAACTTCTTCAATAAATGTCTCTATTTTTCATAGTACATGACTGGATATGTTCTGGACAGACTTCATATACAGGTTAAAAATTATAGAATCAAAAAATACACCACAAAACACTAATCAAAAGAAAGCTTGAGTGGCTTTGTTAATATAAAGTAAGTAAACTTTATAACAAGAAAATATTATGGGAATTAGAGGTATATCATGTAATGATGCTTCAAGAACTTATGAAAACCTGAATATAACTAACATAATATGTGAAGTTAAAACTGATAGAACCAAACAAAGGAACAAATTCACAATTGTAGCTGGGGATTGTAACACTCTTCTCTCAGTAATCTATAAAGCCAGTATACAGAAAATTCAATAAGAATATAGAACACTCAAACACCACTAATCAATCAAGTTGACCTAATTGACTTTTATATGGTATTCCACATAGGGTAAGAGAATGCACATTTTTTTCCATGTATATCTTCAACATTCACCAAGATCGTCATATTCTGGGTCATAGAACAAACCTTACAAATTTAAAAGATTGGAAAAATATAAAGCAGAATTTCTCAAACTTGGCACTATTGACACTCAGGGCCAGACAATTCTTTGTTGTAGGGGGTTGTGCTCCCCGAGCTGTCCTGTGCAATTTAGCATATTTAGCAGCATCACTGGCCTCTACCTGCTAGATGCCAGAAGCAAATCTCTCCCCCTCCTTCCAGTTGCAACAACCAAGCATTTCTGCAGATTTGCCTAATGTCTGATGAGGAGCAAAAGTGTCCTCAGTTAAGGATCACTGATAAAAAATATTCTCAAATCACACACACATACAATTAGCAAACCAAATCCAGTTGTATAGAAAAAAATACATTATGACCAAGTTTATTCCAGAAATGCAGATTAAAAACAACTGCACCAATAAAAATACAATATACTTTATAGGTAAGAAACATCATTTGACAAAATTCAGGGTCTATTCATAATAAAACTCAGTACATCAGGGCATAAAGGAACTTCCTCAACCTAATAAATGGCACCGTCAACAAAACTCCAATTCACACATGGAAAGGTGAAAGACTGAATGTCTTAAGATCAGGAAAACCTGGCCGGACTGTGCCTGCTTTCACTCCTCCTACTCAGCATCACAACAATGGTCCTGGCCAACACAATCATGTATAATGAAATAAAAGGCATATAGATTAGAGAGCAATAAATTGAACTATCTTTTATTTGCAGACTGCATGATCATCTATGTAGGAAATGTCAAAGAATCTGTGCAAGTTAAAAAGACACTGCTGAAAAAGTGAAAAGGCCAGCCATAGACATGGAGAAAATATTTGCAAAACATATGTAATAAAACACCCTTCCATTCAGAATTTGTAAAGAAATTTACAGTTAAGTTTGTTTGCTTTTTGTTTACTAAAAAGCAAACAACCTATTTTTAAAAAATGGACAAAATATTAAAAAAATAACTTTACTTTGCCCTGGCTGGTGTAGCTCAGTGGATTGAGCGCGGGCCTGCGAACCAGAGGATCGCAGTTCGATTCCCAGTCAGGGCACATGCCTGGGTTGCAGGCCGGTTCCCTGCAGGCCAACTCCCAGCAGGTGACGCATAAAAGGCAACCATACATTGATGTTTCTCTCCCTCTCCTTCCCCTCTAAAGGTAAATAAATAAATAAAATCTTAAAAAAAATAAGTAACTTCACTTAAAAAGAGACATAGGCAGCAAGTAGCATATAGAAAACAGTTCCCCATAATTAGGTATTAGAGAAACGCAAATTGAAAGGTACCACTATATATCAATTAGCATGTCTATAATTTAAAAACTGTTGCTCTACATGTTGAGCTACCCAAATTCTCATACCTTCCAAATTCTCATACCTTCCTGATGGGAATGTAAAATGATGTCACCACTTTGGAAAAGCTGTTGGCATTCTTATAAAGTTGAAAGTACACTTACCATACAATACAGATTCCCTCTGCTATGTATTTACCCAAATGAAATATCCACACAAAGCCTCATGTGAGAATGTTTACAGCAGTTTTATTTATAATCACCAAAACCTAGAAATAACCCCAAATGGTCATTAATTGGTGAAAGAATCATCAAAATGTGGTATATCCATACAATGAAATACAACTGAAAAATAGAAAATCAACTCTGATACATAAAACAAAATGGATTCACCTGAAAATCATTATGTCAAGTGAAAAAAGTTAGGTGACATTCTGGAAAATGCAACACTATAGAGCCAGAAGTCAGATCAGTGATCTGCAGGAACTAAGAATGAGAGAATAGAAATGGAAGAACTCAGGAGTTGATGGAAATATTCTACAGCTTGATTGTGCTGTTTGTTACATGACTGCATAGGATTCTAAAAACTCACTAAATTACATGTATGTCTAAGATGCTAAATTCACTGCATATAAATTGGGCAACAATAAACTTGACTTAAAATAAAAATGATATTAAAATATCTTTAGAAACATTATAGTATCTGGGTGTTTTGTGGAATATTTAGAAGAAAAAGACCCTTACATGAAGCCTGTTGCATATAAAAAAGCTAAAATAGAAATTCTGCTCTATTTAAGAATTCAGTGCCAGAAAAAGAAGAATTGAAAAACAACCAAAAGTCAGGTTTATTTACCCAAATCTTAGAAGTTTTTCTCCTTAGAAGTTTTTCTCATATCAAGATGATGCTCTAACCAATTACACAACTTGGCCAGGGCCAAGATCAGTGAGAGCACCCAATAGCTGTGGTACATTTACACAGTGGAATACTACTTGGCTGAAAAAGAAGGAGATCCGAACTTTTGTGAAGCATGGATGGACCTGGAGATTATTATGCTAAGTGAAATAAATGAGTCAGAGAAGGACAGATACCATATGATTTCACTCATATGTGGAATCTAAGAAACAAAAACAAGCAAAATAGAAACAGAGGCAATGGATACATGGACCAGACTGACAGCTGTCAGAGGGGTGGAGACTGGATGAAAGAAGGAGAAGGGACCAGCCAAAGAACATACGTGCATGACAAATAGACATGACAGCAGTGTGGTGATGGCCAGAAGGAAGAAGGGTAGGGCTAGGTGGAGATGGGCTAAAGGGGGAAAAATGGAGACATTTGTAATATTGTCAAAAATAAAAATAAGGCTAAAAAAGTTTTTGTCATTAGCTTAGGTATTTTAACTAATATTTGACATTCTTATAGTAACAAATAAATTAAAATATTTCCTGTATGGAAGAAATTTTCCTACATTTTTAGCAAACAAGAAACTACATTATATTTTAATTACTAATGTATAGGTAACATTTAGACTGTATACGTGGGTACATGGTTTTCCTATCTCTTTAGAAAGAATTCTTCTAGAATTTAGATTTATATCAGTTGATTTTCACTCCTTGCCCTTGGTTGCTGCACACATTCTGTGCCCTGTTCCTCACAAAATCACCTAGAGGGTAGCATCAGTACCTTATAAAACCCAGAAACACAGTATTATAGATTATTAGGACAGAAACAGAGTTTTGAATAACTTAGTGTAATGCTCTATTTTACTGACACTGGCTGTCTCGGTTTTTCCTTTTAAACTGTGCAATTCGGATGTGGGCACTTCAGAAAGGCGTGAGGACTGCTACTCTCGTAATGGACTGCAGTGGGGAACACTGGAGACACGTCGGGACACTCAGAGGAAAAACTGGTGGTGACTGTGAAGAGGACTGTCCGTGTCCACGGGTGGGGCACAGGCAAACTGGAACTGTTCTTTAACACCCTGGTTTCTGCTCCAAGTTTATGTGCCAAGAAATAGAGTTATTTCTTGAAGAAAACAAAAACCTTTACTGATGTTACTTTCTTTGCCTAAAATCCTTTTATCTCTTTTACTTGTTTACTGCTACTCATCTTCAGACCTTTGCTTGCATTCTGTTCCTCCTTCTCGTATGTAAGATAAGTTCCTCCTTCTATCCACTCTTCTGTACTTTGTATTGAGCACATAGTTTGGTTTCAGCAAATCAATTAGCTGTGATTAGTGTTTCAAAAATCTGTTTCCTGACTCAAATATATGCTCCATAAAAAAACAGACAATATCTTTCTTGATGACTGCTGTTTACCTGGGGACTGATTCCGTGTCTTATTCAGGACAGGTGCTCAACAAATGTTTAATTTTCCGCGAAGGGATTAATTGTTGGTCCTGCGGCAGAACTATCTCCATCTCAATGTGCAGCAAGTTGTACTGCCCTTCCTGCCGTCCCTGCCCTCCCCCCTCCCCCCCAACAAAACAAAGCAAAAGATGTCCATTTGAATACCAACACTATCATTCATTTGCCAATGAGTTGGGGAAATTTATAGAAACATTCTGACCATTATTTCTCCTTAAAATGCATCTAGTAACAAGTAATGAATAGAGGTATGTGATGTGCCTGAGAGTATATTTAGGAAGTAGTGGGTAGTCAGAAATTTTGGAATTGGCCAGTTGCCTTTTGCACTACATGATAGTGATGACTTTCACAATCTTAATTATATCACATTTCAACAATGTCTTTTCATAAAACAAGTCAAAGGTAAAATATACATTTATGATTCAAAGATAAATTTATTAAGGTGAACTCTATGAAAATGTTGATATTTGACTGTTCCTGACATTAAAAAAATGGCAGTTTCAAGTAATTCAAACTAGTTGATGATTTTGCAGTCTAAACATATATATTTTCTTTACACTTGTCCTTTTGTAACCAATGTGAATGTGATTTGATGACAGAAAAACCCACCAAACATTGTTTTTGGTCCCCTGTCATGTAGAGAATAGTCTTACCTCCATGGCATGCTGTTCAAGCCTTCTCAAATCTGGCTTCAACCTGTACTTTCACCCATATTTTCCAGCCCCCTTTTCCCACTCTGATCTCACATCACACTAAATGATGTATTATCTAAATGCACCCTGTAGTTCTGAGAGTCCACACCTTGGCTCACACTGTACCCTGCCTCTCCTTGGAATTTGCTTTCAGCATTTCGGTCACAACACTGTCTAGCCCTTGGGATCCAGCTCGAATGCTAGTGCTTACTCTCCATGTAAGACCGCTGCTTACCACTACTTTGGATAACCTTCTTATTTTAAAGCTAATTTTGGACAGAGTTTTCTGTTGAGCCAAACTGTTGGCTTTTTAATGGCAGGCCCCATATTTTAGCCATTTTTCATACTCCACTATCAGCTCTATCCAAGAAACATCTAAAATAATATTTTTGGTCAACTGGCATACTCTAAAGAAGTATATTTTTGAGTGACATAAATTGATAAAACTCACTAAATATATGCTGAAGGGATGAAAGTGGAAGGCTTGAAAAGTTACACTTCTTTTTCAGGGTGCTGTAATGTGGAAGAATTTACCTTGGGCCAGTTATACTCTTTTAGCATCACTGCAGCTTTTCTTCTCAGATAAAAAATCAGTATACATGTGACCAATGGACCAGGCGTTTGTTTTATGTCTATTTAGTTCAAAGCATTTTAACTTCAAATTCAGAGATTTTAATATATCAGATAGAAACATATTTGATCCTACAGGGTAACTTCACATTCTGAAGTGATACCGTTGTAACTTTTTAAATCAAATGGACGTATGACCAAGTGTAGGGGTCTTATTAGGATTTTATTAGATCCTAATCCTACTTAGATCTTATTAGATCCTAATCCTAATTAGATCTTATTAGATCGTAATAAGATGGGAATGTTCAAAAATGGGGTGATGATGATGGTGAACAACTTGGTTAATTTACTAAAAATTACTGAGTTGGACACTTAAGACAGGTAAATTTTCAGCTATGTAATTTATACCTCAAAGAACTATTTAAAATATAAAATGTAATTGGAAAACATTTTAAAAGCTTATTATTTTCTATAGTTCCATCTGTGATCAAAGTTTAGTACCACTGGTTTTATTATGAATAAAATTAATAAATCCCAAAGTACATTGATAATTTATTGAAGGTTTTTTCACCCAACTAAACTTTGAAGGCTGCTGTGTTTCTAAACCTACTGTGCTGAAATGGGAGATTTTCTTTTCTGGAAACTAAATCTCAAAATGACATCGAAGTTGGTTTGTAATAAATTTTTACTGCCAAATAATTAATACTTAATCATATCAGATTGCATAGGCTATTTATTTCCAGAGCATTCTTTCATTCCTGATAGAGCTGGTGCATTTGAACTCACAAAACCCGAACTTAAGAAATACATTTGGGAGTTTCTTTTCAAGGTTTGTGAAAGTCTCCCATTGTGGCCAGGTTATTACTTCTTTGTCACTTAAGTGCCCTCATTTATAAAAAGGATGTAAAATTTGCCATGTGCTATTTTGGATAGCATTTTGGTATCAAGATATATAAACCAAGGTTTTATGGAATTTAAATTGTATATTATTTGCATTTCAATTAAAAGTTATAGACAGTGAAGTAATTATGGGTTTTCAAAAAGGCTTTGCTTTTGTGAACAATGTTGTCACTGTAATTTGACCCATGAAAGGTAAGTGCTTCCTTGACAGGCAGTATTAATTTGTATGTTTTCTCTAATTAGATAATGCTTTCTGAAGAAGCCATAAAAATATTCTAAAAAAAAAAAAACACCCAGCCTCAGTGGTATGTCAAAAACAGCCTTAACTTGATTACATAAATGGAAATAAAAATATTTTTAAAAAATATTGTCAGGGACTGTTCAAGACATGATTATTCCCTATGTGGGCTATTTGTGCCTTGTATTTTTCCATCCACCTACCTATGTCTGGACCATTTCCCTGCCCATTTCTGGGGAATGGAAAGCAGAGCATAGCAGCAGAAATAAAATGTAATGAAGTTCAAATCCTTACTTTTGGCAACCTGTGAGCAATTGGAGGAAGTGTTCGGAGTGAATTTTAACAGGAGGTACTGAAGTTTGTGGAGTAGGGATGGTTTTAATTTGTCCACAGTGTTCCATGAACAGGGGTATCTGAAGATTAAGTGGCTGACTGATGGAATCTAAAGCATATTCCTGAGTGAGAGTAACTACAAAATAAGCAGTAAGTACAAACACCTCATAACCAGGTGGCTTTAAACTATAAACCAAAAGCACTCTTTCTAATTGATTGGGTAAGTTGGTATGCTGTTTGAACTTTTAACAGAACCACAATCTAAACATCAGAGCAAGAACTTGCTTTTAAATGAAAATGCTTTGGAGTGTTGAGAATTTGTTTGTAGTGTATTTGGAGTTCTCTGAATTGTAAGGTTCTGTCACAGTGATAAACGGTGAAGAGAAATATGAAGAGGAAGAAAATAAATATGTAATTTAGAATTTGTCCAAGATCCAAGAGTTAACTCCCTTTATTCAAGAGAGTTGAGTCATGGGCAAACCACAGGTGGTCAGGGAGTGGGGGAACCGTGACACATCTGTTTCTCATAAACCCAGCCTTCCCTTTTTCTGAATGAAACACATTCATGTGTGAACATGTCAAAGCTGGTACAGGAAAAGCATTAGTTTTCGCTGGCACACGACGCACTAACGATTTGCCTAATGCAATACTTGGGCCTTCACGTTCCCTCTAACTGTTTACCACTTACGCTCACTGAGCATTCCTGGCACGTCTGCGTTGTCAACAGAAGCTGGTTTTCCTAATGCACTGTGCTCTCTCCATTATGAAAATTTGTTCACCATCTCTTTAGGAACATTTGCCTGATTTAATGAAATTTTCATCCAAAGTAATTAATGCATTTTTACTAGTATGGGCCTTGTATCTATTGATGAAGGTACAAACAACAGCAAAAGCTCAAGCTATCGAACAGCAAAGTATAGGAATTTAGTCATCTCTCAGTTATGGTGGCTGACTTAAAGTCAATAGCACTTCTCCAACTTTAAGGTGCATTTAGAGCACTTGAGGATCTTACTAAAATTCAGATTTTGATTCGGCAGGTCTGGGGTGAGGCCCAAGATTCTCATTTGCAACAGGATGCCAGGTTATGCTTTAGTGAAATACTTTTTGAATAAAAAAATCATAGGGAAAGTACCTTAACAGGAAGGTTACAACTAACAAGAAGATATTGAACCCAGGTTGGTTTATTTCTGCTTGAGTCATCTTTTCTCCTAGGTTTTGTGGAGTACTTGAGTTTAGGAAAAGGTTGGGATAAAAACCACTTGCACATCAAGTGCATTAGAGCTCACGGACAGTAACTGGTTGCCCGATCCCAACATCAGTCTCCCTCTCTTTCCTATTTTGAGGCCTTCCAATCCATTTTATTCCTAACAAGCCATCTTATAATTTAAGAAATGCATGACTGGGGATTTTTATAATGTAGGAGTTTTATAAGAAAACAGTGATGTGAAATGACAAGTCCTATTGAACTATAGTTTCTTACTCCATCTTTTCTCTACTTAAGGGAAAGTTAGTTACTTCTTTACTTAGAAGTAACTAAGTAACTAACTAACAAAGTAACTAAGTAACTGGTCTGATCTTGCTCTACTAATTTAACAACATGATTGATGACATCCAAAGAGTTCTTATGTTGGACAGCATTTAGAAAACATTTTTCAAAACATACAAATTAAGTGTTTATTTTAAAATCTTTATATGCTATGTAGCTGACTGGACTGAAATATAGTCGAGGACTGGAATTTTATGTTATACTTTTATTTTTATTACCCTGCATCTTCAGTCATTTTGCCCAATTTAGTATTTTAAAAATAACACTTCTGATAATGAATCAATTGGTTGCCGGAAAAAGAGATAAAGTAATATGCAATGCCAATGTTTGAGTCCACTGTTAACTTGTCACTGTGAAATAGCTGGGACGAAAGCTAACACACTGGTTCTTAGCGTTTTTTGTTTCATGGGCCACTTTGGCAGTCCCGTGAAGCATAGAGAACCATTTTATTAAAGGCATAAAATAAACACATTACAATGAGAACAATTACATAGAAATTATTATGAAAATATTAACAAAATTCTTTATTAATGCATTAAATAACAAAGTCTAGCAGCAGGTCCAGTGGCTAACAATTTAGAAGTGATGAGTGTAAATTAAATTTCACGTATTTTCAGTAACTGTGTCGTGACTTACAAATGATCTATGGTTTCCATTGGTGCCAATACTACTGTGGTTTGCTGCTTACATTCATAGTTCAAAGAGGTATCAAACATTAAAGTTAGTGAAAATGAAGATTCTATCCACATTCTGGACTTTAGGTTATAAACCCCTGAACTGAAGACAGGTAAATATTAGAGTTATAAGATAATATAATCCTTAAGAAACTTCAAAATCCATACTCTTGCCTCCTTCTATGCAAGGTTTACATTATAACATATCAACTTTTGTCACTATAATTAAAAAGGTTTGCAGTTCTGCTTGATGGAATCAAGTGGTTTCATTACTTTGAGCAACTATTATATAACTATATATAATGTATGGTATATAGTAGTTTAACATAGTCATGCAGTTAAAAGGGTGCTTTTGCATCTCAATTTATTATCTGGTACTGTTGGGTTTTGATTTATTATCCTAAATGGAACTTCCTAACTTTCTCTATTGTTACTATACCCAAATTATATCAATGTCACCTTGAAAGAAAAGGTTGTACTTCAAGAATATCCATATATATATATATATATATATATATATATATACACACACACATATGGATACATTTAACTAAGTGCTTTTAAAAAATGATATATATAATATAATATATAATATATATATTATATATTATATTATATATATATATAATTTTTTTAAAGCACTTAGTTAAATGTATCCATATGTAGCTATAGAAGACTTAGAAGGAAAAACAATTCTAAGTGTCTTAACTAAAAGCAGTGTCAGCTTTGTTTTCTTTTACCTTTGGTTCATATTTAGTTGAGTGACAGCTACCATTAGTATCTGTCAGGAAATTCCTGACAGAGTTAGGGAAATGGTGACTCACCCCTGATCACTGGCATGTCTACTCTGGTTCATATGAATTTCCTTCCAAAGCTTTTAGAAAAAAAGTAAGAATTGACAAATCCCACTGAGAAAATCATGAGAAAGAGAAGAGCTGATATCAAGAAACTAAGTGTTAGATCAAGTAAACAACGATGCAGAATTTTAAATAAAATGGCAATCAGAAGCAAGGAGAAATTATTATCTGGCAATAAGAATCTCGATAAAATTAGTATATGTCATGTATTTTTAGGCTGGTACAGAAAGTATTCCACAGAATCCTTTGGACAGAATGTCAGAGAATTACAGAAATTTTTCAATAACACCATAGTTACGGGTAAAATTGTTCCTTCCCAAAAGATATGTAGTACCAACCTCTGGTACCTGTAACTATGACCTTATTTGAAAATAGGGTCTACAGATGGAATAGTTAAGATGAAGTCACACTGGATTAGGGTAGGTCCTAAGTCCTATGACTGGTATCCTTATAAGGAGTGAACATTTTGCACAGATACCCAGGGAGACCAAAGGAGAAAAGCCATGTGATGACGGAGGCAGGGATCGGAGTGATGCAGCCTCCAGCCAAGGGATGCCAAGGGTTGCGGGGAGCCACCCGAAGCTAGAAAAAGGCAAGGAAGAAATCTTCCCTGAAGTCTTCAGAAGAAATATGATTTTTGACACCTTAATTTCAGACTTCTGGTCTCTCCAACTTGAATAAATTTCTGTTGTTTCAAGCCACCTAGTTTGTGGTCATTGTATATGGCAGTCTTAATAAAAATAATACAACCATCTCCGTTAAGAAAAGTTGAAAATTCATTATGACTTCCATCAAGGCAGCACCTTGATTTCTGTCTGAAAAAGTTGCTTTAGTTTCAAGCCACGATACAACTCAGTTTAAAGAGACCACGGCAGGTGATCCAAGATGGCCGAGGAGTAAGTGGAAGCGACACTGACCTCCTCCCAGCACCAACCTGTAATTACAACTAAATTGTAGAGAAATCATCTTGAATAACCAACTGAACACTAGCTGGAGAGAAGCTTTACAACCAAGGTCAGGCAGAAGAAACCGCTCCACTGTAACATGACTGGTAGGCAGTGCACAGGCAACGCAAAAGGGCTGGCGGGGCTCCCACTGGTGGCCGCTGGAGTGCCCGAGGCACTGGGGTACGCGAGGGATGGTTCAGTGGCCAGGGGGTTCCCCCCTGAGAGGTGCGGGATCTAAAGCATAAGCTGGGTTCCCCAACCTACAGCAACAGAGCCAGAAAGGAACCCAGATAACATCCAACTGTGAAATGCAGCAGGGTTTCTGTCTGCCAGGGAGAGACGATGGAGATGCAGAGAGCCTTTTAAAGGGCCAACACACAAAATTTCATTTGCAGCCACTTACCCTGGGTTCTGACAGAGGGAGGGCAGAGTAGGATAGAGATGCTTGAGGAAAGTCTGGGGCTGGTAGCTCTGGGTAGAGAACTGAAGGAACAGCTGCCAGAGAGAACAGAAGGAACAGCACAAATCCCTGTGCTGAGTTACTCTCTATACTGTAGAAGCCATCTTTCTCAGACAGACCACTCCTCTCCAAATGGCATCAGCCAGAGGGGAAGCAATAGCACCACCTGCAGGAACTACTCTGCCCCAAGCTGTGGTGCTTAAACCTGCCTATTTATAGCTTGATTGGATTAACAACAGATGAGTTTAACAACTGATTACTTTGGCAATTGAGGAAGAAAAAATCTGCAGAAGAACTAGATGAAATGGAGGCAATTTATCAGACAGAGAGTTTAGGGTAATGATTATAAGGATACTCAGGAGCATGAAAAGAGATATAAAAACCATATAAAAGGACCAATCATAAAAAAGAATGCAATATCTGAAAATAAATAATATACTGGAAAGAATAAACAGCAGGTTAGATGAAGCAGAGGGTCAAATCTGTTTTGGAAGGTAAGGTAGGAAAAAACACCCAGGCAAAGCACCAAAAAGAAAAAAGAATTGTAAAAGAATTAGGAGAGCTTAAGAAACATTTTGGGCAACATGAAGCATAACAACACCCATATCATGGGAATACCAGAAGGAGAAGAAAGAAAGTAAGAGATTGAGAACCTATTTAAAGAAATGATGACTGAAAACTTTCATAATCTGGTGATGGAAAAAGTCACACAAGTCTAGGAAGCTCAGAAAGTCCCAAAGAAGTTAGACCTAAAGAGGCCTACACTGAGACACATCATAATTATAATGACAAGGCTTAAAGACATGGAGAGAATCCTAAAAAGCCACAAAAGAGAAGCATGTAGTAACCTGCAAGGGAGCATCAATTATACTGGCACCTGCTTACTCATCAGAAATATTTCAGGCCAGAGGGAGTGGTGTGAAATATTCAAGGTGATGAAAAGCAAGGACCTATAACCAAGCAAGGCTATGGTTTAAAATTGAAAGAGAAATAAAGAGCTTCCCAGACAAGAAAAAGCTAAAGGAATTTGTTAACACAAAACCAGAACTGCAACAAATGTTAAAGGGCTTGCTTTCACAAGAAGAAGAAAAAAAGAGAGAGAGAAAAAAAAAAAACAGGAAAAGAGCCTAAGAATAAAGTAGCACTACATACATACCTATCAATAATCACCTTAAATGTTAATGGCTTGAATGTCCTACCCAAGAGACATAGGGTAGCTGAATGGGTAAGGAAACAAGATCCATATTTATGCTGCCTCCAAGAGACCTATCTCAGATCAAAAGATATCACACAGACTAAAAGGGAAAGGTTAGAAAAAGATATTTTATGCAAATGAAAGGGAAAAGAAAGCTAGGATAGCAGTACTTACATCTGACAAAGTAGAATGTAAAACCAAGACTGTATATGTAGTAAGAGACAAAGAAGGATGCTACACAATGATAAAGGGAACAATCCAGCAAGAGGATATAACCCTAATAAACTAAATATGTAAAGCAAATCTTGATGGACATAAAGGGAGAGATCAACAGAAATACAGTTGTAGTTGGGTATTTTAACACCTCATTGACTTCAATGGATAGATCTTGCAGACAGAAAATCAACAAGGAGACATACTATTTCAAATGGATTTAACTGAGATCTTCAAAGCATTTTACCCCAAAGTAGCGTAATATACATACTTTTCAAGTGCACGTGGAAAGTTTCATAAGATAGGCCACATGTTAGGACACAAAACAAGTCTCAATAGATTTAAAATTGAAATCATATCAAGCATCTCCTCTGACCACCATGCTATGAAACTAGGTGTCAATCACAAGAAGAATACCAGAAAACATGCAAAGACATGGAAGCTAAATAACATGTTATTAAACAATGAATGGATCAACAACTAGAGCAAGGAAGAAATCAAAAGATTCTTTGAAACAAATCAAAATGAGGACATAACACTCTAAAATCTGTGGGAGATTGGGAAAGCAATCTTAAGAGAGAAATTCATAGCACTACAGGCTTATCTAAAAAAAACAAGAAAAAGCTCAAATAAACAAAAATTCCTCCTAAAGGAACTTGAAAAAGAGCAACAAACAAAGGCTAAAGTGAGCAGAAGGAAGGAAATAATAAAGATTGGAGCAGAAATAAACAAAAGAAAGTCTAAGAAAACAATACAAAACATTGATAAACCCAAGAGCTGTTTCTTTGAAAAAATAATCAAGATTAACAAACCTTTAACCAGAGTCACCAAGAAAAAGAGAAAGAGGACTCAAAAAAATAAAATCAGAAATGAAAGAGGAGAAATTACAAGTGATGCCAAAGTAATACAAAAGATTGTAAGAAAATATTATGAACAACTATGTGCCACAAAGTGGACAATTTGGATGAAATGGAGAAATTCCTAGAAACATATAATCTTCTAAAAATAAATCAGGATGAATCAGAGAATCTGAATAGACAGATTACATCTAGTGAAATTGAAGCAGTAATAAAAAAAATCTCCCAACAAACAAAAGCCCTGTCCAGATGGCTTCACAGGTGAATTTTACCAAACATTCTGAGAAATAATAACATCTCTCCTTCTCAAACTATTTCATAAAATTTAAGAGGAAGAATGGCTCCCAAACTCATTTTATAAGGACAGCATTATCCTAATTCCAAAACCAGGTGAAGACACTACAAAGAAAGGAAACTACAGGCCAATATCTCTGATGAATACAGATGCTAAAATCCTCAATAAAATATTAGCAAACAAAATACAGCAATGGATCAAAAAGGTGATACATCATCAAGTGGGATTTATACTGTGAATGCAAGGTTGGTACAACATTCACAAATCAATAAATAGGATTCACCACAAAAACAAAATGAAGGATAAAAATGACATGATCATATCAATAGATGAAGAAAAAAACTTTTGATAAAATCCAGCACCCATTTATACTAAAAACTCTCAGTAAAGTGGGAATAGACAGAACACACCTAAACATAATAAAGGCCATATATGACAAACCCAATGCCAACATCATACTCAACAGGCAAAGACTATAAGCATTCCCCTTCAGATTGGGAACAAGACAGGAATGTCCACTTTTACCTCTCTTATTAAACATAGTGCTAGAAATCCTAGCCACAACAATCAGACAGGAAGAAGAAATAAAAGGAGAGAAATTGGAAAGGAAGAAGTAAAACTGTCTTTATTTGCAGATGATATGATACTGTACATAGAGAATACCAAAGATTTCACCAAGAAACTACTAGAACTGATAAATGAATTTGGCAAAGTAGCAGCATACAACATTGATATACAAAAATCAGTCACGTTTTTATATGCCAATAACAAACTAACAGAAAGGGAAATTGAGAAAACCATCCCATTCTTTGAAGCAATCCTATTGCTTCAAAGAGAATAAAATACCTAGGAATAAACCTGGCCAAGGTTGTAAAAGACCTGTACATGGAAAACTATAAGACAATGAAGAAAGAAATTGAAAGAGATACAAATAAATGAAAGCACATACCATGTTCATAAATAGGAATAATTAACATCATTAAAATGTCCATACAACACAAAGCAATCTACAGATTCAATGCAATTCCTATCAAGATTCCAATTATGTATTTCACAGACTTAGAACAAATATTTTAAAAACTTATATGGAACCACAAAAGGGCTCCCATAGCAACAGTAATCTTGAGAAGAAAAGCAAAATGGAAGGAATCATGCTATCTACCATCAAACTATACTATAAGGCCATAGTAATCAAAACAGACTGGTATGAACATAAAAACAGACACATAGACCAATGGAACAGAATAAAGAGCCCAGAAATAAATTGACACCTTTACAGTCAATTAATATTCAACAGCAGAAACAAGTACATACAATGGGCTAAAGACAATCTGTTCAATATGGTATTGGGAAAATTGGACAGAAACATGCAGAGAAATGAAACTATATCAGCATCTTATACCACACACAAGAATAAATTGAAAATGGATCAAAGACTTAAATGGTAGGCCCAAAACCATAAAAATCCTAGAAAAAAACATAGGCAGCAAAATTTTGGACAATGCTCATAGAAATGTTTTAACAGATATGTCTCCCCAGGCAAGGGACAGCCCACAGAATGGGAGAACATATTCACTGATACCTCTGATAAGGGGTTAATATCCAAAATTTATAAAGTAATTACAAAATTTAACACCAAAAAACCAAACAACCCAATTAAAAAATGGGCTCAGGACCTGAGAAGGCAGTTCTCCAAAGAGGACATAGAGATGGGCAATAGACATATGAAAAGATGCTCAACATCACTATGCAAATTAAGACCATAATAAGATACCATCTCACACCTGTCAGAATGGCTATCATCAATAAATCAACGAATAACAAGTGCTGGTGAGGATGTGGAGAAAGGGGGAACCCTTTTGTCCTGTTGGTGAGAGTGCAGATTGGTGTGGCCACTGTGAAAAGCAGTATGGAGATACCTCAAAAAATTAAAAATGGATCTGCCTTTTAACTCAAGGATTCCACTTCTGGGAATATATCTGAAGGAATCCAAAACACTTATTTGAAAGAACAGAAGCACCTCTATGTTCACTGCAGCATTATTTACAATCACCAAGATATGGAAGCTGCCCTAGTGTCCATCAATAGATGAGTGGATAAAACCACTATGGGACATTTACACAATACAATACTACTCAGCCATAAAAAAGAAGAAAATTTTACCCTTTGCAACAGTATGGGTGGATCTGGAGAACATTATGCTTAGCAAAATAAGTCAATTAGAGAAAGACAAATACCACATGATTTCACTCATTTGTGGAATCTAATGAACAAACTGAACTAATGAGCAAAACAGAGACAGACTCGTAGATGAGATGAGCAGATGAGAGCTAGTGGCTGGAGGTGGGGAGGTTATGGCTAGAACAAAGAGATGGAACAAAAAAGAACAAGCACTCATGGATGTGGACAACCATGTGGGGGTAGTGTGGTATATGAGGAGTAAATAGTAATAAAAAATACAATAAAGATTAAATATTTAAAAAAAGACCATGCTGCAACATTCCTGTAAATACAAGCTAAAATTCGGAACAAGGAATAGAGTTGCAAGTACCCTACTTGATCTTCCCTTTGATTACTGCCATTGTTGAGAGACAATGCTGAATGATTTGTGGTGGCTCCTAGAAATTGCAGAAAGTGTGAAATTCATACGGACTAACTTAATATAAACATTTAATCTTCTACTGATCAGATCCTGTAATGAATTGCTAAGTTTGGAGAGCACAATTTAAGCAATTAAATGATTAGAGATGAGAAAAGAAGTATGAAGGAGCCAATGATTTCCTAATTGATCCTTTCATCTTCAGGGGCAATGGTGCATATAGAAATTAATATAGTTTCCAAAATTTCCCTCATTGCTGAACTTCTAAATGACAAAGCAATAAGACAAAGAGCAAAAGAAACAGATGCAGAAAAGCTGAGTCATTAGCTTAAAAGGTCCTGATATTTTAGCAAAAATGACATGAATGTACTCAGTAAGACTAGCCCAGAAATCAAAATTTCTGTGTTGGAATTTTTCTTTTCTGCATTTTAATTCATCCTTTCCTCTTCATAAATCCACATCCCTCCCATTTTTCACTACTCAGTTCTTCATTCATATTTCAAAAAAAACCTTCCCCAGGCTAGCAGTAGGATACCTAGTAAGCCTTTCGTCCTCCAGCCTGCTTGCTATTTTCCCATGTATATACTTGTATGTATGTGTAATATGTGTATACGTATAAATATATATACTATGTGTGTAATATATATAAAATGTTCCTAATAACAGTGTATATGCCTTGAAGCAGTATATTGATTTTAATTTATTTCACATCATAACATCTCCCTTTCTCAAATCTTGGCCACACACTTCCATTGTAAGGCAAATACAGGGTGGGGCAAAAATAGGTTTGCAGTCATTCACATATAAAATAATACAACTAATAAACAATAATTCCATGCTAGAATGTTTTGTGTACTAACAGCTTTTAAAATTTTTTTTAAAAGATTTTTAAAATTTATTTTTAGACAGAGGGGAAGGGAGGGAGAAAGGGAGGGAGAGAAACATGAATATGTGGTTGCCCCTCATGCGCTTCCCACTGGGGACCTGGCCGGCAATCCAGGCATGTGCCCTGACTGGGAATCCAACTGTGATCTTTTGGTTTGCAGGCCAGCGCTCAATTCACAGAGCCATACCAGCCAGGGCTGTACTAACAACTTTAAACCTACTTTTGCCCCACCCTGCATAATTTCTCCAGTAATTGTGTTAGGATAAATAAATTACAGTTTCACATTTTAATACCTGTGATACTGTTAGAGCTTCTCACAGATATTATTATGACTGCTTCCACAGGTGAGGAGGACCTGCACTTTCTCATTCCCCCAGAGGCCTGGTGTAGCCATGTGACTTTGTTTGGCCAGTGAAACGTGAACATGTGAGCTGACTTAGTGCTGGGAGAAAGTTTTACCTGCCGGTGCCTAAGTTGCCAGCACCTGGCCCCTCACCTGGCGCTGTGGAAGCACAAGTTATCAGGGAGCACCAGGTCTGGGCTTACAGGGTCTTGTGGGGATCACAGTGAGGCAAGCTCACATAGAAGTGATGCATGGGAGTGAAATAACCTTCCATTTTTAAAGCCTTTGAGATTTGTAGCTTTGATTTTCTTTTATCATTTCAGCAAAACCGAGCTTATTCTGAGAGATACAATAACAAAAATGCATACTTCATTCAATGTTGTATTTTCACCTAGTCAATACTCATCCATATAGTCAATACTCATCCATAAGATAGGCATTGTTAACATTAGAACTCTCAACTAACTAATGAGAAAGCTAAGATTTAGTGTTACAGACCTGGTAAGGATACAAAGCAGAAAGTTGAATCTGGGTCCAGCTTTCTTTCCTTTATAAATTCCTTATAAGAGATTCAAGGTGAATATAAGCATAATCCTAGTAGCAAATATGAGGTATAGATTTTAAAAGGTTTATTGCAGTATAATATTTGTATGGTCACTACTAGGGATAGGAGTAAATTGAATTTGTAAAATTGTCATTATGATCTGTTTTCATTTATTATATTGCATAATGAAAAATGAAAACAAAATGGGTTTTTATTTACTAGAAATTTATTTAAAAATTCAAATTATGAAACTGCATAGTAATGTTAGATTAAATTCCATTAAAAGTCTATTAACAAATTACATTTTGGTCAGTAAATGAAAAATACTTAATAAAATGAATTATTTATATTATGAAATATTCATTAATTAGACTTAACATTGAATTCATTACCAGTATAGAAAAACTGTAGCTTATTTATTTATTAGTGCTCATGTATATAGTTACACTTCTATTGCTATTCCATACTTTGATATTCAAATCTTGTAAATATTAATGACTGCTGCTATACTACCCAAAGCCAATAGTGTGTTTTATATTAAGATACATCTAAAATGGTTAAAATGAAAAAAGGTATTTGGAGAATTTTGTGCAGACGCTAGACAGAATAGCCTTTAAAATAGACAATTTCAAGGTAAAAGTTATTGGTTTGTTTCACCCTTAAAAAGAATTTTATATTGCATTTTTTGTTGACTGATTTCTTTAAGAAGCAATAATATTTCAGATTTCTTTTGGTTGCAGTGCAAAAGGCACAAAAATAAGCAGATGCCCACACTTCCCAGGTCTGAGAGTTATCAGTGCAGGCCTGTAAATCAGACAGCTGTACTCTGCCGAGCGCCTTGTGCTCATTTCTGCCTCTGGACTTCCCTGAAGTCTTGCACAGAAATTTCAACTCAAGGGCATGGCCTCAAAAGTCCACTACTTATGC
Source organism: Sturnira hondurensis (assembly GCF_014824575.4). Lineage (NCBI taxonomy): Eukaryota > Metazoa > Chordata > Mammalia > Chiroptera > Phyllostomidae > Sturnira > Sturnira hondurensis. Next base: position 3,062,794 of record NW_028094767.1, read on the forward strand.
TTGTTTATGTCCCTGCAGTGTTCAAACTTGACACCCTTGTTCATTAAGTATAGCCGAGTTTTTAGTAAAACCATTGAAGTCAGGTGTAAGATGATTGCATTTTATACCATAGAATTTATATTAGTAACACAAGCATTGCACTGCCAAATCACTAATATAAATAACCAGATACCAGTCCGTGAACTACCTGTAAGTCTTGAGGAGCTCATACTTGGAGTACTGTGGTTATTTATATCAGATACTGTGAAGAAAGCTGATCTCCTGTAGGACAGCTGATATAAATAGTAGTAGAAAGCAGGGTAGGGGAAGTCACATTTGTATATTTGAATACATCACGTAGAACTTTTGCAACCCTTGCAAACTTTTTCTAAGTTTGAAATAATTTTCTAAAAGCGTTTTGAAGGTTGCATGTAACAGCATCTATTACACAAAGGAAGTTTCACTACATTGTTTGAAGAGAAGTACAAATTCTTTGGTGATCTTTGAGTTGCATGGCATTAAATATTCAAGTGCCCTATTACACACAATAAAGGGCACCGAAGCTATGTTCTCACCAGTCTTCCTCCATTGCCCCACCCCCATAAAGATTTCATACACCACCCAAACACCCCCCCCACCACTACCAAATAACTAGAATATTTGACAACCAAGTCTAAACTTCATCTATGAATCTGGAGCCTTCCGTTGACGCCCTGTTGTGTGAAAGCAGTTAGAGCCCGTGGCAGGTATGGGATGCATGGCTTAGCATGAAGGGGGGTGGGGTGGGGTGGGGTGTGCAGGTGTGGCGACAGACTTCTTTGACCAGTTGGTATTAAATGGCTCCTAAAACTTAAAACAGAAGATCATATCCTTTAGAGTTAGGGGACAGTGGAGTTAGGTTTGTCTTGTTCTCTAGCAATTGCCAGATTTCCTGTTCTCTCCTGACAAGTCTATTAGCAATTTGCTTTAGTAAATATATATATGTTTGGGTTTTGTTTTATCCTCTAAGTCTTCCTGAAGAGTTTTTAATTTCTACTTCAGTTGCATGGGATAAGCCATTTCCTCTTATTTTTCAGCTTTATAGCATATGAAGACCATAATTACATGTCCTGAGGTATGTTTATCCTATCCTGATGCTTCAAAGTTTTGCTACTTAAAGTGAGGTCTGTGAATCAGAAGAATCAGTATCACTTTGGAACTTGTTAGAAATGCAAATTCTCACCAGCTACACCCTGCTAGCCTACAACATTAGAATCTGCATTTTAATAAGATTTCCAGGTGATTCACATAATTATGCAAGCCTGAGAAACAGTGCTGTAAAGAGGCATTTGGATTCTTTCTTCCCCAGTCATTCACCCTGTGGAACTCTCTCACAGGTTACCTCCTGAGCAGGTAAAAAGTTGAGGGGCACCATCCTTTTAATCAAATCAAATGACAGTAACCAGAGGGGATGTGGGAGGGGACAATAAGGGGAAGGGCTTTAGGGAACAGCTATAAAGGACACATGGACAAAGCCAAGTGGGGGTGAAGGGGTGGGATCAGGGGAGGGAGGTGGGGATGGCTGGGGTGGGGGGCAGTAGTGAGGAGAAACTGGAGACAACAATACTTGAACAACAATAAGAAAAAACGACTTCTTGGTCCTTTATTATTATTAGAAAGGCCACAGAAAAAGAACATTGTATGATCTCAGGGGACACTTGAGACCTTAACCATATACTGGGTCTTATATGAGTTTCAACTCAGGCCTGCTAAGGTTAAACTCATTGCCAAGTCAACATTCCCGAACATGCTGACTCCTACCTCCCACTCTCAAAGAAGGATCAAACATACGAGTGACTCCACCAAAACTCCCATCAGATACTCTCCCAACTCAAGAGGTGACACATTTTTAAGCCCTTCCAGTAGAGAGAGCCCCCTAGTGGTGTTATTTTAGCTACAAAGTTCATTATACTGCAAGCCCTAGAACATGACCTCCCAAATCATCAAAAATCCTGGAACAATTCCTAGATCGCCTTCCCCAAAGATGCTCGGTTGCAGCATCAATAAAGTCATACTTAGAGGAAGAGGGAAGGGACTGGACGAGGACACAAGCCATGACAGGACTTAACAGCTAAATCCTCAGGGTTCTACCCAGAGTTCCAAGTATAAGATGGTACCAGCAGCTTGTTAAAGCTTTCAGCAGACAATTCTACTTCCTAGAATCTTTCCATGCCTTTGGGTAACAATGTTTGAGGAAGTCTTTATTCACCCTCTGATTCTCCACTCAGAATTTCATCTTCCTTATATGCTGGGTGAACATGGCTCTATCTTCTCGCTACAGACATAGTCGTAAAACTGCTTCTTGAACTTGGACTGTCATCGAGCATCTTGTTTTAGCTATCCAGTCTTGCAACAGTCTTGCTAACTCAGATGACAACCGCAGCCTGCTTCATGGCGTCCCAATATAATAGCTCCCTTTTGCAAATCTATTATTTGCCAAGAATTTCTAGTTACTCGTTAGTAGGAAAGTTTCTCTCCAGAGCAATTGATCCTGGCAGGTATTCTGAATTTCTTTTCTCCTCTCAAAATGATTCAGGCTTGGTCTCCCTTAACACCATTCTCCAGTCTGCTTCAGCACTAGATCATTAATCCCCTGTGGTCAGGTCCTCTTACTCATCTAGTGTTCCCAGCGCCTTAAAGTGGCAGATAATGGGCACTCCACAAATATTTTTGCACTGAAGATAATTGGAATGGAAAAACTAGAGCAGTTCTCTGCAGATGCTACTCTGACTGACCGACTGACTGAGAAGCCAAGGGATTACTGTAATAAAAAATTTGGAAATACTGTTTCTCTGGTAAATACTTCTGGGGTTTTTTGTTTGTTTGTTTGTTTTTTGGTGACTGACACACTGATTTCAATCTTGTGACTTCCTGAGCTGAGAACCCAGATAAGCTGTGCCTAGGCACCTGACCCACCAAGACTGAGGCAATCAACTTACTTGGTTTTGAGGAGTTAAATTTGTGGAATTTGTCACACTGCCAGGGATAACCAATACAATAGCCTAAGCTTACAGTGCTGTAAATATTCTTAAAAAGAAGAATTAAATTTTATTTTCTCATTTTATAGATTTATAGTGTATGAAGCAGACTCTGAATGACATCAAGCCCTGGGACCATAAAATAGTAGAAGAACTGCTGTGAGAATTATTAGCTTCTCAGCCCTAAGTTCTCGGCTCACTGAACATACCATCTGTAGCTCTGTTGCCTTCGCTGATAGAGAAACAAATTATTTAGGGGACTATGATTTTCTTCAAATGCGGTGTTTGTAAAAGCAGTGTTATTTATCATTTCCAAGAAAGAATAGGTTTTAAAATGAAATTTAGTGAAGCAGCAAAAGCTCAGAGTTTCTGTTATGAAGTGAAAGAGGTTCAGAAGCAATAAGGACTGAGCAGAGAAAAACCAAAATGAAAAATTAGTGGAAAGGTCGCTGGTAGAACAGGATGTAGTCAAATAAATTGTTTTCCTTATATCTTATTCATTGGTCCCATACAATATGCCACAAATGGTGGCTTTGGTCCTTCAGATGTAACACTCTTGTCAGGCTTTTGGGGCAGTTATTGTGCGGAATTATCCAATGGAGAACTGATTTCTGTATTTTTCCACAAGCATACCCTTTTCATAATTCCTATAGTAATCCCTAATTAATTTTTTAAATGTTTAAAATATACTTCATTTTTAGAGCAGTTTTAGGATCACAGCAAAATTGAGCAGAAGGTGGAGACATCTCATGTAGGCCGTGCTCCCATCCATGGACAACCTCTGTGAGACTGAACAAACGTACAATGTCATGTAGCCGTCATTACAGAGTCATACAGAGTAGTTTCACTGCCCCAGAAATCCCCTGAGCTCTGCCTGTTCACCCTTCCCACCCCCAATCCCTGGCAGCCTTGCATCTTGGCAACCGAGACAAACACTGTCTCGGCAGTTTTGCGTTTTCCGAAATGTCACATAGTTGGAGTCATTCAGTGCATAGCCCTTTCAGATTCAGGTTTCTTTCACTTAGTGATGTGCATCTAAGTTTCTTCCAGGTCTGCTTGATAGTACCTTTCTTTTTAGTACAGAATAATATTTCATTATCTAGATGTACTTCAGGTTATTAATTCATTCCCTAGTGAAGGAAATCTTGGTTTAAACTCCTCTTAAAAATATTTTTCTATGCTACACTCCAAAGCCTTATAATTCACTGTGGAAAGTAATATAATAAATCCAACACAACAGTACAAATTAAAAATCAAGAAAAATAACATATTCCAACAAATATGTGAATGGAAAATCTACCAGTTCATTTTATACAGTCTTAGATATATAGAAAAATATTAAATGGCTATAGTTGATAACCTAAAATGTAATGTAATATCTTGGTATACTTATACAATTTAAAAAGTAAAATTTACAGAACACCTGGTTTCTATTGCTCAAGTCTCCAAGAATGGAAAGCAGGCCCTGAACCACCCCTCCAGGTGAACGAAGCCATAGGGCCTAGGCTGTTTTGAATCTGAGTGTCAAGATCATCAGTCCTCTCTGACTAACAGATTCTGTTTGCCCTCAAAGGTAGTAGTTTTCAAACTTTATTTCACTCAAACTGTAAGTAATATATTTTATATTCTCTATCTCTCTGAGACATACACACACACACAGAACTTGGACTTTTCATGAAATAATACTTAAATGTAAGTATCCTGATAAATACAAATAGCTCTTACATACATAAAAGAAGTTCTTTTTCATTCACAATAAAGTAAATGCAACTTAACACTGCACTTAGAAAACTGGCCAAATTCCAAAAGGTTGCTAACACACTGTTGACAAGCTGTAGACAAAGAAGCCCTTTGTATATCGTTGGTGGGAGTAATATTGTTAGATAGTACATCAAAGATATTTTGGTAGTTTCTTTCCAAATTATATACTCATAAATCTTTGAGTCAACATTTTCATTTTTGTTTGTTTTTTCCTGCATATATACTCACCAATGTGTGAAAACACATAAGTACGGGATTATTTCCTGCAATATTATCTGTAATAACAAAACACATGAAACACCCTAATGGGTGGATGGTGAAACAAACTGTGGTATATCCATTAAATGTGATAATATATATCTCTAAGAAATATTGAGGGAACTTTTTTTTGTACTGACACAGAAAAATATATATGTTAAGTGCAAAAAAAAGAACATTGCCTAATAGTCATACTATATTATTATTCTGTGTAAAAAAAAAACAGAATAAAAGTGAAAACATTTTGGGATATCAATTGTTCCCTTTAAATGTTTGTATCCTTTTTGATATTTGGGCTGTTAAAGTATATTATATAGTCAAAAGTGAAATGAATAATTTTAACAATATGAAAAAATATGTGTATAAGTTACCAGGAACTTTTTAAATCTGTAGACTTTTGTAATTATGTTCTAAGATATGTCATATTAAAGAGGCACAGAAAATGTCTCAATTAAATGGAAAAACCCTTATTTTGCTTATCTTGAAAATCCTGATGTTTTCCAAATACATTCACTGAGGCAAGAGTTGGTGCAACCTCCTTTCCTTTCTGGCTAATTCCCAGGGAGCAGAATCTGCACCTGATCCAGGGTAGGGAAACCTGGCAATATTCCTCAGGGAGCTATCAGAGTTGCTATGGACCAGTGACTGCTCTGTGCCTCCTATTGTCCCCTGTTTTGAATGGAGTGCTCATTGTGAGCATTCTAACCCCTTTTTACATATATGTTGGGAGTACATATTGTGGGAGAGGATTAGACACTTTGTGTTTTAAATTTACAAGTATCCAGATCAAGAGGAGCTGCATCTGGAACTAATATAAATAATAAAATCCTGAACTTTGAACCAGACTCCAAAAAGTAATAATAACTCTGAGATATTTGGGGAAACAAGATGACTAGGTGTAGGTATTTTGTATGTGCAAGGCATGTAAATAATTGTGATCCAGAAGATAAAGCCCAGCAGACTGCATTATTGTCCCTAGTTCTCAACTTGTTCTGTAGCTATGCCATATTCCATGTGACTTTGCAGAACCTCCACTGGAGTCAAAGCACATTTTCTTTACTCGATGACGATAGGCTTGGCCATGTGACTTTCTTTGGCCAGAGGAATGTAAGCAGTAGTATTTGAGCAGAGAATTAAAATGCTCTTGCTTGGTTGTGCTTTGACACGTGCATTCTGCCTTTTGCTATGAGGAGACTATCCTTCACATATTTCTGGTCCAGGGAAGATGAAAGAAAGGTTTAGCAGGCCTAGAATAAAATCGCAAATTGAAACTAAACCCAGTTGAGGGTAGCCTAGATAATCCAAACAAGAACTAATCCCAACTGATGTGTAAAGAAGAAATACATGCTTCCTGAATGCTCCTGGGTTGTCTCCAAGTTACCTTGTTACCCTGTATTATTGTGGTAACTGATATAACAGTCCAGGAATATAAAAAGTTACCGAGGAAAAACAATCGCTAAGTATTGAGTTCAACTTACCTGTGGAGCTATGTTTGAGAAATCATTACTATTTGGTACATGTCTATATAAGTCCACAAAGATTCAGAAAAATTGTAGTCATATGGCTTCCCCTCAGAAAATAATGGGGATAAACTATAAGAGTGAGGATCACTGAGTACATAAATATAATAGAATTTTAGTATGGAAATAGTTTTATTTAATGTTAAGAATAGTGTTTGGATTTTATGAAATGAAAATCTCACACAAACTGGAGATCATTACCTCAGAGACGAGCTTGATAGTTTCTGCACTCATTTTTCCCCATAAGTCTTGATTGAAATGAAAAGTTGGTACTTCCAGCCCATGATCTAAAGTTACCCCGAGAAAGATGTTACTGCTCAGGACCCCTGTAGCAGATCACGCTGAGACCGTGAGTTCCCGCATCGGGAACGTGGTCCATCACAGTTATGTTCATGGTTACATTTGCCCCATTTTGAGAACTTTTCCATGTGTAAGGAATGAGTTGTTATAGCAGTTAACCAACCGATTAATATCTGAAAAGAAGAAGTCACTTTTCCTGAATCCCATGACTAAATGTGTTCTGAACAGCCCAACTTTAATCAACATGTCACAGAACTTGAGGCCTTAAAAGTGTCTTCACTCCCTCACTTTACATCTTCTCTTTGTCTTAGCTTAGGCTGTTACCATAAACTGGGTGGCTTAAACAACATATATTCATTTCTCACAGCTCTGGAGGCTAAAGGTCCAAGATCAAGGTGCTGGCAGATCTAGTGTCTGGTAAGATCCTGCTCTCTGGTTCATAGATGGCTATCTTCTCACTGTAGCTGCACATGGCGGAGAGCAGAGGTCCAGAGCAAACTCTCGTCTCTCTCTTTATAAGGCACTGATTCCATTCACGGGTGCCCCACCATCAAACTACTTCCCAAAGGCCTCGTCTCCTAATACCACCATGTTGAGTGGTGGGATTTCAATGTATGCCTTCTGGGAGGCCAGAAACCCACAAACATTTTCTACAACACGGGTGGCAAACACAAGGCCCGTGGGGCGAATCTGGCCCTCCACCTTGTTTTATCTGGCTGGGCACCTTGTTTCTACCCTGGAGGCAGTGCCAAGGGGCAACTAGTTTGCCCCTAGTTAAGGAGTAGTTACTACATTTACACAGTCCTAAAATTACATTATTCCCTTCAAAGGCAACCAAGAGGCTGATCGGCCCCCGGTGAAAATGAGTTTGACACCCCTGTTCTATGACATTCTCTTAATTTTATTCTTCATTGCTCTTCTTTTTCTCTAACCACAAAATAGAATTAAAGAATATTACCTATTTTTGTATTCATTCAGTGACATGTTATAACCTATTTTCCACCTAACATTGCTTTTTAATAACCCAATCTCACTTTGATGAGAATTTTAAAAGGTGCCCTGTTAATCTTGCACATTAAAAATTATGAAAAGAAGTTATTTCTTGTAAGGAAGCGACAATATTAAAAACAGATTTTATTTATAGTTTGAAAATATCTGGTTTTCTCTGATAAATTTAAGGAATCATTATTAGGTAAGACACTTTTTGAAGCAAATTCATATTTTGTCTCAGATTATGTGAGTTGAGAATTTTTATATACAATTAATCAATGCATTCTGAATGTGAATTACTTTGGGTGTAAGACATTTTAGGAAATTGCTGAGAAAGAAACGACAGTGGTGCATTCATTTTTGTTCTGTAATAAGCTACATGGTACAATATGGTTGATTCTATAAATTATATTTATAATTTACTGTAAAATCAAGTATTCTAGGCAGCTAGTGGGGCTGGAGGTGAGGAGATACAGGGATTGAGCAAAAAGGAAAAAGGACTCATGGACATGGACAAACAGTGTGGTGATTGCTGGGAGAAGGCGGGTATAAGGGGACTAAATGGTAATGGAAAAAATACAACAAAGATTAAATTACCTGGTTGGTTGGCTCAATGGAGTGCCAGCCTGCAAACCAAAGGGTCGCCGGTTTGATTCCCAGTCAGAGCACATGCCTGGGCTGATGTTTCTTTCCCTGTCTTTCTCTCCCCCTTCCGCTTTCTCTAAAAATAAATTTTAAAAATCTTCAAAAAGATTAAATTAAAAATAAATAAAAACAAAATAAGCTTCTTGCAAAATTTAAAAATAAAAGGGGAATGATTATTACAAAAAGAAAAAAACCTAAAAAGGGTTTTTGCCAAGAATAAAAAATAACTATGTTATTTGATCTTTGGTGATTAAAAATAATTCTATAGAAATTATTTTTTCCTACTACACTTATTAAAGAAAAGTCCTGTCTCACCGTATATAATACTTTTACATTAATCAGTGAAATCCTCCAGCAAAACAGCAATCAATGTGTTCAATTAGTTTTCAAAAGCTTGTGTAAGCACAGGAAAAAAGATTGCTACTTGAACTTCATTAAATATATTAAGTTTACACATTTTTGGAGTATATACCTATATCTTAAGAGTTGAATATAACTCAGTGTTATTTTGTCACCAATTAGATTATAATATAACTTGATATTTCATTAAAAACCTATTTTAAAAAATATCATGTTTCCTCTATTAGATGATTTTAAAAATGAATTATGTTTATGGAAAAGTAGCAAGAATTGTAAGAAAAATACATGTTTTATTTAAGCCTATAACCCAATTTTTAACATACCCTTTAAGATAGTTTGTTAATTTCATCCTAGGTGAGCTAATACATCATTAGGGTTGTAGGGAGTTGTTTAAATTTGTTGTTTCCCTTTCCCAATGCAACCATGCTACCAAGTATAACATAACTTGTACTTCTGCTCTGAAGCTGATGGTAAATTAAACAATGTATTTTCTGTTTGATTTCAAATGCCTCTTTCTGAGAGAGACCCAAACACAGAAGGCATCCAGACAGACATTTTTCATGAGCGTGAGCTATTGCTTATTTATAGTATTTATGAGTAAAACCACATGCCACAAAGTCCATGGTAGTGTAGATTTCATTCAGCATTGCCTCTCCCTTCTCAGCCAGGGCTCTCAGGCATGGTGACCAAGGAGGAGCGTGGGGGCAAAAATCTCTCAACGGAGCAAACTTTTCCTCCTTTGTCAAATGATTTCTCCATTTCTCATTTGAAATCTACTTGTGGTGTGTGTGTGTGTGTGTGTGTGTGTGTGTGTGTGTGTGTGTGATGTGTGAGTCCAGAGTCAGGATGTCTCCTTAGAGCAGAACAGATGGGTTTTCCAAGGTAGTGGGCTATGGAGTGAAGGTTCCAGGGAAAGCCTACAACCACAGGGATTGCCCTTGTTATACTCCAGCAAACATGCACAAAGAATAGACTATGCCAGGGCGCAGGGGCAATTCCCAGTTGCTGTTTAGGTAAATTTAACCCCCTAAATTCTCTACAAAATTAAGTATTTCTTTGAAAAGAAGTGGCTTAAGGAAAAAAAGAAGAGGAATTAATCTTTCCTTGCTTTCTAAATAAAAATGATAAGGACCAAGTTCTGAGGAATCTATTTAGTAAATTTAAGCATACATATTTTTAAAATTTTTATAGGAACTAGTTTCATGTTCCCTTTTTGCTTCTAACAACAGAAGTAGTCATTACTACCAATTTTTCATAATATTCTCATATTATATTTCCTTTGTGATTGGAGCTATTTTACATGGCTCAAATAAAGATGAGTAATGCCATCTCTTAAAAATAATTAGAGGGCAACAAAGGAGAAGATATCTATATAAAATATATAAACATACACACAGATACAAAAAAAACCTTGCAAATAAGCCTGAGTTTCTAAAGAAGAAATCATGTCAAAAGAAAATTCCTTAAAAATCATATTATACCATTAGCAGACAAAGGAAGTGCTGAATATGTAATTGGCCTTAATTTTAGTATGGTAGCTCATGGACTCTCGTTTGAGAAATAAATTCAGTTTAGATGGGATCAGAAATCTCTCACCTGCACTAAAATGGCATGAAGGGTTGTAAAGGGAAGGTAATGATGAATGGCAAAGAATTAAATCATAGATTTTATTTTATTTTTTATTTTTACAAAATGCTTCCCAAATCTAATGTATTCAAAATAGTTAAAATACTGCCCTGGCTGGTGTGGCTCAGTGGACTGAGTGCCAGACTGTGAACCAAAGGGTCGCCAGTTCGATTCCCAGTCAGGGCACATGCCTGGGTTGCAGGCCAGTTCTCAGCAAGGGGCACATGAGAGGCAACCACACATTGGTGTTTCTCTCCCTCTCTTTCTCCCTCCCTTCTTCTCTCTAAAGTAAATAAGCAAAATCTTTGAAAAATACTTAAAATACTAAACTATTCAAACACTCACCTGAGATAAATGAGAGGGAGGAAGGAAGGGGGGGAAGGGAGGCTCTATGAGTTGCCTGCCCTAAGAGCAGGCAAGACTTGTGGTCCATAACACAGGTGATAGCAAAGTGTGACTTTAGACATCAGGTAGATACTCAGTGTCCTTCTCTCTATTTCTTATGCTATTGCCGTATACAAAGTACTGGATAATGTGAAAAGGTTTACATTGTAGAATAAGGACAAGTAAAGAGAAAATGAATTACTGGTGCCATTAACAACAGTTATAGGTACTGAACTCTGAGTAGGTTCTAGGTGCTGTGCTAAGACTTCAAATTTATCATATGAACCCTGAAGAACATTTTAAGAGATAAATGTCCTTATCACTCCCATTTTACAGATGAAGAAACTCCCTTTTATGGACAAAGGACACTCCAGAGGCCAAATGATGGGGGGTAGCCCGAAATCCAACTCCCTCTGGCCCTCATTTTTGCCCCCCCACCCCTGGCAGATCCCACCACGGGCTTCCTCCCTATAACCCAAGTAATTATTTCTCTTTCTCACAGATGTAACTGAAGGATGAGATAGCTTGTCCGACCTCACATAACTAGAAAATGACAGAAGTAGCATTTGGTCATCATCTGGCTTCTAAATTTATACATCCCCACTTTTATGTTTTGTCCTCTGCAGAATAATAACCCACAGATGAACTACTGCTCTTCTCAGCCGCTTACCTGACGCATCTAATGCTTTTGAAGAATGAGAAGAAGTAAGAGTAAGAGAGGGAGAAGCTGTGAACTAAGAACAAGAGGTTGGAATTTTATCCTGGCTCTGGGCACACTATCTCTGGGACCTTGAACAAAGTCTTCATCCCCATGGTCTACATTTTCCCAGTTTGAAATTAAGAAGGCCAGACAAAGTATTCTCTAAGACCCCATAAGAGTTTACACTTCTGGGAGTTTTATTACAGCCCTTATGAATCACATCAAATATCATGTATCACTCCACATTGATTTGATCATAGTTTCCTCCAAGAAGGATTTCTATATATTAGCAGAAAAGTCTTCGGCTGAAAATTGGTCAATAAGAAAGAAATTGAAGAAAATTACGCGCTCAAAGCTTGCCTAGAACTTGTGAGACGAAGCAGCACAAACCACACGACACAGCTGAGAGCCAAGGAGGAGGCAAGAACTCCCTCGGACGAGGCAACCGTAAACTCAGTAGCTTGAGAAACCTAAGTAAATGCATGGGAGTCATTTTCTGGGAGTCTTATCATCTGTCATTTTTAAAATAGAATGTGAAAAAGCATCTACTACATGGCAGATTAAAAGCAGCAAAGCTACCAGAAGGTTAAGTGAGCTGTGCACTTACAGAGATAAAAAAAGCAATGGAAAAGATAGTAAAACTATTACAAGCTGACATAATGACACAAAAGCAAAGGTCTGATGCTCCTTTGTGTGGGACAAAGAAAACTCCAGAGGCAAAATGGTACAATGGCGATAAGCGCTGTCTTAGGTATCCGTATCCATAAGCACAGATAAGGCTTTGGATCATGTCTCTAATGTTGCTGCAGCATTTACTGAGTTACCTGTGGAATAAGAGTTTCTTGCCAGATCATTCACAGGTCTGGGACAATGCGCAAAGGCTCTGACTCTGTCCTATCGTGCCAGAAGGGCCTAGAGCAGGGGTGTCAGTCCCAAGGAAGTGCCTTGTTAGGGGTCTAGAGAACTGCTGGAGGTGGTGCCGAGAGAGCAGCACTGCACAGTCTAAGGCCTGAGGAGTTGTTTGAGGAAGCAAGGGAGGTACAGACAGATAAGAGAGGGACCTGTGAGTGTCACCCATTAAGGGACTGCTAGGCCACCACTGCTCATAAGAGATGCCAAGTGCATGGAGAAAGAATTCTAAGCAGGACACTATGAAGTTATGACTTTAAAAATGCATATAGTTGGAGTGACATACACCTGGCTTTGAACCTGACATGACTTGGGCAGTCTTTATCCAGGTTTCTCACAGGTAAAAATATTTACCTCATTCACTGGTGTGAGGAGGCTTGAATGAAATGTCGCTGTTGTTTTGTTACTTAAGAATTTGGAACACACTCAGAGGAGGGGCTTCTGAGTGGAGTTACTTTTGGAAGCAGCAGGCAGGATGGACCGTTGAGAGGTGTCTAAGGGCTGGAGAAATGCTTCTGTCTTCCACCTCAATGCACTCACACTCCTCTTTGGGGAAGGGAGAATGTGTTAGGCTTTCAGAATATTTCCCAGAACAAAGAAAAAAAACACTTTCTCCATCAGAAAACTCAACTTAATAGGGGTCTGAAAATCGAGTAGGAGTTTAGACTCTTGCTGGTTCTGCACAAGATTATGATTTTTCCATCTAGGCTGCATGTTTTAATGGAACACAATTATGTTTTGTTCACCTTTGTATGCTCCACAGATCCTGACAAACAGGAGAAGCTCAATAAATAGTTACTGAATGAGGGAATGAATGAATACATAAACGCTGAACAATACCTTCCACTTTTATCCCAGCAGTCTTTTTTTTCCTATTGACTACATTTTACATCCATGTTTGAATTATTTCTAGGTCCCGTTTTTAGAAAACAAAGCTAGAATATTTTTACATTTCAATACAAAAGGAACTAATGAAATATAAGCACCCACAAAAGCAGGCCTAAAGTGTATCTTATATTGAAGAATATGGAGAAAATGTCTCTTTTTTTGTCTTTCTTTGTCTGGGTATCCCAAATATGTAAAAGGATTTCAAATCAGGCCATAAGAAGGAGCAGAAGGAAAGAGTCTCAAGACCTGGCCTAGCTCCCGAATCTCCAAGTGAAAAGCAAGATAAAGATAAGGCAGCTGTTGCTTAATGCCACCAACTGTTGATGGAAAACTGGCAAGCAGAGTAGGCAGACCAGCAAAAGATGAAGCCTGCATTTACAATGTAGCTAACTATTTAAACCCTCTTAAGATCAATTCAGGGGCACTCTTTTATAGGATCATATATATCTAAAGAAAAAGCAAACGCTGGCTGCTGTGGACAACCTCAGTTTCAAGGCAAGGGAGGGAGGGCTCTCCCAGCTCTTTGATCTACAGTGAGGCTTTGTGTGTAGTCCGGGGTGGCTGTGAGGGGAGGAAGGGATGCTTGCAAAAAGCACAGCCTTTGGCCTCTAGAGACTTAAGAGCTAATGATTGGCAGGATATTTGACTGGGAAAAAGAGAGGCACGTGAGGTGATGCTGGGGAAGACTCCAGGGCTGGGTTCCGGCTCCTGTCGGTAGTACTGTACAGTCAAAGCTGAATGAATGTCTACAAAACAAGCAGCCTTTAAAAAATAAAGAAATTTTCCTAATGCATTCTTAGTGCTAGGCATATTTTTCATACTCTTAGGGAAAATCATTCATGGATACACAACAAAGACATTCACTCAGTTTTTACTGCTGGTTTAGATCACTGTTAGAAGCAGCCTCATGGAGAGGGATTCTAAATTAATGACTTAGGTGATGTTGGGCCTATCACTCTTTAAATAGGTGGCTAATGCAAAGATGAAAAGCTGCCGTGTCTGTAGCCTTTATTAAAGATTATACTGACATTTCACATGGGCTATTTTCTGAAAGCATATTTCCTCTAAGAATGTTTTGCCATTACACTTATTTTGTAACACCTGGGAAATTCAAGGTGGCCTCCCATTCTTCCTAAGCAGGCCGTTTACAGCACTGGGGAAGGAATGCTAGGTGTGAGGTATCTGACTGTTCGGATTTGCTCAAACTGGGTAATGGGTACACCCTTCTGTGATACAACTTATGAATCTCATCAAATTGTGCCAGAGTGATTCCACTACACTGGGATTGTTACTCACATTTTGTCGACCATCAGAAACAGTGTTCACAAATAAATGACTGTATCTTTGAGAATCAGTATTCTTCCCCACTAGGACACAAACTCTTTGGGACTCCTGTTTTGTTTATAGCTGTTACCCCAGTCCCCAGAATGCTCTTTAGCAGGTGTAGGTAGTGGGTATTTAGTAAACTTTGTGTCAATCCGATTAATAAATGAATTTAAATCGCTCCTTTGAGATGGCACTGGGTAAATAGTGGATAAAGAAGAACAAGGAAGTATATCACTTTATGAATCAATATACCTAAATTTCCTCTCTAAAAATTGCTTTTGTAAAAACAGAATTTTCACTCTTGCCTCCCCTAAGTTGAACACTTTTGTCTAACATCAGGACACCTGAACATGATGAGGTGTGTGTCTGATATCCAAAATACACCCAACAGGTAGTAATTGAGCACCTGCTATATACTGGGTGCTGGCACAGTCATACACCCGTGAACCAAACAGATGAGGTCCTGTTCATGTCATAAAAACATGAAAATAAATTTCATCTGTGGCTGTATGTCCAGTCTTACAAAAGGTGGTGTCCGGGATTGATTTGTAGAAAGTAATTTTCTGTTGAGATTACCAAAGACAAAGACCCCAGAGAAGCCTGTAGAGCTGGGTTTCACCTACTGCTTTTGGTGGGTGAAATTTCCTTAAAACCGTATCACATTATTTTACGTAAACTCGGACAAGGAGTTTTATTTTGGAGGCTGTAACAGGTCACTTGGAGTCCCTGATGATACACAATGAAAGTGGGCAAGGACATCTGGGTTAAGAACGAGATACGGTTACAATGTATTAGAACTTTTTTGTGTGTGTTTCATAAGTTGGTTACAAAGACAAATCCAAAATAAGAGCTCTAAAATCGTTTTCAACAATAGCGGTATCATTGAACTGGAAAGTTGATTATGGTGACTCTTTTTAAGATCGACTTCCATTGTTTCATTTTAATGTATGTGTTTTTGAATCTCCATTCTTTATACTTACCCCCTAAAGATACATTCCTAAAAGAATACTTTTATTCCATCAACATTGTATTATTATCATTATTATTATGATTTTCCCTAAAGAAATCATGCACAGGACATTGCAAACCTTTCAAAGTTACTCATTTAGAAGGGAAACAATTTTAATAATAGAGCTAAAATAACCCACAAGCAGAGAGAATGTATTAAAATTTGAAATACAATGGGAAGCATGTCCCCTAGAGGGTGTACGGGGAGGAAATTTGAACTTCATTTGACCTGCTCTGTTTCTTTAAACTCAATTCAGGACTTATTTCACCACAGCCAGTTCTTTACACCATTTTCTTTAAGTTTTAAGTCTTTCTTCCCAAAATACATATGTAGTTTGTTTTCTATATTTTATATGAAATCACAGATACTATAGCTTCTTGATGTTTTAATAACATTTAGAAGTTCTTCCGACTAGGTGTTTCATTTCTTAGGTGACATTCATAAATTATTGCTCAAAGTTATAAATATGGTAATGTATTTTCTTTAAATATGTCTACATATGTTACCAAATTTTTGTATTAAATAAAAAATCAAAAGGGATATAAAAATGTTATAAGTTTTATGTTTGCTAACTAATGTTGAGAGAATTAAAATGATCTTATCAGCTATCTTTTAGGTAAAAATCATATGAATTAATGGTGCTCTATGTGAAAGTATTTTTCAAAACTAAAAAAAAATATAAAATCAGCTGCATTATTTTGTCTATGATACAAATAAATATCATGTTTCTATGTGGACTATAATATTACGAGGCAATACTGTCTCATTGCACTTTACCTTTAATAAACTATGCAAGAATTCTTATTGCTTTAAAATAGAAGCTCAATTATAATCTCAATTAGATTTTTATTATTTTGCATGTAACAATATAAAAGTAATTATTCCATAAACATTAACCACAAACTTTTGAGTTTTGATATGTTAATAAAAATTAATTTTTAGATATAAGATTTTTCAATATAGATGACAAATTTAAGCAATGTTAGGATAATTAGATATTTTAAAATAATGACTTTTAAGAACTTAGTATGAGAATACCATCAGATTCCATAGCGCTGGGTTCTTATCTAATTATCATTAAATACCATACCACAAAACCAAATATTGTTTTAAAGATGTTTTATAAATGAGTTCCCTTTTTATTTCAATGTGTCTATATTTCAAAGTAAGCAGTAATGCAGGATGGATAAGTTTTGGAGATCTAATGTACAGTATAGCAGCTATAATTACTAATATAGTATTGTACACTGAATATTTGCTCAGAGTGTAGGTCTTTGGTACTCTCATCATGCACACAAAAAAGCCAACTATGTGAGGAGATAAATATGTGAATTCTCTATACTTTAGTATTAATTTCACTATGCATGTGTATATCAAAGCATCGTTACACACATTAAATATATACAATAAAAAATAACAAAGCAAATGACATGTTATTGAGTTGGTGTATGGCCTCAGCCAGTGGGAGGGTCCACCCCCTTTATATGTCAGGGAGGGGTCAAAGAGGCTCACTGTTCTGTGAAGGCAACAGTTGATTTCAGCAAAATTCAGAACTGGCTCCTTCTGCTCCTTTCTCTTTTCATCCTATGTTTCAGAATCTTGTCTAAACCTTTATGCCAGTGATTTTCAACCTTTTTCATCTCATGGCACACAGAAACTAATTACTAAAATTATGTGGCACACTAAAAATATATTTTTTGCCAATCTGACAAAAAATAGGTATAATTTTCATTCATTCACACCAGACAGCTATTGTTGTGTTGGTTGTTGTCATTTTTTAATTTGACAGTCTAAGGGAAAAGAGGTCAGTACCCCTGACTGGATATTTAGGTGTGGCATGTTTTAAAAATTTTTGCAGCACACTAATTGGAAATTGCTGCTTTGTACCCCAAAGGCCTTTGTAATGATCAGCTGGCAAGCATTCATTGAGAGCCTACAGCCTGCGTAAAACTCTGGCCCAAGTTTGCAAGAGAAAGCTATAGCCTCAAGAGATCTAGCTTAGGGATTTGGGACAGGTTAGGGGAACTGGTCATCCTGTGAGCACACCCAGACTGGTCATTCTGTGTGCTACACACGCGAGTGCGTCCTTCAGTGATCTCACAAGTGGGTACAGGGATAGAGTTAACCCTCCACACCCGCCCAGGAGCGACCTGTTGAAATTTGTCTCTGCAGGGATGAATTACACCCTCCCTGATTCCCTCAATCCTATCAAGGAAATATTCACCAGTAAATAATTTGGCAAGCACTTCTTTGTCATAAAACTTATTTAAACATCAATTTTGGCCCCAATAGAAAGAGAAGTATTTAATGATAGAAACAAATATTATGCAATTTAGCTGAATCATATAATTTTAAAACTCCTGTCTACATTTTAAAAATTCCATCTATTTTACAAAAGCAATTAATCTACTCACCAAGACTTTATTTTTCCTCTTTGTAACATTTACTTTTGCTTGCCCATTTCCTTTATTGTCTCCTATTGGAAAACTGTTTCTGGTATTAATTTGTTTATTCTAAATAAGATGGCAAAAATCCATCAGATTTATTGCCCAGACTCCCTGGTGTCCATGAATATGATCATCAGGATACTGAGGGGAAGTCAAGGTTCTGCTATTTGTGAACTGTGTTGACATTAGCACTTATCATTTAGAAATTAGCCAGTGTATGAAGGGATTCTCACATATGTCAGTCAACAATTAATCCCTGAATCTGATGGTTGTTAGTGAAAGCATAGTAGCTGTTAAACAGTACCCAAGGCTACCAACTACCACTATCCATATTTACCATAAAAGGGATTTTTAAATCCTTTTGTAACCACACAATATCAGACATGAAGGACATAAGTAACTGCTCCTGCACTACACCAGGTAAAGAAGGGAAAGCAAAGCAATAGGTATCTATATCTATTGTATAGATATTCCACGAAGGCTCTATTTCAATTTAGTGGACCCATTTCCATTTTGAACTCTGAATACAGTGTGACATTTCCTACCAAACAGGCTATAAAACCTGCTCCGTTGTTACTGCTTGGAGACAAAGAACTTCAGAGAAAAGGAGCACAGATTGTTACATTGTGTGATCATGGCTAGCACTTTATAGAGCACACTAGAGGGCATCTAGGAACTTCTTAACATGGTATTTGATATAAACTTAACGTCTCAAACAGGTAAATAGGAAAGAAATGAAGACTTAGTAATTATCTCCTATTAGAATCAAAGAGGCCTTAAACAAACACACACAAAAAGGTCTCAACAGGAGCATAGATCTTTAAGATACTCAGAACTCCCCCCTCCCCCAGCACATCTCATTGCCTTTCCAGAGGGGTAAAAGGAGTCTGTGAGCAAACAGAAAAGTCTTACTTTTCTGCCTGGGGTGGAGGTGAGCTGACATCTGAGTTGGGCTTCTGTGAATGAGTAGGATTTCACCATGTGTAGGGGAAGGAGGGTTCATTCCAGTCCGGGGACTGAGGTCAAACAAGCAGGACAGCCCCGGGTAGGAGTGCACACCCCCTCCGGGAACAAGGCAGGACTTACCTAGAGGGTTTGTGCTTAGGGTCTTGGGAATGGTCTAGAATGAAGATAGAAAGGCCAGAGAGTTTGTAAATATCGTTTTAAGGAACTAAGTTTTATTCCACTGGAAACGAGAAGTCCGTACAACCTTAAGAAGGGCAGTGACATGAGTGTTTTGAGTCTCTATGCCTTTCTAGACAAAGAGTCCCATGAGGGTTTGGACTCTTTCTTGAGCCTAGAACAGACACATTAAAACAATTGAACTAATTTTTATTTACTGATTAATTAATGTTCACATCAATTAATTGCTATCTTATTTTAATAGATCTCAGCTGACAACATGGAATATTGCTTGGGCAAGAGAGACTAGAGGCAGAAGACCTTAGGGGGCTACTTCCTACAGCTGCCAGGAGAGGGAAGTTATCTCATGAACCAGAACGAGGGCCAAGTGGTTTGGAAGGTGGATATAAAAGACATCGCAGAGGAAGAATTAATGCAGCTTGGTAACTGGTTGGATATCTACCGGAGAGAGAGGAGTTTTATAACTCAAATGAGCAGTAGGTGGTGAGGAGGAGGAGGTGTGAGGGCTGGGTGGGAGCCAAGGGGAAAAAAAGAATGGTGTTTGGGATACCTCAAAGTCAAGTGCCTGTTGGACCTCCTTTTGGAAACAACCAGTGTGTGGTTGGAGACTAGGAGAAGTCAGCTAGACCTGTGAACAAGCCCTAATGTTTCCTGGATTTCAAATGTGTAACAATATCAAGTATTGTATTTCATACTAAATTACAAACTCAACCAACATTTTTATATCCACTTCCTGCCACCTCTTCATTTATTCGTTCTGTAGTATCACTGAGTAACTACAACGTGACAGGTGTAGTTTTGGAGTGGAGATGCAGCAAACACGAGAGATGATGTTTTTGTTCTCATGCAGATTACCTCCCAAAGGATGAGTGGCTGAGACCAAATAAAGTAATAGATGTATAATAAAATTTCAAGTAGGATAAGTGTGTTGAAGAAAAATAAACCAGGGAGAAAGAGAGAGAAGTATTCCTTAGACTAAATATTTACCGTCTGCAGCTGAGATTTTAATCAAGGGCTAATTAATGAATTTTCTCCTTATTCTTTCAATTACAGATGATGACACGTAAAAGTCAAGTGAATTATTTACCTCAAGAAAGAGGTCATTCAAAGGAGCCGGAGAGATAGGATTTTTGCATGACTACCCTTGATCTCTGAGAGCTGTGACCCTGATTTAGCCGTAAGAAAACCGGGCTCATGAGTGAAGAGTGTGCCCCAGAGGACCCCACAACTCTGCTGCAAGGCAGAGAAGCTGTATGAGAACAACTACAATTAGACAAATTATATTGAGAACCTTAGAAACTCATTACAACCTGCACCAAATTTCCCCTTTTAAGATCAGTCTATTTTTTTCTGTTTTAGAAGGTATATAGCTGGCAAAATAAAGTAATTTTTTACTGTTCAACCAAATCTTAATTATGACTCATCATGGGGTTATGCATGAAGCTAATAAAGTCTGTTTCCCGCAGAGCATAGGGGAGTACAGAGGGAAATGAAAAGAGGGAGGGGAGTCCGAAAGGCAAACAGTGGTTGAGCTTGCATCCAGAAAGGAGACTCCAAGTGAACTTACCAATAAAAGCTACTGGTGTTCCATCACTTGGATACGTGTTTTGAGGCTGTCATTATGATCACAGTCTGGTGCGAAGAATGATGGTGTAATTACATATGTGCTCATGCTGGAAATGTGTCAGAGACGTGCTTTCAAAGATGCATCCAGACTATTATCTGAGGAAAGTCTTACATATGAGAAATCAAATCTTCTTTGACTCCAAGATTGACAACAGTGATAAATAAATTCAAGTATTTTAAAAACTGTCTAACTGTTAAGATTTAGAAACGTTCGAAGTATGTGAGGCTTGCTACTACTTCATGCCACTCATTCCAGGGATGGATTTGCCTTTTTTTGAAAGGCTCTCTTCCCTTGGCTTCCTAAACCTCAGGCTGTGCCTACTGTTTTTCTTCCTTTCTCTGACTGTTGCTTTGCTGTTTCCCTATACCTTCATTTTTCTTCTCCCTAACCTGTAAATGTTGGTATTCCTCAAGGTTTCATTCTAGACCTGTTTCTCTTTTCATGTTGAACTCTCTCCCTAGGTAATCCATTCATTCATTCATTCATTCACTCACTCACTCATTCAACAAATATGGATTAAGTGCCTCTTATAAGGTCAGTACTATTCCATGCACCTGGGATGCATCAGTGAACAAAACAAATAAAACCCCTGTCTACAGAGAACTTTTACTGCAGTAGGTTCCCATTACTCTGTATACTCTGGTGACCTCCAAGTTTCTGTCTTTAGCTCCCATCTCTGTTCTCCAAACTCTAGATTCATCTACTTGACCAGTTCGCCACTTGGATAGTCTAGAAACACCTCAAATTCAGCATGTCCAAAATGAAACTGATCAGGTAAGGGGGTAAAATTACGAGTTCAGAGTTCCCCACCACGAGTGTGGTATCAACTTCCTTCTATCTGCAGAACCCAGAAATGTGGGAGTAAAGTAATCCTTGCTTTCTCCCAGTTCTGGAGAATGGATGACCAAGTCACAGTGTTAACAGGTATGATTTTTCCTGTGTCCTCGTTCCTGGGCTCATAGATGGCTGGCCATCCTCTCACTGTGTCCTCACACAGATTTTCCCTCTGTGCAAGGATCCCTGACGTCTCTTCCTCTTCTTTTAAAGGCACCACTCTTGTTGGATTAGGGTCCCACCTTACTGATCTTGCTTAACCTTAATTACCTCATTAAAGGCCGTCTCTCCAAGCATAATCACAATGGTGGTAAAACTTCAATATATGAATGTGGGGACATAAGGCAGACCCCAACAGAAACCTCCCCAAATGTCTTAGGTTTGGTTAGACTCCCAGTAATCTGTTTTTTAGCGCCGTGATTTGTTACAAAGAACTTGCACAGACCATAATAGCCAAAGCTGTTTGCCATGTATAAACTCAAGACCCTTCCTATCTCTCTGACCTCCTCTACCATTCTCCCTCACTCACTCCAGTCCCCTTGCTGATCCAAGCACTTCTTACTTGGAATTCTCTTCTCTTGGCTCATTCCCTCTCTTCAGTCAGGTCTCTATTCAAATACCCCTAGAGAGAAAGAACATCCAGAATATACCACCGAGCATATTACTGTAAGCCTCAAAATTTCCTATGCCCTTAGGTACCTTTATTTCTTTCATAGTACCACCAAACTTAATAATACTTGTTTACTTTTTAAAATTTTCTTACTGTCTTATTTGCTTGCCAGAATGTGAGCTTCCGAGGTTTTGGCGCGGTATCCCTCAAGTCTAGAACAGGTTTGGGACACAGGGTCACTCAATACATATTTTTGGATGAATAAAGGAGTGTGTTTACTTGTCTAGCTATTTGACCCGTACCTGTTAGCCCTGTTTGAGGCCATAATATCTGTCACACAGGGAGACTGTCTGCTATGCTCACTGGTACCTGGGCACTTAAGACTGGTGGCTGGTACCCGGTATGTTCTTAGTAGATATTTGTTGAATGAATGAATGAAATTTCAAAATAACAGAAGTAGTGAAAGTTTATAGAGAACATCTTGAAACAATTTGCAGCACATAAAGAGAAGTTGTGGCATTTCTAGCTATTTCACAATTCATTTTGATTTAGCAAGGCTACACCCTCTGTTCAGACATGCTTTTTCTGGGCCAAATCTCTGTGAGGGGCCATAAAACTGCCACCAGAGTGCTATGAAAATTACAGGAGGAAGAGAATAACAGTATTTTTATTTCTAGAAATATTTCCTTTCCAAAGACCAAGTGTAATCCCAGATTATTAATTATTTGGATGGTCTTTTAGTTCACCAATGAATGAGATTCCAGGACCAAGTTATTTGGATGTTTTGTATGGATTGAAATAAATGTCTTAAAAACAAGGCAATAAAAACACACATTTAGAATGGCTCCAACTCCAAACCAAGTAATTTTGGGTAAAAGTAAGTATTTTCTCTGTGCCTGGTTTATTTTTAGAGTATGTTAAAAGCAGGAAAACTGATTGATATAATATATAGGTAATATATTATTTCAGGATTTATAAAAAATAGCTATAATTTAATATAAAACTGTATACATCTAGTATTTGCAATTTCTTAGAGAATTGTGTATTTTCTCCTCTAAAATAACCTTACTAGGAAAGTATGAGCCAAAAGAATTACACTTGCTACCATTTTGATTTGTCTCTATCTAGAGGAGAATTTGAAAAAAATAGTATTTGTTTAATAAGCTTAAATATAACTTTTTTCTCTTTGCAATAAGATAAAGTTCCAAATAATTTCATGTCTTTAAAAATAGCTAGCCCTGACCGGTGTGGCTCAGCTGGGTGGGCATCACCCTGCACAGCGAAAGGTCGCGGTCAGTTCCTGGTTGGGGCCACGCCTGGGTTTCGGGTTTGGACCGATCGTGTTTCTCTGTCACATCGATGTCCCTCTCCCTCTCTTTCTCCCTCCCTTCCCTTTTCTTTAAAAATAAGTAAATAAGGAGTTTTTAAAAATACCCAAAATATTTTTCCTTCTTACATTTCAATTTTTTTCTAATATTTTTTCTACCCCTTTTCAATTTTGTAGCTGAATAAATATAAAATGTGCTAATATAAGCAACAATTTAAAACAAGTATGAATACTTTGCTGTTTAGTTGTAACTAAAGTTTAAATATAGAAAATACATTGACAGAAAAAATGTATCACAGCAAGTAATATGAATAAGAAAGTAAAAACTTCTGAGTAGCACAGATCAAAGAGTAAACTTAGGAAGAAGAAAGCTGTTATCAAAGGGCTAAGGCAGCTCCTGCTATGTCTGATTAAGTGCTATGTAGACTCAGTTTATCTGGTTTTGTTGTGTGGTGGCCCTACGAGAGTCTAAAGATCTAAATTTTCAAATTACTCCTTGCTATCCCTGAGTATTTCTTTCATCTTCCACAGGTACTGGAAAAAAGAAGGTAATTGCATATAATTGCCTTGGCAGAAACCCTAAAGGTTCTTTCCTTTGAGGAGCTATATAAGATCCTTGATTATTTACAGTTAAATACAATATCCATTTAAACAAAATTTCTTAACTTTGGCTCTACTGACATTCTGGGGTCGGAGATAATTCTTTCTCTTGGGGCTGTCCTGCACACTATAGAATGCTCAGCAGCATCTCGGCTTCTGTAGATACCAGTAGGACATCCCAACCAAAACATGTTTTCAGCCACTGTTGAATGTCCCCTGGGGGGCCAAAAGTGACTCTGAGTGAACCCTGTTGACTTAAAGTTTTCATAATGACCTTTGTCATCTATTCAGTAAATGAGAATTATACTGAGTGTTTGGCAGGTCTCTTTGTGTTCTGCACAGGCATCAAGAGCAGACTCAGATTCAGCTCCTTCTCTTCGAAAGCTGTTACAGAGACAATATCACACATTGCATGTGACACAGAGACAATCCCATGTGTTACATGTTAGAAAGACAATGTCATAGTATAACACAAGACATATGTCACTGAGTTCTAGATGTCCCGTATTGCTAATAAATGTCTTTCAGTGACTTAGAAAGTGTCCCAAGTCACTGAACACTTTCAGTAGAGCCCTGGGGGGAATTCTTGGAAGGCACAAATTCACAGGGGCTTTGAAGATTGAGTGAGATCTGGAAAGGCAAAATTCTCCATGTGTCACGGAGAATGTACTTGCAAAGGCCCAGGTAAAACCGTGTGAAGTAAGTCTGAGAAAAAGCAATAGAAGAATAAAGGGTGAAGAGAATTCCTTCCCAGCATAGAGAAGGCGGTAACTTCAGAAATACGACAAGATGTCAGTGGAGGGAAAATAAAAGGATGTTGGTTTTCTTAAGAACTGTTGTTGGAATGTGAAGTGATGTGAGTTCATCAAAAGTGGTCTAAAGCTTGGGTGAGCAGTTAAATGGCAGGTGATGGGCATGACCAAGGGGGTGCGGGTGGAGGGACTACAGCTTCGGGACTGAGAGAAGAGAAATGGAGGCAAAGGTCTGAATCTGAATCAAGAAAGACCTACAGGTTTGGAGCTCATTCGGGCTAAGAGGCCAGGTCAGAGTCAGACTCTGGCTGGATGTAAATGCCGGGACCTCAGCTGGGGGCCCTGAGCACATGTTCATTTGCTCTCGACAGCCATTGTGGAAAAGTCTCTTTGATTCATTTTATGAAGTTTGTTGGTTGCTGAATGATTAACAGGTACCTTTAAAAATTATAACTGGAATCTAGTTTCTCTTCGGCCCTAAGTTAACTATTATCAAGTTAATATATAATTTAAATTCCAGGAGATTCAAAGATCACACATTAAATTGAACATTCTTAAGCATCTTATTTTAACTGTAACAGTATTGTTTTTGATATTTCTAAATATTATTCATTTTAATGGACAAATATACACTTTATTTTATTTCCTACTGACTTTAGATATACAGTATAATGCAATTAACATTATTTTTAAATAAACACACACACATGCATAGTTAAAAGTTGGACAATGCCTGAGGGTGAAGGAAGAATGATCACATACAGAACACTTTGATTACCAAGAAAACCAATACTGATACATTAATTTAATTAGGCATTTCTGCCTTGATATTAAAAAGTGTATCAACACTGACTTTCTAATGGGACAGGGAACACTTTTGAGATTCAAAACTTCACATTCAGTAGTGGAGATGGTCAACACTTTGAAAAAAGCGAGTAATTTTGTGAATATACATACAAACCTAAAAACCATGTATGAAGCAGCTAATTGCCATTCCCAGTTGGAAGCCCTGGTGTTGCACAGGTCTGTCTGAGTGCACACGCACACGCATACACACATCTCTGTCCCTGACGTGGAAGCCAGGAAACGACTAAGTAAATGCACTGTCCCTGGGAGTGTCTCACTATAGGCAGTACGGTTCCATTGGCGTGGGCGGATTCATGTTTGGGAACATGAATGGGCATAGAAAAGTGGTACATGTGGGTCTAAGTATTGTTCTCTTGGCAGGAAGGGAACAGATATAGGTGATACTTTAAAATCATTAATGGTGTGGCTTACTATAGAAAAACTAGTCTGTATTTTTCTTTTTTATGCACATTCGCAGTAGTTACATTCTCTTTTTTGGTTAAATTATGCATTGGTTTAAATTTAGATATTTTAGGAAGGTGCTTTGAGGCTTTCAAGGCTATGAAAAAGGCTATTATGACACCAATTTAGTGTGCCACATTAGAAGTGAACAAAAGCAATCTATTGCTTAACAGAGTTGATATGCTTTCTCATTTACTTAATCTAATGTCAAGGTATGATTTGGCATGGGAAGAACATGAAGCAAATGGATTAAAAACATGAATATGTATATATATGTATATATATATATATACATATATACACATTCACAGGTCTCAAATTTTTGTAATTATAAAGATATGCATACATATGAATATATTATAGCATATGGAAGAAATAGTTTAGAACACAACACAAGGCCATTGCCAAAGTAAGATTGCTATTTTGTTTCCATTCTCTACAATGCAAATCTCTGAGGAATGATAGTTACGATTCATCTTTCTATCCTGACTGTCTATCAGTATCTGGCAAAAAAGAAAGCACTAATAAATGTCACATATACACACATAGATATTTATAGTTATATTTTTCTTTAAAAAAGACATTCTTGAAATGTCAATTATAACAAGATTTTTTTATATATTAAATTTACCAGACTCTCTCAACTTATACAGAAAGCATTCTTTCAGTTTCACAGCTTGTTCTCAGAGTATCTGAATGCTTTTGCTTTAATAAAAGAAAATATAATAATAGTCAGATTTACAATGCCCAATAAGGTGCTTCTTTTGTTTAACTGATCAATAATTCATTCTAAAAAGGAAAAGTACCACTGCACTTAGTGGCATTTGAACCAAATTTAATTTTTTAATGTTTAGTATTTCTGATTTCTGTTGTCTCATTTAACCAAAATTACAAAGTAAATTACTCAATCTTTTTATGCAGTAAACATTTGTCAAATACTTAATGCAAAGTAATTTATGCAAATGTAATATCACATTTTAAATAGTTTGTTATTCTTTCTTTTATTCAACTTTCACACTCAAAAACACTCATTTTTTTGAAGCAAGACAGCAGTATCAAAAAAGAGTAAATTTTTAATCTTATGCTGCACTTCTTATTTTGATCATTTATTTCAGGGAATTTGAGCTTGTCAGCATTGTAACAATTTAACAAATTTGCTCTCAAATTGAAGTAATTAAGGCATAAAGTATGACAGCTCTTTTTGTGTTAAAAATTAGGACTGATAATTGCTTAGAAAATTCTGCTCTTCCCTAGCTACTTTTTAAAGGGACCGTACAATTCTACAGATAGAGGAAGTAAATTTTACAAATTTTTATTTACCTTGTTGGCAGTGCTTTATCTAAAAAATAATGAGAGTAAAACTAAACAAAGCAGTTCTAAACTCATAGAAACAGAGGATAAATAGATGGTTAGAAGGGGGTGAGGATAGAGGAATGAGTGAAAAAGGTGAAGGGATTAACAAGTTCCCAGTTATTAACACAGTCACAGGATACAAAGTACAACATAGGGAATACAGTTACTGGTATTATTGTAACTATGTATGGTGCCTGATGGATACTAGACTTATTTGGACCATTACTTCATAAGTTATATAAATGTTTAATCACTATGCTGTATATCTGAAACTATAATATTGCATGTCAGCTATAATTGAAAAATAAAATATTAAAAAGGTAGATAAAAACTTCCCCAGGCATATTTTTAAGAATAGTTACACAATTAAAATCATTTCAACGCTTTGACATGGACCTACTTAAACATTTTTACTCTTAGAAAAATAAAGTATCCACAGAAAAGCAACTAGTATTTCTATCAAGGCAATTGTTCTATTTATGTCTTGGCAAAATATGTTTGCCTTATTCATATTTATCAAACACCGACAAAAGTAGTAGTAAATGGATTCGGTATGAAGATGTATTCTAGCTTTAGCTTCTGCTGTTTGAACTTACTGATGATTGATAGACATGCCATGAATTCTAATGAGCCAGGATGCCTGTTCTCACAGCTTAACCATCTAAACTGAAGTGATTGAGTAGTTATTTAGTACAGCTCTGGATGCAAGTATCAAGAAAGTCACCACCTGTGTGGTTAACTGATGGGGATGAGATTTCAACTCAAAAACAGAGGAGAGCAAGTCAAAGGGAAGAAACAGATTGAACAAAAGCAAAGAGGCAGAAAAGAACAGGAAGCATTGGAGAAACACTAATTCTGTTTATGTGGAAAGATACCAAGAGTCAAGTAGGGAAATAACTTTGAAGACGGGCTAAGCTGTTGTGGGAGCAGTGGAGTGCCTCTCTTTGTTTCTGAGCTGAGGGGCCATAATAAAATTTACATCTTAACATCTCTGCAAACAACTTTTATATTTAATGCAAGGGCATTGTGATCATTTTTTAAATGCAATAAACTTAATGGAATGGAGGAAGAAAAAGGGAAAGAAATAGCATGTTTTACAAAGTATCACCAAATGAAGAGGTCTACAATAGAATAGGGCAGGAAGTTAGAGATACATAAAGAGCAAATAGTAGTATTCCATGTTTAAAAAGGCTTCTAGTTACAGAAATGGTAAACAAAGAAGGGCCTTTACATAACACATGAATGGAAATAACTTTTTCACCACTTACATTTTTTTTCAGAAAAACTAAGATTACCTTTTTCAAATTCAAGGACAAAACATATGGAAAATCTGAACTCATGTTCATGTTCCCTTTTTATAAGGAAACAACCCCTCAGGAAACAACCCCATGCCATATATCATTGGCATGATATATGCCAATAAAACTCTTATTGGCATATATCATTCTATATCTGATTTAAATATATATATATATATTATTTATTTATTTTTAGAGAGAAGAGAAAGGAGGGAGAAAGAGGGAGAGAAACATTGATGCGAGGAATATCAGTTGCCTCTCACATACCCCCAACCAGGGACCTGGACCACAACCCAGGCACATGCCCTGACTGGGAACCAAAGTGGCGACTTTTGAGTTTGTGGGATGATGCTCGACCCACTGAGCCACACTAGCCAAGGCTGTGGATCTAATTTTTGGAGAAACACACTAAATATTTCAAGCAAAGAAAGTCATTATTGCAGTTGCCTAAAATTTATTGAGCATCTCTCTTACGGACATTCCTAAAGGGTGTCCCTGGGTAATCACGGAGAAAGGAGAAATGGAAATTTACAAATGTATAAGGAGAACATGCATGTTGTCAATGTACTATTTAAAGACTTAAATAATGGACTTGCAATTATTTCAATATGATCTTTATGGGTATCAGAAAGTAATTTTTAAATAAATTTAACATGATTCTACCATCATTCCATAAATACAGGAGGAAATATTTTTCTAAACAATTATGTTACATACATTAAAAAAGAAGAACATAGGGTGTGATCTTCCCCAAAATCTAATTATGATAATAGAAATATACCTAAAAATGTGAAGCTTAACCCTAGAATAGAAACTATTGATAACATTTAAAAAATATAATTAACACCATATGTTACTCACAGTTGTCAGTGTTTAGAAAGAACTCAGGTAGTATTCACCTTTAAAAATTATTTTTAATTGAAAAGTATAGTTTGGCCATATTTTTTAAAGCACACAAAAATGTGGCACAAAATATTGGTTCTTCACAGCCATAAGTAAACCATTTATTGAATTTGCCCCATTTTAAAACCTTATTTTAGGAGAAAGTCTCTTAGAATGAGTGGCTTTACAAGTCTCACGGGAACAGCAAATATATCAGATGTCCTCATCCTGGGTAATTACTTCCTTTGCAGAGCCATGTACATTCCTGCAATTTAGCTGAAAATTAAAGCACACATTACAAACAGAACTGGATAAATGAAAAAAAATGCAAAAAAAAAAAACACCCCCCACCCCCCATCAGCACAAGTAAAGGACTACTTCAAAATGCTGACATACATCTAAAACACCTGAACTTGTTAGTTTATAGACTGAGCTGGCTTCTTTGCAAGAATTTTAGTCTGTGTACCCTGGTTCCAGCCAAATAAAATATTTTTAAAGAAATGGTTTAACTAGATATTTTCAGCTCTTCTGGTTTTGTTGGATGGGTATGACAATATCTTCCACCAATAATGAGGGAGGAAGAAGCAAGAAATAATTACAAAATGACACTGAGACAGCACAGGAACTTGGGCCTGAAAATAGAAAATACAGGGTGGACAGAAAGCCAAGTTTAGACCAGGTGGTCAGAAGGAACTTGGGCAAAAATGTCGCCACCTCACCACTCCCTACTCCAAAGGGCAGAGCTGATTTTATCTCCCTTCTAAGTTCCCATGTTGAAATGACTGACTCATAGGCTCAGATGTCCGATGTTTGATTGCTATACAACCTTCCTTCTGGCAGTAGTGAGCAGTCCGCGGCCCTGGCCCTCCAGCTCCACAGGAAAATAGTTGCTAAGCAACCTGACAGAAGGAGAAAGTAGCTCCACCCTGACCCTCCACAAGCCCAATTCATCCCCAGTTTATAAAAGCAGTTAAGCTGAGCCAGTCCAGGGAGCCAGCTCAGAGGAACTTCTTGTCCTCTGTGCTGCCTCCCTTGTGCTCAAGCATAAGTTTAATAAAATCTGTCTGGAAATTCCTCTTGATTTCCATCTTGGGGAGCTCGAGAGCCTCAATGCTAGTAATAACGTGGAAGTGGAGTAATCCAGACATGCCCAGATCATGGGCTCAAGGTCGAGGGCCGCCCAACCCGCATCTGGATGAAGTCATCTAGGGGGAGAGTCTAAAAGGAGAAATTAGAGTGAAAAAAAGAGAAGGGCAGCCTGGGCAAAAACAGGGGTTGGGAAGGACGAGACACGACAAGCAGTTCAGAGATGCTGGGGTGTAGTTGTGAGTCTTAAGGGAGAGTACGTGGAGCGAAGACGGCTCCTGCGCGAAGGGAGTGGGGTCTGTTCTGATTAAAGCTTGTCCTCCATCTACAACGCTCTGGCAATGGGGGTGGTGATGCCAACAAATCTGCACCCTGAATAGATCACTTTGGCTGTGCAGAGGATGGCGGGAAGGAGGAATGACCACTGAGGAGACTGTTTAAATGAGAGAGCATTGAATAGTCTCAGGCAGATCAGGGGTGACAGAGATGGAGAGGAGGAGAACGATTAGTAAAATATTTTGTAAAGGAATCAAGACTAATTCTAAGGTGGTGAAAATGTTGAACACTTGGAACAGTAACATTTTTTCACTTGGATCTGCCCAAAGTACAGCTTTATGAAGTTAAATCTTATTGTAAGGTCACTTTTCTTTTTTCAATTGCAAAGAAGTCTGGAGGAATGTCCGCCCGCTGACAGTGAGGATCTAGGCTGTCTGCGTTCTGTGCGAATGGGCCACGCGCTGAGGACAAGGGGTGACCAGGGCTGAGCTGGGGTGACCCTGAGCACAGTGCTGGGGCCGAGTGGCACAGTATTTCCACCGGGAGTAGAATGAAACAAAAGTGGTTTTTGTTCCTTGAAATTTGAAAATACATCTTCCTCTACTTGAACCATATTGAAACATTCCAAGAACTTAATGCTTTTTCTCACTTGCAAAGATGTATCTCTTTTTCAAACCTTTCCTCATATTCCTTAAAAAATCGGCATTTCCTTCAGCTTGGCCAATAACTCAGGAATGCCCACCTTTATTTCTCTTGAGCCACACACTGACCCCCATATTGGATCTTCATTAATGCATCAGTGTGTGAATACTGGCTTTTCTCTGAAAGAGTGTCCTGGGACAATATGTGCAAATTCAGAAGAGTGGCCAATCCCCCCAATATTGTATTTGTCTTGAATTATTCTATAATTCTAATGCTCCAGGTTATTCTCTAATTTCTAATGTGGAAAGAGTTTAACAATTTAGGTGAACATCCTCTTAATAGTGATGCATAGTGATGTAATACACTTTATTAACTCCATCAAAAACCAGTCAACAACTCTTTTTATTCCCTCCTTATGTATAAAATACAAAATAACTGTAGAATTTATAATACTGTATATTTATAAAATTGCAAAATTTATTATTGATTATTTGAGAGTATTTTATTTGCAAAAGTTAATAACAATATTTAGTACTTGAAAATATTTTTTGGAAGTAGAAAAATGGTCTAAAACAATTTTTTGACCATTTCCAGAGAGTCTAGTGTCAAGGTAAAAAGCTTTAAACGCTATGTCAGTCTTGGTAACCTTTGCATAACTACGTAGACATACAAAATTGGCTGATGTTCTAAATTGCTTGTTAAATTTTCATGATTACAAAGCTTTAATTAAACATCCTTTTACCTTGAGGTGGTAAGAATGACCTCCAAAGTGCACCAAGATGTAATTTTTCCATCTTCTCAAACAGTCATCTTAGCAACTCACCCAAGTGCAAAAGTTCTCCCCATGTTTTTAATACTAAAGCCCCTATAACTTGTTGCTATTGCTCTAGGCTTTCCAAAATAAGTTGAGACATAAATGAATTTAGTAAGCAGCATGGTAGACAGACGATAGAGGGGTGACCAAATATCATTTTGTCCTGATCTTA
Source organism: Sturnira hondurensis (assembly GCF_014824575.4). NCBI lineage: Eukaryota > Metazoa > Chordata > Mammalia > Chiroptera > Phyllostomidae > Sturnira > Sturnira hondurensis. The sequence continues at coordinate 3,095,637 of NW_028094767.1, forward strand.
CAGGGTATCTGATCATTCTGGGTGTATTGATACTTTTTCCCTATTGGGTCAGTTAAATTAGGAGGGAGACCTTTGTGAAGATGCAGCTGCTGTGTGGCTTTGCTGCACAGCCATGCTCTGTCTCAACCCAGTGATCTTGATGGATGCCATGGAAAACCCTCTCCTGTGCGTGTGCAAATCATAGGTCTGTGGTTCACATAAGATTCTCCAAGGAGCACTTGCAACTCTTCCTTTGCTTTTCCTCTTAAGAAAGCATGTTTTTAAAGGTCTGAATGGGATGCTGTTTTAGGGCTAATCTTGCATCTGGTATAATTTAGGTTTAAAAACTCACTTATAACCTTCAGTTCTTTATTGTACTGTTTTATTGTCATGAATAATACTTCTTTTGACAGATCTAACAACTGGCACTGTGGTTGAGAATCTCAGAGTTGGATATTGTGTTCTAAATGTAGAAACTCCATCTAATGTGATAGATCTGCTTAAAAAAATACTGAATGGGAGGGAGACCAGTGGGCCTGAGCAGAGCTAGAATCGTGTTGTTGGGATCAAGGGTGCTCGTGGCAGGGTCTGTTTGAAGAATCTGGACTATGTTAAATGGATACGAAATTTATCAGCTATGTAGCTACTTGAACGTAGTTAAGGGTCTGACCTTTGAAAGCAAACTGCACAGGGTTTGCGTCTCAGCATGCCAGCTATGGGGGCTACTTGCACGTTTAACAACTGGAATGATAATAATAATGCTTATCTCATTGGCTGTTTTGATTATCAAAATATCTGAGTTTAATATCTTCCACTTACTGAGTGCAGTTCTAAGAGCGTTATATAAATGATCTAATTTAGGTCTCAAATAAGCCCTGGAGATAGTTTTAGTTATTATCCCCATTCTACAGATGAAGAAACAGAAATAAAGAAACATTGTTTGTACTTGAAAAGTAAGATGTGATGCATGGGAAGCATGATGCCTGAAAGGGATTTAATAAATGTTGACTATTTTGCTCACAGAAGTTTAATTCAACAGTGCGAGTAATCAGGGTCACTTCTAATCTACAGTATGTTAAATTTTCAAATTAATCAAAATTCAAATTGGTTATTTCATCTCAGCATAAGCCAAACTAAGTGGCCAAGAATAAAAAATTACGAGGCTGGAAGTGCTTAGTATCAAATAAAACTTCAATCCATCAAATTATAAATTCTTGAAGTTGAGAGAACTACCATTTGTTTTTCAATTGCAATATTTATGTAACTCACAATAAAGTCAGAGGTTTGGCAGTCTTTTAACTTACTTGATGATATAAGCAGCCAAGTAGGATAATTTAACTTTCATAGTAAAAAAAATTTTTTGACCTAGATCATTAATTTCAGAGGTTAACAGTTAAGCTAAGCAAGGTCTTACTCAACTGGCATGAATAAAGGTATTGTTTAACCCCCTTCATGGCCACCGGAGCAGTCTGCAAATCTCTGATGGCACTTGGTCAGCATTTAGCCACTGATCTCATCTTCGGTCATCGTTAGTTTGAATCTGACACAGTCATCTGATAAATAATATTTCAGACCACAACAAAGACTGAGGCAAAAGTTTCTCACCTCCTAATGTCTTCTAAATTTTCCAATTCTGAAATTCATCTTACATTCTAGTTTGTTTTGCTGCCCTCACCTGCTTTCTTTGCATATCGTTTAGAGAAAAATGTTTCAGGAATGAACATAGAATTTGTATCCCAAATTTCAGTAGAAGCCACTGAAATAAACACAGCTGTGAGTTACTCTGTTCTATAACCATTCTACATGGCCCTTCCTTCCTCGTCCTGCATCCCACTTGCTCTCTCCTCATTTTAAATGTTGCCCAGAAATACATAATTTGTAGGATCTAGGGTATAAGTGAACATTCTAAATGGCCGGTAAAAACAACCATCCTAATACAGTTGCAGAATCAATACTCTTTGAAATACTCTTTCACAGGGAAAGGTCACTCAATGATTCTTGAGTAGAATGAAATCACAAAACTAAGTAAATCTTGCTTTAATGATCACCTGATTTATAACACAGAAGTTTTACAGAATGACTTAAAAGACTGTTTCATCAGCTTTGCAGTGATGGACATGGCAAGACATGGAAATGAAGAGTGATACCAGGACTGACTGCGACTTCAAGGCTTTGGCAGGGAGCACAGCGGCAACCTGGTTACCCTCACCTTCAGTAGAGGTTATCACTATGATTATTAAATACGTAGTATTGAAGTGCCCAGCATTGTTTAGTGCTAAAATTACCAACTTTCAAATGACGGATACACCTTTCCTCCTTATGCAATAGATGTATTCTTCAGCATGGAAACATTAGACTTGGTATATTGAGTCATATTTAAGGTACCATGCGTGTGCCTATGCAAAGGTGTTTACAATTGTAAACCCTAGTATCCTATTTTAGAAAATCCTAAGTTTACTAGATATTTTCAGCCTGTGCTTTAATATGCCATATTTTCTGAAAGCAGAGAACCCCTAAATAGCACTCATTTATAGGATTTCTTTGATTGTGACCCACTAAGAGATAGCATAGAAAGTTGTCACTTAGCATTGCATAAAATGTTATATTAAAACTGCAAAGCAAATCCTGTCTACTTATTAACCTAAACCCCTTTTTGGAGATGTATTATTTTTCTTCTGTAGTTATCTCATGCAAACCCAATACACTAGTGTACAACACAAATAGATTATATAAAAATTATGGTGCTATCAAGACATTTTTGTCACTGCTCACAATAGTTTTTGAACTTGTAGATTGTGGTGCATTTTAGAGCTTCTGCCATTTTTTGTTTCACCTCTTTCACATCAGCAAAACATCTCCCTTTGAAGACATTTTTCATCAAGGAAACAAAAAAAAAATCTCCTGGAGGCAAGAACAAATGAATAGGGAGGGTGGGGTTTGGAAGTCAGACAGTTTTTGGTCAAAAACTGCTGAATGCACTGCATAGTGTGGGAAGGTGCACTTGAAAATCACACATCCTGAAATGGGCAAACACATTGAAAATCTTCAAAATAAATTCTCTGAAGCTGAACACAGCCTCTTACAACAATGCCAGCTGGTGCACTGATACAGATGGGTTCCTAGACCACTCACCTAGGAGGGGAAGCCTGAATTGCCAGTGGCCCACCCTCCAGAAGAAAGTTCTGGGGTTTTTTGGAGTTCCCCCATATAAAATATATTATAATTATATATACACTTTAGGAAAAAATTCACTTGTAGTAAAAGTAGAGCAACTCTCATGGACACCAACTTAAAGACAATGGTAATATTCAGAGAGGGAAAGAGGTGACTGGGATGGGGAAGCGGGGCTTTAGCCGTATCTGTGAAATTCATTTGTTTGCAAGAAACTCTGAAGGAATGCAGAGGGTACTGATTTTCTGTACTTTTCTGTGAGCTTAAAAATTTCATAATAAAAAATTAGAAGTGAAAACATTATTGAGGTTAGATAGATATTAATGCCTTTTTGAAGTGACACTGAGGCATGAAATACAGACACAGTTTACAACAATGATCATTTATTCATACAAATATCTAGATAGTGCTTATCATATAACAATGAAAGGTGTAGTTCCAAAAGAACGATAATACACCTCTTCAAGTTTTTGGTTCAAGTGTCCTCAGAAAGTCATAGCCTTTCTGCGAGGTTGTCAGGGTGATATTATTGCCTTTATTTTATAAATGAGCAAATTAAAAGACTCGGAGGACTTCACTGGCTTACCCATAGTCAGTTACAGAGTTAATATGGTCCCAAGTCAGAACTAGAGGCTAAGACTCTCTCTCAGCCACATGCATGAGTCTCAATGCATGAGAAGAAAGGACAGACGCAAAGAAAGGGTGCATCTGTTACCATCAAGCATTCAGACCAAATTAACAGAAACTCTGTCTTCCAGCTACTTTATCTGCAGATGAAGTCCTCTTCCCTGTGACAGGGGCACACCCCATGCATGGCCTCTTTGAGGGTCCCAGTGTGGGCATCCCATCTAAGGGGCACAGATGTTGCATATGTCCTGTGTACTATTTCTCACGGAAATGTTATTCTGTAAAATATCAATGACAGCAATTACAGGAAAAAAGAATTGTGCATATTTTGCACAATCAAGAATGTGTAATTTCTCACTATACCCTCAGTGACTTTGCCGCTTAAAACAAGGTGAGCTAGAGTAAAGTTCCCAGTTTTTGTCAGGCAGAAGGCAGCAGGGATTTACATATAAAGGTACAAAGAAAGAAATTGAATCTAGAAGTTTGAACTACTCATTGTTCTCTAAAAAACATTAAAGAGAATAAAAGAAAGATGTAATTCTGAGACCTTCAGAAACTAAAATATCTGAAGCTGTATTTCTTCCTTTACTATAGCACTTTTTTCAAAATTGGGAGCCCATTGCCAAATAACTATGGTTTTGAAAAAGACTGAAAAAAAAATCTTAGAAACAGCTAATATAAATACCTCTCTCCAAATTAAATCAGTAGGGTGCTAGTTTTAATACCTCTGCTTATTAGCTCACAATTTAGATTCAATGTAAGCAATTAAAATGTTCACCTCTCTGAAATAGTTTAAAGTGGAGTCTTGGCCTACAGTGGCACAATTTAAAAACCAGTAATAGGCAGTCCTGTAGTTCTGCAATTAGGGCTGCTTTTACTGCTCTAAGATTAGTTTCGTTTTCCTGTAATTCTTCTCTTTGGCTCTCTAAAGAAAACCTTTTCATCCATCAGGTTCTCTCTCTTGCTCCCAGAAAACCCTTTACCCCAATACCAACGGTTTTTAGTTTCACTCCTTTGTCCTGAAACGCTCTCCTCCATGGGCTCCAGTCCCCACTTTTCTGGTTCCCTTCTTTCCAATTACTCCCTCACAGGCTTGTTTGCTTGTTCCTCCTCCTTTTATCTCCACAGAAACTTCTAAAGATTCTTTCTTCTTTCCCGATTGTCCTTTAATTCGACCTGCTTTCTCTGGATCCTCCCATCCATGGTTTTAATTATTAGCTGTGAGTTAGCAACTCAAAAATTTCCACCTCCAAGTCTGATCTCCTTCCCAAAAAACCAAACCCAGCGTATTCTCCATTTTGCTCCTGGAATTATTCTTCCTTGAAAAAAAAATGATCACATCTGTTCTCTTGTTGAAAAACTTGCTGGCTCCTCTGCCCGGAGGACAAAGGCCACATTTCTTAGTACGATATTACGCACAAAACCTTCTACATTATATCCTTATATTCCTTTCTAATCTCAGTTCTTATTGTGCCTTATCATACACCTTGTACTGCCACAGTCCCTTGCAAGAACTCCTTCATTTGCATGTGTTTTTGATACATTGACCATATTTCCAGGATCGAGAGCATTAGGACACAAAGTCTGATTAAAGGAGGTTCTTACTGGGGTGAAAGGACCCATTTGAAGTTAGGACTGTCTTAGGGAGCAGAGGCTGTGCCTACAGAACTCTTTCTCCCCTTCATCCTTCATCAAAATGTCAAAACTATTCACACTCACACAGAGATTATTCAGAGTCCTAGGTACAGAAACCCATATTCTAGAACCCCCACTCTGTGAGGGAGAATCTTCCCTAGTGATGTTATCTTCTTTAACCAACAAACTAGATTCAGAAATAGAGAGAAAGGAAAGAGATGTGCAAGGAAACGAATAGACCGGTTGGATGAACCCTGGTAATCAAGGAAGTGACCCTGCTGCAGGCAGATGTTTCTCACACACATCCACAAGCTAAATCCGACTCAATCAGTGAACATGGCGCTTTCTCTGTGTTCCTATAACATCTAGTTTATGCCTTGATTATAGCTCAAAGTATATTAATCTGTAATTACTTGATTTTACGTCCATTCTCCCAATCAGTCTGTGATCCTCGACACAGAGCAGATGCCAATAAAGGAGTAATGAACTCGCCCTTCAAAATCAGTAGTGGCAAGGATGCAATAGAGGAGACATTTCTTCCGAGCTATGTCAGTTGTTGCATGGCTATATTAAAATAGCACAATGGGTCAAAGAAATAATCAATGCTGCTAAAACACATCATATGGACGATGAAGTCTCCTGAAATAAACCAACATGGTCATGAAATAATCTAATACTCAACTTCAGTTATAGATAACTATCCGCCACAAATTTCACAAATAGCATAAAGCATTCATGATGGCATGAGCTATTTGTGCTTGAAGATACAAGATGAAAAAGTTGACAAATACTTCTCTCTGCAACCCATCAGAATTTCACTTGCATTTTTTTCAAAATCCACTAAGAACTAATAACATATATTTGTGTTACAAAAGAAAGTCAGATGCTAATTTTCTAGCTATGATGCATGAAAAGGCAGAGAGCTCAGGAGATTAAGAATATCAATCCAAAATGCCAGGCATAGCAAGAAAGTGCTAGTGGTAAATCTCTTCCTGATTTTCACATCTCTAATATTCCTGTTTCTTTTACTTTCCTGATATTTCACATTTATATGACTTCTTTCTCTGCAATTTAGCTCTTTATTTAGCTCACAAAGTAAGCATTATACTAAGGAGGTAGAGTATTCATCTTTCGGCGTCAGTACCAGTTGCCCTTAGCAACCACCACTTGAAGGGAAACCTTGTTTTCATCTGGTGACTCAAAACAGGACTAAAGGGTCAACTGCAGAGCAACTGTGAAAGGCAGGCCTCAAACTGGCCAGTTGCTCAATACAAGACCCCTTTCACTGGGATCATTCCAAAGACATTGGAAGTCTTTTTCACAAACGTTTAACAAATCACAGGGTTTATAAATTGGTCTAAATAATACTTTTAAAAATAGAACTGTACATTCCAGGTTGAAGTGTCTTTATTATTAGGGTTACAAAGAGGACACAAGTCTAATGCAAACAGAGAGATAGGTGAAAGGGATAAATATCCATTTCAAAAATATTATGTCAAGCCCTCTAAAATTATAACTCCTTTTGAATTTACTGATTTTTAATGTGAGTTCAAGCTTTCAAGAACCTTTGCTAAGAAGCAAAAACAGTTTGTTGCCTGGTAGTTTAGGTTAAAAAATCAATGATTAAAGAGCTAATGATTCTGGATATTTTTGAATCATTGTCTGATACATAACAATTTTTGATCCATTATTAAAGAAAATAAGAAATAAATGTAAATTTCATTCTTTTTATGCCATCTGAAGCTTATATATATAAGCTGTGATATATATATATCACATATGTATAGTACTCTAAGTCAGTGATCCCCAGCCGTTTTGGCACCAAGGACTGGTTTCGTGAAAGACAATTTTTCCATGGGCTGGGGGACTGGGGTGGGGATAGGAGGCAGAGTTCTGTGGGTAATGTGAGTGAAACTTCGCTTGCTCACCTGCTGTTCACTTCCTCCTGTGCAGCCTGGTTTCTAACAGGCCATGGAATGGCACCAGTCTGAGGCCCAGGGGGTTGGGGACCTTGCTCTAAGCAATGTTTAATATACACAGTCTGTCCAGAAAGTATCCAGCCACACACTATGAAAAATAGAGACATTTGTTGAAGAAGATACAAGACACAAGAAACACTGTAAATAGGATAGTGATGCCTCAGTCCCCTTCAAAGGAGGCATTTTGGGACCTCACACAGTTCTCCCAGTGTCAGAACACTCTGCAAAATCCTTTGTTAAATCACTATCAGCTGCCACATCAGATTTTCTTGAATTTCATCACTGGTCTGAAATCTCTTCCTTTTCAAAGGTGATTTCAGTTTTGGGAAAAGCCAGAAGTCACAGGGTGCCAAATCTGGGCTATAGTGGGGCTGACTCATCTGGGTGATTTAATGTTTTGACAAAAAACTCTGCATGAGATGTGATGCATGAGTGGGCACGTTTTCATGGTGAAGCTGCCAATCACCAGTTGCCCATAGCTGCGGCTGTTTTTGTCATATTGCATCTCTTAATGTATGAAGAACATTGAGGTAGTGCTCCTTATTAATTATTTAACCTGGAGGGGCGTACTTGTGATGGATACCACTTTCCCAATCAAAAAAACACAGTTAACATGGTCTTGATCTCGCTGTGACTTTGCCACGTCTTCTTTGGCCACGGAGAAACAGGTGACTTCCATTTGGATGACTGGGCCTTCCTTTCCAGATTGTAGCTGTAGACCCACCATTCATCTCCAGCTATGACCTTCTTGAGGAAATCTGTTTCATTCATCATGGTTTGAATCAAGTCATTAGCAACTGCAGCACCATATTCCTTTTGCTCTGGTAGCAGAAGCCTTGGAATGAATTTTGCCACAACACATTTCATGCCAAGACCCTGCATGAAAATCTTGGACACAGTAGTTTTTGGAACCCCCAGATCACCTTCTAGTTCTCACACTGTCAGTCGCCAATCTTTGTTGATTGCAGCCTGTACACGTTCAACATTCTCAGGTGTTCGGCTTGTTGCAGGCCTTCCAGAGTGTGGATCACTTTCAACAGATTCTTGATCATCTTTAAAGCATTTGTGTCTCACTTTTATTTGCACTGCACTTATTGCATAATCCCTGTGAGCCTTCTGAAGCATCCTAATAGTTTCTGTGGAGGAATGTTTTAACTTAATGAACAATTTGATGCAGATTTGTTGCTCTACTTACTCAGTCATTTTGCATGAGAAGACCACACAGCGCACATGCTCACCCACCTGCACCTACTGTCCCCTCTGACAAGTACACTGAAGTCATCATTGTTCATGCATGTGCATTCCAGTCCACTCTCCTTGGTTGTCAGGTTACATTGATGTCACACAAACCATTCTCATTATATTAACAATGGCTGGATGTTTCCTGGACAGACCTCATATACAATATACTAGGATCTTTCTTCTAAGTCAAAGAATGAAAAGAACTGGAAAAAATACACTTGCATTATTGTGACTTAAGAAATCTGAACTATAGTGCTGTTAGGGTCTTCTGGCAGCAGATTCCAGAAGTCATGTGTCACCCCATTTTAGAGTTCTGTGTGTGCTTGGGGAACAGACACTGTCATCAGCTTGGGCAGCAACATCTTTTATGTTGACACACAAAGTCTTTGGCTCTTGCATTGTAAGTCTTCAGTAGAAAGCTGCCTAGTCATCGCTAAATCAATGTTTTACACGGTTTAAATCAATCCAGTTCAACAATGTACGGCAAGATAGTTTACTAGTACTCTGTCCACAACCCTCCATAGGACACAAGCCTTGTTTACAGAAAACACAATTTATCAAGGAAGGTAAGGCAAAGAGAAGAGTTGAAACTGAAGCACAGAGCTGGAAGCAGGTAAACAATTTGGGGAGAGTAACTTGAAAGGATGATGATGATGATGATGAAAAAGAAGAGATATTAATAAGCATGGGAGTGTGATTATGTACAATTGCATGGCAAATGGATTCTATTCATGCTTTTGCAAGTCACTCCAGTGAAGTTCACATGTAAAATGTGAACTTTAAAATTCACATGTAACAAATCTAATCTTGTAGTACTCTTTAACTCTTAAATGAGTCTTGCCCTGGCCAGTGTGGCTAAGTTGGTTGGGCATCGTTCTGCAAACAGAAAGACAGCCAGTTTGATTCCTGCTCAGGGCACATGCCTGGGCTGAAAGTGTGGTCCTCAGCCAGGGCATGCATGGGAGGCAGTCAACGGATGTTTCTTTCTCATGTTGATGCTTCTCTACCTCCCTTTCCCTCTCTCTAAAGAAAATAATACAAACATAAAAAATCTTAAATAACTCATGTAAATCAGTTACTGTCAACTTACTATGAGATTTTGTTCATATTTCCTTCAAAACTGAGGTTGCATCAAAATTGGTTTTAACTGAAAAAGCTAAATACTATTAAACTACTTTAAAACTTCATGCAGTGTCACTGAATTATACTGCATTTCAGTATGTAGATTTCAGAGCAACAGTAAAAACAGAAAACTTAATATAATGAACAGAGATAAGCTGCAGTTTGCTTAATACTCTGTAAATAATGTTTATTTGAATTCTACTTCTCAGCTACTGTACAAGTGTGCCACCTCTGAAATTTAGCTTTCCAAAGGGACTGAGATCTTCTGGTGTGATCTGTCACCAACGTGTCTCACTCTGTAAGGAAGGATGCTGCCCCAGACCCTCCACCCACACGATGTTCCTTGTCTTCCTGAGCTGACACTCAGTGCTCTCTGACCTGGTGCCGCTTGTAACAAATGGTTACATTTGCGAGAGGCTCGGATGAGTCTGAGATGATGTTTGAGACTACAGAACAATTTTTTTCTCTTTTGGTTAGAATATATTTTCCCCTGTGTGAAAGCCAGCTCCATCCACAGGGGAATTAGACTGATGACTTGAGGTTCTCTAGTCACTGCCTCCCTGTCAGCCTCATTCATTCTGTTCCAGATGCTGCTGCTGTGAGAAAGCCCCTCCCATTTCAAGAGTGACAAGAGTAGCAGCCAGTGTCTGTGGTCTAACTAGAGGGTTCCAGAGGGCTGCCTCCGCAAAGTTTACTTTAAACCTCAACATTAAATGTAGATAGATCATCAGTAAATTAAGTTCCCAACTCTGAGAACAAGATGAGCAAAATGTTCAGTGACTTAATGTGACATTTTAATGGTAAAAACTCTAATTATTTTTATAGCTATAATGCTTCTCTCACTCTAAAGAATTGTTCTCACTTTAAATGTGCTCTGTTTTGCCATGAAATATTTCTGGTGGTGATAAGAATTTACTGAGCTTACATTTTTTGGCAACTTGAGTACAGTGAGAAAAAATATATGCCAAAAGACTAAAATTTTTAAAAACTCACTTTTCTGCAATTATATTTTACATTATTATATACCACTGAAACAGGTTAGATGGATAAATATCGTAAAAAGTAAATGTTTTCTATAGATAAGTGAAATGTAATTTTAATAAGGGATATAAAGAATGATATTAAATGCTTTCTGGAAGGCTTTTATATTTTATATTTTATCTATGACCCTACCTCACCTATCCCCAGATAACTAATTCAGGACCTCAACTGGATTGAACCTTGGTGAAAAATTAACAATAATTTTAAAATGTCCGACGGAAGTCACAACTGAATGCACGAGTTCCAACACTATAAAACCCATGCATTTATTTACTTTAAGAAGAACTGCATGCTGTCACAGGGATCCTGTAACTTCTTTCAGGCATAATTCTGACCATTCTTCTCATCTGTTTTCCCAAAATGTACATGATACGAAGCAGCAAATGAAGAGGGGAAGAGATAAAGGCGTGCTGGAAGTAAACATGTGGATGCCAATTGAGACTTGGGCAATGGAGGAGACAGAAAAACTCTTGAAGATTGAACTTTAAGAATCTAGTTACCTGGGGTGCCCTGAATTGCCCCGAAAAGTGCTGAGCTGCCTGAAAGATGTTCTTGATAGCATTTCTGAAATTCCCTTTTTATCTCTTTATTCTGTGTGTTTCCCTGCACTTATTTGGTTTTTTTGGCCTGATGTATAAATAAACAGAATAGAGGAGAGACAATGTTGTTTGCCAAGAAATGCAGCCCACAGGGAAGTGTTTTAAAGCATGACACGGAGGAGGAACAGAGCAGGGCCCGGGTGGCAGAGGCAGGTCTGCCCCAGAGGACACTGATGAAAGTTCTTTGGAAGCTGTCATCATCTGTCAGAGTGGACAGAGTTTTCCAGGCAGAACAGTTAAGTAATACCTTGGGAAGAAGCCCATATACTTTGTCAGTGCAAGATCTCACTCCACTATGTGAATGTGTCTTTAAAGTGGGCAAGGTGAATGACAATAAAAAGAGAGAGAGAGAGAAAGAAAATAAAAACCCTAAAATTAAAACAGAAGTGGACAAGGGGCCAGGGTCCTGTTTGTCAGAACTTGTGGGTGTTGGGGGCAGTGATGTTGGGGGCAGAGTGGAATGCAGTCTCTGCCGGTGCAAAACAAGGGTCTTTGGACCCTAATAAGGATCAACTCAATGAGTAAACTGGGATTACATTCATCCAGAAGCCGGGCTGGGAGAACCACGGTGGACCTGTTCTCTCTCTCTCTTGTCTCTCTCTCTCTTTCCCATTGCTTTGTCGAGACCAGGTAATTATACCATAGGCATTATAGATGATGAACATATACCTATAACATAGGTAGTCGAGAATGGGCGGAGACACTGGATGTCCAGGCAAGAAAGGGAAAGAAAGTGAAGTAGGGTACAGGGAAGAAAGAAAAGTCAAGTGCGGGGTCAAGGGAAAAGAATGCAAGTCCTGCTGGGTAAACTGAAAATGATCAGAGAATCTGAGAACAGTAGAGCTAGAAGTTGACAAGATTACCTTTTCTGGGGGTTTCAGAAATGAATGCGTTCAGGGGTCAGGCAGAGAATATCAATCAAAGAGTGCAATGAATGTAATATGACAGATACCAGAGGGAACCATGGAAAGTTTATGGGAACTACGGTGTCATTCCTCAAGACAAGGTAATTGATGATGATGATGACGATGATAACGATGATGATAATAATAATAATAATAATAATCCTGTGTCAGCCCAAAGAACTTGACTGGGGGAGAAATTCATCAAGTCCCTTCAATGCCATACATAGGATTGCTAAGCATTAAAACATATAAGGAAATACTTTTATGGTCTGAACTTCTAACTCAATCAGATACTTTTCTTCAAAGACTTAAAAGTTAGTCAGATCTGAAGATCTCATGGGAAGCAAATTAGCTCTGACACTCTAGGAAATCCTCAAATCCTGGAAAACTCCAGGTGTGTCCCAGTTTCCCCTCAGGTAAGGACTCCTTCCACCCTTCAAGGTGACTCAGGAAGGGGTTCCTGGGACATCCAAAGACTCCTTTAAGGACACTTAAAATACTTTAATATGATTCTAGATTCTGTAAGTCAGAAACAGGCACTGAAGGTATTGGAAGGAGATGGCTCATAAGTGGATTCCCTTAAAACTCTGCCCTACCCTGTCCTGAGCAGCCTAACATCACAGGAGGAGGGATGGCACAGCAGCAACCCACGGGCATGCACTGACGGAGCAGCTCTGAAGGCGCAAGATGCAGAATAAGAGCAGGAGAAACACATTTTGGGGGGCATGCATGCAGCGCCCGCATCTTTGGGGCTGAATAAACCATGTTATCATTGATAGTATGGGTATGTGACATTATAGTTTCTAGGTCGAACCTGAAACACTCATCCTTTGCAGCAGCAAAGAGAAGGACTGTGGATTGGGTCAGGCGTTGTGTCTGAATCCCAGCTGTTATTCATTAGCTCTGTGACACAGGGAAAATCACTCCACTCTTCAGTGTCATATTTTCCATCAGTAAAATGGTGATGATAAGGATTGGATAAAGAAGATGTGGTAGATATATACAATGGAATACTACTCAGACATAAAAAAAAGATGAAATAGCGCCATTTGCAACAATACGAATGGATCCTGAGGGTATTCTGGTAAGTGAAATAAGTCATGTGGAAAAAGTTAAGAACCATAGTATTTCCCTCACATGTGAGGTATAACACTGAAGCAACAAATGAACAAACAAGCAAAAACTCATAGACACAGACAGCAGTGTGGTGGTTGCCAGAGGGAGGGGGCCAGGATGGGATGTAAATGGTGAAGAGAGTCAGATACATGGTGATGGAAGAGGATTTGACTTTGGGTCGTGGGCACACAGAGTGGGGTACAAATGATAATATTGTAGACTTGTACACTTGAAACCTATACAATCCTATTGACTAATGTCAGCCTAACAAATTTAATTCAAAACATGTTGGTAACAAAACTTATCTTGGAAGATTGTGAGGAGGTAAAATATAGATGTAAAGTGCCCGGCAGATAGTAAGTATTTGATGCATAACAGCCGTTGCTCTTAATTCTTATCGTCCCTGTTACCATCATTACAGTAGTTACAGACAAAGGCCATCACACAGCAAGCCCTCATGCCTGCTTCTCACCCCTCATGCTGTGATTTCCCAAACACACAGGACCTGTGTGTTCCCTTGGAGACCTATGATGACTGCTCAGATCATGGGCATTGTGGTTACAGAAGCAAGTACATACTGTGATGAGCAAAGCTTCCTCGCCAGTCCACGCTTTTTCACTCAAGTTCTTTGGTACATAATTAGTAAGCGGTATTTCTAGCAGCTTGTGATTTGCAATAAGTAATTGCAGTCTAGTGCTCTTTCTTCTATTGCCACTTGCTAAACACCCACTTAAACTATCAGGTCATAAAATTCACTATAAATTGAAATTTATGTTTTCTTTTGGGTCATCTGAGAATTTTCCAACAAAGACAATGAGGAAAATGTAATGCTATTTTTTACTCTTGGTTTCGTAATACCATACTGATTATTTCCAGGATTCACTTGGTATAAAACAATTAACAGAAATCTATCCTCTTATATTTTTTTGATGTGGATTTTTTTGTTTGTTCTGGCCAATGAATTCATACTACCAAATGTTAGGCAAAGTGAGGAAAAGCAATATTAACTTGCTATGGTGTTTTAGTGACAAAAAAATCCTCATGGCTCTCTTTTGCCTGAGTAAATAAAGTCAGGGCTTTTCTTTTTAAAGGAATCTTCTTTTCATAGACTGATTCTGTTAATATAAGAAAGAAGGCAAGAGTCTTAATTATTGTCCTCTAGTTGGAAACTAGCTTGGATTGTATCCCTACTTCTGTTCTCTTGATTTTTAGTATGAAGGTAATATATGACCCAAGCATGTATCAAATGTTTAATAAATAAATAAAATGTGGTCTCTCCATATAGTGGAATATTACTTGGCAAAAAAAGGAATGAAGTACTGCAAACATACTATGTAAATAGCATTGAACAACGAACACATAGCCATTGAACAATGAACCATATTGTTGAAAACAGTATGTCAACTAAAAAAAGCCAGGCACAAAAGGCCACATACTGTACAACTGCACTTCCGTTAAATGGCCAGAATAGCCAAGTCCACAGAAAAGACACAGAAAAAGTGTCTTGGAAAAGTGGGTTGGAAGCGCCTAGGCATGATGCGGTGGCGGCGGTAGTGGGGAGCAACTGTCACTCTGGATGAGTATGAAATTTCTTTTCGGAATGATAAAAATGTTTTGGAATTACATGGTGATGATTGTACAGCTCTGTGAATATACTAGAGACCATTGAATTTTACACTTTAAAAGGCTGAATTGCATGGTATGAGAGTTGTATCTCAAAATTCTAAGTAAAAAATGCTTGCCTGTCATCGTCCTCCTATTCCAAAACAAACATTTGCTGCAAGCTTACCTTGAGAGGTTAAGGGAGTTGTTGAGTGACAAAGCATTAGCAAAACAAGTTCTGAAATGCTTGTATGTGAATCTCAGGTTTCCATAGTTTTATAAACAAAATTTCCTGCCAATTTTAAATTTTGAAAAAAAAATGCCCTGGGTAATTCTTTCCTTTTATTGGCTTTTCTCATAGGTAAAATAAGTGCTTTGCATTTTTTTAAAATTTATTTTTGTTTTCGGAACAAAGTGGAGTCAAAATGGAATTAAGGAAGAATTATATTGTGTGGCTTCTTGAAAGCAGAAGATCAAATATGGCATATACCCAAAATGCAAAAGAAATAATTACTTAGTTGAGCACATTAATAAAAAAGACCTCACAAATTAAATGTTGTTCCAAAGACACCTTGAACACTTACTGGAGCACCACGCACACATGCTGGGAGAATACCCAGTTCCATATTTTGGTTTTCTAGAAACTTCATGCAATGAAAACTCCCAGAAAAATAAAAACAGTAATGTAGTTTTTTACTTTAAAGTGTACACACACATATCACCTGTGTTACTTTTTGTCTTTAGTTTTTAATGTAGTGCATTTGGAAGTGCCATTAATGCAAAGTTTTATATAACCATGTGCAGCGAGGTGGTGGTGAAGAACACTAGGCCTGGAGTAGCACTGATTTGAATCCTGATTCTCCGATTTATGCCCTTGAGAAAGTTTCTTAATCTCTCCAGGCTTCAATATTTCCATCTGTAAAGCAGGAAAATCACATAAGATTGTGAGAATTCAACATGCTAATACATTTAAAGTGCTTAATCTGATGCTGGGCATAGAGTGAGATGATAATATTGTTATCATCATCTTTTTTTAAGCATTGCTTAATGCCCTTTTATAGAATCATTTCTTCTCCCAGTGACACTTCTGATAGAATAGACAGATCTCAGCTAGAGAAGCAACAGCACAAACCAATTTAGCCCTGCAGCGAGGCACTTTCCTCTGTTTCTCTCAAAAATTCAAATTAGAATTCCAAGAAACCACTCATCCTTTTTGCTAACAGGCCTCTAACCACAATTTCATAAAATGTCTTTTTTTCCATAAACAAAGCCAAACACAATATCGTGTTCATCTGATTATAAGCAGAATAGCTGCTCTCTGAGCAGTGCCGTATCACAGACAATAATGGCAGTGATTACTAACTACCTGGAAAAAATCACCTAAGAAAGACATGTGGTATCCATCAACGTAATGAAAGGTGAAAAGAAGCAAACGAAGCTGCCTGTTCAACATTTTGTGTTGATATGTGAGTTCAGTAGCGTTACATCTAGTCTATAAGGAATTCTTAGGTAGTTACTACATTTTGAACATGGTAGGTGTCCTGAATAAATTTGTCATTCAGTTGAATGCCCTAGCACTATGCTATGTATCACAGATACAAACTGAAGCTAAAACATACTCTCTTACCTAAACTTTAAAATCATATATATATATATGTATACACACACACACACACACACACATATATATATATATATGTGTGTGTGTGTATATATATATAAAGCATTCTCAGGAACATGTGTAAAGGACACATGGTCAAAGCCAAAGGGGTAGGGACCAAGGGACGGGAGTGGGGATGGCTGGAGTGGTGGGGAGTGGTGGTGGGGGGAAATGGAGACAACTGTACTTGAACAACAATTTAAACATGTGAAAAAAATAAAACGTTATATGGAAACATGTTGCATTCAGAACAAAAAATAGGTAAGTTTTTAATTACAAAAAAAAGGTTTAATAAAGGCAAGGCAAGCGTCAATAAATGATCATGTCAGATACATGAATCCTCTGCGATGGTAGACACAGATCTCATTTCAAGATAAATTTAAGTTGTCTAAAAAATTATAGTATGGCAAACAGTGAGAGTAATCTTTACCACAAGATTTCTCTCTTAAAAAAAAGTTGTTTTCTGTCATCCTAATTTAAACATTCTCATTCCTCAATTTCTAAAGTATCTGGGAACTCTCCAGCCGGCACCAGTCCTGGAGAGATCCGTCAACCTAAAGCCTGATGTTGACGTTCCTGCAGTGCAGCCCTCAGAAGGCCCGCCGTGCTCAACCTGTTACAAACGGGTCGGTCTGGTGGGAGGAGCCCCGGGCGGGCTGGTCCGCCACCCCCACCCCCCCCCCCTTCNGGGGGACCCCCGGGCGGGCGGCCCCCCCCCCCCCCCCCCCCCCCCCCCCCCCCGCACATTCCCCGAGGGGCGGGGCAGTGCGGACCTCGGAGACTAGTGTAGCACGGTGTGCATTTGATCCTGTGAACCAGGCCTCGGCTGACCCATTGTTAGGGAGACAAAACGAACTGAGACCACAATCAAAACTAATTTGATTTCACAGTCCGAGAAGATAAGCCTTACTAATTTAAAAACTTCTTATGAAAACACACACACCCACACCCCAAGCCAGAAGAAGTAAAGCTGAGAAGAAAAATACTAACTTAAACAGCAATTGCTATTGTAACCAAAACCTGAACAGTCCACTGCTTTGACATGAGGCTTTTAAATAAAAACAAAGTGAAAGATCTAGATGCGTCAGTCTCATCAATCTCATCTCTACATAGGGAGGTTTTTTAAAAAATAAGAATATTCATAAGGAATCAGGAAAAAAAATAGGATAACAAGGATTTCACCCAGGTTTTAAAGAGAATGTTAAATTTATGGAATGGAAAGAAAAATAAGATAATTAACTAAAGGAGAAGCAAAAGCGTTTTAAAATGTCATTCTGATCAATTAATGTCACAATATATTATTATAAAGAAATAAACAGCAAAGTTTCTTTCTAATTACCAAAGCCTTGTTTTCTATCATCTCCACACAGAAATCTTTATATATGTATATTTTTAAATCTAGGTAAATTTGAGATGCTCATTCCAGAAATTCATTTTGAAAACTAGGGACATGGATACCAACCTGTTTCCTCTTATATTTACCATACAACAAAAGTATGCTGTCCTCTTGTGTCATTGCTGAGCATGTTCTGGCTCAGCATGACTGAATTTATCACTGAGTAGAATACTTTAAAATGGCACTTTTATTCTACCACATTATGAGAGGAAAACAAAAACAGTATTTAAACAATCTAGGAAGAAAGGAAAGAGAAAGAAATTTCTCCATTCTCTTTGGATGTATTTCATTCTCACACACTTCTCTTCCTAGCTCACATGCTAGGAAGTGTCTTTGTGTTTAAGAAAAGAGTAGAGTACCTAGCCCTTTAAATGGAGTGCTACATAGGATGTATGGTGGATCACACAGGTTACTCACCTCCCATTAGTAACCTCAAAGTCAGAAGGTCTTTGTCAGTGTTAATGAAATCAGATCCCATAATAGTAGCTCCAAAGAAAAGATGCACTGGATTTATTTAAACAGTTACAAAAAGAGAAACACAGTGTCAAAATCAATAAGAGGCTTAGATTGGGTATATTTTAAAAACAAAGGAAAGACTGTCCTGATAAACCAGGTTAAAATGTTCAGCGATTTATTCCCTCAATTCTGAAATGGATCGATTCTTCTAAGCTACTGCTCCCATCACATAAAACCACCACTCTAAAAATTAATAGTATAAGGCTACAGGAATATAAAACCATAAGGCTTACTTTAAAAAGAATCTATCATGGATTATGTGTTGTATGTTTTTACCTCAGGTAAAAATAATTGGATGACAATAAAGTTCTCAATTATGATAAAAAATGGGTCTATAGCAGAGTTGTACATAGTGTTCTAGTTCTTTGATTGAGCAAGGATGGCATTTTTATAGAGTATCATCTAAATATTGTTGTATTTTTTCCAAAGCTAGACAAGTATACCTATGACTAAATTTTGACTAGGATATCGATTGCCTGGTGCATTCTTACAAGAATCCTATAATTCAACCCGACTGGTATCCTTGTAAGAGGAGGAAATTCAGACCCACAAAGAGACATCAGGGTTGCCTGGGCTCAGAGACAGGACCATGCTGGGAAGGGGGCCATGGGCAGGCCCAGGAGAAACACCAACCTGCACCTTGATCTTGCACTTCCATTCTCAAGAACTGTGAGAAAATAAATTTCTGCTGTTTAAGTAAAAAAAAAAAAGAATCTAAAGTGAAATAAGGAAGATAAATTCCATAAAAACAGAGTTTCACTGGAGGTCATTCTGGGAAATTGTGCTACGCTTGCAGAAGCATGCCAGGAAATTTCGGCTATTATCTCACTGGCAGTTCTCACTGTTGTCCATGTTGTCCAGTCCCTCAGTCTTAACCATGATGGCTAATCACAGATGGCTGTTGTTTGTCTGTGGAGGAAGCAACACTGCAAGACCAAGGGAAAGTAGACAGGGGCCAGAATCAAAAACTGAAATCAGAGGCCCACAGACAAAGACTGGCTTTCTACAACAGAATTCAAAAGTGCAATGTTTTAATTTAAGTATTACTTCAATCGCAAAGTAAATTAATATAATTTAGATCACTTTCTAGAATTCTCCCTTGAAACTATACTTTTAATTTTTTTACTTGCAATGGTTGATAATTTTATAATTTTTTGGAAAGCTTTTAGATGGAAAGTATAACTAATTTGATAGTATGACAAATAAGTTCATGACTAAACCTTGTGTCCTTTAAGAGTGTTTTGGATATTCAATTTAAAAAAATCAAGTGACCCCCAGGTACCAATATATAATGTCTTCTGGGGAATATAAATAGAGAAGAAAGTTTTGTTTGTTTGCATTTGTTTTTATTTTTGTCTCAGGAAGACCTGAACAAAGCAAAAACTTACTACTGCATCTTAAAGATTGACCGGCAGTGCCCAGCAATGAAAACTACAAAGTGCAACTTAACAAAGAACTTTCCACAAAAGCAGTCTTCACACGAGATGTGTATTACTTAAAGTAAGAGATCCGGTAGCATCCATGCATTTATACTCATACACATATTTACTCACTGAACAATAAATTAAAATGAGTTGATAGCAAAGTCTTACTTAGATTGTCTAAAGAGAACTTGCCATACTGATTTCTAACCTTTTTAAGGCCTTCCATCTACTGAGCATCTCTTGAATCCATCCTCCATCCCATCTAGTTAAGAAATTTAACTCTAGCTATTATCAAGGATTTGAGAAATTGAAAAATAATTTCTTCTAAAAAAAACCCGCAAAACACTGGAGGGAGATGATAGGTAGAAGGGTAGGTAGGTAGCTTGATAGGTAGTAGGTTGATAGGTAGACAGACATACAGACATATAGATAGATGATACATAGATAGATAGATAGATAGATAGATAGGTAGATATTCCTTCTTCCATTTCCAGTAAGGATCTGGAGTGATACATACTATTCAGTGCATAGTTTCAATTTTCAAATCTTCAAAGTTAACTTACAATATAATGTTTCACTAGAATAAAAGAATTTGTTAATGCTTGTGATAAATTATTGTACTGAGTGGTTGAAATTCTAGAGATAGAAAGCTGATTCATGTTAACCTCTTCATACAGTTAAAGTAAAGAGCTTCTGGCCAGCCAACATTGTGTTTGATGTCATCCAGATGAAATCGCTTTGTCACTGCCACTGAAGTCTAGAAAATTTCCTGTGTCCACTCTGGTAGCCCTTTCCAAGTATTGCACCAAAGTAAAGCAATCAGGGGGGATGAAAATCTGGACAAAATAGTTAACAATCTAAACTTCTAAAAGCAGACAGTAAAGGACATAACTGTGCTGATTTCCACAGTCTAAATGAACAGGAGGGTGTGTCCCTCCCTACGTCTAGCATATCCTTCCTCCACATCTTCCTCTCCTCTCTCCATCTCTGCTGCTTCTCTTCCATGCGTAACCCCCATCCTCTGAATCCCTCCCCTCAGTCGCCTCTCCTTTCTCCCCTTTTCCTCGCCTTCCCCATCAACAAATCACTTTATATGAACAGAGTCTTGGGAAAAAGTTTGTTTTCATATTTACCATACTTATTAACTAAATTTTATTCTGATATTTTAAAATAAAAATAGAACATTTTAGTTTTCAAGGAGAGAAAAACACTTGGTGCATTTTGTATTCAGTGTGTGACTTGCTGTTTGCTTATTTTCCCGTAGGTAAACAATCAGTACCAGGAAAATAAGAAGTTCCCTTACCCACTAGCATAGCACCTAGATTTATGTGGAAGAACAGAGCACAAAGCTCACAGAGAAGCCTGGGTCTGAAGTCTGAGTTCCTCACCCCAAGGCGAGGCTGGAGATTGATCGTCCCTAGCCAATGGGACAGTTGCCACATAATGGGTTTCCACAACCTCCCTAGAAGCCAATTCTACTTTGTAGTGACTCTCACTATTGCCAAGTTATTTTGTTTAATTAGTCTAAATAACTCATGGTGAACTTCTGCATTCTGCTCATCAATATTAACTCTCTGGAATAATTTTCACTGGCTTGAAGGCAGTTACTGGATTATCTGTGGGCCTTCTCTTCCTCATATATCATCCCTACAAATCATTTAACCTTTTGAAAACATAAGTGCTCTTTCCTCTATCTTTTTTTTTTGCTGTAATAATGATATCCTTGGAATTTTACTATCACCTTTAATTGTGAAATGTGAAAGCAATAAATATAAGAAAGTATTCACTATTATAGCAATGAAATAATAAGTAAAATCATGTAATACTTCATAAAGTCCATTTTGGGGCGTGAGGCCTTCTGATTCTGACAAGTCTGGAAAGTAGGGCTGGCAGGGACATGCCTCCTGTGTTCCTCAGATGAGGAAATTGCAGTCCCAGGAGGCTGTCACTTTGCAAAGAATGTACAGCTGTGCAGTGCCAAGGACTGAACTCAAACTTGGGACTTCTGACACCAAAGCATTAATACTTTTTTATTTTCAAAAATACTAGGTTGCTTGCTCATGCCAAAGCTTATAATGTACTCTTAGTGGATCTTTTGTTTCTATTATAAAAATTGTCATTATGTGTGTTACATAATGTTTATGTATACATGTGTGTATGTATGTGTGTGTATATGCATATACACACACAGAGATATATCACCACAAACAAATATTTCTTGCTAAGAACTGGCCTGCCTGTGTGCTCTGCCATCATGGACTGGGTTGTAAGAAATCTTGTTGTCATGGTTACTTTGATAATCCTAGTATTCTCTGCTATATACAAAGGTGAAATTACTATATATTATATAAAATTGATGCTATTTTTGAATAAATATTAGAAAATGTAAACCCAGGAGGCAGCACGATTTTAAAGTGATGATTAAAAATGTATTCACTGTCATTATCTTGTCTTTCAAGAAAACCTAAGTAAATCATGAGAAACCCTTCTGACTCTTCCGACAATAACTAAATCTAAGCTTTCAACACGGCCCAGCAAGCTCTCACTGTAGACACCCTTTGAAAATAAACAGCCTCCCTACTCCTTTCTCTCTTGGATTGTCCACTGTTACAGACTTAATATGGGGTACCCCTCAAATTAATATATTGAAACCCCAACCTCCAATGTGACTGTACTTGGAGATAGAGTCTTTATGGAGGGAATTAAAGTTAAGACAGGTTTTGGGACCCAGAAGTGAAGTGTTGATGTAACAAATACCTAAAAATGTGGAAATGGCTTTGGAACTGGCTGATGGGTAGAGGTTGGAAGAGTTTTGAGGTGCATGTTAGAGAAAGTCAAGATTGACATGAATGGACTGTTAGTACAACTATGAGTGTTAAAGGCAGTCTGATGAGAGCCCAGAAAAAAAAGAGAGAGTGAGAAAGAACTGGAAAGAAAGTTTTCATCTTTTTAGAGAATGCATAAATTATCATAAAAAGAATGTTGGTAGAAATATGAATGTTAAACACCATTTTGGTGAGTACTCAAAAATGAGGAACACATTATTAGAACATGAAGAGCTCTGGTTGATGGAGCTCAGTGGATTGAACACCAGACTGTGAACCAAAGGGTCATTGGTTTGATTCCCAGTCAGGGCACATGCATGGGTTGTGGGCCAGGTCCCCAGTAGAGGACACATGAGAGGCAACCACACATTGATATTTTTCTCCTTCTCTTCTTCTTCCCTTCTGCTCTGTCTAAAAATAAATAAATAAAATCTTTAAAAAACAACATGAAGAAAGGGCAATCCTGGTTATACAGTGACAAAGAACATGGCTGAATTGTGGCCTAGTGTGTTGTGAAAGGTAGAACTTGTGGATGATGAAACGTATGCAGCAGAAGAGATTTCTAAGCAAAGTATTGAAGGTGTGGCTTGCTGCTTACAGTACAATGTGAGATGACAGAGATGAATTGAGGAAGCAATTGTTAAGCAAAAAAAGGAAACAGAAATTGGAGAGTTGTAAAGTTCTCTGCCTGTTCATACTGCAAATAATAATAATAATAGTAATAATAAAGCAGCTTGTGCTGAAGAGAACTCTGAAGTCATGGTTGAATAATCATTTGATGAAGAGATCATGGATTCCACAAAAGGATTTAATCAGCCACCTTAGCAGAAGCCAGGAATAGAGATGGGCTTATAACAGCAGAGACACTGCCAGTTTGAACTATAGAGGACAGAGAAAGAAAGGCTGCCAGGCTTTTTGGGTTCTACAGGGCCAGAAGAAGGAGCTACTCAGCAGTAAACATGGGCTACTTTTTAAGGAAGGAAAGATTGATCCCTAAGGCAATTCAGAAATTATCAGGGCTGCCATGCTCACTATAAGCCCAAGGCCAAGGCTGTTTTCATCTTGGTTTCAGAGGGTACTTCCCCTACAGGGAGCCTGGGGAACACGGTTTCTACCCAAATGTGAAGTGGTGGGTGGGCCACCTATTAGTCCAAAACACACTCATGTTCGTGCTTTCTTTATGCTGATCTCTCTGCCTGGAATCTGTCTCTGCTTTTTGCCTAAGTGAAATCTAGTCTTCAAGTTCTATCGTGTTATACTCACAAAAAGATTTTCTTAATGCACTACCCCAAACAGACGCACACACACAAACACATACATAGAGCCCAAAAGGATGTCATCTTTGCCTCTTTTGTGTTAGCTCTCAGGGTACTGATAGTTTATTTGGTTGCTTTCACCAAACTGTACATTCTTTGAGGGAAGAAACTGTTTACTCATCATCATATCCTCTGTCATGCTTAGCACATAGTGGGAGCTCAGTAATTATGTTTAGTCAATACAATTGAATTATATTTATTTGAATTGTCAAGATCTTTTTAAAGTAACTTTAAATTTTCAATTCTTCTAGACTTACAGAAGAAGAGGCAAAGGTAGTACAGTGAGTTTCTATATACTGTTGCTCAGAAAGAAACAACAGGCCCAACATGGAGTCACTTGTGCTAAGTCCCACATCAGCAAACCAAAAGTCAACTGCGGTTTTATCTTCCTTCAGGAATGTGACCTTTAACCAGTCAATCTGGAATTACCTGGTCATCGAGAGTGAAGTAATATGTCTGATAGACCCCCTATCTTTGCACAAAGAAGGTGATTTTGCCTGAAATAATCCACTTTATTAGAACTTCCTCTCTTCACCTCCTTCTGCCTAAAAAAGCCTTCCATTTTGTACAGCTCCTTTGAACTGCTTCCTGTTTTTTTAATGGGATCCTGTTCATTCACGAGTCATTGAATAAAGCCAATGAGATCTTCAAATTTACTCAGTTGAATTTTGTTTAACACCTTTCACACAGCCTCCCCAAGGCAATATTTTATATAAATAGTACAATTATTAAAACCAAGAAACTAACATCTTCACATTATTATTAACTAAATGGTAGGTTTTACAAAATTATACCAGTTTTTTCACTATTGTTTTTATCTTTTTTCAGTACCAAACCAAAATCTCACATTGCATGTATTTGTTGTATGTCTTTAGTCTCCCCTAATTTCTGACAGCTTTTTCCTTCTTTCCATTACTTTAAAATTTGAAGATTACTGGTTGATTAATTTGTAGAATATCCCTCAAGTTGAGTTTTTCTTTTTATTACATTGAGGTTATATATTATTAACATACATACCATCATATAAGGGTATCTGATTTTAATGTCCTATTACCATTATATTGGGAAATATAACATAAATGTATCTTGTTACTGGTGGTGTTAATTATGATTATTTGGTTACAGTGGTGTCATCTGGGTTTCTCCACTACAAAGTGACTATTTTTTCTCTTATAATTAATAAATAGAGGGGGTGATACTTGGAGACTATGCAAATACTGTTTTCCCTCTAGGTTTCATCTACTCCTTTTAGCATCTATTTGCATCTCTTGATAACAACAATAATTTTTGTGGCATTTACCTCATGGCAATTTTCAATTTTTTATATTCTTTTGAATTGTCAACTTTCAAAACAAACTGATCAACTGACGTTGTCTGTAGAGGAACAAAAAGAAAAGGCCTTGAGTCCCCTGCACACTGAGGTAAAGGGTGAAATCTAACTACAAGTCTAAGGGATCAGTAAAAGTATAACAGGAGGCTTATGGGCATGAACAGGCAGAGCAGGGACAGACATCAGGTGTCAGTAGCTTTGGTGGCTGCTTTAATTGGATAGATCAAGCATATCATGCTCCTTTTCTCCTCCTTTTATGGTGAATCCAGTTTTTGAGCTGAGCTAGCCAGACGGCTTGTTGTAAAGGCAACTGAAAATAAGGGGAGAGAGAGAGGAGAGGAGACAAGGGCATCTGATACGTTTCTTATCAAAAGCTGTTTTTCACATCTTTGAAAATAGTATTTCATTCATCTCTTAATGAATATTTGGTAACATTACAGTAACATAAATCTTTAAAATTATTTTAAATTAATTTATTGGGTAATGGACCTTGGACAATATTTTAGAAATATTTGTTGCAGTATATCTATAAACAATGGAACATATATAATCGTGAATGATAAAAACAATAACCTACAAATTAGTTGGAAACCTAGCAGTTAGTTTAGTATTATTTTATGACTGTGCCTCATCTTTTTCTTTTTTGAGTTACTGCTACACTTTACTCTGAATTTTACAATAATGTACTTAAAAAGTTCATGATGTATTTCACAGATATACAATGAACATTTCAAAAATTTATATGAAACCATAAATGACTCTGAGTAGCTGCAGCAATTTTGAAAAGAAGAACAAAGTGGAAGGGATCACAATACCCGATATCAAACTATACTACAAGGCCACTGTAATCAAAACAGTCTGGTACTGGCATAAGAACAGGCACATAGATCAATGGAACAGAATAGAAAGCCCATAAATAAATAAAACCAAGTTTTTATGGTCAATTAATATTTGCCAAAGGGCAGAAGCATAAAATGGAGTAAAAATATCCTCTTCAAAAAATGGTGTTGGGAGAGCTGGACAGCTAAATGCAAAAAAATGAAACTTGACTAACAACCTACACCATGCACAAAAATAAAGTCAAGATGGATACAAGACTTAAATATAAGTTGTGACACAATAAAAGTCTTAGAGGAGAACATAGGCAGTAAATTCTCAGATATTCCATGAAGCAATATTTTCACTGATATGTCCCCTACAGCAAGAGACATAAAGGAAAGAATAAACAAATGGGATCTCCTCAAAATAAAAAGCTTCTGCATGGCTAAAGAAAACATTAAAATCAAAAGAGAACCAACCATATGGGAAACTATATTTGCAGATGATTCCTCAGACTAGGATCTGATTAGCAAAATATATAGAGAACTCACATGACTCCACTCCAAGAAGACAAAAAATCCAATTAAAAAAATGGGCAAAGGACCTGAACAGACACTTCTCCAAGGAGGACATACAGAGGGTCCAGAGACATATGAAAAGATGCTCAACATCACCAGCCATCAGAGAGATGCAAATTAAAACCACAATGAGATACCACAACACACTGGTGAGAATGGCCATCATAAACAAATCAGCAAAAAACAAGTGCTGATGAGGTTGTGGAGAATAGGGAACTCTAGTGCACCATTGGTAGGAACACAGACTGATTCAGCCACTGTAGAAAACAGTATGGAATTTTCTCAGAAAACTAAAAGTGGAACTGCCTTTTGACCCAGCAATACCACTGTTGGGATTATATGCTAAGAAGCCTGAAACACCAATCCAAAAGAACCTACGCATCCCAATGTTCATAGCAGCACAATTCACAATAACCAAGTGCTGGATGTACCCTAAGTGCTCATCAGTAAATGAGTGGATCAAAAAACTATGGTACACTTACACAATGGTATACTATGCAGCAAAAAGAAAGAAGGAACTCCTATCCTTCGTGAAAGCATGGATGGATATGGAGAGCATTACGCTAAATGAAACAATCCAAGCAGGAAAGAGAAATATATGATCTCACCTATAAATGGAACCTAATCAACAACACAAACAAGCAAGACAAATACAACCAGAGACATTGAAATAGAGAACAATCTGACAGTAATCTGAGAGGATGAGGGAGAGGGATAATAGAGGATAATGGGGGTGCATCAAGAAACATATATGAAGGACATAAGGACAAAGCCAAAGGGTGTGGATTAGAGGTTGGGAGGCAGGGTTGGGTAGGGTGAGGGTGTGGTGGGGTGAAAATGGAGAAAACTGTACTTGAACAATAAAAAAGAGAGCAAAGCATTATATGAAAGTGAGAGTCACTTTAGGGTGCCACACTAACCAGACACTGCTGGCACTAAAAGAAAGTGTTTTTGTAGAACTTTTACCTTTTAAAATCAGACTTTATATTTGCTAAATCTTTCTCTTCACAATTGAAGAAACTTACCTGTGGATGTTTAAATAACTAATGTATTAAGAAAAATCCTTTGTGAACCAACATTTTTTACATTATAATCACATTACTCCTGTGTTTACCAAGTGGATGTGAGATAATTTGGGTTAAAAAATGAGTTGCAATTTAAAAAAATGTTCATGATAAAATAATTGTGAGAAAGCAATTGTGAATTATTAGAATATCATATTTTCATATTAGCATTTAATAAATCTATACTTCAGATTACCTTCTAGTATATTTTGCATTTTTAATATTTTCATATACACATGTATAATTTAAGTACTTTAAGTTATTCAAAAATAAAGAATTTTAAAAGGCATAAATAAGATTCAAACTTACAGATATAAATCAATTTAAAAAATANTTTAAAAAAATGTTCATGATAAAATAATTGTGAGAAAGCAATTGTGAATTATTAGAATGTCATATTTTCATATTAGCATTTAATAAATCTATACTTCAGATCACCTTCTAGTATATTTTGCATTTTTAATATTTTCATATACACATGTATAATTTAAGTACTTTAAGTTATTCAAAAATAAAGAATTTTAAAAGGCATAAATAAGATTCAAACTTACAGATATAAATCAATTTAAAAAATAATGGTAAATCACTTATCAATCTATTAAACTTAGTGAAAAAAACATTAAATCAACCTTTATTTTAAATGATTCTGTTTTATGATATTGAGATTGATGATTTGAAAATATCAAAAAGCTGGAATAAAGCTTGGCTTCCCCACAAATCAAAATGTCAATTTATTTCATTTGTTGTATATTTTTTATAGTCTGTGAAAGTAAATAAAGGCTTAGAGTTGACATTTTCTATAACTACAGTAAAGGCCCTTATAATATCATGATATATGGCTATATTTTTGTTTTATTGTTATTAACTTCATAAAAATAAATAATATTTAATTTTATTTTTTTAGTGTGAAACCTCATCAAATCCTTGAAGATTCAAGTCTTCAACACTCATGGATAAGGTACAATCATACTCCCACAGCAGAACTTATTTATGGAACTCCTTGTTTGGAATTCTTTCCTTTTGGATTATGAAGACAGAGATGCAGTCATTGGAAGGCAAGAACAGTGAGGAAGGTGGGTAACAGGATTGGAGATTCATTCATGACCAGAAGCCAGAGACTGAAATTTTTGTATGGTTCATTTAGTGACTGAAGACAATTCCAACCAGGTTGAGAAACAGCTCCCCTACTCTGTCCCCTGAAATACACACCAGCGGTGAGTATGGCCTCTGAGGATATTTCCTCAAGAACAGCAGGGTGTGGGTACATAATCACTGGCATAGTATAACCACCTTCATTCAGGCAGCTCTTGATCATTTGCACCAATGAAGAGAAACAAGTGGAAATTTGAACAGGTAAACTATCCTTCTGAAGTACAGTTACAGGGAAAGGAAGCAGCTTGATTTCTTGGGGAAGAGTTACTGCTTCAGTGACCTCATACGATGCCTGATTCTGAAAGTGGTTTCTTAGGTAATGGCCAATCTACAGTGTGAATAATCAACATTGAGCTGATTAGAGCCTTGCAAGAATGCTACTTAATTCTCCTTCCAGAAATTCATGGAAATTCTTGGTGGATGTAAATGATGGCAATAAGAGCTTTTAGAGGAAATATTCAAACATCATACTACATAAATGAATTCTGTCCACAAATTACAGTCTTAGAATTGAAATTTTTAATTGTTGCAATAGGTAATATATAAATACTATCATGTAAAGGGTAATATTTTTATTTACAAGCAAGACTTAGTTGTATAGTTTTAAAAGCTTTGTTTTATTCTCAAAAGCAATGCTTTTATCCTAAAATGTATTTGCACATAGCAAACCACAGGCTGTCTACCTACCTAAAAAACTATCTATGCAGCTAACCACCTCATGTTTTTAGCAATTTAAGGGAGATTTATGGGACTAATGGCAAGCAGATTTAATAGCAATTGTGACACTGGGAGTTTTAAGTAATAAGGTATCCTTATTACATTTTGCTTATTTAATTTACATTATTTCAATAAAGTTCCTGGCCTTAATTCAAGTCTTTAAATAATATGGCCTTTGATCATATTATTTCCTCAGCCTGTGATTTCATGAGTTCAGTTCATTCTTCTTGACTCTCAAATACCTTTCCAAATATTTACTAAAATTGTATTTCATTAATATGAACTGTATTTTTACAGGATAGGTTTTATATTTAATCCCATAAATTTTGAAAAAAATGTGCCTTTGAAAGAAGATCTTATTTTAGAACTGAAATGCATTTTGAAAGCACCACAATTATTGAGAAAGTCCTAGACTTAGGTCACTTCTCTAAGTCTCACTTTCTTCACTTGGGAATTTATATTTGAGATCATTTTGACCTGGTATGCCAATTCCAGATTTATTCATAACTTACATTCTTATAACTAGAATATGAATATTTCTTTAGAAAATTCCATTTAGAACTTCTAACCAAGGTGGAGGTATAGGTAGATACACTTCACTTCCTCATACAACCAAAAGAAGGATAACAACCAGTTTAAAGACAAAAAAACCCAACCAGAACTGTCAGAAAATTGAACTGTATGGAAGTCCAACAACCAAGGAGTTAAAGAAGAAACATTCATCCAGACTGGTTGGTAGGAGGGGTGGAGACAGGCATCTGGGTCAGAAAAGATGCGCAGCAAGGCAATGGTTGGAGGACCAAGTGGTCCCACATTTGCATGTGGATAAACCAGGAGGAACAACTGGGGAGCAAGACAGCAAGGCAGAGCATGTAACCAGGATTCTAGTGCAGGAAAAAAAAAAGCCTCCAAACCTCTGGCTATAAAAACCTATGGGGGCTGTGGTAGCAGGAGAAACTCTCAGTCTCACAGGTTGGGTCTCTCTAATGTACACAAGACTACCCACCTGGGAATCAGCAACAAAAGGGCACAATTTGCTCGTGGATAGTGACGGCAGTGACTAAAAGCTGGCCAAGAGCTGAGCAAGTGTCATTGTTCCCTCTCTGACCCTTCCCCCACATATACCCACACAACACAGTGAAATGGGTTCCACCCCTTACAACATAACAGGTGTGCTGAGACAAAGAAATATGGCCCAAATAAAAGGATAGATCAACACTCCAGAAAAATAATTAAGTAACACAGAGATAGCCAACCTACCAGAAGCAGAGTTTAAAACACTGGCAATCAGGATGCTCACAGAAATGATTGAGTACGGATGTAAAATAAAAGAGAAAATGAAGGCTATACAAAGTGAAATAAAGAAAAATATATTGGGAACCAATAGTGAAGGGAAGGAAACCATGACTCAAATCAACAATTTGGAACAGAAAGGAGAAATAAACATTCAACCAGAACAGAATGGAGATACAAGAAATCCAAAAAATGAGGAGAGGCTTAGTAACCTCCGGGACAACTTTAAATATTCCAATGTCCAAATCACAGGTGTGCCAAAAAAAAAAAAAAGAGGAAGGGCAAGAAGTTGAAAACTTATTTGAAAAAATAATAAAAGAAAACTTCCCCAATTTGGCAAAGTAAATAGATTTACAGGAAGTCCAGAAAACCCAGAGAGTCCCAAAGAAGTTGGACCCAAGGAAGAACAGACCAACATACATCATAATTAAATTACCCAAAATTAAAGATAAGGAGAGAATACTAAAAGCAGCAACAAAAAAGGGCACAGTTACCTACAAAGGCATTCCCATAAGACTATCAGCTAATTTCTCAAAAGAAACTTTGCAGGCAAGAAGGGGCTGGAAAGAAGTATTCAAAGTCATAAAAAGCAAGGACCTACATTCAAGATTACCATATCCAGCAAAGCTATCATTCAGAATAGAAGGGCAGATGAAGTACTTCCCAGATAAAGTCAAGTTAAAGGAATTCACCATCACCGATTCTTTATTATGTTAAAGAGACTTATCTAAGAACTAGAAGAGAAAGACTATAAACAGTAAAATGGCAACAAACTCACAACAATAAAACTGAACCTAAAAAATAACAAAACAAAAATAAACTAAGCAAACAAGTAGAATAGGAACAGAATCACAAAAATGGAGATCACATGGAGGGTTATCAGTAGGGGAGGGGAAGGGGGAGAATGGGGAAAAAGGTACAGGAAATAAGGAGCATAAATGGCAGGTACAAAATAGAAAGTAGGAGGTTAAGAATAGCATAGGAAATGAAGAAGCCAAAGAACTTCTATGTAGGACCCATGGACATGAACTAAGTGGGAGGATGCTGACAAAGGGTAGGAAAAAAGGGATGACTGTAATAGCATAATCAATAAACTCACTTAAAAAGGAAATTCCATTAATTTTAGAGAAGTATGACATTCTAAGAACTTAATATTGGGCAGAATCTATGGGAGAGGGGGTATGTTTTCACAGTTCTCACTCTCAGGCACCATAGTTAGTTTTAATCCACATGATGGGTGGCCGAGTATACGGGAGCAGGGAGTCAGAGAGCTCTATCTGCTAGGAAGTAGTCCTGAAGAAACATCAGTCTAGGTAACCCCAGGCTTCATTAAATTTTAGTACAACAATTATGAATGTTGTAGATGAAATTATACCACTCAGCAAATCATGGAGCCTATTTCTTAGAGTTCCATCAGATAAGGTACATTAAAACTAGGTAGAATCTGACACAGTACCATAGGTTAATCTCTCTTTGAGGAAAAATGCAAGATTACAAATATGAAATCGGAAAATGAAAATCAGAGCCTTGGAAGGGACTGTGCAAGTGAGGGATAGCGAAACTTAAGGTTCATTCACTTTGTGGTAAATGTGCCTCTTCTCTATTCCCTTGGAAAATGTAGATATTTTGTCATTTTTCACCCCACCACAAATGGTCTTCCATGAATCTTGGAGTGTCAGGTACCAGATCAAAGTATGTTCGGTACTCTTACGCCAACTACAAACAAAATAATATGAAGGCATGTTTAAAAGTTATTTCCGTGTTTATAAGTCTTCCTCTTCCAGGCCTCTCATTACACCTTCAAAGAACACTGCTACCTGAAACCACAGGTATTACTGCTTCCTGCAAACACAGCGATATTTTCCATAGGTCCTTTCCTTACTCAATTAGTCCTTTAGTTGCCCTCCTTACAGCTGGGTATGGATGGTATAACTCATGAAGATTTCTTCTTATTCTACTTTTGGGGTGTGATGAAAATAATGTAAGACAGACCTTTGATGAGGCTGCTCTCATTTCTTGTGAAACCTGAGAAGTATCCAAAGAGTGAATTTGGGATAAGGTGTGAGATTCCTTAGAGCACAGGTGGCAAACACCAGGCCCTCCACTTTGTTTTATCCAGCCTGACATCTTGTTCCTACTCGGTGGCAGTGCCGAGCTCTCCCTTAACTGCTAAGGAGTGGTTACATTTATACAGTCCTAAAATTACATCCAGCCCTTTGAAGGCAACTGTAGGCTGATGTGGCCCCTGGTGAAAATGGGTTTGACACCCCTGCCTTAGAGGAAAGTACACAGTTTTGGTATTGAGGGACCCTCCAATGACATGACTGTAGAATGCCCCTTGGGGAGGCCAGGGCAATGCTAAGGAGAAGGGGATGGGGGACAAGTGGGACTTGAACTTTGCTCAGCAGTATTGTCTGGTCTCGAAGATACCAAAACTGTCCTCGCTTCTCTGTCCTCTGCTCCTTATGTTGGGGTCAAAGTCACGTCCAAGCTTGGAGCAGCCAATGCTGCTGAGGGGACAGCCACAGGAGGGTAGACTGGAAACCATGGAACAAGGGGTGAGGGTGAGAAGAGAGGAATAAGAAGAGAACTCGGAGAAACAAACTTCAGTACAGCTCAGTGTCGTCATTCGCATGTAGAAAATAAAATGGTTTGAAAGAACTGACCCTCAAAAATATCCCTCAAGAAGTGAATTACACTAAATACCAAGTATGATTATAATTGCGCTATGTGATCTTCACATACTTGACAAATCTTGAAGTGAAACTTTAAGCCTCCTGGAAATATGAGTACATGACTATTTTAATGATCAGGCAACTGCTGTTGTAGCATGCATGAGTTTTCCGGGAGACCTTTAAAATATTTTCCCTTGGCAGGTTTTTAAGAGCAACATAAAACTCACCAGTATTACCACTGTCTGTGCCTCTGTAAGTTCAGATAAAGTTTGCCAATTGTTCTGGATCATCATATTTATAGGTTTTAGCTGTCAAAGGTGCCTTCTTTATTTTTCTTTTACAAATAAGTAGGGTGATTTAAGCATTACAACAACAACAAAACAATCTCCTGAAATAAGGATAGTCAGTTTTTATTTCCTAAAACACTGTACTTGCTTAATGACACCATGAGCCCTTTGTAGATTTAAAAGAAAAATATATCTTCAGGTATATGAAGAAAATGTTCTTTTCCAGGAGTTAACCCATGTTTTTGATCGCCTGTTTCAGTTTAATTACTGGTGAACATTGTTTAATTTTTAATTTCTGCCTCTCATGGGCGAAGACTAATGTTGCCTACCTAGCAGTGTCTCCACACCTGTTTCTCAGTCAGTGAAAACTTTCCAGACTGAAGCTATTAATGTTGTCACATCATCACCACACTTCTTCAGTGGCTAAGGAGAATAAGCAAGAACTAATTGCAGATATATCACTATAAAGAGAAAGGGCAGATTTTTTACTTTTCCTTTTATTCCTAGAATACAGGTATATATTCCTCTTGTGTCATAATTTTAATCATTAAAAATAGGGAAGCAAATGTGCTTATATGGTAATTCTCAGCTGTATCATAAGGCTCAGGATGTAAATGTACAGAGAAGAAAGAAGTAAGCTAAATATTACTTTGAAAATAGGCAAAAATTTACACATCAAACGAGGAGAGAAACAGGAAGAAAGATCATGCCAAATAGAGGCTTAGGCGTGGGAACAAAATATTAGATAAACATCAAGTGAAAAATGATTGAATATGTGGGGGATCATGAGCATGGTGGCCTGCATCCCTGGGGTACATTTAAAATGTGGTCCTCTCTACTACATTAGGTTCTGGAATGATTAATAATAAATAGTGAATAATTTAGAAGCATCCTGTCCTTCATCTCATGAAGCTTAGATAACCCATGATGAGATTCTATAAAACCAGAAAAATAGTTTTTTATCTGCCAAACAGTATGTTAAATGCTTTAGATATATGATCCCACAAAGAACACCCTTAGGAAGACTAAATAACCAAATCACAAAACCAACAAAACTAATTAAGTAACATGCCATCCTCTAAGCCCAAATCTTTAAGTCTCCAAAGTTCATCTATTCACTATAATCTACTGATCCACAATGGTGTATGTGTTATTGAAAATACGGGAAAATCTTAAAAATGCGTCCAGTGAAAACATTAGCTAAATAAAAAAGGGCTATGTTCACTTCTTTGCTTATATAGGCATATCCCTGGAAACACACCAAGAAACTGCGTATCGTGGCTGCCTTTGAGGAAGGGAAGCGAAAGTGGGACGAGTAAGAAACACATCTTTCAGTGTTTGCACTTTCAGTATGCATATTTTTTGTCATGTGCACGTAATTAAATTTTTAGTCAAGTAAAATTGAGATACATGGTAATAGTAATTAAAAAATGTCCAAGCCTAAATCAATACAAAAACAGTAAAGCCAAATAAATAGAAAACATGAAGAAACCGAATCCTACAGGAAAAATATCATCTATGTATTTTGAACTATATTAGAGTAATTAGATAATATTATGGATGGTGGGTTAACTTGTGTTTTTCTAAGAGTAATCTCAATTTGAGAATAGTACCTCAAAGCAGGTATTTGCTTTTTAAAAATTTTATTATATAACTGTGTAACAGTGATCAAGCTAAATAAGTTCATAAGCCTCCAGGGTAGTAACAAAGAAAGATTAGCCAATTTTTAAAAGTACATTAAGGTATAAAAATTTCGTCAGTTTTATGTTGTACTCATTCAGTAAATTTACAATGTGTGGTTATTATAATTTGACCAGAAATAATAATAAATTACATAGGATTTATATTTCTAAAACAATAAGGACTGAAGAATATGTTAGTGGCTTAGTTCTTGGCAAGAGGACTACATCTCACTATATATAACAATTTTCCTTTGGACAGTTATTTAGATGTGGATATCAAATAATACTGGAAAAGAAAAAATATATTAAGACATTTATACTTGGTTAGACTTTATGGAAAATATCAGATGTAATTTAAAAATGTTTTTCACCTGTAAAAATGAGTCTTCTATATGTTTTTAACAGTGCCTTTTTAATCATATGCCAATACTTAAGTTTTAATGATTTTGGAACAGATCATTACTAGTTTTATAAAATACAGTAACATTAACACTTCCCAATTGAACTAAAATTCTACTTTACCTACAATTACATTTCTTTTAGTCCCTGTGACCTCTCATAAAGGATAGAATTTATTAATGCATTTTTTCTGAGAACAGTACTCATCACTCATACTCACATATCACCTTAATGAATATTGATTTTAAAAATACAGCCCAGGCTAGTGTGGCTCAGTGGATTGAGTGTCAGCCTGTGAACCAAAGGATGGCTAGTTCAATTCCCAGTCAGGGCATATGCCTGGGTTGCAGGCCAGCCCCCCCAGTAGGGGGCATGTCAGAGGCAACCACACATTGATGTTCCTCTCCCTCCCTTCTTCTCTCTCTAAAAATAAATAAATAAAATCTTTAGACAATAAATTAAATGTTAAAAAATTTTAAAACACAGTGATGGAGAAAAAAGTCAAAATAAGACATGAATAGCAGACTTTCAGTAAGGACTAAAGTGCAAGATAAACATTAAAACTTAGCAGTAGTATCTCCAGCCAGACTAAAACACTTGTGGGGCCATCAGTGTCAAGAGAATTATTCAGTGGTTACTGCTGAGTACTTCTTATGTAAACAGGATACAAGATACTTCATCACAAAGTTACTTTCTAAATATATTACGTCTTCTTATTGGCTCTTTTCATTGATAAAAAAAATGAACGAATGGATAGGTCTTGTTTATAACCATACACCATGTTCAGAGGGTTAAACAGTTATAAAGAAAGGAGAAAAACTGTTTTTTAGTGTCTGTGTTCTGGAATCTGGGTGCTTAAGTTCAAAGCAGAGCTCTGCCACCTCACTATCTGAGTGATCTTCAGAAAGTTGTTTAATCTTGCTTTAGCTCAGTTTTCTCATGTGAAAGATAGTAATGATAAAAAGAAGACTGCAGTGAGGATAAAATGAGAACAGTCTCTGCTATACTGTAAGTGATCAACTCAAATTAACTCAAGTTATTAATAAAGTTCATAACATTTCAATGAGAGCTTAAAATGTTATGGTTGAGGGTTTTCAACAGAGGAAATACATGCTATAACTTAACTTTTTAAAAGATTTTATTTATTTATCTTTAGAGAGGAAGGGAAGGAGAGAAGGAGAGAGATATCAATGTATGGTTGTTTGTTGTGAGTCCCCTTCAGGGAACTGGCCCGCAACCCAGGCATGTGCCCCAACTGGGAATCGAACCGTGATCATGTGGGTTCACAGACCCAAGCTCAATCCACTGAGCTATATCAGCCAGGGCCCATAACTTAACTTTTAAAAGGTTCACCTAAGCTTCAGGGTTGAGAACAGACTGGTGGGGACAGGAACAGAGTGAGAAAAATTATATAAGAGGCCAGTGCAGTAACGACCAAGCTGAGAGTGGAGGAGGAGGTGAGAAATGGGAATGTTTTGAAGATATCACGAGAGGATTACCTTATTGATGGAACATGAGGTGGAGAGAAAGAGAAGAGTCAGAATAATTAAAATTTTCCATTTTTTTTGTAGAGAGGGCTGTTTGTTTTTGTCTGCGTGACTAGAAGGATGGAGTTTGAAGTGACAAGACACCCGGATGAAGATGATCATACAGATGCACGTTTGGGACGAGGGTCTGAGGATGACCAGGAATTCTGTTTTCTGCATGTTCAGGTAGAGATGCCTAACAGACATCCACGTGGAAACACTTGGATAGACAAGAGGAGAAGTCTGGGCTGAAGATTTAGTAATGGAGTCAGCATCCATTAAATGGTATTGTACAAGATGAGACCCAAATGTAAGATGGCAAGTTGAAAGCAGGCAATCCCAACACTTAACCATAGGTAAACTATTTTTTCCCTCAAAAGAGATTTAAAACCCTTAAATCATCTGAATTGCTGAGTTGTATACATGGCAAACTTTGGCATTGTCTGGATGTTGTTAAATGTTTGGAAATCTCATAGTCTTCAAGCAGGGGTGTCCATCCTTTTGGCATCTTTGTACCACACTGGAAGAAGAAGAGTTGTCTTGTGCCATACACTAAAAACATTGTGACATGTAATCACAAAGAAAATCTCATAATGTTTTAAGTAAGTTTATGATTTTGTGTTGGGCTGCATTCACAGCCATCCTGGGCTGCATGAGGCCCAGAGGCCACAGGCTGGACACCCTGCTTTAAAGCAACAGCCCACTGTGAAAAAAAAATTCACGATTCTAAGAAACATCTATCATGAAAAGTGCATATTTGAGTAAGAACACAGGAAGTGGTCAATGCTCAGGAAGGCAAGAAGTTTAGTCAACAGATCTCAACTGTTGATCCAAGTAACTCTAATTACAGTTTGGTTGCAAGATTCAGGCATTAAAATATCTCACCACAGTTCAACTTGGAAGCTGGCAATAGTCTCTAATACCTTAGCATTTACTCGTTCAACCGGCTAGTCACTGGGAGTAAAGTTGGTGTCAAAACTGGAGCCTAGAGGAGCCTAGCAAGGGAGACACACGCCTGTTGAGAAGTCCCCACGTGTTCTCCTAAAGGCGCTTCCAGTGCTGAGGAAGTACAGGGCTGGAGT
This sequence comes from Sturnira hondurensis, assembly GCF_014824575.4. Taxonomy (NCBI): domain Eukaryota; kingdom Metazoa; phylum Chordata; class Mammalia; order Chiroptera; family Phyllostomidae; genus Sturnira; species Sturnira hondurensis. The sequence continues at coordinate 3,134,396 of NW_028094767.1, forward strand.
CAGTCACTGGATTCATGTTCCAGGGAGACTTCTGAGGGGAGGTGACTTTCATAAGGACATAAAGGAAAGATGCATGCTAGAAGCGGAGTGCACGATGAAGGACATTTGTTTTGTCTTATGTACCTCTTCTATTTGTATTTTTTAAACTAAATTGTCTTCGCATCACTAAAAGTTGAGTAATTAAAATCTCGAAGTTAACAAAAATAAATGTAAGCAATTCACAGAACAAGCCTACTTTATTTTCAAAGGGTCCTACTTGGGCATCCATTCATTCAATAGAGAAATTCTGAAATAAAGATTGAATCTTCATCAGGGATCCAAGTGCAGAAGGGGAGGATTTCAGGAGCTTCCGGAAAGCCTCTTGGGCTGCCCATGGCACTCCCACCATGGTCTGCAGGTGCCCCAAAGTACCACAATGACTGTGACTAATTTGAATTTAATGAGTGAACCAAAATGCAAACACTGTCAGAATTTGGTGATATTTACATCCTAATATCATTTGAGTGCATCAGATTCTGAAGACTTGCCCCCCCAAAAAGTGAAGTTGGAGAAGTCACAAGGAAGAATAGTAATGGAGAATGGGAATATCAGAGATACCATTGCTGTATAAGATGCATTAAATTCTTTTATAAAATTATAATAATTATACAAATTTGACAAATATAAAAGCTATTGACTATGTCATAACATAAGTTGCAAATAAGCTATGAATTTGTATTTACAAGAGCCTTTATTTGAAATAAGAGTTTATAGTCTTGGCCCGTTCATCAGTTCAGACTGAACTTACTAAGCACCTCATCAGACCCACTGTGAGTGGATATGACCTGGCTTCCTTCTTTAGGCTTGAACAGTCCCTGAGGCAAACTCCAAAAGCTTCAAAAGTAAAATAAATCATCTATTTTGTTCTGAGAAAGTACATTATAATGCTTAAATTTATTTCCTTGAAAAATGTCCCAATTATCAATTGAGTGATTAAATGAGGAAATAGATTTTGAAAATGGATGATAAAAAATTACGTAATAGTTTTAAGCACTGAAAATCATGCCACATTTGTAAGACCTCTCTCAATTAGTCACTGTATTTGAGTGGAAGATTAAAAAATTTGTAAAATGGATTTTCAAAAGATGAGTCTCTCCCTCTCCTTCATAATTTTATTAGGCTTCAGGCTTTACATTATACCTTGCCTTGTAAGATTTTGGCTAAAAATAATTTGTTTTAGAATGTTGTATAACAATGTCTTAAAGCACCCAGTGACAGCACCAAATGTGTTCCTGAAGTACAGTTCAACAGAAGTGATTAGGTCCAAAGCCAAAGTTTCAGAGCCAGAGGTAATGGGCTCATAGTGGACACTGTGTGGCAAAACCACACAATGGGGTGGCAAAACCCTCGAGGAGCATAAATACCAGAAATATGAATGTATGATGTTTATTTAATTCATTACAATGATGAGAACTAAATTTACTGACTATTCTTTTTCATAGTTATTTGTGTTAGAAGTTTTATTATAATTGAGTGCATTTTAATATTGCAAAGATATAATAGATGAATAAATAATTTGATGTCACTAACTGAAATGCTGTTTGCTGAGAGATTACTCTTTTTGTTGAGTGGGAAGCTGAGATTAATTAAAATATAAATAGAGCAGTAACTGTGCAGCACACCAATTGCTTGTGGTACCAAGTGGAGTGCACCTGAGTGCGAACTCTACAGGGCACACATGCAATGCCCAAGTCACAGTGGGTGAGGAGCGCAGTTAGCTGTCTTTCTAAAATAATTAAGAAGCACTCCTAGTATGCCCCCACACCACCCTCCCCATCCCAATTTCCTACTATCCCCCACTTCCATGTCCCTTTTCCTCTAACCAACAGAACCATCCTGCCCCAGGAATGCCATGCACCGAGCCTGTCTCCACATCTTTGTTCTTGTTCCCACTCTCCATTCCTACTTCTTACTTTTCTCTAATTCTGCTTCTCCATGAAACGATCCTTGCTCTCTCAACCAGATGGTCTCTTTCTCTGTAGAATCTTCACAGTGCTTCAGAAATGTCTCTGGGTGATCAGCACACTCTCTTTTGTGTCTTGGTTATTTAGGCTGCAATTGTCACTTGAAGATAATAAGCTTGTGGTTTGTAGAACCTAACACATTGCTCAAAGGTCGGAATTCAATACATATTTGTTGGTTTGAACTAAATCTAGCACTACTTGAGGTCTCCTTTAGTGTTGGATGTTGGGTGATTAACACTATAGGCCCATCGCAGTTGATTCTGAAGTCCCTTTCCCCGCTTTTTCCTTTTGCTTGTACATAGCAACTAAGATAACACATCTATATTTTTCTTTTTTTAAAGATTTTATTTATTTATTTATCTTTAGAGGGGAAGGAGAGAAACATCAATGTATGGTTGCCTTTTGTGCATCCCCTGCTGGGAGTTGGCCTGCAGGAAACCAGCCTGCAATCTAGGCATGTGCCCTGACTGGGAATTGAACCGTGATTCTCTGGTTCGCAGGCCCGCACTGAATCCACTGAGCTACACCAGCCAGGGCACATCTATATTTTTCTTTAAAGAAATCCTTGCTACCAAACATAAGAAAATAAAGTAAGCATTATTTATCAGAAATGTCTGGTGTATTACAAATTACGCACAAAATTGCATAACTAAGCATTTTCAAAGATGTGAGCATAAAAGCACACCCTTTACTGTTCATTAAACAATTGCTTTGATACTTTTACTTTTTTGAAAACAGTGGTTTCACAGAATAAGTAGATATATGCAATTATTTTCTTTTGTAAATATGGTGTAGATGTAAGCCAATAATATTTTTTATCTTCATTTTCTATCACTGTAATTTATAAAAATGATCCTAAACTCTAAAAAACATTTTCAGTGCCTATAAAAGTGATTTTTCTGAACATCTATAATTTTGGAAGCTCATTTCTCTCCCCAGCACTCTCTTGATATGCCCTCAGCCTCTTGTGTTGGCTGCTTGGAGATTTCTTCCTTCTTATCTTCTCTGCTTTTGTAATTTTTGACCAAGTCTTCATGCCTAGAACTCCTAGGCATTGTTCATCACTCCTAATTCTCCCTTTAAACACTGGCTCAAATCTGTACATTTCCACCCTAGGTTTCTCACCTAAGCACTGTATCTGGCCCACAGTTGGCCCACAGTAGATAACTCTTGAAAAGAATGAGTCAATAACATAAACATTCTAGTCCAACCTGTGAAGTGGCTACAGCACATATTCACTGCAATGACCTTCTATCGCTTTAAATTCAATGTGTCTCAAACACAACTCAGTATTCCCCTTCTGCCCCCAAAACTGTGAGCACTCCCAAATCCCTGACCCTGAACCCCAATCCAATTTCCCTCTACTCTTATATCACATGTTCTAAATGTGGAAGTCATTTGTTTATTTCCTTTATGTCTTCCTCTATCTAAAATATTGATTATTCCTATTATTATGTCCCTAAGTTCTTTTTCTGGGCTGTGTTTTTGGCAAAAACTCAATCATGACAGCTAACATTAATAAGTGCTTACCATATGCCAGGAGATAGCTTAAGTCCTGTGCATATTAATTTTCAAAGTAATCAATGAGAAGGTGCTACTATTATTTCTATTTTAAAGATGAGAAAAAAAGAGTATTAAAATATTTACTGAGTATAAGAATGGGTAATTGAATATGAAACTATTAAAATACAAGGGCTTGTATAAGTTTCTATCACATAGTCAAATCCATAATACCTATAATTTATTTTTCCCTATAACATTTTCTGTAATATTTGTAAATAGTTATCTCAAAATAATAAGATACTGTCACTTTGGTAAATAATTATCTTTGGTAAGAGAATAAACTGTTTTTGCCCACTTAGCAATAGGTACATATTTGCACAAACAAAGTAAAATGCCACACTTGCAAATATGTTATTCAGAGATTGACACTAGTTCAGTTATTCCAAATAACTATTTTCATAAACAGTATAGTGAACACAGCTATAAAATAATGCAGCTGATAAAAACCACCAACGTGCAGTAAAAATGCAAAAAGGCATTGTTTTTTAGGTTTCTCTTTGGGTACCATGTATTATCTTCTTCTCATTGAACAATACTGAAGGAAAATTAACATCTATGAAACAAATTTCACAATTAAAGATGGAGACAAAGTTACACAAACAGACTGGTAAAAATGTACTCAAGCTGAAGGGGATCCTTAAAGCAAAACTGAAGGGTTCGGGAGCGAGCCTCATTCAGTGTGTCCAAGGCATGCTCCACCAACAACCTGCAGGCTGTGCCCATCAACAAAGATGTGAGAGATACAGAATATAGTTCAGCTGACACATATTGTAATGAACACAAGGGAGAGGGCCCTCTCTTTTTAAAATAAAACTATCTTGTGGAATAAACACAGCACAGTAAGCAACTGCTACTGCGACATCTGTAATCTGTGAATACCTGCGATTGTGAGTAAACGAGGTAGACTGCCCTGGGGAACACGCGGGATGTGGGGAAGGATAGATGGGTTAGGTGCCAGCTGGGTGCCTGGCTCTTTACTTTCATCATTCTTCATAATCCTCATGACACCCCGGTGAGGTAGGTCTAACTAGTCTCATTTTACAGATGAAGAAACTGAGACAGGGGGGGGTTTGTTGAAGATGATTTTCAGAAGAATTTGTGAAGTTGAATTGATTACTGTCTTCTGACTAGGAGGGAGTGGTTTTTGTTCACTTGTGTAGAGCCTGTTTTCAGGTGTAAAACAGAGTAAAGCAATTTTGATATTAATAAGTGTGCCTTCCACTTTTCCAAAGGACCCTGAGCAATTTCGTGGCCAGGGTGAGGGGAGAAGTTGGCTGTGATAAGGGATGAGAAAAGCCTAAAGGAACCAAGTGTATTCAGGTCCTCTTCACACCTTTAAATGTGCTTGAGAGAGGCAGGGAATAGAAGGAAGTGAGGATTAATTCCAGGTCCATTCTCGAGAATCACCACCAAGCCCTTAGAGCTTTTTGTGGGAAGGAGAGGGGAGAGAAAAATGGGGAGAATAAAAAGAAGCGTGGAGAGGGGAATGTGTGTGTTCGGGGGGGGGGGGGGGAGATGAGAGACAGAAAAATGAGGATGGGACTCCAAGCTGGAGAGAATGATTCAGAGGAGTTACTACCCTGCTCTGCTAAGGAAGCAGTAGTTACGGCCTCTTCATCTTCTGAAGAAAGGCACAGACTAGAAGGCCTTTCTATCTCTCTCTGTCTCAAGTTGCCTACATATTACTTTATGTTTGATTTCCTTTTAATGTCTTAGTGAATATTTGGAGGGTTTTAAAATTTGTGTATGGTGTGGGGTTGTTTACACATAGATTTCATAAAAAATAAAAATAAAGAGATGTGAAAAAATTTAAGTGTGAATGTGCAATGAGAAACAAGAAAGAAGTAATGAACGTGGCTGGGAGAAGCTTATGAAACCGTGTTTCTTACCCCATCCACCCCCATCAAAAAACAAATGGTAACTCATGAAGAAAGTACAGTGTGAGTTTTACATCAGCATTATAAAGATTCTTACAAGTATAAGTTTTTAAAAATGTTATTGTGTTACAAAATTTAATGGAAAATTTTTCTTTCCCTTAAAAATAAACCCAAATACCACAGACATTTCCCAAAAATTCCAGCTGTCTGCTTGCTCTCCTCATGTCTCCCGAGCTATTTTATTTTTCCTCCATTGGTGGTTAAAAGGTGTACTCTTTGACATTTAATACCATTTTAAAGAGTTTAACAGAATTAAGATATTTTTGCCAGTGTATTAAGCTTTTTATTTTCACAAAATTGAGGTTCACGTTGCATAATTAAAGTGTTTTAATTGGAAAACTTTCTTTACTAGTTAGAAACTGTCATCTCAATCAAAGAATATACTTCAAAATCAAAGAAAAGTTTAGTCCAACAATTTAACAAGTGCACTAGTATATGCATGAGTGTGAAATTTTGGAAGAACCAGCCATAAGGGGAAATAATTTCTAATTTGTAATAAAGTCCAAGAATATTTCTAATAAAAATATTTTTACATACTACCACACCCAATATACTGCATTTTTTCATTCTATCTTGTTTTTTTCCACTGAAGCATTCACAGTCCAAGTACATTTCTTTATAGAAGCAGAGCGTCTATCCATCCACTCATTCATCTATCTACCTTTTTATCTACTCATCTACCCACTCCACCGTCTATCTGCCCATCCTTTCATTCATTCAGTAATACCATAAGGGCATTCATTTCGTATGTACCAGGTGCCTGGTCCGATGCTAGGCACCAGGTAACATAGACGAAGGAAGTAGTCTTTCTACTCTTGAGAACTTTACAGAGCAGACTAAAAGGTAATCAGATGATTATAGTACAACCAGGAAGAAGCTACATTAAATATACGGACAAAAGGCTTGACAACAAGGTCTAAGGAGGCAGCATTATTACCTCTCACATCATCTGCGCACACAAGGTCCAATCGACAGTTCACAACGGGAGTTCACAAAATACTTCCCTGCGATCGGCCTCTGTTCCTGATCCTTCCCACCTGTTGCCTCTGACAAGCTGGGTCTTGGCACCCTTCACCCACCCGCCATGAATTCAGCTTCCCCATCTTCTCCTCCATGCCCCACAGGAACGGTGACTGCTTAATCCATTTCCACAGCACACACGTGGGTTGTTTCCTCAGGTTTCTCCCTTAAAACTGTAACTACGCAGAGACAGAAACCGTTTCTTTCATCTTTGCATCACTAGTGCTCATCTTATAAATGTGTGATGAACAAAGAAAGAAGATAATTAAAAATATACAAGAGTCTACCCAAAACCATCCCACTGTGCCCTCCCCATACACATACACCCAGCCCCTCCCACTGCGAAGAACTGTTCTTTGTTTTTTCTCTGTAAAGGTAAGAATTTAAAATATTTTCTCTTTTAAATGGATTTTTCCCCCAGAGGGCAAACCATTCATTTACTCTCCTGGCAGAGAAAAATAGTAAAGTGTCAAAATGTCGAAGCCAGTTTGAAAATAATCTGGAATTTCTGGTTTCTTTGCCTTACTTTTTACACAGCTACATAAATGTGGACCTGTTCTGCAAGTCAGCTTGAAACACCCATTTCAAGGTATTTGTAGGACTTTTATTTTTCTTTCTGCATTTCATTTGGCCGGACAGTTGTTTAAAATGTGGTATAACCAGAATGCACCTATTTATATTGGTTATTTCAAAATAGATGCCCATGAGTCACTGTTTTTATATACTTTAGCTAGTCAGCCTGTTAAGGCAAAAATATGGTTAGGGTAAATGTAAGAACAACAATTAACTAGATGAATGATCTAATACTGATTAAATTATAAGAATGAAGAAAAAAATTTAGTTTATAGCTCATATAAGTGCATTTTAATCATCTGATCAAATCAATAATGATATAAATGTCACTTAGAAAAATGGAAAATGGAAAAATATTACAAGAGTCACTAAGTATTTAAATCATGAATAAAATGCACAACAGTTAGAAAAAAACATAACTCTAGCAATGAGAAACTATTACATATATTTGGGTATGTCAGTCACTGCCCTGTTTATTCAATGAACCAAGCTTCTGGGATTTCATTTCTATTTGCCACCTGGTGAATAAAAATGTGTTAAGTTCCTGCTGTCCTGACCTCTTAACAAATTTTCATTCCTTAGTCATAGTCCACATTGGTGGTCGGAGTTTGATGCCAAGATTACGCGTGTCATCCGAATTCCCTTTCAGATACAGCCCCTCAGCTGGTCTACACCGTCCTGATGACTGCACATGACGTGACAGAGCCAGCTGAATGATTTTCTGTGCCCAGTGGCTTCATTTTTAAAAGAACCATTCAAGAAGCATTCCAAAGCAATTACAGCAGGGACACATTCTGAATATTTTGGTCATTTGTGCTCCAAGATTGACAGTGGCCATCGGGATATCTCCATCAACACACCTGGGAAGTCTCACTGAGTGACACAAATCATTTACTAAGCCTGCAACTCCACACCCAGAATCCTGTAGATAGTCACAGAAACTGCACCATTATTTGTCCTCACCAAAAGATTTGACCGAATTTATCTACAGCAATGTGTCTGTCTATCCATCAGGTCCTTAATCGAGGGTCTCAGATGCCATGGCCTATGAACTTCAGGAAATGTACACCATTGTGTGTGTATGTACTCATACACACACGTGCATATTCACACATGTGTGCATATTTGTTTAAGGAGATGGTTCACAATTTTCTCAGATTCTGAAAGGAGCTGTGGCTCCAAAACGTGTGGAACCTTAGTCTTTGCAGTAGAAGCATTAGCCAAAGACCCCCGACATATTTGCCCCTCAGTTCTCAGAACCTTTCTGCTGCTTCCATAGAAGCACAGCCGCACACCTGCGGGCAGGACATAGCCTGAGCTCAAACACTACCATCTTCGGGCTCCATTTATTAGTTTGACCACATGAAGTAGTCCAGACTCCACCACAAATAAATGACTTTCACTTGGTTGACTGATACGATGAAGCACACAGTAAAACTGAGGTGCTCAGAGCTGAAACTGGATTCTAATCCATGTCACCTGGCCTCAGAGAGCGACTGAGCACCACCATCCACTCTCTGGAGTGCCTCCCTGTAAACACACTCAGGCTTGTCTTTTTTTCCTCTTTGGAGATATTTCAAATGGGAAAGATCTGAGAATAATAAAAATCAATGTCCATGTGCCCATCACCGATTTCACTCTATTTCCTTCAGGGTTTGGCCTTAAAAAAAGAAAGAATTAAATATTCAGATACAGTTGAAACCTGGCCCCTCAATTCAACTTCCCTCCTTCTTTTCCCAGATTTAAAAGCCATTTTTATATCTATCAATTCTAAACATTAAATAAATATTTATATGTATGCTAGTCTAAGCAACATAGAAGTATTAGTTTCTGTGTTTCACAATACTACATAGTGGTCTCATACTGTAAGATATTTTTTTTTAAGATTTGTCAGTATCGATTCATGTAGCTCTAATTCATTCCTTTCAACTACTGGATGGCATTTTATTGTATGATGAAATGGCCAGTTACTCACTCATTATTTTCTTCATGGATGTATAACTTTTCTATTACCAGTGATGCTACAGTGGGCAATCTAATTATATCTCAAGTGTCCATCTGCATGTCACCCCACAATGGCCTCCCTGGTCCCTGTGGCAGAAAGCAATCCTCCTTTTCCCTCATGCACAGCACTTCTGTTCCTCCAAGGTCAAAGTCTCGGCCTCATCCATGTCAATATCCATGGTGCCTGGCATTATGCTTCAGTACATAATGAGTCTGCTCTAAATATTTACTCAATTTAATTATCACTGGTTTCTCTGCATGGTGGTTGTTGGTGTTCCTGGCCAAACTTTCTTAGAAGATTGCTCGTGTTCCCTGGTAGTGGGTCTTTTTTGTGTGCATGTGCTCATCCATCAAGCTGTTACTCGCAAGTTCTTTATACTTAGAAGTTTCCAATATCTACTGACTGACTGAACAAATAAAAGGAAAAATGTTAATTTCATTAAGTATGAGATATCTTAACTGCACTAAACGTTACATATAAACTTTCTATCAACATGGCACCTTTCCACTACCTCAAACAACTTTTCTGCCCAAGCTAATTTATTGAAGCGTATTGATTGGCAATACTGAGATCCAAAAGGAGAATTATTTGTGTGGAAACTAAATTTGCCCCATGATGCCCCATAATACGGGGTCTCTTTTAGTCCCTTTCTTTCAATTGCAAAAAGAAGAGCTCTTGCCTCACACGGACAAAGGAGGTTGATGTACATACACCTGCGGATTGGACAGCTGCCAGAAGTGCTTGGAGCTCGAGGAACAGGCTGATCTCTGTCTCCGGGTGATACGGTCTTTTTCTCTTTCATCTTTTTCTCTCTCAAAGATTTCCCATCTTTGGAAATCTTCGCTTTTCTCTGGCTTTGATCTACTGCCCTCTGTCTCCTGATTACTTTCCTCCACTTAACTCACGTTTCTGCTCCCTTGTGACTCCACCTTCCCTCACTGTACTTTCCCTCACTGGCCATGACCTGAACTCCAACTAATGGCATCCTTTCAATTTCATCTCTACTAACAGTTGACTTACCATGTTTATGTTTCATCCCATGTCTCTATAAGTCACCTGTCAACAGGATGAGGACACATGACAGGACACAGATTTTTCTGGCTTGGGCAGAGTAGTAAACATTTTCTTGGCCAGATAGTAAATATTTTCAGCTCTATTTAAGGTCTCTGTTGCAACTACTTAAATCTGCTGTTAGAGCATGCAAATAGCTGTGGCCAATACATAAATGAATATGTATGATGGTATTCCAATAAAACTTTATTTAGAAAAACTGGTAGCAGGCTGGATATGGCCTGTAGCCTAGGCAACAGTGTATTCAGCAGGGGCTATGAATGGGAAGCATTTACTGACAGCCCTTACATAGAATCAGAATAGTAACAGGCAGTAGGTCCAGACCTACAAGGCTTGATCAGAAACTGTCCTGTGCTTATGTTTACTAAGGCACCTTCTGATGATGGTTTGGTTTGGTACATGGCTCTGCCTACAAAAAGAGAATCTGGATCACTAAAGAGTTTTATAGGGTTAGTACGCAAGAAGAGCCCCTTCCAATATGACTAAAGTATACAAAGTAGTGGTGACTCATACCTCAGTGCTCACAGCTATGGCTGGAAGGTGACATATAAATGGGACACTACATCTAGGCTGTGTACTTGCTAACAAGCAGCGGTGTCACCTTACAGTTTACACTCTGGAGCAAGACCCGAAACCAGTCATGGAGAACTTGATCCCAGGTAGTCACCAGCCAAAAGCCATCCTCAATAACTCAAGAAAGCCTTGACCAGCACAGTACATTCAGTACACACAGGTGTTGTTCCAAAGAGGTCCCTTTAGTTTACCCAAGGCTCCTGGGTACAGATGCCACTGTAAAGTATGCAGACCAACAGGCATCCACATGCTTCTTTTGATTTTACAGACACAGGATCAGTAATAACTACAATCTGTTCCACTTGTGGATAACTGTCATATTTGGTAAGAAAAATAAACTGAGAAATCTTTCTATTTTTATGTTTAGAGGTCCATACATTTAAAAAGTATTCTTAAAATAAACTCACCATTTGTTGCTGAAGTTATTCTTTACAAGCCTGTATTTTTTACCCAAATGAAGGGGTGTTTTCACACATTTTGATTATGTATGTGTATATGCATACAAACATATTTAAAAGGCAATATTCTCAATGTTTGAGAAGAGAAACAGTGATGGGTGGCAGAAATCCAACTAATCCAATTACAGGGCAGTTTGAACTACAAACTAACTTATAAGAAGTTTTAGATTATAGACCAGCAATGGACATAGGGCAACATGGGAGACTAGTGAATCCAAGCCGTAATCAGATATGGGCATGCCTTATACACCTTTTCTTTACCCACTGTCAGCCTGGCTACAGTATATCACAGGAAGTACTTGGGGGAAGTGGAAATCTCTAATTAGGAAGAAAGACTTTACAGGGAGGTTACTTTCTATTTAGGCTTTTCATGGGTGCTAAAAGAAATGAACACCATGGCATATGCCAGGAAAAAAATATGAGATAAAATTAATGCTTTCCCTTCTTTTCTAAAGTTATAAGTTATGAATGGCAAGATTTCAAAATAAAGAAACCAAGCTGAGAAACGAAGTGAAGATAAGCCAGAAATGAATGCTTTTGAATTTTGGCTGTCCTGGGGAAGGTGGGACTCAGTAACTCTGACTGAGCCCAGCACAAAGCCAGGGAGGACCAAACCTGGGACTTGCTACCACTTCTGCCACCAACAGAAAGACAAGGGAAGGCCAGAACCTGGAATTCTACCTAAAGGGAATTTCCACACGTACGCCATCTACTGATTTGATAGCTGTCATTATATTATTAAAATTATTTAAGTTGCTTCCTGCTTATTAAGCTTCCATTCCATAATCTGTGGTAGGAATTTGAGCAAGAGTATTTGGCAGACTTAACATGCCCTGAAGTCCAAGCTTTCACAGGGTGCTGGGAGACAGGGTAATATTCCATAACACACATTACCCAGGGAACCCAGGTTCTGGGTATCATTCTCAGCATTTGGAAACCATTCTTCATTTGCACAACTATATTGACCAACTTTATGACAACCCGACTCAGGGTGTATTTATTATGATAAATTTGGCTCAAATAAACTCTTGTCCCCAGAGCTCCTCAGAAAATGCACATGGCTTGTTGAGAGAAGGGAGATAGATGGTGGTCATGGGAGGGGATGAGAAGAGAGAACAGAGGAGAAGGTGTGTTATGTTTACAGTAAAAAAAAGTCCTGTGGGATAGAGAGAGTTACAAGAAAAGGCGCATCTTGTCTCAGTCCTGCCCTGCAGTCTTACTCTCCCAAAGTCATTTCCATCAAGTGGTTTCTTTCAGTCCTTTAAGAAACTTTCCATTTGTATGCATGCATCAGTTGAGGGGGGTGCACATAATTATATTGGTATCCTCATGATTTTCAGGTGCCATGTTTGTGAATTGGCCTACTTCTAAAATGTATTTGTAACCCCTAAATCAATGCTTGCTGGAAATTTGTAGTCGTTTGTGGACATGCAAAGAGTGATCGAAGTCTGAGTCTCTTGATGCCCACTTTCCCAGCTGGCATTGAACATAGTAATTCCCTGACCCCTTGTTTCAGCAGTCATACTGTAAACAAGTTTCCTATCCAAGGTTTATTTAATGCTATGTTCTTTGCATTGTGTGTGTGTGTGTGTGTGTGTGTGAGAGAGAGAGAGAGAGAGAGACTCTGCTGTTTAAAATGCTCCCACTGTAGTGCTGAGTTCTCTAATGTTCTCAAATGCGAGAAAGATGTGATGTGCCTTCTAGAGAAAACACATCTAAGGTGAGCTTCATTCAGAAATGAGTTACAGTGCTCCTGGCTATGAATTCAATGTTAATAAATCAACTACAAATTAAATAATGTGTATTTAGACAGAAATACACATAAGACCAGCTTATGTATTGATTGGCTGATGAAAATGTGACTAAAGACTCCAAGAAGCCTAATCTGTATTTCTGCTGGGAGAAATAATTCAGGATTCACAAATTCATTGTTCACAGTGAACTTAGAGATCATAAGTACTGTGAATAAAGAGAATCAAATGGGTGTATATATATATATTTTTTTTTTTACTTACTAAAGTGAATACTTATGTATACTATATACACTATTTACACCTTGATTGTTTTCACCTAATAATTTCTTTTAGAAAACACATCATACCACATAATGTATTTTTATTTTCCTTTTTAAATTATATTTTATTGATTATGCTATTACAGTACTCCTGATTTTTCCCCTTTGCCCCCCCTCCACCCAGCACCCCCCACTCCCTCAGGCAATCCCCATACCATTGTTCATGTCCATGGGCCATGTGTATAAGTTCTTTTGCTATTCCATTTTCTATACTGTACTTTCTATTCCCATGGCTATTCTGCAACTACCTATTAGTGGTCCTCAAGCCCCTCACCTCTTCACCCTTTCCCTCATACCAGCTCTCCCATCTGGCAACCATCAAAATGCTCTCTGTACACAAGGTATGATTCTGTCTCTGTTCTTCTTATTTGCTTGGTTTATTTTTTAGATCAATTGTGAATAGAATTGTAATTTTTGCCATTTTATTGTTCATAGTTTTTCTTAAATAGGCCTCTTTAACATTTCATATAATAATGATTTGGTGATGATGAATGCCTCTAGTTTTTGTTTGTTTGTTTGGGAAGCTCTTTATCTGCCCTCCTATTCTAAATGACAGCTTTCCTAAATAGAGTAATATAGGTTATAAGTCCCTGCTTTTAAGTACTTCATCAATTTAAATGCTTCTTGCCAATCACTTCTAGCCTGCAAACTTTCTTGTGAGATATCAGCTGAGAGTCTTATAGCAATTACCATGGAGGTAACTAACTTTTTTTCTATTGTTGCGTTTAAGATTCTCTCTTTATCTTTGAACCTTTGGCATTTTAATTGTGATGTGTTTTGGAGTGGGCCTCTTTGAAGCCATCATGTTTGGGATTCTCTGTGCTTCTTGGACTTGCAGGTCTATTTCCTTCACCAAATCAGGGAAGTTTTCTTTCATTATTATTTCAAGTAGATTTCCAATTTCTTGTTCTTTCTCTTCTTCTTCTGAAACCCTTGTTATGCAAATAATTGACATCTTGAAGTTGTCCCGGAGAATGCTTATACTATCCTCATTGCTTTGGATTCTTTTTTTTTCTTGTTGTGCTGATTGTTTGTTTTTTGCTTCCTAATGTTCCAAATCATTGATTTGATTCCAAGCTTCACCCAGTCTACTGTTGTTTCCCTGTAAGTTGTTCTTTATTTCAACTAGTGTATCATTTGTTTCCGACTAAATATTTTTATGCTGTTGAGGTCCTCATTAAGTTCCTTGAGCATCCTTATAACCAGTGTTTTGAACTCTGAATCTGACAGACTGCTTATCTCCAATTCATTCAGCTCTTTTTCTGGAGTTTTGATCTGTTCTTTCACTTGGGCCATGTTTCTTTGTCCCCTCATTTTGGCAGCCTCCCTATGTTTTTTTCTGTGTATTAGGTAGAGCTGCTTTGACTTCTTGTCTTGGTAGTGTGGCATAATGTAGTAAGTGTCCTGTAGGGTCCAGTGGCACAGCCTCCCCTGTCACCCATGCTGGGTACTCAAGGTCCACCCTTTGTGTGGGATGAGTACACCCTCCTCTTGTAGTTGAACCTTGGTTGCTGTTGGCAGATCTATGGGAGGGATTTACCCAGGCCAGTCCGCTGGAAGGACTATCTGTGACCACTTACCACCAACCTTTGCCCTCTGTGGAGGATCAGCGGTGCAGGCCAAGGTCATTCCCTGCCTGTGTTTGCCCGGGGCCACCCTGCATGAGCTATAAAGCAATCTCAAATGGCTGCTATTTGTGCTGGTATTGGAGATTCCCAGGTGAAGCCAAGCTGCGAATCTAGGCTGACTGCTGCTAGTCCTGGTCTTGGCACTCACTGAGGCCCACTGTTGCTTGTTTTATAGGATTTAGAAATTGTAAAGCATGAGCCAAGACCAGCCATTTGTATGGAAAATCAGCTTGGGTAGGCCCCTAAATTGGGTGGGGCTAAATATCTGGGGATCTCCAAGACAGATCAAACAGTGTTAGCCAGGTTGATGGAACCTCAGATACGGCACCAGCTTGCTAGCTTTCTAGGTGGAGGGTTTAGAAAATGGACAATGGCCTCTGTTTACCTTGATGCCAGACACTTCAGTTTCTTCCTGTATACCACCGGTGCCTTTCAAACTGCTACCTGGTACTGGTGCTCAGAGGGAGTGAGTCTGAGTAGGTGAGTTCATGTGTAGGTTCTTTAAGAGGAACTGCTTGGGACTCTAGCAGTTACTTCCCCAAACTCAGTCTTTGCTGATTTCTGCAGCCAAAAGTTGTGGGGACTTATCTTCCTGGCACTATAACCCTGAGGTTGGAGGCCTGGTGTGGGGCTGGACTCCTCGCTTTTGAGATTTCCCTCCCAAATTTTTATCCACCACACATGGGTGTGGGACCAGTTCATTCTATACCTGTGCCCCTCCTACCAGTCTGGATGGATATGGTTTCTTTAATTCCCTAATTGTCAGACTTCCATTCAACTTTATTTCAGATGGTTCTGAGTGATGGTTGTTCTATTTTAGTTGTAATTTTGATGTGGTTGTGTGAAGAGGTGAGCCATGTCTGCCTATGCTACCATCTTGACCAGAAGCCTGATTTTTTTTCTTTTCAAAGAATGCAGTTTTCCCTTGGACAATGTTGACAACATTGATTTAAATAGTTGCTAGTGATAGTATTTATGCTATTTCTGTATTTTTTTAAAAGACAGTGCTTCAAGGAACATTCTTACGCTTCCATCTTTGCAAACAACATAGAGCTCTGAATGAAAGAAAACTCTGGCCTCTGTAACAAGCACCTAACAGCTGAGGCTGTCTTTAGAAGCTATCAAAAAATTCAATAGCTTGATATCAATGTGTAGGGTACAGGTTTGACCTATGAGTTGGATGTGTCTGAGCAGTACCTACCACATAATCAGACTTTCTTGGATAGGTAAGGTCAGGGTTTAATCACTTCAGGATTCTTTCATTTGTGGTCCAATGTAAGTGCTCTGCATTTGTGTTCAAGTCTGCTCCGTGACAAAGAGTGGAGCAGACTGCTCCACTCTTTACAAAGAGTGACCTTTGTAAAGTGCTCTTTATCTTGTGACACCAAACCAACCCTCTTCTCTAGGGAAAAGAAAGCAAAACCACATGTCAAAGGGAATCTGCTCTGCCTGCTTTCCACCCCTCGATACACTTACTGACTGTGTTTGGACAGTGAGTGAAGTAGCTCAATCAGGACTATCCATGAAGGAGGTCACAACAACCAACAAAGAACACTATAGAGAGTCAAAACTCATGGGAACAGCTTACAGCGTAATGAATTGTTCATAAGAATAAATAAGAATTCTTTGTTTTCTTCAAGTCACTTTTTTGTCAAAATTTTCCTCACCAAAAGGAAGATACCTGAAGAAGCAGATAAAGTACACACTAGCCTCTGAGGGCGCGCACGTGACTCATGCAAACAGTAGCAGGCCAACAATTTTAAACCATGACCCAAATTCCTTCCCGCTCGTAATTCATTAATGAAACCATTAATTTTCTAACGACAATATTAACCACAAAATGCTTATTACATACAGATAAGAAATACCAGGAAAATAAAGTAAATTTTAAGGTTAAGTAAAGTTTAACCATTCACATTTTTAAAAATTGTGCCTGCAAGCTGGAGATGTGCTTCCCCTCTCATGAAACAGGGCAGAGATGTTTCAGAAGAGATGTCTTTGCATCCTGCTGCCCTGCCTATGTAGGACTGTCATGGCCCCGGCTCCCTTGGACAGAGAAGCTGGTGCTGGGCCAGTTTAACATGGCACTTTTCAATTCAGATGTTTGAGCTCATCTGAATTTCTGGATGAACACATTTGCTTTTCCCTAATGAATTTACCAAGTGTAATGACAAAGACAGAAAGAGAGAGGCAGAAAGAAAGATGTTTTTTTAAATCCTCATATAACATTTTATATAAATATTCTTTCCCACTCCCACTCCCATTTGCTCGAATTCTGGAGATATTTCTCACAGATTTTTCATACCTGGAAAGAAAACACAGTGCTGTGAATGAAGGTATAACTATTAATTTGTTTCTTACTTGATCTATCCATTTACTGGAGACTTTACTGAGAGAGTCAATATATTTTTAACCCCCAAAGAGACCCTTTCTTCATTAATTGGCTTCTTTAGAAGAACGTCATAAAAATTAATATCTTTCTCTGGTTTTTAGAAATTTATAAAAGAGAGAAATATTTTCTGTCAACATGCACAGTGAAAAGTACTAAAATGCTTTTCAATACCATATTCTTTACATGATAATCAAACCAACAATAGCATTTGAAATAAATGTCACTATTCATTTTTTTTTTCAATTGTACAGAATCTTTACGAGCGAAGACGAGGGCAGATCACAGGACTTAAAACTGGAGTCGTTCCTGTGAGGGCGACGGGAAGGCCGGGCCACCAGCGTGCTGCTGACACTCAGTGTCTGACCCTGACCATGTTACTTAACGTTCTTCCAGTCTCAGTTTTTCCATCTAAAAAAGGACAGCATTAGAGGAGGTGACCGAGGTCCTTCTAGCTCTATAATCCTACTACTTAAATGTAGCGGAGCAGTAGCCTCTGGGAACTTTTTCAGACTTAAGCTTTATCCAGGTATTCAAAGATAAAGAGATTATAAAATATTCCCTGATTTCTGAGAAAAATCTACTTTGTTCAAGCTCAGACAGCTTCTGTAGATAACAGAAACTTTCTGACCGCATAATCTTGTCACCAAATAAAATGCTGTTGTAAAATAAATAATATATTGCAATATGTTAATTCATTTATCTGCTCATTTATTCATCAAGCACATGTTTTTACGTGGGCCTGTTATTGCAGTATTTCCATCTCCAATGAGGCTAAAAAACTGTATTTGGTTAGGGGGCAAAAAACTACCATTTGTGTGTGTGTGTGTGTGTGTGTGTGTGTGTGCGCCAGCAATTATATTGTATAAGGAGCTTTAATACTTGCACATTTCCACATTAATCAGGTGGTCAGTGCTTAGCAATGTCAGTGATTTGCCCAAGGTCATGCATGTTCAGTGTAGGGGCTTCTAAAACATTTCTCACTCCCTTTACTTTGGATGCACAGTTGCCAGCTGTGGGTTAGAGTTCCATTTCCATCTGCTTTTGAAATTTCCCCTGCACACCACTGTTAGAGAGATTCTCAGAATC
Source organism: Sturnira hondurensis (assembly GCF_014824575.4). Classification (NCBI taxonomy): domain Eukaryota; kingdom Metazoa; phylum Chordata; class Mammalia; order Chiroptera; family Phyllostomidae; genus Sturnira; species Sturnira hondurensis. Next base: position 3,152,779 of record NW_028094767.1, read on the forward strand.
ATGCACATTAGTCCTCCACCTGGTCAAGCAAAACTCCATCAGGGCCTTTGCTGCTGTCAGGAAATCACGTAATCCCCCTCCTCCTTATCACACCCCAAAGCCGCCGTCCTAGACTTGTATTTACCACAAATCCCTATCTCTCTTTTTCTCAGATCTTCTCTCAATTACTTTAATCTTTCCCATTCAAGGGGCCCTTTCCCCTAGGCTTTTACCTTTGTGAGGGCCTCCAGCTGCTGAGAGAAATAAAGTGAGATTTAGTTGGACTCCGTTGCTCCTAATCAGCCATTCTCCCTCATCCTTCAACCATTGAATTGTCAGTTACGCTGCCTAATCTGTCTCCTCCTTTTCCCCCTCCAAGCACTGTTTGGTGCCTTATCTCAAACCCTTTAGAACTGCTTTGCACTTATCAGCATCTCTCTTAAGGGACTGCAAGATTGCTTTCCAACCAGATTTTCCTGCTCTCACAGGAGGCTGCAGACGACCACTCTCTCTTCTGGAGTCCTCATTCCAGTCATACTTTCCAGAGCACCCTCACCTGAGGGGTGCCTTCTGAAAGGCTGATTGCTGTGCCAGCCTACTACCTAGCTGGTGGGCTCTTTTGGCCCTTTTATCCGGGAGGATTTTTTCCCTGTGGTAGGGGATGTCCTCCTACCACACGGTGCTGCCTGTGACGTTCACTCCTAGACCCTCAAGTTTTCTTCTAGGACTGGCCCCTCCTCCTTTATCCTGGCTTTCCTCATTATTGATTCTTTTTACATGTACATCTTCATTTCTCTTCTTTGTAATCCTGTCACCCCCTTGCATCCTTCTCTGAGACTTACTTAGTCCTCCTGTGGATTCTGGATTACCCTAGTCTTTTTCGTTTCTGTCTCTGTCACAAACCCCTTTCTCCTCTTTTCCCCCAAATATCAGTATTCATGAAACCTCTTCCCTACCTTCTTCCCTTGACACCTGTATTATTTCTTCATCCATCACCTCATTGGTCACTAATGACCTTCTGTCTTTTTTCCCCAAACCTCACACAGGTTACATGTCAACTTGTCCATCTGATCTCTCTCAAAAACCAGAATTAAGCAAATTCTGCTGGGTCATTGTCACTTTTGCTTGGAACCTTGAAAACTTTGACTCTTTCATCTCTTTGGTCTACCAGACCCTAGTCAAGGACTAAGAACTGCCATCCTCCCTTTGTGCTTTCTCCTATTCTCTCTTCCTTCATACTCCCAGGACTAACTGTCCAGGCCAGGGCCTTGTCATGCTAGGTTGCTGCCCCCCTCCCCCACCCCCACCCCAGACACTTGTTCTGGAGTAACCACTACCTTTACATGTGGCTCTTGAAGCAAGTATAAAAAAATACAACAGATTTATTGTGAATAGATCTTTTAAATGTATTATCATGTGCTCTGGAAATCTATATTAAGATTGTAATGTGGAATGGGACTTTGGACCAACAACATAACAAAACACACACAAAAATTTCATGTAACTTTCATTAACTATTTTTGGAGGAAAAATGTATGATCTCTCATTGATGACAATCGTGAATTATGGTATCTACTCTTGATTTAGAAGAATTCTGTTTTTTCCAGTACAGTGTGACAGTTTCTTGACTACTCTTGTTTAAGGTTGTCTAGGTGATCTCATTTAGTTCCATCTGTAAATTTATTTTTATTATTCACTTCCTGCCCTGAAGCCTGGAATAAAACTCTATACCCACTAGGTCTGGAAAACGGCTCTCGGCAGCATGACCCAACTAGTTTGGGAAGAGTAATTTGTAAAGTAACACATCAAGTCCAACACTGGACGCAAAGGCTCTGGAACCATTTATGGGAATTTTTCCTGCTAAAGATAACTTCCATTTTCAGTGGAATGACTCCTGTCCCCACCTACTGACAGAAGGGAATAATGGGCCACTGAAGTACAGCCAAACCAAACTGGTGGTCTGAATGATCATCTAGAAGCCCACAGGATTGGCAAACATGTGACGACTGAATACTTCATTTCTTCATGTGCCTTCTGTCTTACACTTGGAAGGTCTGCAAGACCACTGAGAAGTGAAAGAGTGAAATGCAGTAAGACTGTGTGGCTAGGGTCGCTGGCTCATTTGGGCTGACTCTAAAGTATCTCATTGTGTTTTCCCCTTGGTGGATCTGAATTTAAATGAACTTATTTGGCTTTTTTCTAGGAAAAAAATTTTCGAATGCCAATTTGAATGTTCAAGCTTGGTAAAAATGTTGCCCCTAAATAAAGTGACTGTCATGTTTTCTAACCGCCAAGGATGGCATGAGTAAGAACAAATGCCAGGGGGGTTCAAAGTTCTTTCTTGAGAGTTATAAATGGGTTCCCCCAAATCCTTCTGTATTGCCATTTGACTTCTCTGCCTTTTCCATCTGATGGAGCAAAACAAAACTACTATAGCATTTTATCATCTGACATGGTAAATTTAAAGCTAATTTAATCTCACCTTGTAATTCCTTAACCAGACTACCTATTGACTTCAAAAGTACATCGGAAGGATTAAGCTGTAATCTGAAGGAGTTGGAACAAGAGTACCTTAGGGATCACTATGAACAAACATTCTTACACTCTCTGACCTTCTCTTCACTCTGGAGTACCACTCTCTCGTTGAAGAAAAGAGCTATTTTTCACAAGCCTGAAGAGAGTAAATCAAAATCAAATGGAAAGGAGTATTTCTACAATGTTCCAAGAACAGAGTATGTGGTGGGCACTCAAATGTTGAATGACCGAAAGAAAGAAAAAAGTGAGTGAATGAATAAATTCTAAGCCCCATGAAAGGCTGAGTATAATATTTTCCGTCTATCTACTAGAATAAAAAAGTTGATAGTTTTTAGAAGCTTAGAGTATATACTGAAAATAAACAAGCATTTCATTTGATTAAAATAGCCCCTTAATACATTATTATTTGTAAGCTATTTTAGGGAGGAGAAAAGTAACACCCCAAAAGTATTATAAAGAAGCATTAGTTTCTTTTCTATTTTTAAAAACTATTTTGGAGCAAATTAAGCGTACTCAGAATGTTTTATTAACTAGAACATTTAGTTTAAGTAGTTTAATTACTGCTTTTTGGAAATTACTATGATCAGTGGGAACTTCTGGGTTTGGTTTTTGTATGGGAATGTCCTGAGCAGAATGCCCACCTGCCCAGGCAGCTGGACACCGTGGCCTAGACTTTCCCAAGGGGTCAAGAGAACTAGTAATCGGCAATTCTCTATACAGTGACCCTGGAGTTCACCTTGCAAATGCCTTCAATAGGAGCAATAGCTAAATGTTGCTGAAGAAGGGTCAACCTTTGTTTTTATCCTAAGTCAACTCAGAGAGAGATGGTTTTTGTAGCTCAGTAAATAGTAAATTAATATTCTTCTGCGGTAAAAATTTCTGAGAAAACTGCTTTTTATTTTCATTCAGCCCTGTGGTTCCTACTCAGGACCTTATATAGCATGAGGGCAGGTTATTGAACAAACATTGGAGAATTATGTCTTAGTTTTACAAATCAGAAAGCTGAGCAATGTATCCAATGAACCCAAACGTGGGGAGCATGACCTATGTGCTCAGTTCCATCCATGCCTAGATTCAGTCAGGTGTGAAAGAAAAAGGTTTGGAGAAATAGGCTCCCTAAACTGGGTTCTCATTTTATGAAAGCTTATGGGAATAGCATTCAAAAGGTTTATGCTTTGGAAAAATACAGGTGATTTTCTATCTCACATATAGTCTTATGATTTTCTATCTCACATGTAGACAACTTGCATTTTGAGTCCATGCTTTACTCTCCCAATTAAACAGGAAAACTATGTCTCTTTGCAGCCAAATTATAGATCTATTTCTTAGCTCACTGTTCTTAGAGTAAGAAAACTCCAAACAATGACAACAATCTATGTGAAAAATGTGTTTAGGTTAACTGCTGTTTAATTACATTATAAACACACTTAGACATCTTTAATTATAGAAACATCTTTAATGTACCCCTTTCTATAACAATTCCATCTAGAATAAAAATAATTTCTAATGTATTCCTCAACTGTATATAGTGATCAACTTCCAAAATGGAAAATATGATCCTCTAAGAATTATTCACTGAATTTGAGTAGCCCCAGATTTCATAAATAATAGACAAACAGGTATTAAAAAACCTCAGAGCAATTTTAAGCCTCCACTTCCTTATTTTTGAAGAAATCTGAGCCTAACTAAAACTCAAAGTACGTTCTCTAGCCCTACATCCTTCCAGAGGCCTCTGTTAATTACTGCAGTGTGATGTGTCCAATTAGGTGGCCCAGGCTACTTAGGCAGTGCAGTCTTGGAGCTTGTAAGCAATTATAGGGTCAGTGCATCTCTTGATTAAGAGCAGACCACTTTAAGAGGAAGAGACATCAAATTATACAACTTGGTAAGTAGAATTGAAGAGAAACACCATTCCAGAAAGACAGATGCAAAAGAAAAAGAAACAAACAAAGAAACAACAACAACAAAAAGCAACTAGGAGTGATTAAACTGGGGAAAGGGAGAACAACAGGACAGATGAGAGAGATAAAGGAAGAAATGTCCAGGAAAATGTATATGTGTGAGGGGAGGCAAGAAGGCATGAAGGATAATGGAACGTATTTATATTAGTGTGAAGAAAACGAGACTATTTTATTTATTCATTTAAAGAAAGAAAATCCTGTAAAATCAATTTGGAGCAAACGATTCTATATATAGCCATTATGAAACTTAAATAAAGTAATTTCTGCTATTTTTAAATGAATTTTAGGTATTCTGCAATAAAAGTATAAATTAGGAATTTAACATTCACAGAAAATGGTATTAAGAAGTTGCTATAGCAATTTAGGTCCTCAATACAAGTTGAGGACCACAATTTAAACCAAGAGAACTTAAGGAAAGTCTTGTTTGGGGGAAAAAAGTTGTAACATTCAAATAGCCCCCCTGGTAGCAATAAGCTAGGTGAATTTGGGTTAGAAATTAGAATGAAAACCTTGGACTGATGCCATAAAAGACACAAAAGAAAGAGTACTTTGGTTTCTTTAAACGCACTTTTTTTTGTAAAGAATTAGACTAGCAATTTAATTACAACACAATGCAAAATGTAATTAAGGGCTAAAATGCATGGCCCAAATATAATGAAACCCATGGAAGGTAAATAATGGTAAGGAAATAAACCAGAGCTACCCAGAAAAACTTATGAAAAAATTGGAACATGAGCTGGTTAGAATTTGAAGACAGAGAAACAAACATTCCTTATATATGAAATTCTCTGATACTAGGCCATAAAGGATATTAATTATTATTCATTTTTAACAAATATTTACATGTACAGCAGGTCCATGAAAATGTCATTTTATTATAACATTAGTGAGAAAAAAATAGATTCTCAGATGGGGCCACTGTCTGTGGAGTTTGCACTTTCTCCCCATGTCTCTGTGGATTTCCTTCAGGCATTTCAGTTTCCTCCCACGTCCCAAAGGTGTGCACATGAGGTAAACTGGTTATCATGACTACACTGGTCCAGTCTGAATGAGTTGGGGGTGGTGTGTGAGTGCACCCTGTGATAGAAAGGCATTGTGTCCAGGATGAGTTCCTACCCAGGATGAGTGCCCTGAGCTGTCACGAAGGGGTCCAGCTACCCAAGACCCTGAAATGGAATAAGTGGGTTGGAAAATAATTATCTCACTTGTTGTCATTAATTTTTCTTAAGTGTATGTATAACTCACATTGATTTCAATATTTAATATCAGAAATATTTGGGTCTTTATTTAGAAGTTTAGTGATGCTTTTATGACCAGAAATATGCACAAGAACTTAACTTTGATTATATCAATTAGATTATAATAAAATTGGTGTCACTATACATCATTTTCCTTGAAGTTGAAGTTTCCAAGACTCTATCAACAATGTTAAGTGAGGACTTACTGTATTTACTATATTGCTAAAAGCTACACTAGACCCGAAAGTAGTTTTTTTGTACTTATGTAATCCATATGATAGAAGGGGGCCTGGTCCCACAGGTACCATCCAAAAATATATAATGGCTAAGAACATAGAGTAACCTGCCTTGGTTAAAGGCATTACTCTGCCATTAACTCAGTTGTTGAAGTTGGACCAGTTATTGAACCTCACCTTCCCTCATTATTCTGACACATTAAAGGGAGATAATGATACTAATAGTATCTCATTGGGCTATTCTGATGATTAAGGGTTAATGTGTATGACGCATTTAGAATAATGTCGAGCACAAAATGAATAATTGAAGACTATGGTTGGTGATAAACAATCTTTTTCCCCCTGTCTGCATTTCACAGTTAACTATTTTTTGAAACTCTCTCAATATCCTTGGTTTCCATGACATCTGATCATATTTTTGTCTGGTGCTTCTTTGAATCTTGCTGTCTATTCCATTTCATTTTCCTTTTTCTCTGCTTACCTCTCACATGTTGGTATTCCGTGGGTTTCCACCCTTGACTATTGCTCTGTCTCTTTACACACTCTCCTTGTGGTTTTATCTGCCTGTAGTTTTATATGTTTTAAATCTTCGTCCACAGGTGCTGGACATAAGTAGTTGGGAGTGCCATAGTCACTGAAAGGTCAGCATCTCCAAAAGTAAACTCATTTTATTGTCCCCAAACATTCCCTTCAACCTGGTGTTCCACCTTTATTCTTGACCTCAGGTATTGGCCCCACTATCTAGCTAACCACCCAAACCAGGAATCAGGAAATAAATCTGTCCCTCTTCCTCATCTTCCACATTCACTTATTCACTGATACACTTCAATTCTATTGCCATATATTTTTTCTTCATCTATACTCCCATTGCCCCAGTCTAAGTCCTAATCACATCTTGCCTAAGTTGGAACAACAGTCTCCATGTGGATCTCCTACCTCCAGTTTGCCCCCTTCATGCCACCATTCACGGTATAGCGGCCAGAGTGGTCAATCTAAAACGGAAATTCAATGGCATTGTCACCTGCCTAAGCCCCGCCTACCTCAAAGTCTACCTGTTACCTACAGGATAGATTCCTGGACCTTTAACTTATCAATATAACCCTCTACCACATTATCTGTGTTTTTCTTCCCATTTTTAATGGCAGCCACCACGTTAAGTGTAATTATACGCACATATATATATATGTACATATAATATTATAGAACCCTGATGTAATACTATCATTCCTGTTTTAAAGATTAAGGGGATGGTATTGGAAGCAACTGTCATTGTCATCAAATTGGTAAAGGTGAAGCTGGTAATTGGATCCAAATCTAATCATATTCCCCAGTGGAATTTCTTTGAAGTCAAAGTTTGCATCATTGCTTTTTTTTGAACCCCTTGCATCTAGCATATTAACTGGTACACATATGGCTGTTAATTAAATATTAAACTAAATTGACTGTTTAAAAAGGGAGAAATTATAACATAATCATTATAAAAGGTCAGCCTGCCATTGACTAAAGAATAGAGACTCTAGAATTACCTCACAGGTACTATAAATGGAAATAACAAACAGTGGGACTAAGTTTGTAAAAACTGTATCTCTTCATATGCACTTCAATTTAAATAGCTTTCAAATTATAACATTATCTCCATATTATCCAGAGTAACTTTAAGATTCTTTTTATTTTTAATTTATGTCTTATCCAAATGTCTTATTTACTTTTAGAGGAGCAAAAATAAGGTAAATGTAAATATTTGCACTAATAAATTCTCTGCTAAAGGATACAGGAGCAAAAATAAGGTAAATGTAAATATTTGCACTAATAAATTCTCTGCTAAAGGATACAGTGTATGTTGTGTGTGTTTGTGTGTGTGGAATATATGTGCACATATATGTGATACATATACATAAGAGAAAAAGTTCAAACTATTTTTAAGTTCAAAAATAGATGATGTCAGTAATATTTAGTAAACTCATTCTTCAGGCAAACTGATGAGAAAAAAAAAATCAAGGATCACCTAAAACTCTGAGACCAATCAAAGAATTCCAATAATTATTTTAAAAAGCAGTCGTGCAGCCAATCTATCTCCCAGGTTGCAACCAAATAAAACTTCAAATAGAGGACTTGAAAATGATTGAAGAAAAAGGAAATTAACAGCTACAAGTCACCAAACATAACTGTGAGCTATGGCTGCTGAGCAACTGGACTTTAAGAAGCTTCACACTAAGTTAGGAAAAAACATGCCCTCCTGGCATTTTCATTGGCCAAAAGAGCTATTTGCAATTAAAAATTAAAACTGGCACCACTTCTTTGGAAGCAATAATAAAAAGATTGCTGGCTTCCTTGTTTATAGGGTTTCTTGTATCAAGACTTCATTCCATTTTAAAATATTTTTTCTTATGTTTTATTTCTTTTAGGGCATCATATTCCCCATACTAATATTTTAACAGTTTTCAAGATATTTAATTATAATGTGATCCTCAAATACTATAGAATTGTTTCTATATATCGGGAAACAGGTAGATTTGAAGGGCACAAACAGCATTTTATGTTAGCAAGGTGTAAAGCAGTATAACTTGTACAAGGCCTCTCTACCCTAAAATAAACCAGTGATTTTTAAGGAATGCAGAAGCAAAAATGTAATGCAAACAATTTCTATATAGACTTAATTCAGAGGGAATATATATTTCCATATATACATTTCCATGTGTGTGTGTATATGTATATATAATTTATGGGGTCTAACTGAGTCCTGACACAGAGAGTGGTCAACAGTAAAATTTTATCTTCCACCAGGAAACCAGTATATTTTGGAGATTTGGGGTATCAGTGAGCGAATCAATCTGTGTGCATGGGCATCCTCCACGTGGCAGACACTATTCTGAGTGCTGATGAGATCGCAGACAACAAGATAGAGAGAGGCCCTGACTTTAAGGAATTGAGTAAAGATAGGTGTTAATAAACAGATTTCTCCTCCAAGTACAGGAGTGATGTTTTCTGTTTAACTCTTTAGAAAGATCCCTCTGGCTACTATGTAGCATAAACCTCTCCAGGAGTTGGAAGTAAAGTTAAAGTGACCAGTTAGGAGGTGGCCCTGTAGCTCAGAGATTAAGGAAGAGAAATAATAAAAAGATCACTTCTTATTACAGATACTCCTCTTTATTTTATTGCATTTAGACAATCCACAGTATCTTCTATCATCTTGGCTGGATCACAGACACTACTGTGCCCATTACAGTGATAAATATATGAAGACTTAAAAGGGTGAGACGACTTATCCTAAGTCACAAGGCTAATTAGTGGAGAAGTTGGAAGCAAATAAATGGTCTCCTACTTCTAGCCCCATACCTTTTTCCTTTTAAATGAATTACCAGTACCTTCCAAAAAATAAAAAAGAAGACATGGTAGTTCCTTCAGCTTTGGTTCATTGTAAAATTCTTCTATGTAAAACTTCCAAGGAACATTATTCCCTTACTCATTAAGCCAGCATTTATTATAGATCTACTAGATACAAGACATCGTGCTGGGTGCTTGGGATGCATAGATAAGTATATTTTCTGGGTCGGGCACTCACCTTTCTGTGGGGAAGACAGACCAAGTAGCACACAGTGACCAAAGAGTGAAGCAAACACTGTTATAATGACAATCCTAGAGTGGAACGGAACCTGAGACCAGAGGTACCTAAATACTTCTAGTAGGGGAGAGAGGCCCAAGAGGAAGTGATCCTTCAATTGTATTTGAAAAAAAAAAAAAAACCAGTAGAAGCTGGACAGCCAGAGTGCAAGAAGTGGGAAGAAAACAAGAGAAGAGTGTGAGTAAAGGCATGGCAGGAAGACACAGGATGGTAAGTCTGGGGCTCAGGGTGTAAATAGAGGTGAGGTGAGAAGATAGGCAGGGGCCATGCTGTGAAGGCTCCCATGAGCAGTTCCAAGGAATGTAGAGTGTAACGTACACCACTCTCTATTTCTCCAACTCTTAACACCCTCAATCCATTCACATCACATTTAAAACCCTCAGAGTTCTACCAAAGTTGCTGTAGTAAATGCCATCGGTGACCTCCTTCACGACCAAGCCAATGAAATCTTACATGCCTCTTCTAGCCCTTTCTGTGGCACTGGAAGCTGAACAAACTCCTTCCTCTGCTTTTGTAAAAATAAGGTCTCCTGGATTATTTCTTGGCCTTCTGGTTGCTGTGTGATGTTTTTCTGTGGACCTTAGCCTTCCATTCACTGGTTCATGTTGATATTCCCCAGACTCTGTCCTTCACAATATCCATGATGCTCTTCATCTCTGGGCTATCTCATTCATGCTACCACACATCACTTCACCATAATTGGTAGAGGCTTCCAATTCATATTAGATATGAATATCTAATGTATACATCCAGATTAAGCTTTAGATTAGTAAATGCATTCATTCATTCATTCAAAAATATTTTATTGAGTGCTCTATAATTTAAAAAAATGCCTCCAGTTGAAAAAGACCAAATGTACTTGGTTCACAGTTGTGTTTTACCACTTAAAATATCCACTTAAATGTCTTCGAAACATCTGAAACTCAACAGGTCTGAATCTAATTTTATTACATTGCCCCCCAAATGTGACCCTTGCCCTTGTCCCATATCGTCCTGGTTTACGGTGGCTCCATCCCACAGCACCCAAGTCAAAATCAGTCTCTCACATTACACACAAGGCTGCTGAAAACCATCTGCCAATTCTACCTACATAACATTTCTCTAATTAAACTCTTTCTTGTTCCCACTGCCCAAGCTCCTTAGATAACCATCTCTAATCTTTTTAGAATAGTCCCTGACACACAGTAGATAGTCAACAGACATTTATATAATAAGTTTATGGATAAAATAATACAAGAATGCATAGAAAACTTGAACAACCACTACCATCATTTTCCAAGCCATACTGAATCCATTTTGCACCCTTCAATCAATTTACCAAAAGACAAATCTTTCCAAAGTTTGTATTTGATTGTATCATTCTTTTGATCATGACCATTCAATAACCATTATTGCCTACAGGATAAAGACCAGATTCCACGGTCAACATCTGAGGGCATACAAGTTCAGGCATGTGTGCCGTTTCTCTACTCTTTATTCTTATAGCTATCTTGATCCTGCAAATACTTAATAAAATTACTGTGTTGATTCACAACTCCACATTTTTGCCCAAGCTGTTTTCTCTACCAGGATTGCTCATTTTCCCTTGCTTTTTGCACCTAAAAATTAACTACTCATTTGTCAAAACAGTTCATTCCTCACTTCCTCTTTGAAGCTTATGCTTATCTTTCTGCCTTCATCTCTACTTCCCTCTCTTTTCCCCTGAGACTTTGTGCTTTTCTCTGTAATGATACAGATAACATCATTTCATACTTGTTCACGAGTTTGGAATCATTCCCTTGTGTAGTCTTTTCCTTTCTTGAGAATGGAGGCTTTTGCCTTATGAATTGGGAATTAGCACATAGTAGACACATGTTTGCAGATGGATAGATGAATGAATAAATGAGTAGACAGTGAAGGGTCACGGATATTTTAATTGAGGGAATGATATGATGAGATTTGCATTTTACAGAGAACATTATCATCTTAAAACAGATCTAGGAAGCTGAGAACAAAAGCTAGATGATTCAATAAAAGAACATTATGCATAATCCAATGGAGAGACATTGAGAAGCAGAGAGAGCTAGTAGCAGTCCCAAAGGAGAAAAGGGAATAGATTTGAAAAATATTTAGAAAGTGAATACACAGAATTTAATGGTCATTTGAATGGCCTTGGGAGCAATATGAGAAAGATGAAGGTATCGAGGGTGAGTTCCAGGTTCCCAGCTTGAGTGACTGGATTATTTCACCTAGTTTAAAATATCTGTACATTCTAATCCATGACATTATACTGGGCAAAGGTGCACTCCCATGTATCTGCCACACTGCCTCCCATGCTATTTCTCAGAAACACATTTGCTGCATTGATGCAAATTTACATATGGAGCCCGATCATGTGTCCCTCTGCGACCACTATTCTTCTTCTAAACTTTCCCTACAACAGAGGAGTAATTAAAAATAGAAATATAAGATTCAAAGAAATCTCTCACCTCGTATTTGAATAGCTTGTCTATTAAACTGAAGGATAGCTGAAGACAGGAAATAGGAAACCAGAAAACATAGCTGCCTGGTAAATCTTAAAGAATGACAAGGGAGTGGACTCTGTAATCTACACCAATTTATAAATTGGAAGCAAGTATTTGAAGTAGCTCATCTCTTGTTCTTTCCAGCCATCTCATCAGTGGGCTAGGATATATACACTCGACACCATCTTCCATCATTAAATAACACCATTATAATAATGATTTTTGCATATTTAACAAATAATTTTCTCTACCTAAAACAGAACTTTAAAACATACTTTTCTTGCTTCTTGGCACTGAAAACTTGGGTCTACCAAGTAAATTCATCCCTGAAGTATCTCATTAATCACAGTGCACTTGTTCTTGGCAAGAACCTTAATGTGTTACAAAAACTGTTATTAAAGTAAGATTTGGGGATTCCCAGGCTGGCAGAGAATTAGTTAATTACACCCCTCTAGAAATAGCTTTCTTATAATTTCCTTTATTATTAATAGTCTTGTTAGACTCACAGCTCAAAGTAACTTTCCTTTATTAATTTAATATGTAAAGCACAGCTATTCTAAAGCTCATTACTCAAAATCATAAACAGCAATTCCCAAAGATGACTTGTCCCCCAGGGTCCCCCACAGTTGCACAGTCCCCCCAGAAAATACTATTCAGTCCCACTTTGTGTTACTGTGGACCTGGCACCGCCATCTAATTGCTCAAGCGTCACAGTTGCAGACTGCAGAAATGTGTGATACCAGACTTAACAGTAACACGCCACACTGAACATTACCTAACTTATTTCATATCTACCACTGGAAACACTCATAGGTCAATTAAGCCTAGTGAACAGAGAATTATCCAAACTTGAATCTCTTGAAAAAAATCATTTGTCAAAGTCTAGAAATTCTGTAAGGCCACAAAAACTTGTTACACATGAACATATTGGGAACAAACGTTGCATTACAAAAAGCGTTCATTCAGGTTCAAAGGCAACGCACAGGCCACGTAAAGGATGAGCACTAACAAAGCTTGTCTCTAACCCACTCTGAACATACAAACATAATTTACCAAAAATTAAAGGCCGTAAGTGGCATCATGATGTAAACTCAAAACTGTGAATATTTGGAACATCCTCTTTGTATAAAAGAAGTCATTATCCACACAGTATATCTTTTGCTACCATATTGAGCACAGATGATTATTGCTCAATGTTTTAGTAGATCCTGTCAGGTCAAAATAATTTATCAGGCTCACTACTAGTTAATAGGATTAGTTATATATCAACTCGGAGGGGTTGAACATGAAAAGTGTCAGTAGTGTTTCTCTATGTCTATCATTTATCACAGCAAACACATCTAGATCAATGTGATGTTACTTACAGAAGTGAATAATAAAAGTTACACCTTTTGATGTAATAATAATGCAGCACAACGTTCTCCTTGTGTACACTGTAAGATGGAAAGTTGGCTGGAATATTCCACCTAATGCTGCATGTTCACATCAATCTGAGCCTGTAAAATTTTCCAGACACCAGAGCCCCACAGATTGTAGACTCCACCAATTTCCTGACTCTTACGTGGTCAAATTCCAGGTTTACGGATTTGCAAAACCAGCCCCTTCGTCCCTGTTATTTAAAAAAAAAAATCCTCTTGGTGCCAATCCCCTACCCCAGGTGAGAGCTGTATCGGGATGGCACACCTCATTTGTAAAAGAAACCTACTGCATGTGTTCAAAACCAATTTACTGGGAAACAAGGAAGTATCAGGGACCATGACTTTCTCTACTGGTTCTCTAAGGCTGACATCTTTATATTTTATTTTAGCATAAAAAAACAGAAAACAAAAAAGAACTAAAAAGAGTAGAGAAAGAAAAAGAGGAAAAAAGGAAGAATTACAGGGTTGCTATGACATAAAAACTCTGTAAAATGTCCAGATAAACCTAGCTGGAACAGGAGACTGAATGAATGGACCTTGTGGGAAAAACAGTAGTAAACTTTAAAGCCACTGAAAGGTTTTAAATGCCTAAGGGAAAAATAAACATTTGCTTCCAATCATTTTCTCATTAAGCATTCTCTGCTAGATGGCTAAGGCTTACTTAACACACACACACACACACACACACGCACGCACGCACACTCGGACTCAGGGCCACAAATATCCACTTAACCTACTGTCTGATCCCTGTCCTGGGTGGCCCACTTGCGCATCTACTATTGCACTTTGGTCCGAGCGAAAGAGCCCCAGACTCCCCACTGTCCTCTACCACTTTCTTAGGAGCATCACCTTGCCCCGGCCTGCTCGCCTCTTCCAGATCTTGGCCACCTCTGTGGGAGGAAGGACCACATGCACTGAAAGACTTTCCGTTGGTGGTGGCGAGGCATGTTTCCGGGCGCGTTTATAACCTAGCTGCTCTACCCACTGAGCGATAGCTTCCCCAGCTCCGCCCCCAGGACTCTCTCCACCCGTCAAACCCCGCCATCACCTCCTGACCTCGCCAGTAAAGTCTCACGAGCCTCTTACGGGCACGCGTCCTCCCTTTACATTTCCCAGCTCTCAGGCGCCCCACTCGGTTGAAGTTTACGTATCTTGGGACCTATTCACTCTCAATTATCCGCGCAGCTTAGGTCCCACGTCTGCCTGCCCCCAGTCTTTGGTGCCTAAAACTGTCAGCTTACTGGGTGTGCTCGGATAGAAGGTTCAGTTTGTAAAGGTGGGAGAGGTGGAAGGCTCTATGAGGAAGATCATAAACACGTGCAAAGAAATAAAAGCCACCACGTGTGCGCGCAGTGTGTGTGTCTATGCGCGCGCGTGTCTGCACGCGCGCGCGCACCAGGCCAGGGCGTGGGCGCGGAGAGCGCGTCCCAGGGGGCCAGGCACATGGGCCACCCGAAGCGGGCGTGGCAGGGGGCGCGCGGGGGGCTCGGGTACTCACACAAACGCGTGGTAAATGAACGCCCAGCCGCGGGGTCTCTCCAGCACGTTGTACAGGTAGTTCTGCACCCTCCGGTACTTGACGTTGCGCCGGCAGCTCTGGCTACTGGTGTACGAGAGCGGTTTCCCCAGCAGGCTCATCCGGGCCCCCTGCTTGCCCCGGCGGCTCTCCCTCAGGCCGCCGCCGCCGCCGCCGAGCGCGGCCGCGCGGGTGCCCAGCAGCAGCAGGCCGTCGCCCCTGGCGGCCGCCGAGTTCAGCAGCACCCTGCCCCGGCCGGACTCCACATCCTTCATGCCGCTGCCGGGGCGCCCCCCGCCCGCCGCCGCCGCCGCGCCGCTCTTCACCCAGAGCCCGGCGGCGCCGCCCTCCTCTCCTCCCGCGTGGTGGCGGGGCATGGCATCACCACGGGCACCGCGAGGGGGGCGCCTGTCCCTGCGCCGGGGGCAGCGGCCGCAAGCGCGCTGGCGGGTTTCTAGGAGGAAGCCGCGGTTGACCCGGGGCCTCCTGCTCTCGACCTCCGAGTCAGGGGCGGGAAAGCCAGCAGCTCGCAAACCGCTGGGGCTTCGGGGCCGGGGCGGAGGTGGGAGGTGCGGAGGAGGAAGAGGAGTCCCAATTTCTAGCAGCCTTTAGCTTCGAATTCGCAATCCGGACCTGTTTGGGGCGTCACTTTGACAGAATTTCTCTCGCTCCCTCTGATTCCCGTGGCTACCACTCCCTCCTAACGAAGTGCCCCCCAGGGCTGGAACGGATAGTGCGGGGTGCTCCGAGGCGCGCTCCCACGCGCGCACACCAGCCCCAGGCTCCCCCTTTCTTCTTTCCCTCCACTTTCTACGCCCAGGCTGCCTCTGCCTCCCTCCCCCGGAGAGGACAGGGCTCGAAAGCCCCCCCTCCGAGGCGCGAGTTTGGTTTGGTTCTCTGGGGCTTTGGAGCTGTCCGGAAGGTTAAGTCAGCCTCGTGCCCAGAGGAGAAACCGAAGATGCCGATCGCTGCTCTCTCCCGCCGCTACTCCGCAGCGCCAGGTCCTGCCATCCTTCTGCAACGGGTGTGTGAGCGGGAACGGCCCTGCCCTGCCCTGCCCTGCCCTGCCCTGCCCTTCAGGACTGACTAGTCCCGAGACGGCGCGCGGGGCGACGCTCCGGACAGTGGCTCTGGTGTCCCGCACTGCTCTCGAGTTCTAGGCAGTTCAGTGAGCAACCCCGCAGGACAGGACTGCCGAGACGGAGAGGCGGGGACCAGGCATCTCCCTGAGGCTCGCTCCTGCTTGCAGGCTGTGACTTTCCATCCCAGCATCAGACAGCAAGCCCGCGAGTAACTTGGCCATCCTTCCCAGCTCGGGGGTGGAATATGGGGAGGGCACAAAAACTCCAGAGTGGACCCTCCACAGGTTAACGACTTGCCTGGGAGCTCTGCCTGACAGTGGCGAGAAGCATGGGAGAACAAATCCGGTTCCTTCAGTCAAGAAATTTCCGTTTAACTTCGAGAAAGTCATAAAACTGCGAAGTCTCGGCAGTGGCAGCGGCGGCCCCAGGGTCTGGGAGAAAAAATCCTGGAAGGTGGAAAGCCCAGGACACGGGTTTCTGGAGTCCCCACCCACACTTGTATGCTGTAGTTTACACAGTGAGAGGCGTTTTAAGACTTGCTTGGGTCTTCCTCCACCTCTGACACTGGGGCAGCCCAAAGCCCGCGTCCTTGGCTTTGTGGGAGACGACAGTGCCACTGCGGACTTTGGCCTTCAGCAACAGCGTATTATAAAGTATAAGTAGTTACACATCACAGTCAGCGTGGGGAAATTGAAAGGAAGCCAGGCTTGGGAACTTCTTCTAACAGATCAAACCTCCCCTTCCCACCCCTCACGTCCAGAATGAACGAAAATGATCAAGTTCAACTGAAGGAAGTACTAAGCCTCTACCACTAAACCATAACACATCTTTGCATGTGACTGCATAGCACACGGTAGTGATTCCGTGTGTCTTACTCCTGTCGGAAGCCTGACCCCCAGGCAGCACTAAGGCAAAAGTCTTATTTCAGCTTCCTCTGCCCCTCGGAGATAGACACTCTCCCAGCTCTCTTTTGTACAAATACCCAAGGAGCTGCTCGCGACAGCTCCTTCCTGCCTGTGGCAGTACTTCAACTGAGATGCTTTATTTTCACTTTTTATTGTCATTGCTATTATTTTCGTGAAACCCTCTTGCCCGCTCCTGGCCACTGGCAGGACCCTGCTTTCCCTCCCTCCTTTTCCCCAAGCCTCTCCACCGCAGGCACTAGCCTCAGAGCCGCTCTACGCAACTGGCGGAGGTGCCACGTGATTGCGCTCCGAGCAGCAGTACCCAGAGTCACTCTCCCTTTCCCCTATTACACTTCACACCCACGCGCTGTGGAGGTGCAAGAGAAATTGCTCCGTGCCCTGCTATTCCAGGCAGATGCAGACAGCGCCCTGGAGCAAGCTCTCCAATCCTAGGGCTGCACGAAGGCAGGGGCTGCTTGCTGGAGGGGGGGGGGGTTGCTGTTGCTATATTTAGTCTCCCCGCGGAGTTTCTATAAGGGGACTTTCAGGGTGAAATACCCAGAGACAGACTTAAAATGACTCGCGTGCACTATTTAAACTGGAAAACCTTGGCTTTTCTGCAGGCAGGAAAATGAAAACCATTTCCTCTTAATCAAGAGGATTTTTTTTTCTCGCAAACTTTGATCACCACTGCTGCCTAAGTCAGGCCACTTCCATGTCAGTGGTGTAGCTGGACCCAGCGTGCAAGCAGGAAGTCTCTGAAAGGCTGAACGTGAATGTTTCCTAGGAAGACAGCCAGCTGCTTAAATACCCAGTGATGCTTTCCTAGGTGCAGTAATAATGTTAGTGCAACTGTGATGTTGATTAAGCAAATGCCATTACACTTTTAAGAAACCAGATCTGGTGATCAGTAGCAGTTAGAGTTGGAAAGGACCTTTGGGATCATCTCCTCTAGAGCAACCTCCAGAGAAGTTAGACAGCCCAGAGAAGGAGACCCGCCCCAGCATTCACAGGTAGTATGAGAGTTAGTAGGAACCTGACCATCACACCTTTCAGTTTAGTAAGGCATCCACCCAGCGGTCCTCGTCTTCAACAGATTATGTATTTAAAAGCACATGGCTTTATTTCTCTGTCTCTGCCTCTCTACTACTATTCAGAGGGAGGCATTTAGCTTTCATAACCATCCTGCCCTTGCATGTTCTGGAGCCAAGGCCAAGTGAAGCTGCATAGCCACTCCTACCAGATTCTCTCAGTGTACCTCACTGCCTTTATTACCTGCCCACTTTCCTCCAAAGGCAGGAATTACCTGTGGGAGAAACAAGGTACTGCGATTAAGCTTTTTCTGTTGTTATGCCTTTGAATACGCACGTGGCTAGAAAAGTCTTTCATTCTTTTTGCTGAAATATTAAAACCCAAATATCAGAAGGAAAGATGGGCACATGGGTCAAAGAGTAAAACAATGTAGTGTGTATCCTGTGCGTAACTAATTACATTAGAGCATTATAAAGAAGCATGAAATTAAAGGACAACCACATTTTTCAATGGCAAATGCTTATTGCTAGTGCAGAACACATGAGTGACTGGGCCTTCCATCCTTTGGAGATGGATTTGCTTTCAGCCATTCATTCTCTATGCATTAAAAGATGCCTGCCCAAAATTTAATCATGGAAACTTCTCTTTTCTGAAGTCCACATGGAGATGGTTTCAACTTAAAGTAGTTACTAAAAATATTTTATTTCAACATGTTTCTATCCCATTATATTTTTCTCCTGAACTTACTCTGAAATAGTAATATTAAAAATTTGATACGAGAGCTAGAGATGCCCAGGGGAGATTTTTGAGGCAGACTAACTAGATCTGAGCTGGTTTCACAAAATGCTTTCCCCTTGTCCTTCTTCTTTTATGCCTCCCCTTCTTCCTTTTAGCCCAGCCTTTCCACCTCAACATACCCTCCCACCAAGTAATGTTCACGGCTCTGATCAACTAGTGAGCACTGTAAGTACCACTTTTTAGTGATGTGGATACACTTTGATCCACTGTGAAATTACTGAGTCAACCAGAGTAGTAATGATAAATAGATATCTTAACCTTAAAGCAAAGAGGAAATTTACTGATGAAGAAGTGGAAATCCATGGTTGGCTACTGTTTAATGACTTGCCTGAGGTTTGGCTGTTTGCTTTGTAGGCCTACAGGTAGAACGGAAGTCTCCTTGTCGCTGAATGGAAAGCCTTTTAAAATATGTCACCCTTTCCCTCAGCTTTTATTTTTCCTTCTGTCAAGTTAGAACCAAGTCAATAAGCATAGCAGCCTTAATTGCATTTGTTAGGTATCTCATTATAAGAGATACTGGTTTGGCAAACACATTTGCCCCCTTTCATTATTTAAAACGTATCGACATTGTGTACCACAGTACCATTTTTAATCAATCAAGAATTCTTATCTGTAAGACATAGGATGCTAAGTTTCTCAAGATGTTTCTCCAACAAGCAGAAATTAGTCAGAGAGCTAAGGGCAACGTCTGAGTTCACTTGAGCCTGGCCAGATGACATGAAGGTTCTAACACAGTAGGGATCCCAGCCTGTCCGGCACAGTGGATGAGGCATGGACCTTTGAGAACAGCCTTGGCCCCAGGGATGCAAAAAGAATGTAGGTGTGAGTACATGTAAATATCCAGAGAGGTTGGTAGGAATGCCAAAAAAAAAAAAAACACACCAATAGGGAAAGGGCCCAAAGATCTCACCATTTTCGTTTCAGCAACTAACAAAATTGATTCTCCTAAGAATTAATAATGCACTGATCACCACTTTCAAAGAAAAATATTAGCAAATACTAGCATCAGTTTCTGTACTTCAGGCACTGTGATTTATAAGAATTACTTCACTTGATTCCGACAATAGCCCCGTAAGTAGGCACTGCATTCATACTCAATTTACAGAGGAAGAAAGTAAGCTGTGGACAAGTTAATAATGTTTCAAAACTAATAAACATTTGAGCCAAGACTCGAACTTATGGTATTTAATGGAAAAACAAAACAAAACCCACAAAACCAAAAATATTTTAACCGCTAAATTATGTTAACTTTTGAAAGAAAAAGCTTACCTATTATTGTGTGTTAGTAATCTTGACAGTTTCTCATTCCAAAACAGAAGTATTGGAAAGTTTCTAGTTGTTATTTTAAAGCAGGCTTTGGGGTTTCATTCTAAATACAGAAATAGCCTCAACATTTCCTCTTCACTGTTCCTGCAGAAGTAAGGGCTTCCCTGCATAGATACTTTTTTGTGTTGAAAATTGTAAAACAGTCACAAATTTTGTATCAATTTATTAAAATGACATTTTTGAAAAAAATTTAAAGATTTTATTTATTTATTTTTAGAGAGAAGGGAAGGGAGGGAGAAAGAGAGGGAGAGAAACATCCACGTGAGAGAGAAACATCTACTAGTTGCCTCTTACACACGCCCTGCTGGGACTGGCCTGCAACCCAGGCCTGTGCCCTGACCTGGAATCGAACTGGTGACCTTTTGCTCTGAGCAATTACAGCCAACCAACTGAGCCACATGAGTCAGGGCTGAAATGACATTTTGATATTTCCCCTAAAACTTCCTTCAGTTTTATTCATAAAACCCCGTTTATTATTTTTGGCTATACCTGATTTCATCTTTTCTGACATGTTAGTATGACAGCACTGCTCAGTTTCAGCAACTACTATAACGCCTCTTTCTGGACATAGTTTGGATATAGTCATTTGATATTTTTAAGATCCATATATTTAGAAACTGTGTGAAGAGGTTGATACAGAAGGAAAAGATGTCCTTTGAGCTAGTGTAGTGGAAAATTCTGTTAGAATTCTATGCCCTCTAGTGGTACTGACATTTTGCCTTTTGAAAATTTTTTCCAGAGACGAATTAAGAAAGCATTCTTTATGAATCTCCCCAAACATTTTCTTCTCTTCCACAAGCAATCGTCAGTCATCAGGTGTGGTGCTGGCTGCAGTGGGCACAGAGGTGAAAACCAGTCCTGATTCTTATGTTCATGGACTAGTGGGGGAGACAGGCAAACAGGCAAGAAGTTACAACGTGGCGATGAGTTCGCAGAGGTTCTCACAGGCTGTTATGGGAAGCTGTAGAGGACATCCTGAAGCGTGCAATAGCTGAGCTAAGTCTTGAGGAATAACTGGATTTTGGTGAAATCATGAGGGAGAGTATTCAAAGAGAAAATGTTTGAGAAGACGTGGAGTCTTGAGAGGTGATCATTCTTTGAGCCTGACAGGAGTTGGATTTTTACAGAGCCCCGGGTGCTCTTGAGAGTGGTACTCTAAGGAGAGAGGAGACAGAAGGCAGGGGTTCTGTGACTAACGGTTTCAGCAAGAACTTTAGAGTTTATCACAAGTGGTGTAGGGAACCACTGAAGAACATTAAGCAAGAAATTACATGTCTCTGCTTCCACTTTCAGAAAAGCACTTGATATTAGTTTAGTTTAATGAAGAACAATGTGGATTGGGCACCTAAGTGTGGAACACACTATTCCAAGCTGGGGATTCAGAGGTGAAGTGTCTATGTTGGACTTTAGTGATAGCTACCAATCCGTGAACAGGTGTTAAGCCCAACCTTCAGTTTTCAGACATTAGTATGTAGGTGGATTGTGGTATCGTTCACTGAACTAGGAAAGATCACCTGGGGAGGCCCCCAGGTGCAGGGGAAGATGTAGACTTCTATTTTACATTGAATTTGTTATGCCTGTTGGGACAGCCCAGTGGAAATGTCCTTTGGATGTATGAATTTGCAACTCAAGGGGGAGCTAGAAATCAAAATTTGAAGAAAATATAAATATAAATATAAATATAAATATAAATATAAATATAAGATGAAAGTGATAGGTTGGGGTCAGATTGCCTGGGAAATCATGTAGATTGACTCAGGAAGGAAGAAGCCCAAGGACCCAATTCTGGTGCCCATGAGCATTTCGGGTACGGGAAAAGGAAAAAGAAGTGAAGGAGGCTGAAACAGAGGAAGCTAAGTGACCACTGAGGATCGCTGCCACAGCAGCCAAAAAAGAAGCTTCAGCAGGGAAATGCTGCAAAGAGATAACAATTTTTGTTTGGCAACAAGGAGGTCATTTGAAAAAGTTACTGTTTCTGGTTTTGGGTTTTTTTTTTCTGGTCGTGCAGAATTATAGAAATAAAAATCAGGCGAGGAAGTGGAGATAATGATTCTGAAGGATAAGAGAGAGGTAGCAGCAAGCAGAGAATTTGGATTTGAGGAAAATTCTAAACAGAACATAATGTTGACTCATGTAAGACTCCAGTGGCCATTATGGTTACTCTTACGGGGCCCACGATTGGGCAGGTATTTGGACATCTGAGCTGCAATTTCCGCTGACAATATTTCACTGTCAGTTCCGAAGTCTGAGACAACTTGGGCCACTCTTCTATTGATTTTACTCAGTACTCTTATCGCATCTTAAATGAAATCTATCATTTTCTACATCTGATATTTTCAAAAGAGGTCCATTTAACAAATATGTATTTCTTCTGTTTAGTTTTACCTGGAAGGAAGGAAGAGACATGTTGGATAAACAATACATTTTTGTTTTATTTTACTTATAATGAAGGTTGAGGAACTTACCATCTCATCCAGGGGGGGAAAAACCCTTAATTTTTATGAAAGCAAGTGTCCTGAAAAACAGACAGAGGCGCCCTGAACAGTGAGGCTCAGCTGGTTGGCCATCATTCTGTAAACCAAAGGGTCACCTGTTCAGTTCCCTGTCAGGCACCTGCCTGGGTTGTAGGTTCGGTACTGGTCTGTTTGGAACGCAAGGGAGAGAAAACAGTTTGATGTTTCTCTCTCTCACATTGATGCTTTTCTCCCTTTCTCTTTCTATAAAACTAAATAAATACATATTTTTAAATTCTTGCTTATTCTGTTACACTTGTCCCAACATTTCCTCCTTTGCCCTTATCTGCCCAGTCCACCCCCACTCCCACAATCAGTCCCCACACTGTTGTCCATGTCCACAGGTCACTCATACATGTGCTTCGTCTAATCTCTTCCCCTTTTTCCACCATTCCCCTGCACCCCACTTTCTTCTAGCAGCTGCCAGTCTGTTCCATGTTTCCATGTCTCTGGTTCTGTTTGTCTCACTAGTTTATTTTGTTCATTAGATTCCTCTGGTAAGTGAGATCATATGATATTTGTCTTTCACCAACTGGCTTATTTCACTTAGCATAACGCACTCTAGTTCCATCCATGCTGTCACAAAGTGTAGGAATTTCTTCTTTATTTCCGCTGTGTAGTATTCCATTGCATAAATGTACTACAGTTTTTTAATCCATTCATCTACTCATGGGTATTTAGGCTGTTTCCAACACTTGGCTATTGTATGTAGCAGTGCTATGAGCATAGGGGTGCATAAGTCCTTTTGAATTGGTGTCTTGGGATTCTTAGGGTATATTCCAGCCATGGAATAACTGGGTCAAAAGACAGTTTCCTTTTTAATTTTGGGGGGAAATTCCATACTGTTTCCCACAGTGGCTGCAGCAATCTGCATTCCCACCAACAATGCACTAGGGTCCCCTTTTCTCCACATTCTCACCAGCATTTGTTTGTTGATTTATTAATGGCGGCCATTCTGACAGGTGTGAGGTAATATCTCATTGTGGCTTTAATTTGCATACCCCTGTTGACCAGTGCTGTTTCATATGTCTATGGGCCCTCTGCATGTCTTCCTTGGAGAAGTATCTATTCAGGACCTTTGCCCATTTTTTAATGGATTGCTTGTCTTCCTGGTGTTGAGTCATACGAGTTTCTAAATATATTTTGGAAATTAAGCTCTTGCCTGATGTATCATTGGCAAATATGTTCTCCCATACAGTCGGTTCCCTTTTCATTTTACTGATGGTTTCTTTAGCTGTGTAGAAGTTTTAAAATTTGATATAGCCCCATTGGTTTATTTTTTCTTTAGTTCCCTTGCTTTAGGAGATAGATTAGCAAAAATATTGCTATGTATAAATACGATCTTTTAAAAAATAACAAAATAGAGAAAAAGTGGGATTGCAACCAAGTTATTTTATTTTCTGGGTATTTTTTTTTTGCTATCATGGTGTGAAGTTTTGATAAGGTCAATGAAATAGAAGGAGCATTATTTGGCATGTTTTCAATATTTTTGGTTTTGTTTTTGCTTGTTATTTTTTGTATGAAACTGCAGCATATCGAGGAAAAGAGGGATAAGTTGAAATTATTTTAAGGAAGAAGATATTTTCTGATGTGAACAGGATGATTAAAAACGAGGAAAAAACTGGGGGCCACCAGACCCAATATTGTCTTAGGTGGTGAGAGCCAAAAGTGAAGCAATAAATACCAATAAGTTGTTTTTAAAGTGCTCAGGATTTAGAGTCAGAAAAATCATATAAGCTGTGGGATCCTAGTTCCTGTCTCAGTTCCTGAATTCCCCTAAGTAATCATTTCTTTTATGTTTAAAGTGAGAATAACATTATTCTTATCCCAGGGCTTTTGTGAGAATTAAATGAAACAGTTCCTGCAGAAGCCTTAGCATGGCTCTGACAGAGCGCTCACTGCTGCTACTGCCGTTCATGCATAGCGAGATGTACCTCATGTTCAATTTTTATTTAACTTGCAATTTGAAAGTAATAGCTGATTAATTTTCTGAATCATTAGCTTCTGTACTTGTTAACATTTAACTGAAATTTACCAGGCACATAAAAATTATGGAAATATGAACTTAGAAAATAATACGGTTTTTATGGATTAACCTTGAGACAACCCAGAAGTGAAACTGTAAATGTAGCAGTGATAGCTTTCAGGTGAACTATATTTAAAGTTCAAAAGCAAATGAAAGCAACCATATCTGAAATATATTAGGCTGTGTATTCATTTATGAATTAATAATACTTTATTAAAGGCTACTAGATATAATTAAATAAGGAAAACCTTAAGATATATAGCTTTGAATATCACTATGCTTCTAACAGCAATATTCAAATGGTTACAGGTGTTTAATTCTTAAACTCTAAAATATATGTGATATTTTAGATGTTTGTTGATGCAATAATTCATCACTTATATCCTTGAATTTATGATTCTGAGGTTTTTATGGATGACCAAGGTTTGAGAATTTGGCGAAAGCCTTAGAAAATATCTACAAAATATACCTATAATTTTCCTACACCTGCTAGGGTTTACAGACACTCTGAAGCAATTCATAAAACCCGGCGTTTATGGGTTGCAGATTGTGAGTCCTTGGGCTGCACGCTTAAAGGAGTGAATCTTACGAGGAGTCTCTGGGGGCTATCTTCAGGATGCCTTGTATTGGAAGTATGGGAACATTAGTAGTAGTAGGGACTTCCTTGACCCCCCAGAAAGAGCTTATATAATTTCTCAGGGAGCAGTCAGGAGCACCCTGATGCTGTTCATATAATGCATCATCAGGGTATTTCCATGGCAGGAAGGTTTGTGGTCACCATAGAGCGTTTGAAATGACAAAACTGAGATTTTTGGATCTCTATGATGGCCTTTTCTGTTAGAAGTATCTAAATGAATTCTTGAACTTTCTTCATTTGGTACAGTATGGGAGCACATAACAGATAACATAAATCTGTTCCACATTTAAGTTTTCAGAATTTGAATATTTTAAATATAAAAGTATGATTGTGTGTGTATATGTGTGCATGTGTATAGCTTAATGCATATATTAATATAAATATGTATTAATATAATTGCAACCCAGTGCTTTAAAAGGTTGCCCACCAACATGCAAACCACCTAGAAACATCTACTCATGCAATAAAAGAAAGGATCATGGGCCAACTCAGAACTTCAAGTCTGGCAAATAAATCAGTTATATTCATGCTTAAATTCCTTTCAGTGGCATGAGAAATTCTCAGCTTTGTTCTTGTCAGTCACCCCCGGGAATTAAGTTTTGACCTTGTGTCAGAATGGTGACTGGAGTACTATTACTAGTTAACCAACTTCCAAAATGTCAGGGACCTACCTGCCTACCCACTTAAACCTGTGGATGTCATCTTGGCCGCACTATTCCTTTAGGGCACTGTATTCTATATGCCAGTATATATTGGATAACCTCCAATTGCATGGTCCCAGCATGAGCCTGAAATGTAGAAATGGCTGCCTAGCCTGCAGTTTCCTACCCACATCTGAAGTTTGTGCTGTTCTCCCCAGCCCTTGCCCAAGTTTTTAAGGGGACCAGTCAGTGTTCAGTCCTACAGTGGTTAGCTGGGTCATGACTAATCCTACCTGAGTTCACACAAAACTGCTATCTCATTCTCTTAGTGGGAATTTATTCATTCATCCATTCACCAATTCATTCAACAATAGTTAATTGAGTGCTTACCATGTGTCAAAACTGTAGAACAGATATTCTCTCTACCTAGTGCAGCCTATAATTTACTACAATTTTTCAAAAGCTTTAAAACCTTTTTTTAGCAGACTTAAATACATAACATAAAAGGATAGAAAGATTGTCTAAAACTTGATAATCCAAGACCAACTAAAATGGTTTTTTAATTATGTATTCACCCAGAGCTGATTATTTATACCAGGGGTGATCTTGCCTTGGCGAGGATATTTCAATGCCTGGAGCCATTTTTGGTAGGCAAGGTGTAAAAGAGGTTGAGAATGTGGGGAGGCACTGCTAATGGTGTCCAAGAGGTGGAGACCAGGATTCTGCTAACCATCCTTCAATGCACAAGATAGCTCCCACACGAAGACCTACCTTGCCAAAAATGTCAACAGCGCTGAGGTTGAGAAACCCTACTTTAAGCAATTCTTTAAAGCATCTTTTGAAGATGTTGATGTGGGGAGTTTGGTTGCTATTGTTTGGTAATATGTGTTGGTCTATATGCCATTTGTTTATATATTTAGAATTTTAGTATTTGGTATGTGCACTGGAAAAATGTGCTAGGCATTTGTATAAAAATATTTTACTATTTAAAATAAAACCTTTCAATGTATATAATACCAGGGAAGGTCAACAGATTAGTAAGCATGTCTATCTCAATACTATTCTACAAAGTTATGCACTATCAACATTTCTTATACATAAACATTAACATTTCTTTTTGCCTATACCATAGGACAGAGATGAAAGAGGCAGCAGGAGTCAGACAACGAATGACTGGCCAGTTGGTTCAGAGTCTTGAGGGCTCCTCGAGACATTCTATCTTGATTGCATTAGAATAGAGATCCCTCAAATGGCACTATCAGTTTATTCAAGCTTTATCTAATTCCATTTAAATTTATACAAGAGCTTTTTAGGGTAGGATGTAATAAAATACTAATCAGCAAAGTAAATTAAATATGGGTTTTAGCTGCCTATTCCCCACTTACTAGAGGTACTTTACTTAGGGATGTAAGCCTGAACATTTGGTCTGTCATTTTAATGTGTTGATATCATAACTTTAGAAGAGATGTCACCTGACAATAGTTTTTACTTAATAATATATGAGTATACTATAGTGACTAATAATTTTTTGTATAATAATTGTACAAAATCTATTAGAATGGAAAATATAGAAAGGAATAAAGTAACAATGCATTCTTTACTGTCACGTTACCCATGAAAAGATTTATCTACTTTTTTAATGGCATAGCTTGTTTTTAAGCTTTTTTGCTTAATCAAGGCATGTTTTCTACAGTTAATACTTGTTTTTTACACATGCACAGCTTGGGTATAGATACACAGGCCCCCAGAGCCTCTAAAACACTGACTTTAGGTCTGCCTTCACTGATCTGCTAAGCTCCTCAAGCTCCATTGTTCTGGAAAAGAAAACCAAAACTGCACCTCCAATTTGAATTATGCAAGTATTTCTTCCTATTTCTTTAACACTTCTTGAGTGATGTTAAGTTAAATACAAATGATTAAAATTTTGCTAGATCGTACTAGAAAAATTAGAGATTTTACTTGGATTAGTTTAAATCACAACATCTCTATTTAACATACAAGCAAACTTGGATATATTGTTTAGTTTTTTTGTCCCTCGATTTATTCGTTTTCAAAATGGGAAACAATGAAGGGTTATTGGGACATCAGTGAGGTTGTATAATGCATACAACATGCCTTGCACCTGGTGGGTGCTCTGTAAATGTTACATAACACTCACAGATGCCTTCTCATCTTGTTATGGGAAAATAAAAAAAGTGCTTTAGGAGAAAATATTAAGAGACACAACCTGGTGAAATATTTACCATTTACTTAAATGCTTTTTTTCTTGTACAGGAACATGGTTAACTGGCAAATTCAACATTGCTCAGCCATACAGATTTAAGGTGTTTGTAGTTGCTCTAAAACTGAATACATGGAAACACTCCTGTGCATGAATACAAGTGGGCTTAGTTTCTCTCTCTCCTATTCTACGTTTTTGTTTTGCTTTCCTTTTTGTTTTAAGTCCCTGGGCTTTGTTTCCACTGCCAGAGTGACCTACCAGTTGAAGATGGCAGATGTTCAGACTCTCTTTACTACTCTTCCTAGAGCAGAAATTGTAGGCTTATAATGACATTCAAGCACAAGTTTCTTACCTCATTTGGGACACTGAGATCCTTGTTTGTCTCTACTATTTTATAGAAACACAAATTGCAAGAAAATATAATTTCAAAGATAAGCAAACTAAAAAACAAACAAATAGACTTAATAGAGAATTTGATGACATTGTATATTCTTTGTCTTCTGGGAGAGGTCACAAGAAACTGAGTGTTATTTCATTTTCTTTTCAGAAGAAGGAAAAACCACATCATTGCATTGTCAGGTCACAGACTGTATAAGGAACAGGTTTTTTGAGTCGATCCTGTGAATTCAAATGGGGCTGAAATAGAAACAACACAAACACAAAATGGTAGATAATCAAGAATGCTAGTTAAATAAATATGAGTACCTTAAAGTTATCCTCAGACTTAGGCATTTTATGTAATTCAATTAATCGATGAACTTTTAATAACAGTAGAGAACAGATAGTTTTGCACATCCTTGCACACACATGTGCACACACCAACTGCAGTAATAAGGAAACACAATGTTGGTGTTCTACTTTTGGCATTATAGAAAAAGATATGCTTGGATCCTGACTCCTTCAGAAGTGAAAAGCTGATGAAAATAAGAATTCGGACAGGTAAGTGGAGTTCCCACCCCAAGATACTTGCCAAATTTATGTGAACTTGAAATTCGGTTTCCACATGGAGTTAATGAGGCTGAGGGCAGAGTAGCAGGGGGCAAAACTACTCAGTGTAGGGGGTCTGGTAGATGATTTTCCTTGCATGAGACCTTAGTGGGCTAGATCCCACTGAGGGATCTAACTGGAAAGGACTAACTGGAAGAAGACTGAAGAAAGTAATATCTGTCTTAAAATGTGGCATCAGCTTTATGGGAAAAGAGGCTTTCCCAATAATTCTTAATAGGTCAGTACTCAAGCATTTACAGATTGAAGTCATAGCATTTGGATGGTTAAAAAAGGCTACTGGTGGTATTTTAGTTTAGCAATGTCCGGGGTTGTCACTCTCCTTGGAATTTGGGGAAAAATTAAATGCAAAGCATGCTATCCAATATCAAGCCAGGTCTCAGAATACTGGCAGAAAACCTTCCAAAGAATGGGAAATCACTGTCAAAATCACAAACACACAAGAAAAGAGGATGACAGGAACGAGCACCATCAGAGTAAACAAACAACTGAGTCAAATCAGCGAAGCTTTTATAGATTTATCAGACAATAAAATGGCTGTGTTTAGCATTTTAAAAATATTTGCTTTGAAACAAGGATTAAAATATTAAGTGCTATAAAACAAACAAGCAGACTTTAAAATGAATAAAATAGAACTTTCAGAAATAAAAAATAAAGAAAAACAGTGCGTAGGTTTAATGGATAATTAGATATTTCATGAGAACATTAGTGAGTGACCCAGATGGTGGATCTGATGAATTTCTCTAGAATGTGGCACAATGAGTAAAATGTAAAATATGGTAGAAAAGAGACAGGCAGGACACAGTAAAAAATTCTAATATAATTGAGATACTTGGAGTTCTAGAAATAGAGAAAGACTGAGGTAGAAGCAGCATCCAAAGAGAAAAAAGACAGAAATTTGCTAATTTGATGAATAATATCAATTTATAGATTATGAGCCACAGTAAAATAAACAAAAGTAAACAAACACATAGATTATATAGCTTAAAGTACAGAATACTATAGACTAACAGAAAAAATTTAAAAACCTGCCATAGAAAATGGAAGTATAAATAATTAGGCTGGTAATTGACTTCTCAGCAACAATGATAGAAATGAGAAGATAGTGGAATATTTAGTGGGATGAGAAAAAGTATGTCAGCCCAGAATTATATAATTAACAAAATAACTTTTGAAAAAGAAAAATACATTGTCGAATGAGGAAAAGTGAATTTGTGGCAAAAGATACTCTCTCTAAAAAATTCAACAGATGTACTTCAGACAAAAAGAAACCAATTTCACTTGGAAGATGCAAAAATGATTAAAGAGAAAGTGGTTAAGTATATAAGTAAAAATAAGCAACATTAAATAAACAAAACAGTACTTCTCTTTGGGTTTAAAACAAGGTGACACTGCCTTGACTGGCATGGCTTAGTGTGTTGGAGCATCGTCTTGTAAACGGAAAGGTCTTGGGTTTGATTCCAGGTCAGGACAAATACCTAGTTGTGGGATCAGTCCCCAGTTGGGGTGTGTGCAAGAGGCAACCATGGATGATTCTCTCTCACATGGATATTTCTCTCTCTCCTTTCCCCTCTCTTTAAAACCAGTGACAATAAACTTCCAGTCAAGATAGACGCATAAGTAAACATGGCTTGCCTCCTCACACAACCACATCACCAAAATGAGGCTCAACCACAGGACGAGGTGGGTTGTACAGTGTTCACCCCACACAAAGAGCACACCTCGAGTACCCAGCTTGGATGATAGGGGAGGCTGTGCCACTAGACCCTACAGGACAACCACTACATTAGGCCACACTACAAGACATGGAGTCAAAGCAGCTCTACCTAATGCATAGGAACAAACAGGGAGGACACAAAAAATAATGTAACACTATGATATGCCATAATCATTATGTATAACTTGAGAAGGCATGATCAGATTTAGAGGTTAACCAGGTCATTGTTTTAAAGATGTGAACATTGTAATTTTAGATTTTTAAAATTATTTTTTTTAGAGAGGGGAAGGGGGGCAGAAAGAGAGGGAGAGAAACACCAATGTCTGGTTGTCTCTCACATGCCCCCTACTGGGGACCTGGCCTGCAACCCAGGCATGTGCTGTAGACTGGGAATCCAAGGGCGACCCTTTGGTTTGCAGGCTGCACTCAATCTGCTTAGTCACCTCAGTCAGGGCTGTAATTTTAGATTTTGATAGGTTAAGTAGGCACTATGGAAATATTCAGGTAATCAATAAAACAATAGATATAAGAAGTCTAGCTTCCAAACCTATAAAAGAAAATGAAAGGGAAAAAATCCAATCAAATTTTACAAAGGTAAAAGTAACAAAAAAGGTAGGACAAAAAATGTAGACCCAAATAAGGTAGGGCAAATAGGAAAAAACACACAGGATCATAGAAAGAACTCTGAATAGAGCTCTTTCTCACTTCTGAGCTCTCAGTGTCTAGATATTTGCAATTATGGCTACAGAGGTTTTATCAAAATTTTAATACCTGAAATGAAAACCAAATATGGTGGATCCATATATACACCAGCAAAAAGTTCTGTGTGTGTTCAGAAAGGGGTTTTATGAGTTTTGCAGAATTACTCAGCTGTTTTCCTGATAATGTCTTATCTCTTACTAGTGTTATTTTCCTGAGGACTGAGCCTTTGTGTTTGTTTTGGACAGTTATCTTCGGCCACTAACATCTACACCCAGTTTAGATAGAATCCCTACCGTATTCAACATATAGCTCCTTTGTTTAGTTATGTAACAGTACATATTCATTATTAAGCATAGAAATTCAATGTAATTTACATTCAATACTCCACAGAATAAATACACACTAAATAAACATACTGAGTGGCACCCATTTAGCACTAATTAATTTTGTAAATTGGATTTAAAATGTTCTATGTAATGTAGAAATCTTCTATGCTTGGTTATGTGAATTTTAGACTGTTTTAGTGATGTTTGGAGAAATTGATCTTGGTTTTTGTATTATTATTATTGTCCTCAATTTTATTTCCAGGAATATAAAAATATTAAAATATAATTTAAGATTTGATTAGAAGACAAGGATTTTTTAGTCTTGATAAAAAATAAAAGACTCACCTGAAACCTCAGGGTATAGTTTGAAAATGGAAAGATGAAACTAAGATTTATTGCATGAATGGTAGCTGAAAGCAGAACTCTACTATAACTACTTAATTTTCAGACAAAATATTAATAGAGATAAAAGAATAATTACAGTGTAGAGAAAAGTTTCAATTTATTGGAAAGATATAAGAATTTTAATTTGTATGCATCTACTTAATAATGGCCTTCACATATGTATATAAAGTTAGGATGAAAAGACATACACCATCAGAGTGAGAAATTTTAACACCTTTGTTTAATAGCTGAGAGATCAGGCTCATAAAATCAGTGAGAACATAGACGATCTGAGTTACATAATTAACCAGCTTAACCTAATGGATCAATTGCAAAATGCTCATTTTGTTCAAGGGCACTTAGAGCTTTCACAAAATTAACCACACATTATGCCACAAAGCAAGGCTCACCAAACTTTAAATGGCTGGTGGAGCACAGAAATTTCTGTGACAGCAATGAAATCAAGTTAGAAATAATTAGTGAAAAGGTAAGATAAAACTCATCCGTTTGAAAATTAAACATTTCTAAAAAACACATACCTCAAAGAAGAATCGTAACAAAAATTGGAAAGTACTGGGACTGAAAGATACTGAAAATGCCTCATAACAAACTTAAGTGATGAAGCCATCATGGTTCTTAGAGGAAAATGTAGGGCTTTTTAAGTCATTATGTTAGAAAATAAAAAAAGCCTCAGAGTAATGTGTTTAAGAAATTAGACAAACAAAATACTGAACTTATCCTCTAAAAATAGAAGGCAGGAAATAACAGAGGACCAATGGGAAGAAAACAGACATAAAATAGAGAAAATGAACACAGCCAAAAATTGGTTATCTGAAATTGATAGAAAATTGACCAACTCTGTTAAGACTAGGCGAGAATAAAAAGATGCATTCCACTGTATGTATTGTACATGTAGGATGTGGTTCATGTACACAGTAAGATACTACCCAGCCTTAAAGAAAGGAAATACTGCCATCATTTCACCCACAACATGGATTGATCTTGAGAATATCATACTAAGTAAAATAAGTCAGACAGAAAAATAAGTCAGGAACTATAGGATTTCACTCATATGTTGGATATAAAACTAAAAGCAAAAAATGAACAAACAAGAGAAACAAACAAACAAAAAATCAAAGACACAAATAACAGTATGGTGGTTACCAGAGACAAAGGAGGAGGGTGAAGGGGTAGTAAAGAGCAACAGGGGTCATATGTATGTTATACATGTTATATATATTGTATATATTTTATTCTGTTATGGAACTTAACAAACTAACTGATTCTACAGTTTATATTGAAGAGCAGAATCCAAAACAGCTAAGACACTACTGAACACAGCCAACTTTGCCTTATTGAGATAAATTTTAAAGAATAATTGTAAAACTGCATGATGTGGTTAGTCAGCAAAACAGAAGAATTCCCAGAAACAGAATAAAACATATATAAACTAAATTGATAAGTTAGCCTTTCATATTAATGGTGATAAAGGCACTTATTTTAAAAATTGAGCATTGAAATAATTATGGGCTAAAATAAAACTGAGCCTAAAAGCAAACACAAACATAATTTTCAATGGATATAATGATAGAGAATTATTTTTATGCCTACAGCATCAAGGCTGCTAAGACAAGATCCAAAAATGCATTAATTGGTACATTTAAATAAAGACCTTCAGCTCAAGATATCCATAAATTAAATAAAAACCAACAAGAATTGGAAGATATTTGCAATATATATAATTGAGCAAGAATAAAGAAATCTCACAAAATCAACAGGAAAAAGACAAACAGTGTTATAAAATGGACCAAAAATAGAAAATGGAGGAGGGGAGTGAAAAGACACATCACCTAAGAGAAACAAAAAGCCAAAAAATATATGAGGTTCACTCTCATTAAGAAACAAGGGAATAGCCCTAGTTGGTGTAGTTCAGTGGATAGAGCACGGGCCTGTGAAGCAAAGGGTTGCCTGTTCAATTCCCAGTCAGGGCACATGCCTGGGTTGCAGGCCAGGTCCCCAGTAGGGGACACATGAGAGGCAACCATACCTTGATGTTTCTCTCTCACTCTTCCTCCTTCCCTTCCCCTCTCTAAAAATATATACATAAAATATTTTTTAAAAAGAAACAGGGGAATGGAAATTAAGACTATAATGGGAAGTCGGTTTATGTCAGAATATGACATTTTGCTTAATTTATGGAGTCACCGGACTGCTCTGTGCTCTTGATGGACATGTAAATTGGAATCATCAGTTCAGTACTACTTGGAGTTTTAAATTTAGTTGAAGATACACCAATTCTATGACCTACAAATTTCACTCCCATCTACATTTCAAAAAAAATACACATGGAAATCAAGAAATAATGTGCGAGGATGTTATTAGAAGCACTGTGTACTAACAGGAAAAAAACTGGAAACATCCCAATAGTAGACTTAATAAATAAACTGTGGAATATTGATACAAGGGAATAATAAACAATTGGAAAATGAATGAATTACAGCCACATACAATGTTTCTAAATCTCTAAGGAGCAAAAGAAAAAAACAACAAATTCAAGAAGACACTCGACAATTTCATTTACCTAAAGTACTAAAACCACACAAAGAATAAACAATAACTGTTTGCAAGAACAAATATACTTGGTAGCAATTTTAAAAAGCAAAAGAAATGATATAGGAAAATAGGACTGTAGTTACGTGGGATAGAGAGGGAAAGTGCTAGGAAAAGACACTGCAGGCGTAGAGAGTGACAATCATTCAGGGATTCTTAAACTGGGTTGTAGGTTAGCAAGTGTTTGTTGACATGTTGCATTGCTATGTTTGCACATTACACATTTCATTCATATATTTGAATCTACACAATATTTAATGAAAACAACTGAAAAACTATCTTCAGTAAGTGCTGTGGGGCAAACTCATATTCACAAATGTAATAACTATAGGAACGTCTCCTAATAGTTTATTTCCCCGAGACTTTGATGCTGCCGGAGGACATCCCAGGAGCCAGCAGAGTAGATCTGATTAGAAATGAATCAACTTTGGTGCAAGTTCTTAAGTATCTTTTTTCATTGTAAACCCTCTCTGGAATGACTAAGACATTTTTGGTAAGGAGAAGAGATGAAAAACAGGATAATGATAGCTCACAAATCTTTACGATTCTTGACTTCCTTAAGATTGCTGTGAGTGAAGGGTGAAAATATCTTGAGAGTAAAGCCCAACTTGATCTGAGTGAATTTGTTGGGTGGGGATATTTTAAGGTTAAGTGGAATGAACTTACAGAAAGTGATAAGTGGGATTTACTTATAGATATTCCACATCTTCTTTTGTCTTAATTGAAATTGCGATTCTTTTTACGTGAAAATAACTGTTTTTCAGTCAACATAATGAGCTGCCAACACTTGCTGCTTTCTTTTATAGGATATTAAATAGAAACATCTCTGTTAAACACATACTCTTGAGGTTTTCTTCCCTTCAGTTGTATGTGGGTCCTCACGTCTCTCTTTATTAATGTTACCTTAATTGTTCCCCTCTTTGCTTAAGGCATAATTGCTGTTCCAAGAGCCACGTTTAAGAGGTACTTAGCTATTGCTGTTTGAAGTTGCTGCTGCCTTGTAGAGATGTGCCTTCAATAAACTGTAGATCAAGGCCTGAGCTTACTCTCTTATCTTCCTAGACTCCATTTACTGACTTTTCCAGAGCTCAGCAGGCTACTGAAGACAAATCAAATGTAACAATAACAGCTATCATCTTTGCTTTTAGCTAATTTGAAGGCACAATTTTTAAAACTAAAAAAATCTGATATATTATTTTAAATTCAGCTGCCTTAGAAACTTTCAGTAGTAAATGAACTTATGTGATTAATATGGAAAATAATTCTGCTCTCCTTCGCCTCCACGATCCATTCTGTGTTTTAGTTGTATTTGTGCCAAGAAGTCTTGGCAATCTGTACATCTTTTTTTTAAACCTCAAAAGTAAATAACAAAACATAGACTCCATGGTCGTGTGGTTGATTTTACAGAGTATTAGGGCATGGAGGGCCATGATAAAATTCTCCCAAACTTTGCTCTGCTACAGGTGCATCTCTGGAATCTTCCCATAGTGTCTGTGTGCATGCATGTGTGTGATTTCTAAATTGGTATTGCATTTACATGACTCAAACTTTCAAAAAATTAAAAAATATTCAGTGATCCCTCAGTATCCTGAATGATACCTAAAAAAAAGAAGCTGAATAAAATGTTTTAAAAATTTCTAAGAGCGTAGATGAGCTAACAATGACGAATTACCTAGCCAAAATCTAGGATAAGCTGAATATTCCGAGGGTTCAGCTCAAAGCTAAAGGCTGCTTTTGCCCAAAGAAACAAGGAGTTGTGGAACGGAGCTGTTTTGGCAGCCTCCTGGGGCAAAGCACAGACTTCAAAACCAATCCTCCCTAACTGCAGCACTTGAAAGAGCTACACCCTCTGAGAAAGAGCAAAGAGGAAGAAAAGAAACACCTCCTCGAACCCACAGCCTCAGCAGACACACTTGCATAACCCCCCAAGCCCCTGGCAAAAGCAAGTGACAATTCTCTTTTGAGGCCTCACATTATTTCTGCAATTATTTTTTTCTAATACAATGATCAGACATCCAAGAAAGAAAATACCATAAATTAGAACCAGCACAGAAAAGTAGATAATAAAATAAAATCATAAAGAATTCAGATATTTAAATTAAAAGACATGTAAGGCAACTTATGCTTACAAGCTGAAAATATTAAAAGAAAACAGGTTCAAGAAGTAGAAAATTATTTTGAAAATACATTGATTTTTAAAATATCAAATCAGTCTTGTCATTTAGAACTATAAATTAAGAACTCAGTGAAAAGATCTAACAACTAACTAGAAATAGCTGGAAAGAAACTTAGTGAGCTAAAAGATGGGTTAGAATAAATCTCCCAAAATGCAGCATAAAAAGGCAAAGAGATGAAAATGCAAATGACATAGTAAGGGATGTAGAACATAGAGTGAGAAGATCTAAAATAACACGGGTAGGAGTTGAGTTTCCCAGCTTGTCTCTCTAGGCTCAGGAAGCTGCAAGGAGGAGACGGGTGCGGTAATAAAAAGGCACCACGAGGGGCACTCGTGGTTTTGGAACTATTCTTCATCTTCACTGCATAAGGGACACACAGAGAACCACGTGTGATAAAACTATGTAAAATAAGCACAATCAAATAAACACAAGTAAAACTGGAACGATCTGAATAACATTAGAGGATGGTATAAATGTTAATTTCCTGATTGTGATATTATATTGTAGTTTAACAAAATTTTAACATGGGGGAAAACTAGGGAAAGCACACATAAGATCTCTGTATTGTTTTTTCTGTATGTGAATCTAACTAACAATAAAATCTTAATTAAAATAGAAGCACACAGTTTGACATACAATAATGAAACTGCAAAATACCTAAGGCAAAGAGAAAATCTTAAGTACAGGAGGGGTAAGAAAAGGTAGAATACTTCCAAAATAATAGGAGCTTGACTGACAACCTACTCCTCAACAGTGACCAAGGATGCTAACATCAGTAAAATAGTATCTTCAGTGTTCTAAGATAAATAGCCAGTGAAGTTATCCTCTGGAATGAAGATAAAATCTCCAGATAAACAGAAAATGGAAGTATTCAACACCCACCAAGCTGTATTAAAAATAAATTCCAAAGGATGTATTTAATAGGATAACAATGACCCCAGATAAAAGATTTGAGAGGCTAAAGGAATAAAAAGCAAATGAGGTGGTAAGTGTGTTAGTCTGTGAAATATAAGTTATCAGATCTCTCAACCAGGTTCAAGACTTAGTAACACGGAGACAGTGTAGAGTAACATGGAGACAGCTAAGGTTGTCTAACGAGACAAACGAAAGAGCCGAGAAACAGAGCCATGCACATGTGGACATTGGTGAAGCAGTGGAGAGCAGTGGGAAATGACATCTTTTAAAGCAACAGTGAGGCAGTAGTTAAGTATCTATGTGGAAAAGTGAATGTGGAGTCCTGTCTTACACTGTTCCTGGGTGGCTGATGAGGCACTTTAGAGGGACAGGCACAATGATAGAGCTATTGAAATAAGTTTGCACAATATGTTCTGGATATCTGGAAAGGGAAATACTTCTCAAATAAGACACAAAGACCACAGATTATGAAGGAAAAGACCAGTAAATATAACTGTGTTAGAATTATAAATTTTATTCATCAAAAGGTACTATCAATTCTCAAGCCACAGAATGGGAGAAGATATTCACTAATAGATAAAGAGTCATTTCCATAACATACAATGAACTTACACAAATCAATAAAAAATGAGAAAATACGATAGAAAGAAACCAGCAAAAAGCATGAATAGGCCAATAAACCCAGAAGTGCTTGACTACATTTATAATCATGAACATGCTGGTTAAAATTTTAATAAGGTAACAATACTACTACTTGCCCAACACATCAGCAAAATTTGAATACTCAAAAACAATAATAAGAAAAACAAGTCAGTTTTAAAACGGTCAGAGTCTTTTAACAGACTTGTCACCAAAGATATTCAGATAGCAAATAAGCACATGAAAAGATTCTCAACATCACTGGTCATTAGGTAAATGCAGATTGGGATCACAACCCAAACCAACTACATGCCTATTTAAATGCCTGCAGCTAAAACCACTGGCCATGCCGAATGTCAGAGAGGATGTGGAGGGACCAGAACTCCAACACACCAGCGGCAGTACAATCTTGCATGTATTTTGAGTCGGGAGTATAGCTGTCTCCTAGTTTCACCAAAAAATGTAGATTTCATATTTTTGTGTCTTTTCTAGATTTTCCAGTACAAGGATGGGAGGAAATGCTGACTTTCATGGCCATGTCCATCTTGAAACATTCTTTATGTTTTTAGGCCCTTTAGTAAGTAATTTTCAAAGGCTGGTTACAGGTGCCCTTTTAATACTAAGTTTTAAGTTGTTATTTGAGATTGTACAGTGCTATCAAGAAACAGAGCAGAAAGAATATTTTCCTACACTATACTACTTCTTAATCCCAGGAAAATTAACCTGGTCCAATTTACTCAGCAAAATAGAGTGAATATTGCAATCAGAAAAATGAAGGGTGAAGAAAATCAAAACAACTATACCATCCTAAAGTCATATTTAGTACAATAAATAGATGACAAAAATATGAGACATTCTTAACACAAGGCATGTGTTAAGTTTGTTCAGTGGGCAGAGAATGTTTACCCCGCT
Source organism: Sturnira hondurensis (assembly GCF_014824575.4). Classification (NCBI taxonomy): domain Eukaryota; kingdom Metazoa; phylum Chordata; class Mammalia; order Chiroptera; family Phyllostomidae; genus Sturnira; species Sturnira hondurensis. The sequence continues at coordinate 3,192,356 of NW_028094767.1, forward strand.
GTAGGCTCTCAGAGGAACTGGAGATTACTCACCTGTCTCCCAAGAGCTCAAGTCTCATTCCTGCAAATCTCCAGGGGAGAGCTGAGTGTACGCGCTTGTTAGGGGATAAAACTGCAGTTTAATTTTATCTTTTGAACAAAGATGAATCTAAGAAGGACTTAGGAGGGCCTTTCCACATTTCTCCTGATAGCTAGTTGGACATTTTATGTTTGATACAACACTAAAAAGGGCTTTCTCAAAAACCGTTGGTTTCTCTATACTTGTGTGCTGGTTTTCAAGAAATGCCCCACCCCATTCTTCCATCAGAGCAAGTTCTAAATTTCTCTTTTATTATCCCAACAGATTCCTGAAAGTTTTATCTTATATACACAGGACTTACTTTACTGAACTTATTCCTAGGCCTTTTTGGTCTTCTCCGAAATGTTTTAAAAAGTCCCTCTTTGGAAAGGCAGAAAAGAAACACGAGAGAGGAATCGGTGTGTGTGTGTGTGGGGGGGGGAGGGGCTGGAGGGGGCGTGGGGGAGTCCAGAAAGGGCGGCAAATGGAAAGGGAACGGGAAAGGCTGAACCAAGTGTTAAAACGGGGCCTACATGGGACAACAGAAAACATTTTTAAGTGACACATGGCATGATTTAAACTAGATGTTCACTATGTCAGGATAAAAAGTAGGTGCCTGAATTAAGCAATAGTTTTAAAGAATTAAATCAACCTGAAGGCAGAAAAATAATTTAAATGTTGTTTTTTAATTGTTAACCAATCTGCACAAAATAAGCTAAGATAACTGCCAGAAACCTGTCAGATGTCCTCCATCCAACTCCAATTTTTATGTAGCTCTCTTGGTGTTTGTACAATTGGTGTAGTTCTCTGAAGAAGGAATATATTTTGGAGCCAAATGGACTTGGGTTAAAACAGAAGCTTCACTATTGCTTTCTAAAAATACTTATGGGTTAAATGATGTCAAGTGAAAATACTGAATAAACGTGTGCAGCGCACATTTTCTAACAATCATCAATAAGCAAGTGTGGCCCAGCGCAGCCCCTGTCCAGGAGGCTGTGCATGTGCTGGTGTTTTGAAGGTATTATTCTGTCCATATGGCTACTTGTTATCATGCAAAAGCTTCCCCAAATGGAAGCTCAGCAAGGCACTGCCATGTAGAAAGATGGGGTTATCAGACTCCCTGGGTCTAAGGGAAGAGGCATTAAGAGAGCATAAAAACTTGGAAAGTGGATAAAGCACTGCAAAAGGGTATTTAGGACAGCACAGGAGCTGCCTCACGGTTTTGTTTGTCAACCCTAGACAAAGGGATCTTAGAAAGAAATAGGCGTTCTGGGAAAAGAGGTGCTCCTTTTCTAACCAGGGTGGAGTGTCAGCGACAAGAATTCCTAGGAGGGAGTTCTCATGGGCTTGTGTTATCCACAGTGAAGTTCTGTCTGTGTTGCACACAAAATAATGTTTATTCTTTATCCGTAGTGACTAAAAAAGAAAATCTAAACATTACTTTATTTTCAATGCTGAGGAAAGATTTTTTCCAACTCTAGTCAATTGACTTTTAGAAATAATCACTGACTCTTTCAAGAGTCCTGACAACCTCAGTATCTTTACAATGTATTTGTTATTAGCTTACAGGACCTTTGATCATAATTGTCCTGGCAGTCTTTTATTGAGCCTAATGTTTGCAGCTTCTTTATCGCTTTGCCACTGTGATGTGTTTTGTAAATAATTAAACACCATTTGCATTATCACATTGTCTGATTCGTTTCCCCTATTGAGGAACTGGCTTGTGTACTTTCAGGAGGCTATGATCTTGAAACACTACAGGGAATAGGATTCTTGAATGAATTATCTGCTAGATGAGGCGAGGTCTATAGACAGGGTGAAGGGAAAGCACGATTCTCTGGAATGAAAAAGAAAACTAGCACAAGGGATTATTACATTGTAACAGTTGATAGTAGATCATTTAAGACATAAAAACTATGGCAGTCCTTTGGGTATTTTATACCCACATATTTAGGTCATAAATTTGACTGTTAAAGATTGAATTATGTAATTATCTCAGCAGAGCATGTTTCAGCATGCTTTGCAACAAACTGTGAAAATCTTCTTGAAATTTTGTGCTTAATGAGCCCTTTGCAAGTGATCCAAAGAACGACCCACCAGGTGAGCCGCGAGCTGGAAGAGCAGCCATTAAATAACAGAGTCGCTCCGGGCAGCATGCTTGCTTGAACTTTGAGGGCATTCACCAGTTTCAGAACTGGAGCAAGGGAAGAAACTAGAACGAGGATAAACACAGGAACTTGATCTTAACTGCTAGCCACCCTCACACACAGCAAATCTTATAGTGGTGAATTTTATAACAGAAAAAGACAACCTAAGTAAAGAAATAAAGTATCCAAGGGATATAGTTGTATGATGGGCACCAGTCCCCAGAAGAGTTACAGACAGTTTCCAAATGTTGTTGGTTAAAAAGTCACAGGGTTAGGTACTTAGATGCAAGTTTTTCTGTTCCACAAAATGATATCACCACCACAAGCAGAGTTTTGTCTCCACCTAGGTAGCAGTTTAGCTATCAACACATATCTTGGGAAATAACTCTTCAGAATAATGGGTTAATCTCAATTTTAACATCTTCCTATTTATTTTTTTTAGCTCAAAACATACCCTTTAATTAAAAATATGAACATCTCCCAGTGAACTTTATTGTTAGTGCCATTGAATTATTTTTTGCTGTTTTCAAATTCATTAGATGTATCACTTTTCTAAGGAACGAGCAGGAAGATAACAATAGCTCCACTTTAGAAGAGCTAAAGCTGATTCTACTGATAAGTAACAGAGGGAATTATTACACATAGGCTTTTTAAATAGAGAAAATAGAGTACATTAAAGAAATATTTTTAGTGTAAGAATGGCTAATTGTAACTGTTAACTATATATAGAAGTTGCAAAAACATTTTTATGTGAAAATGCTATTACAGTGTGTTTTCCTTCCACACATGAATTGCAAATCAATAAATATGATGCCAGCTCTTTCTAGACTCATAAACTCAAATTAACTGGAGTAGTTCCCTTTACAGTAGCCGGAAGCATGCAGCAGATGGCACTAAGAACATTTAGCAAAGCAGCCAGGAAGAGGTCTTCCTTAATTGCTTCTTCAGGGTCAGAAAATTGTCTACAAAATGAGATATACTAACTGAATAGAGCCCTCTCAAAACAGGTTACACAACAGAAACTGCAAGATCCGAATACCCCTCTCACGTTAGAACATTCAGAATAAACACAGAGATGACACCTTGTTGAGCCTCTTCGATAATTAGGATATTGTGATGTTTTCTGAACTGTGAGCCATCACAGCCATTACTTTAAAATTCTCAGGTTAAACACATTTGTTTTAACTTTGGAAACATAAAATACAAGGTGTGTAGTTTTTACATTCCAGGACAAAGAAATGATGGTCAAGCAAGCACCTGAGTGTCTCCACGTTATGTTGTCCATGCTCTTACTCGGTGCCTCCTTCTCTGCATCTCCACTGAAGCAGCGCTGAAGAATGATTTGGTCTCAGTTACTCTCTCCCTCTGTACTGTGTGCTTTTCTTTAGCAAACAGATATTGGGAGCAGGATTTAGTTGTTAAGTTATGATGTCTTTAAATGCCTAATAGTATATGACTAAGCCATGGATAAAAACTGAACCAGGCTAATGTCTATAATAAAAAATATAAACGAAGCAAATTTCCGAGTCATTGTTTTGGTTTTGAAAATAACCTGTGTTATAGAAATTTCTTTTGTATGTGCAGTACAAATTACATCATTTTTTGGCTCACAAGTCACTTTTATATAATTTTCTGCATCAGTAATGCATATTTATATCAGAATCATATGGTGCAATGCATTTTGACATGCATTTATTACATACTGGGTAAATAACTTTTTAGTCCTTCTCTTTCAGTGATTGAACCTTTATTTGAAGAAAACGAATTCAGTAGGTGCCATGGATGTACAAAGCCCAGATGAACCTGCATCACACAATGATATTTGTCACCCGAAATGACTTGTGGTCGCAATACTCTTTGCTGTTCCACGTGGCCTGCCATCCATCCATTCTAAAACTAACAGTTTAGAAATCTTTCTGTGATTTTTTGTTATGACTAATTGAGGTTTCTAATGAGATCAACTGGACATACAAGACAGAGGAAAATAAATAGTACGACACCTGCTGTAGAGATATGAAGTAGAGATATCAAGTATCATTCTTCTCTCATTTCTTTATGTAGAAAATATTCCTTCCAGGATAATTGCATAGAGGAATGAAGGAAATCATGGGTTGACAAGGTTGGAGAACCGGAGTGCCCCATGTATCAAACTAGAACACAAACAGAGTACTGACTCATGAATTTAATATTTATCATTTGTTAAAGTTTCTCCATGTTCAGGAACAGGTTTTAACAATGTCTGCCAGCCCTAACATGCTCAGCACGCTCATGTATATCAGAAGACCCACAGCTTTGGAAGAAATATAATATGTAGTGTTTCCAGCAGCGTCTCTTAAGAGTAGAAATGAGTCTTGACCAAGTGACTCATTTGGTTGGAGCATCATCCTGTACACCAGATGGCTGAGGGTTCAATTCCTGGTCAGAGCGCATGCCTAGCTCGTGGGTTAGCTCCCTGGTTGGGGTGCATATGAGAGGCAACCGATCTACATTTTTTCTCTCACACATTGATCTTTCTCTCTCTCTCTCTCTTTCTCTCCTTTCATCTAGCTCTAAAATCAATAAAGTTATCTTCGGGTGAGGCTTTAAAAGATAGTAGAAATGACACTATGGCTTAATGAACTTCTGTTAACACCCTCTTGGTGTTTGCAAAAATGAAAGAAGATACTGTTTGTTTTCACTTAGGGTCTTGCAATATAATATTCCTCCTTTATGCCGAAGGGGTGGAATCCCCTAATGCACAATTTTCCAAATCTTAGTCTATAGAGTATTAGTGTTTCTAGAGAAGTTAATAAGTGTTCTATAAAAATATTAACAATATATTTTATTTTAGATGTTGTTTTAAATGTAAGAAGGAGTTTATGATACTCATGCATTTGTTTTTATTATCATGCTAAAATCTAACTTTTAAGAAATTCCCGAGAGTGTCAGGAAGTGAAAAAGAAAGTACCAGGCTTGTGCTGTTTGGTCAGCGTGTTAAAGCAGAGGCGGTGTTCACTGGCACAGACTGACACTGACCATCTGCTCCTGTCGCGTCTTTTGGTTTTGTGTCTTTAGCACACAGTGGGGGTATTTTCAACGCTTAAGGTATTTTTGAAACATTCCTAGATTAATGAGATCCTGTTGTGGTTCTGACGGTACATCATCATTTAAAAATTATTTGGGGATCAAATAAGTTTGAGATATGTATCTCTAGAGAGCAATTTTACAGTTGCAAACAGTCCACAAATAGTAACAAAGTCTGCTCATTATTTAGAGGAAGAGAAACATGAAAAAAATCCCCCATCTTATATGAGAAATCGTTTTGTATACATCAAGTCATTATTTTCAATTTTGCTACAGTTGGTTTGATGACATTTCCAATTTTTAAGCACTAGTCTACAGAGAATAAATGATTGTTACTTGAAGGTTTTTGTGACTAATAAAGTTTATTTTCTAGATCACTTTTAGGGTATAGCAAAATGAGCACCAAGTAGAGGGAGTTCTCATATACCCTCTGCCCCCTCACAGAACTGCCCCCGCTGCTGACATCCTGGACCATACGGTGCACTTGTTACAATCAATGAACCCACATTAACTCCCCATTATCACCCAAAGTCAGTAATACAGGTTATGTTCACAACTGGTGTGGTGTGTTTTATGGGTCCTGACTAATGTATAATGGCCACATACTGTCATTGTAGTATCATACAGAATTGTTTCACTTCTCTAAGTTTTTCTTAGGCTCTACCTATTCATTCCTTACTCCCCCTTGTAACTCTTGGCAACCATTAACTTTTTTACTGTGTCCATAGTTTTGCCTTTTCCAAAATGCCATATCGTTGGAATCATGCAGTATATAGCCTTTCAAGTTGACTTCTTTCACTTAGTAATATGCAATTAAATTTCCACCATGTCTTTTTATGGCTTGATAACTCATTCCTTTTTAGTGCTAAATAATATTCCATTGTCTGGATGCATCATAGTTTATTAATCCAGTAACCTACAAGGGTGGTTTAGGTTCTTACTTGGCTTGAATATGATGACATCCAGTTTATCGGTTCTTTCTCCCATAGATTGTGCTGTGGTATCTTATCTAAATAGTCATCACTCAAGGTCACCTAGATTTTCTCCTGTTATCTTCTAAGAGTTTTACTATTTTGCATTTTACATTTAGATCTAGATTCATTTTGTGTTAATTTTTATAAAGGATGTAGGTCTCTGCCAAATCATTGTTTTTACATGAGGATGTTCAATCGTTTCAGTATGTATTTGTTGAAGAGATGATCTTTGCTCCATTGTATTTTCTTTTCTTCTTTGCCAAAGATCATTTGACTATATTTATGGTGCTCTATTTCTGGGTTCTACATTCTATTCTATTGCTCTTTTTGTCTATTCTTTTTCCAATACCACACTGTGTGGATTATTGTAGCTTTATAATGAATCTTCAGGTTGGATGGTGTCAGCCCTCTGACTTTGTTCTCCTTCAATATTGAATTAGCTATTGTGTGTGTTTCGCCTTTCCATAAAAACTTTGCCATCAGTTTTTTTTTTAATTTATTTATCCTTAGAGGGGAAGGGAAGGAGAGAAGGAGAGAGATATCAATGTATGGTTGCCTCTTGTGAGTCCCCTGCTGGGAACTGGCCTGCAATCCAGGCATGTGCCCTCACTGGGAATCAAACCTCGATCGTGTGGTTCACAGGCCCGCACTCAGTCCACTGAGCTACACCAGCCAGGGTGCCATCAGTTTTTCAATATTCACAAAATAACTCACTGGGAT